>NW_023416314.1:8315762-8915762 GCF_014108235.1 Myotis myotis
TTTTAATGGCTCACATCTGCTTTGTATTTACTCCCAGCTGTAATCAGACGCCACTCTTTGGTTGTTTCCTCCTAGTCACAAGGATGGCTTCGAAAGCCCACACTTGTGGGCACAGTTCTTATCCTCGTACTTCCCCAACGCTGCTGTGTATAAGCATTGCTTGGGGATCCAGCTAAAATGCACATTGTGACCAAGTAGGTCTAGGGTGGATCCTGTGAGTCTATAACTCAAATAAGCTCCTAGGTAGGTGATGCTGCTGCTGGTCTGCAGGGCACATTTTGAAGAGCAAGGCCCTACAACAGAAGGCAGGTGAGCTACGTTTTAGCTCATTAGCTATTTCCTCACTTCATGAGTTTTATGTCTTCTAAGAGCAGATCAACAAACTCCTACACTGGCCCACGGGAGAGACCTGCATAGCCATTATGTTTAATGAGTACTTAAAGTCCAAAAAGGCCCAGCTCACTCAGGCTGCAGGGAGCTCCGGATGCACACCAGGTCAGTTAAACTAGTGAGTATGTGGGTTTTGCTAATTGGTGAGCTCTGCCCTTATACCTGTTTACAGGGGAAACAACATGCATGTTTTATGAAAAGACCTTGGACTATGTGTCTGTGATTATGAAAGATTAAAAAAAAATCGACGCTTGAAAAAAAAAAAGAAAATGTTTGTTAGCTACTCAGAATTTAGCTGAATCACTTCTTTATTCTTCCTCTCTTTTATCTTTTGGAAAAACATTCCCAACCAACCACAAAATGGCTCTTGGGAGATTCAGCTCCCAGCAGGGCAAGGAGACAAGTATTCTTCTCTTTACAAAATTGCCTTTTCTTTCAAAGGTATTTATTTAAAATCTCTCTTCACTATTTTCACATCAAACATGAAGTTATTTCCAGCAGAGTATATGTACATTTTATCAGCATTATCTCAAGAGGAACTGCTATACTCTAATTAATGGCTCGAAGAAATTGTGCTAAGCTTAACAATTGCTTAACAGTACTTATTTTGTGTTAACTGTATGATTGCTGTCTGTGCTTTGATTATTCAAAAGTCATGCTATTATCATGTGCAGGTGAGCAGCTTCTGCTTGTGGCATTCAGAGCATAAGCCAGGCAGTGCCATCAGCCAGTGACTTTGCTTAAGATGCCACATTGCAGCATTTCAGCCGCCAGTGCAAGGAGGCCATGCTCAATGGCATTACTCTGTGTGATGGAGATTAAGATGATGATAGGTTTCATTTTGTGATGCTTTATGGAAATGTAACAAATTAAGGGGAAATGGTAGTGTGCTCAATATATTCTACAAGACATAATACTTCCCTTGCCTCTGTTCTTATTCTTTCTATATTTCAACCTCATATAGGAGAAACCATCTCTGGCTCACACTGCATAGACATGCAGAAAAAATATTGAAGCATAAAACAGCAGAAGGCAATATCATTTGCCAGTGCTGTGCTGAGCCACATTGAAGCCTAAAGCAAAAGGAGTAATACTGACACTGTCCTTTATTTAAAATTTTGATTTTTTAAACTGTGGATTTTGAGGCATTACTTGTGATAATTAAAAATATTACACTAAAATATTTATCTAGCTTTTTAAAATGCTAAGTCCCCTAAATTTTGTGCCCAAGACTAGTGCTTCGCCTTAGTTTGGCCCTATCATTAGAGAGGAGATAATCTACTTAACAGCCAAGGAAAGAAGAACATAAAGAAAGACTGAGTTATGAGCAAAGAGAAAAAATGACAGGCTGGGCTTTCAGGAACTGTGGATGTTTTGCTGGTTATTGAAGCTAAGTGAGTAGAGGAGATATTTCAAGCTCTTCTGTGTCTTTACTTCAAATCACCTTATGAAATGAAAGCCTTTGTTGAGATCTGAGTTTATATAATTAGCTTATTTGGGTTTTGTTCATCTTAATAGGTTTTCTGTATAATAATTTGCTACTTTATCAAAGTTGAACTTTTTTTAAAGATATGTTTTTACTGATTTTAGAGACAGGAAGGGAGAGGGAGAGAGAGATAGAAACATCAATGATGAGAGAGAATCATTGATCGGCTGCCTCTGCACTCCCCCACTGGGTATTGAGACTGTAAATGCCCAGACTGGGAATCCAACCATGACCTCCTGGTTCATAGGTCTATACTCAACCACTGAATCACACCGGCCGGGCTTAATGTTGAACTTTCAATGCACATAATTTAAATGCTCAGAACCAAGTGTGGTAGTTACAGGAGATGGACATTCCACTCAATGCCAGTCAGCTGTGCTGTATGCTTGCTTTTCTTTATCCTGGCAGTTTTCTTCATCCTTTTTCATATCCATTTTGAGAAGTTGCTTGGTACAAGCTTACTTAGGAAGGTGGGGAAAGCACAGGATTATGATTCATAGTTCACATGATTCTGGGCAAGTCAAGCTATAAGTTCATTGAATCTTTTCTTTTATGTTACATCACAAGAGTCAAATGTGACTGACACCTTATCGGGTTGTTTCAAAAATAATTCACATGATGTTTCTTTATAGAACATCCACTGCCATGTTCATTAGCATTGGTTGGCCATGAATTACTAAGAGTTATCCATATGTAGGAAATTATAATTAAGGGATATATATATATATATATATATATATATATGCAATAAATGTATAGTAATTTTATCTACCATCTCTATTTAATCAATAGAAATATAGATGGGTTCAATTAAGTATAATCAATCTATACCTGGTATTAGTTTAGTGACCAAGCCTCCCACTCTACCCCCTCACCTGGATTATTGCAATGGCCTCCTCCCTGGCCAACCTGGCTACACTCTTAGTATACACACGTGCCCTCACTTGCAGCCTCCAGCCCCAGCTATGCTTATCATTTCTTCTCAACCTAGCAGCCAGAAAAATGGCTTTTAACTGTAAATCACATCACATCACTCTTCTGTTCAGAACCCTCCAATGGTTTACCATCTCTGTCAGCATAAAAGCCAACTTTCTTCCAATGGCCTAGAAAACCTTTGGCAATGTTCTCTCTCTTTACTTCAGATTAATCTTCCATCATCTCCCACCTGTTTCCTACATTCCTGCCACACTGAGCTCTTCACTGTTCCTTGTTCCTGTCCTCCATTTGGTTAAATTACTTAAGTTCTCAGTGCCTCAGTTTTCTCATCTATAAAATGAACATAAAAATAGTGAGAACGTCAGAGGATTCTTCTTAAAAAAAATTAGTCAAAATACCTAGAAAAATGCTTACCCATAGAGTTAAAATATTTAATGTTATATTATCATAATTTTTATTACCTCCATCTGATTTTTTTCAAAGTCTCTAATGATTGGACTCCTGAACTGACAATACCTTCAAGGGAGTCATGTTGCTGATTCATTCATAGCATCTTTAGGACACTCCTTCCTCCCATTGCAGAATAATGAAATGCAGATGTTTCAAACACTATAAAGTGGCCCTGGCCTTGCTGCTATGTCTTATGGGCTTGCAGTTTCCCCTGAATTCTCCTTTATTTATTTATAAAAAATGTTCTATTTTTGGATTCTGTCTTCTCTCCATTTTCTATTCTGTTCTTTCTCTCCATTTTAATTCAATTTCATTTCCCACTTTGCTTCATACTCATAATCCAATTTTCCCCACTCCTGGCACCCTGCTTTCCACTCAATAATTCTTTCCACATTTTCACTGTAACTTCTTTGCTCCCTCATGCAGTGGCAAGGGCAGATTTCTTTAATATTTTTAGAAGTCCTGTGATTTGGTGGGAAAAGCTTTCTGGCAGTGGTGAAAATAGACCAATTCCTTAAAAGATGTATGATGGGGCCAGATTGTAATCTCATAAATGGAACTTAGATACAAGTTACAGATGTTTTCATGAGGAAAACAAAGACTCACTCACCTGGTCCAGGTACTAGGTCAGAATGAATCCAGCAGCAAGGCTGGATTATGACACCGATCAATCAGTCTTTATGTTTTCTTACCCTTGGAGGAAGACTGGAGTTTAGGTGAGAACTAAACATGTAGGTGACAATAAAGCATCCCAAGTGTGATTGTTAGGGCTGGAGAGAGTAGTGAGTGCTGGAAGAGACAAGGTGGGAGCAATGAGCCAGTACATTCCCTCATTATACTCTTTGTATTTTAAATAGGAAGGACAGGAGTATCTTAGTTTATATTTTGTGAAAGAGTTTAAGTTTGATCATTTTAATAACCAAGCCTACATTGAATTTTTTTGAAGCATAATTAAATAGAAAAATGCCTCCTCAGTGACTTGTTCCTATAAGAAGCCAAATTGCAAAGGTTATATATTATTTGTGCAATATAAGCAACATTAACAATAAAAAAAGAAGCCAAATTGTTTAGATAAAAATACTTTTATCAAGGTACCAACTACAACCTGTACAGATAAAATTATAAGGACAGGAAAAGCAATTTAGAGGAAAGAGCATTGCTTGGGGATAGGTCTTATAAATTCAAGTGCAGGCATACCTTAGAGATACTGTGAGTTAGGTTCCAGACCACCCTAATAAATTTATTACCTCAATAAAACAAGTCATAATCTTTTTTGCCGGTGGAGGGTCTTGTCTCCCATTGTAAAAAAAAAAAAAAATGTGACACCTGTGAAGCTCAAAAAAGCAAAGCACAGTAAAATAAGGTATGTCTTTAAAGTGAGAATGGAACTTGATTATTTAACAAACTGATCTTTGCTGTAATAGAGCCAGGTGTCAGTTTTCTTGTTCTAACAATGGGCAAAGTGATTACCTCAAGAGTTGCTGTGGGAATTAGATGAGATAATATAAGAAATGTCTTCACTGCAATGTCTAGCAGCACATAGATGCATACCTATGTTAGTTTTCTATTGATGTGCAACAAATTATCATAAATTGGGTGGCATAAAAGAACAGACTTTTATTATGTCACATTCTTGTCATTCTGATGGCAGGCACTACATGGCTGATGATCTCTGAAATAAAGGGATGCCAAGTGCATTTCTCCCTAGACACTTGACTAGGGAAGAATACCTTCCCAAACTCTTTTGAGTTTCAGGTCCTTACTCACTTCAGCTGGGATTTTTCTCAGCACAGGAGGCCATGCTCATCGTCTGGCCCCTCTCATATGCAAAGCCCACAACAGAGAATCCCCCTCGCATAGAGTCTCTCTCATACTTTTAATCTCTGTGACTTCAGAAAGAGCTCACCTGACTAGGTCGATTATGTTCCAGACCACCATAATGAAGTGAATGTCCGAATAGAGTGAGTCACAGTCCTGTTGCTGGTAGAGGGTCTTGCCTTCCATTTGTAAAAAAACGAAACAGCCGTGAAGCTCAGTAAAGCAAACCTCAATAAAGCAAAGCCCCGTAAAATGAGGTATGTCTTTAAAGTGAGGGTGAAATTTGAAGTATTTAACAATCTTGGTTGTTCCAGTTCATGAAGCCATAATCTCCCTGTTGGTTAGCTCCAAGTCAGCTAGGAGTGGTATCCCGGCATATCCACAGGTCCACCCACACGTGTCCAGGAGCACCAAGGGGAGGCTCTGCAGCTGTCTTAGAGTTCTGCCAACAAAAGAGCCCATTAAATGGCTGTTATTGTTTTTTGTTACTGAGGCATAAATGAAGTAGATTCCCTAGGTGGGGACGATAGTTCTAGTCCAGCGGTCGGCAAACTGTGGCTCGTGAGCCACATGCGGCTCTTTAGCCCCTTGAGTGTGGCCAGTAAGTTTCAATCGCACTGTACGTGTGTGCCCACATGTGGAATTTTGTGGAAGAGCCACACTCAAGGGGCCGCAGTTTGCCGACCACTGTTCTAGTCAATAAGAGTTCTATATTGTATGGTGAGGTATTTCATAGAAGTAAAACATGTACATAACAGATTTTCATAGGTAAGGACACCTAGAACTATGAAGGGGATTAGGACTTCTCAACTTAATGTCTGAGGAGTGCTTAACGATGTCCTAACAACCATATGTGAAATCCACTGTAGGCAGAAAAGGAGAAAAACTTTGAAACTAGAGCTCACAGTGATGGGATTCTCTGGAGAGAAGGATAAGGTTAGGTATAAAGATTGTAAAACTAAATTTAGTTGCTAAAGGGGATGCTCAGCCTCTGTGTCTGTAACTTTTCTGAACTAGGGCAAATTACCTGTGTTGTAGATGGTTTGGGTCTGGTCCTACCCAAAGTGAAGGGAGGAGTAAGTATTTTGTATTCATTCCTTATAGCTCTATGACTCTGTGCCTAAGGGGGCAACCAGCCTATTGAATCAGTGCTGTCACCAGGATCTATTACAACATTGAGCTGTGTCTGGGAGAAAGGCTAAGTTAAGTCAGGATTCCTTGATGAAGACCAGTTGATGTAAACACTGAAAAGCCCATGTACTGCCAGCATAGCTTTTGGCAGCAATAACAGAAAGAAGAAAGAGCTGTAATAGAATAACAACAAAAATAACTTCTGGCTCTCCCCTCACCTCTCCCAAATCCCATTTGGTGATATGAGGATCAGAATTGCGCAGGACTTGGATGCTTTGCTATCACATGTCATTGTTGTCTTGAACCTTTCCAGGCCTGTACAGAGCTCATTGCTCAGGAGATTAGCTTTCCAGAGCCAAAACGATTGACCAATTTGAAATCTATGTGTGGAATTTATTATTTTCATCACTGAACCGTGAAAAATAAATTCCACAAATAGAATCCTAATCCCATCATGAAATATCTCTAACTTCTTAAAGAGTCCAAGAGCTAGATGCTAGAGAGAGCTAGGAGATATATCATTATCTTAGTCTAATTACATATATCCATTTTCTCTTTTTGGACTTTTTATATCTAGGGATTTTTTTCTTGAGAAAGACATTTTTGTTATGATTATTATCAGGTTCTCTGGATTATGTGGTTTTCTCATCAGAAGCCTTGAGTACTTTTTAACTTGATAGCAAAGAGAAATCATGATAGTTTCCTTTCACATCACTTAGAGAAAAGAAAAAGTCATAAGCTAGTGCTAGTAGAACAGGAAGACACAGTATATAAGGAACAAAACAATGTGGTTTTTTTTGTTTGTTTGTTTGCTTTTGTGGGGGAGGGACGAACAAGGACAAAGAACATAAGGTGTTCTTTCTGAAGTTTTGGAAAATGAATGGAAACCCTTGGATACATTTTTTTTCAATAAAAATGTAATTTCAGGTATACAACATAATCATTCAATACTTTATGTACTGCAAAAGATCACTACTATAAGCCTAGTTAATGTTCATCACTATACACAGTTACAAAAAACATTTTTTAATTTACTTTTTAAATTTTAATTTTTAAATCAAACCTTATATTTAAAAAACTTCTTGTATGCAGGCATATAAGCATAACCAATAGACACAGACACTAGGGGGGTGAGGGCCTCTGCTGGGGTGTGGGAGTAGACAGGGGGAGGCCAATGGGAGGAAAAGGAGACATATGTAATACTATATGTAATACTTTAAACAAATAAAAACTTGATGTAGGTTGCCACTCCCTGGAGGAGAGTGGGGCAAGCGGGAAAGCAGCAAGGCCCGTGCTGAGGCTCTGAGAAAGTGGGAAGAACACCAGAGTCCGCCACAGATGCTCTAGGGCAGTGATGGCGAACCTATGACGTGCGTGTCAGAGGTGACATGCGAACTCATTTTTTTGGTTGTTTTTTTGTTAAATGGCATTTAATTATATAAAATAAATATCAAAAATATAAGTCTTTGTTTTACTATGGTTGCAAATATCAAAACATTTCTCTATGTGACACGGCACCAGAGTTAAGTTAGGGTTTTTCAAAATGCTGACACGCCGAGCTCAAAAGGTTCGCCATCACTGCTCTAGGGTCACAATTTCACTTTGGTTTTCATTGCTTACAGTTTCTCTATGTTGCACCGAAGTGTGGATTTTTTTTTTTAAAGTTATATTGCTTGGGATCTGTTGGAATCTTGAAACTGAGTTCTTGAAAATTCTTGACTATTATCTCTTCAAATATTTCCTTTGTTCCAATATCTTGTTCCACTCTGGATGCCAAATTAAATGTATATTAGACCTTTTAAATGCATCCTCTTTTTCATATTTTCCTACTTCTCAAGCTGAATTCTGAATAGTTTTTTTCTGACAATCCTCCAGTTCACTAATTCTCACTGCAGCACGTCAGCTGTGATAATCTGCTGTGAACCCAGTCATTGGGTTCTTTAACTTCAATGATTATATTTCCCAGTTTGAGAATTTCTATTTGGATCTTTAAAAAAAAGTTATGTTATTTTCTATAGTTTCCAGTTCCCTGTCAAAATTTACAAGTGCAGCATTTATGTTTCTGAATCTGTAAGTAGAGTTGTTTTATAGTCTATATCTAAGAATTCCCATTTCTAAGGTTTTTGTTGGACTGTTTCCACTCTTGGCTGTTTCTATTATTCTTGCTTATATGCCCTGTTTTCTTGGGTGCTTCAATTCTCTTAGTGAGAATTAGTCACTGAAATACACACACACACACACACACACACACACACACACACACAGAGTCATACACTGAGTAACAATATTTCAGTCAACAAGGGACCATATACCCACCAACATTGGTGCTTTGCAATTATAATGGAGCTGAAAGATTTCTGTTGCCTCATAATGTAGTAGCCATTGTGATGTCATAGTGCAATGCATTACTCATGTGTTTGGGGTGATGCTGATGTAAACAAACTATGCCAGTCATATAAAAATATAGCACATGAAATCATGTAGAGTACAAAATACTTGGTAATTATATTAAACAACCATGTTACTAGTTTATGTATTTACTATACTATACTTTTTATCATTTTAGAGTGTACTCTTTCTACTTATATATAAAGACGTTTTCTGTAAAAAAAAACAACAACACAAAAAAACAACTTTTTTTTCTGATGATAAGAACTTTGAAAAATCTAGGAACTTTCAAGTATGCAATACAATATTATTAATTAAGTCATCATGTGTACATTATATCTCCAGAAATTATTGTATAAATGGAAATTTGTACTTCAGGACATTTTGACCACCTGTCATGCCCTGCCTTTGGTGACCACCAATCTGTTCTCTGTTCTGTGAGGTTGGGTTTTTGTTATTTGTTTGTTTATTTGTTTAATACTCCACATATAAATGAGATCATAAGGCATTTGTCTTTCTCTGTGTTTTGATTCTCATGAAGAACATGATTTTCTCCTACCATTGAAAATTCAAATATCTGGTATTGAACTTCAACAAGCATTTATGTTTTTTTGATCTATTTATGGAGCTAAAAGAAGATTCTAACAAATATTGTCTGTGTTTAAGTAACTCATTCAAGAGTTAAAGAAAATGGAACATTAATGTGAACATGACAGTTAGTAAAAACTTGTGAACACTAAAGAAAAGTCTCTGGTTAATAATCCAACAACAAAATAAGGATTATGGCTCTAGCTGGTTTGGCTGAGTGGATAGAGCATCAGCCTGCAGATCAAAGGGTCCCGGGTTCTGTTCCAGTCAAGGACACGGACCTCAGTTGCAGGATCCTATCTATCCTGGGCCCTGGTCAGGGCACCTGCAGGAGGCAACCAATTAATGTGTTTCTCTCACGTCAATTTTTCTCTCTGTCTTTGCCTCTCTCTTCCACTTTCTCTAAAATCAATGGAAAAATATCCTCAGGTGAGAATTAAAAAAAAAAAAAGGATTATGATTACTGGGTATTCTGGGAATACATGTTTTGGACAGTGAGTCCAAAAGGAAAAGTAGCTAATATTGGTAAAACATATACACCCTATAAAATCTCTTTTCATTTAGATTACTTTCATTATTGGAAGGATGGTAGAGGGGAGAAATACTTATTGAGAGACAGTGATGTACTAACACATTGTGGGGGCATCTCAGATGCCATTAATTTCTATTAGGGGAGATGTGACCTCAGGTTTGTAAATAGTCTCCCAGATCTCAGTTCTCGTTGTTATTTGTTGTTCTGATTATTATTGCAGCATAAGAATTTGCCCCGCATTTAAGAATTTTAATCAACTTCTGTTTCTCTCTCTCAAGATTTGTTGGTCAGGCATTTGGAAAGAGGTAGGTGGGGCAGTTCTCAAGTCTCTCTGGTGGTAGCAGCCAGATGTCAGTAATCTTCAGGCCTTTGAAGGCTGCACTGATCTGGACTTCCCAGATGGCCCAGTCATGACTGGCAGAGGTTACTGGCTGTCAGCAGGGAGCTGAGAGGGGGCTGTTAACCAGCACATCTACATGTAGCCTCTCCAGCATGGTGTTCCCAGGATAACTGGACATCTTACATGATGTTTGGCCTCCCCTAAAATGAGTGCTCTACAGGTCCAGGTAGAAGCTAGTGACCCTTTCTGACTAGCCTCAGAAACACTAGCATCATCGTCTACCATATTCTGTTGGCTGAAACAATCACAAGGCTGCCTAGAGAAGGGATCATAAACCTATCTTTCAACGAAAGAAATGTCAAAATATGTGGGAGCCATTTTAAAAATTAACATACATGCTCAACAACAGGCATTAAGAGCCCACTAAAATCTATACTAATAAAAGGGTAATATGCTAATTAGGGTGGATGCCTTCTGGACATCCTTACAGACAAAGCTGCAATGGCTGCCTGAGGCTCAGGCAAGCTGCGAATGGCAGCTGCTGCTGCCAGGGCCAGCCCAAGGCTCAGGCAAGCCGCAGTGGCTACAAGGGCCAAGGCTCAGGCAGCTGCGGCAGCTGCAGCAGTCTGCAGTGGCATCAGCAGAGGCATGATGGGGGTGTTGCCTTCCCCTGATCTGTCCAGTCACTTCCCACAGAGGGAGGCCAGAGGCAGCAACAGCAAGGGGATGATGGGGGTGGTGCCTTCCCCTGATTGGCTGGTTGCCTCCTGCAGAGGGAGGCCAGACTGCAGCTTAGGCCCGCTCCCTAGAGGGAGCGGGCCTAAGCCATCAGTAGGACATCCCCTGAGGGCTCACAGACTGTGAGAAGGGGCAGGCCGGTCTGAGGGACCCCCTACCCCCCCAGTTCAGGGGGTGGGTGGCTGGAGAATGTCCCAATTGCTCAGGTGCAAGGCAGAAACCCACCTTGGAGAGATACACTTCACAGGCTCACCCATGCTCACTCAGACTGAGATAACATTATATGCCAGGTAACCTCACACGCACATCTTTTGGATGTGGAGGAAAAACTGGAGGACCTAAAGGAAAAACGTAGATATGGGGAGACTATGCAAACCCCACACAGACAGTGGCCCAAGCTAGAAACTGATTTTTTTCATTAACATTATAATGAAACAACATTGAACAAAACAACGTTATTGGAAGAACTGCTGTACTTCCATTTTAAAAGATATCCAGCAGAGGAAAGTAGTGACTAACACAAGTTAAGAACTGGTGTGGCTCCTTGCATGATAGGCTAGTGCAGAAAATATTTTCAAGTTGTTGAGAAAATGCTTCTCAAAATCTTCCAAATCACATATTGCATCATGCAGAGGAATTTCTCAAATGCTATGCAACTGAAATTGGGATTAGAAAACCAAATGATAGCACCAGTTATGCCATTACCTAGCTGTAGGCTTCCATTACCTAGCTGTAGGCTTCAAGTTTCTCATCTGTACAATGAGGAAGGGAGACTAGATCATCCACATGTCCTGTCCCAACCCCGACACCCCATTTTTGAAGGCTGACACTTGATATATGTGTTGAATGAGTATGGAAAACTAATCTCAGGATTCTTTGGTAATCCTAAAATCCTAGTTTCCTTGCCTTTCAGAACTCTTGTTTCTTGGGCCTTCTAGTAAGTCTTCTCTGAGGTCAAGATGTCTCCGGTAAAACACAGCTAAGGCAATTCATCAGTGAGTGTCATTACATCATTAGAGTTCTGAGACTAATGCATCTCTCAACCTGTTTTCCCAGAAATTTGTAGTAATGACTTAATTCCACTTTTATTCCCTTTCATCTTCAAAGTTCTTACTAAAACATCTAATCTTCAAAATGTCACTAAGGTAGGCACAATCCAAGTACTGTCCCTGCTCTTGCATTTCCTTCATATTTCCTTGTCAATCATATTCTTAGAATGGTCATATCAGAGGATGCCTGAAAACTTATTTAGTTGAAAACCACATCTGATGCTTGATTCTCACAAATATTCTTACCAAGTGCTTACCCAGCCTTACAGTAGATGATTTGGGGTTGTCTTCCCAGCCCAATGAAATTTCTCCTTCTGCCTATAATTTGTTATCCAACCTAAGTAGGACCCCAAGTAGCTGGGTGAGTACAACATGATTCCTCACCAAACTGATACTGATTGGACTTAGGCAACCAGCTGGGCCAATCAAAGTCCCCCATCCACAACAAAGAATATGAATGAAGTTATTGCAATCCCAGTCTGGACTGATTTCTTGAATAGAGTTGACAATCTTGGAAGTGATGGTTCATCTACCCTGTTCTGGGAGCCAACCTGCAAAATCAGAAACATGAAGCAGATGTGCAACAGAAAACAGAGATGCAATATGAAGAAAAGAATACTTCCTGAATTTCCAATCACTTTTCAATTACTGGTTCCAATCCTCAGCTGAACCTCCACATTTGTGTCAAATTAGCATCTTTACCAATAACTCCAGTCTGTGCTTAAACAACTCTGGTCACAGATATTTCACTACTGTCTTGGACAATTCCGTATTCTTTCCTGTTGGAAAGAAAGATTTAGAATTCAGGAACCCCCCCTCCCCTCCCTCCCCCTGCTCCCCCACTGCCAACTTCATTCAACTGAGATGAGGTGGAGGAAGAGATAAGGGGAAAAGATCTGAGCATTTACCTGTATTTTTGCGGGCTCCTTTTGAATTTATTTCTTGCTAATGGCACATTGTTTACCCCCTACTTTCCAGGATGACTCACAGAATTATATCACTCTGTGCAGTAGTGTAAAAGAGAATGGAACAACACAAACCACAGCCTAATTGGTTTGCAGGTAATCACAAAGTAGAAAGAACGGGGATTTTAAAATAGCAATAAATGCTAACATTTTTTCACATTTTTCAAATTTATGCTTTGAGCATTGTATTTAATTGGACCGAGCCTTTAAGTTTTGTGCCAAAGCATGTCTTAAAATCATGGACTCCCAGACTAAATCAAAAGAACATTACTTAAAGTTGACTCAGTAAATAACCTATATCTGAGTTTCCTGCTGGATGCAACTTGGAAATTACTACCAAAAAAATCTTGAACAATGGGCTTACAATTGGTAGCAATACACCTTAGTAGAGCCTGCAAATTTAATAGAGAAAGTCCTAAAATAATGGTATGTTATTTAACTTTGTTTCACTATAACTTTGATGAGAAAAAAATGGATTCCCTTTGGGGGTCACTGTCTGTGTAGAGTTCGGACGTTCTCCCAGGTGTTTCTCCAGGTGTTCTGGTTTCTTCCCACATCCCAAAGAAGAGCCAGTCGGGGAAACTAGCTTGTCCCATAATCTAACTTGTCCCAGTCGGAGTGCGTGTGGGGAGGTGTGAATGGCCCTGCGATGGAAGGGCTCCTGTGTCCTGTCCAGGGTTGGTCCCATCCTGCACCCTGAGATATGGGGAGGGGTTTTGGCTACCCAAGATCCTGAACTGGAATAAGGGGGATGGAAAATAATTATCTTGTTTTTATTCATTGTTCTTAAGTGCAGGGATAGCTCACATTTCACTGTTTAAAATTAGAGGTATTTTGGCTCTTTATTTAGAAATTTGGCAATGATTTTGTGACCAGAAACATGTGGCAGAAACTTAACCCGTATTTATATCAATTAGCCTGTGTTACAATTGGTTTTGTCACCTGTTGTTTCATTTTGAGTCACATTTTCCAATAAACTTTCGAATGTGTTAAGTGAAGGACCCCACGGTTAGGTTTTGAAGTGTCTTTTGCCTGATTTGACATAACTTGTTTCCCACATTCCTGCTCCGCCATCTCTACCCACCCCACCTCTGAGGGTGATCAGGGAGGCCAGGTCTGGGTGACACCATTGTAGGAAGAGCCTGGGTAGCACGTGAATAAAGGATGTCAGAACAGGTGGCGGGAGCTCTGAGAAATAGAGATTTCTGGAGCCAAACTGGAATTCAACCTCTGGCATTGTTGTGCCCTGCCCTGGAGCTTGGGAACAGGGATCGGGGCCTCGCTGCCCCTCATGTCTGTCTAAAATGTGCCATCTTGTGCAGGGCAACAGATAACTGAGTTCACCCAAGGTGAATAATGAAGCACTCCTTCAAAAGACAAAGGGTAAGAAATTAATCTTTAATATCCTCCTCAGAATATACTTTTTTTTTTTTTATTGCTTAAAGTATTACAAAGGGTATTACATATGTGTCCATTTTATCCCCCCGCCCTAGACAGTCCCCTAGCCTCCCCTATCCCCCAATGTCTTATGTCCACTGGTTATGCTTATATGCATGCATACAAGTCCTTTAGTTGATCTCTTACCCCCCTACCTCCTGCCCCCCAACCCTCCCCGGCCTTCCTGCTGCAGTTTGACAATCTGTTTGAGGCAGCTCTGCCTCTGTATCTATTATTGTTCAAAAGTTTATAATGGTCTCTATTATCCATGAATGAGTGAGATCATGTGGTATTTTTCCTTCATTGACTGGCTTATTTCACTTAGCATAATGCTCTCCAGTTCCATCCATGACGTTGCAAATGGTAAGAGTTCCTTCCTTTTTAGAGCAGCATAGTATTCCATCGTGTAGATGTACCACAATTTTCTAATCCATTCATCTACTGATGGGCACTTAGGCTGTTTCCAGATCTTAGCTATGGTGAATTGTGCTGCTATGAACATGGGGGTGCATATATCCCTTCTGATTGGTGTTTCTGGTTTCTTGGGATATATTCCTAGAAGTGGGATCACAGGGTCAAATGGGAGTTCCATTTTCAGTTTTTTAAGGAAACTCCATACTGTCTTCCATAGTGGCTGCACCAGTCTGCATTCCCACCAGCAGTGCACAAGTGTTCCTTTTTCTCCACATCCTCTCCAGCACTTGTCGTTTGTTGATTTGTTGATGATAGCCAGTCTGACAGGTGTGAGATGGTACCTCATTGTTGTTTTGATTTGCATCTCTCGGATGATTAGTGACTTTGAGCATGTTTTCATATGTCTCTTGGCTTTCTGAATGTCCTCTTTTGAAAGGTGTCTATTTAGGTCCTTTGCCCATTTTTTGATTGGATTGTTTATCTTCCTTTTGTTAAGTTGTATGAGTTCCCTATAAATTTTGGAGATTAGGCCCTTATCAGATATGACATTGGCAAATATGTTTTCCCACACAGTGGGTTTTCTCGTTGTTTTGTTGATGGTTTCTTTTGCTGTGCAGAAGCTTTTTATTTTGATGTAGTCCCATTTGTTCATTTTCTCTTTAGTTTCAAGTGCCCTAGGAGCTGTATCAGTGAAGAAATTGCTTCGGCATATGTCTGAGATTTTGTTGCCTTTGGATTCTTCTAAAATTTTTATGGTTTCCTGTCGTACGTTTAAGTCCTTTATCCATTTTGAGTTTATTTTTGTGTATGGTGTGAGTTGGTGGTCTAGTTTCATTTTCTTGCATATATCTGTCCAATTTTCCCAACACCATTTATTGAAGAGACTATCTTGGCTCCATTGTATGTTCTTGCCTCCTTTGTCAAATATTAATTGAGCATATTGGTTTGGGCCGATTTCTGGGCTCTCTATTCTATTCCATTGATCTATATGCCTTTCCTGGGGCCAGTACCAGGCAGTTTTGAGAACAGTGGCTTTGTAATACAACTTGATATCTGGTATTGAGATCCCACCTACTTTGGTCTTTTTCAGGATTGCTGCAGCTATTCGGGGTCTTTTTTTATTCCAGATGAATTTTTGGAGAGTTCGTTCTAGATCTCTGAAGTATGCCATTGGTATTTTAATGGGAAGTGCGTTGAATTTATAGATTGCTTTGGGTAGTATGGACATTTTAATGATGTTGATTCTACCAATCCATGAACACGGTATGTTCTTCCATCTGTTTATGTCTTCCTCTATATCTTTTTTCAACGTCCTGTAGTTTTCTGAGTAGAGGTCTTTTATCTCTTTAGTTAAGTTTATTCCTAGGTAGCTTAATTTTTTTGGTGCGATGGTAAACGGGATTGTTTTTATAATCTCTCTTTCTGAAAGTTCACTATTGGTGTATAGAAATGCCTCGGATTTCTTGGGGTTAATTTTGTATCCTGCTACATTGCCAAATTCATGTATTAAGTCCAGTAGCTTTTTGATGGAGTCTCTAGGGTTTTGTATGTATAATATCATGTCGTCTGCAAATAAGGACAGTTTTACTTCCTCTTTTCCAATTTGGATGCCTTTTATTTCTTCTTCTTGCCGAATTGCAATGGTTAACACTTCCAGTACTATGTTGAACAGGAGTGGTGAGAGGGGGCATCCCTGTCTTGTTCCTGTTCTTAGGGGAAATGGTGTTAGTTTTTGTCCATTGAGTATGATGTTGGCTGTGGGCCTGTCATATATGGCTTTTATTATGTTGAGGTATGATCCTTCTACTCCCACCTTGCTGAGAGCTTTTATCAAAAATGGGTGTTGAATTTTGTCAAATGCTTTTTCTGCATCAATTGATATGACCATGTGGTTTTTTTCTTTCAATTTGTTTATGTGATGTATCACGTTTATTGATTTGCGGATATTGTACCATCCTTGCATCCCTGGGATAAATCCTACTTGGTCATGGTGTATGATCTTTCTGATGTACTGCTGGATCCGATTTGCTAAGATTTTGTTGAGGATTTTGGCATCTATGTTCATGAGGGATATTCGCCTGTAATTCTCTTTCATTGTGTTGTCTTTACCTGATTTTGGTATTAGGGTGATGCTGGCTTCATAGAATGAGCTTGGAAGTGTTCCTTCCTCTTGAATTTTTTGTAGTAGTCTGAGGAGGATAGGTTTTAGTTCTTCCTTGAATGTTTGGTAAGACTCCCCTGTGAAGCCATCTGGTCCTGGGCTTTTGTTTGCTGGAAGCTTTTTGATGACTGCTTCAATTTCTTCCATAGTTATTGGCCTGTTGAGATTTTTAGATTCTTCCTGATTGAGTTTTGGAATGTTGTATTTTTCTAGGAATTTGTCCATTTCCTCCAGGTTGTCTAGTTTGTTGGAGTAGAGCTGTCCATAGTATTTTTTAACAATCATTTGTATTTCTGTGGGGTCTGTTGTTATTTCGCCTCTATCGTTTCTGATTTTGTTTATTTGGGTCCTCTCTCTTTGCTTCTTGGTGAGTCTGGCTAGAGGTTTGTCAATCTTGTTTATCCTTTCAAAGAACCAGCTCTTGGTTTCATTGATTTTCTGTATTGTTTTTTTGGTCTCTATGTCATTTATTTCTGCTCTAATCTTTATTATCTCCTTCCTTCTGCTCACTCTGGGGTTTTCTTGTTGCTCTCTTTCTAATTCTTTGAGTTGTAGAGTTAGATGATTTACTACCATTTTTTCTTGTTTGTTGAGATAGGCCTGTAGAGCTATAAACTTCCCTCTCAGGACTGCTTTCATTGTGTCCCATAGGTTTTGGATTGTTGTGTTTTCATTGTCATTAGTTTCCAGGATGTTTCGAATTTCTTCTTTGATTTCATTGGTAACCCAATCAATATTTAATAGCCTGCTATTCAGCTTCCAGGTGTTTGAGTATTTTGGGTTGTTTTTATTGTAGTTTATTTCTAATATTATGCCATCGTGGTCTGCGAAGACGCTTTTTATGATTTCAATTTTCTTGAATTTGGGGATACTTTGCTTGTGACCCAATATATGGTCTATTTTTGAATATGTCCCATGAGCACTTGAGAAGAACGTATATTCCCTGGCTTTGGGGTGAAGTGTTCTGAAGATGTCTATTAAGTCCATCTGATCTAGTGAGTCATTTAGGATTGCTGTATCTTTGCTGATTGTTTGTCTATAGGACTTATCCAGTTCTGTTAGTGGTGTATTAAAGTCCCCTACTATGATTGTATTGTTGTTGATCTCTCCTTTGATATCTTCCAGGAGTTTTTTTATGAATTTGGGTGCTCCTGCATTGGGTGCATATATGTTTACCAGGGTTATATCTTCTTGTTGTATTGATCCCTTTAGTATTATGAAGTGGCCTTCCTTATCTCTTGTTATGGCCTTCACTTTGAGGTCTATTTTGTCCGATATAAGTATTGCTACCCCAGCTTTCTTTTCCTTTCCATTTGCCTGAAAGATATTTTTCCATCCTTTCACTTTCAGTCTGTGTGAGTCCCTTCTAATGAGGTGGGTTTCTTGTAGACAGCAGATGTATGGGTCATGTTTTTTTATCCATTCAGCCACTCGATGTCTTTTGTTTGGAGCATTTAGTCCGTTTACGTTTAAAGTTATTATTGAAAGGTACTTGTTTGTAGCCATTTCTGTTTTTGTGTGGCTGTTTTCTTTCTGAGCTTTTTATTTCTTATTTTTATACCAGTCCCTTTAGCATTCCTTGCATTGCTGGCTTGGTGGTGATAAACTCCCTTAGCCTTTTTTTGTCTGTGAAGCTTCTTATTTCCCCTTCAAGTTTGAATGATAGCCTTGCTGGATAGAGTATTCTTGGATTCAGTCCTTTGCTTTGCATCACTTTGTAAATTTCCGTCCATTCTTTTCTGGCCTGATGTGTTTCTGTTGAGAAATCATTTGACAATCTTATGGGAGATCCCTTGTATGTAACTTTCCGTCTCTCTCTTGCAGCCTGTAAGATTCTCTCTTTGTCATGAACATTTGCCATGGTAATTATGATGTGTCTTGGTGTGGGTCTTTTCGGGTTCACCTTGTTTGGGACTCTCTGGGCTTGTGTGACTTTTTTCTTCCCCACCTCAGGGAAGTTTTCTGATATTATTTCTTCTAATAGGTTTTCTAATCCTTGTTCATCCTTCTGTTGATCTGGTACCCCTATTATTCGTATGTTGTTTCGTTTCATGTTGTCCCAAAGCTCCCTTAGGCTCTCCTCCTGTCTTTTCATTTTTTTCTCCAATTGCAGTACAATTTGGGTGTGTTTTGCTTCCTTGTCTTCTAATTCACTAATTCGGTCCTCCGCTTCACCCAGTCTACTGTTGATACTTTCAATGGAGTTTTTCATTGCAGCTATATCACTCTTCATTTCTTCTTGGGTCTTACTTAAGTTGTTGATTTTTTCATCTGTTTCTTCTAGCTTCTTCCATATGTTATCGATTTTTTCATCTGTTTCGTCTTGCTTCTTGCAGAGGTTGTCGATTTTTTCCTCCATCCGGTTTATGCACTCTAGGACCCTTATTCTGAATTCTTTATCTGTCATGTTGCATGCCTCTGTATTACTTAGCTGCTTTTCTGGAGAGTCCTCCTTCTCTTTCCTTTGGGGGTTTCTTTGTCTACCCATGTTTGATCTCACTGACATATCTAGACGTTGAGTCGTTCAGTGGCTGCTCCCTGGTGGCAGTGACTCCTTGGTCTGTGGTTGCTCTTCGGGCGGTTGCGGTAGCAGCTGCTCTTCGGTTGGCAGCAGCTCCTCTGGTGGGTGCTGTTCACAGCTGTGGTGGCTCTTCTGGCTGGTGGGGCGAGGTTTCACGTACAGCTGCTGTTCCTCAGCAGAGGGTGTGGTGCTCAGGAGGTTGCTGTTGCTTGGATCTGCTGCGTTGATTTAAAGGCACAAAATACAACACAACAAGGCACCACGTACCAGGCACTATACACAAATATATTCACGATATTAATAACCCCAAATAAAGGTGACCACCTGAATTAAGAGAATTAGGGGATAAGGAAGAAGGAAGAGAAAAAGATAAAAGAGAAAAAAGAAAAGAAAAGTAGGGACCAAAAAAAGGAGTGCAAAAATGAAATTGGGAAAAAGGAGGGGGGAAAATAAAAGCGAGATAAGAAAAGAAAAGAAAAGAAAAGAAAAGAGCGAAAAGAGAGAATGAAGTGGAAGAGGGGAAGAGACTTTTTTATATGAGGAGAATACTCCTATAGAACAGCCATTAATCCTAACAAATTCCAGCAACAGCTCCCTGGAGATGAATGCAAACTAGAAACAACCAATAATATAACGATGAAAATAGAATGGAGAACACTAATCCCAAAATAAAATAAAGAGAAAATAAAATGGCACTTTAAAAAAAAATGGTAAAATGGTAGCAGTAATAATACTGGTTAAAAATAAGAAGGTAGTAATTAAAAGGGTAAAATCAGGTGATGGAAAAGAGAAGAGAAAAAAAAAGAAGAAAAGAAAAAAAAAATTGGTTTCTTAGTTAAAAGGTGAAAAAAGAAAAAAAAAATATTGCAGTAGTGAAGGTCCTTCGGTTCTTCTATTCTTCAGTGTGGCTCGCCTTAGACCTGCCAGGTATTCAGGAGAGTGTTGAGTTTCCCTGCGATACACTGTTCCTCTGTGTTGTAAACCACAGTCCTTATTTTAAAGCAAGCCGCATTTGTTTCCCAGACTGCCTTATTTTGTGTTTAGCAAAGAGTCAGTTTGTGGGTCAGCCTCTGGGTGGCAGTGCTCTGGGGTTGGCCTCTGAGGCTATAGGGCCTCTCTGTCCAGTGGGAGTTCACTGCCCAGAGCTGGCTGCGTAATAGTTACCAGTGCTGTGTTGTTGCTGGGATTGAAAATCCCTCTATAGGCCAGACCCTGTTAACTCCCAGGGACTGATCAGGTTATTTTAATCCTTGATCTCCTACAGGGTGGAATCTGGGTGTGGCTGTGCTCCTTGCCTGGGGGCTGGGGGGAGGAGTCTCACTCTCCAGAGAGAATGGCTGCCTCACTCCTGGGCTCAGGGGTGTCTCAGCACTCAATTCGTTGCCACCTCTCCCGGCCCCCCTTCTCTCCTCAGACTCTCCCCAGATTCCACTCCTCCGCACCCTCTTCCTCTCTTCAGCACAGGTGAGTGTCTGTATCCGAAATGTCCCATGAACAGGATTCAGTGAAAACAAACAAACAAATGCCGGCCGCGGAAACGGGGAAGGCTTGGTTTCTGTAAGCTTCTTCTCTTACCCGGACTGCATGGTCTGGTCAGCTCTTCAGGCTGCCCCCTTTAGGCTCAGTCCTCCGTGATCACAGATCCCAGCTCGCAATTCTCCCGGCGGCGCCAGGAATCCCGCGGTTCTCCTTTCCCCCGTCAGGGGCTGTGCCTGTCCCAAGGGACTCGGCTGTCTGCCACGCGGTCTCCCTCTGACTCTCTGGGCTCAGAGGTCTGGGAACCTTTCCTGCCCAAATCCCTGGTTTTTTTACCTTTCCAGGGGAGTTCTGCTCTTCCCGGCTGCAAACCGTCTCACCAGCTGAGCAATTTCGCCAATTCGGGGTGGATGTTACTAGTTTCAGCTGCTCACTCCATTTGCTCCGGGACACGACCTGGGACACGTCTGCCTATACCGCCGCCATCTTGATTAAGTCCAGAATATACTTATTAGCTGACCTTGACATATGACATTTCCTTCACTCACTCAGGTCACCAAATCTTTTTTCTTTAAATGAGCCCCTACTATGGACACTAATGACCATTAGTTATATAGCTGTCTCTATTAAGGTTCTTTTTAAAAAAATTTTGTGAGTTTATTTGAGCCAAACTGTCAATGATTGCTTGCAAGCAGAATCTCAACGGAGTGAGATAATGCTCCAGAGAATAGTGGTTTTTCACCGTTTTATATCTTACATCAAAGGGGGAGACCTAAGTGGGTTGCATGAAATCCATTGGTAATAGATTAGAGAGGCAGGAGAAAGCAAAGTGGGGAAATCTCTGGGATTGGATAAAAAGTAAAATGATAGACACATTACTTAGGTGAGTACAGGATAGTTAACAGTCAATAATTAACATGATAACAATAACCATGAGGAATTTATAGTCTAAGTCCTGGTGCCCAGCACATTTGGTTTTGCCTTAGGGGTTGGCGAAAATGGAAGTTACAAGTGACTCTGACATTTCATAGGGATGTTATGTTAGATGCAAAAAGGCAATAGGCTCAGTTAAGGTAAAAATTGACCTTGTCAGTGAAAATACCGGCCTAGGACATGACTACTCACCATGCTGTCACAAAAGATAATATTTACCTTTTTTTTTTTTGATAGCCAAGCAGTATTCCATTGTGGAAATGTATCACAGTGTTCTATTCACTCATCTACCAATGGGTAGGCTGCTTCCAAATCTTGGCTATTGTATACAGCACTACAATGAACACAGGGGTGCATATCTTTTTTGGAACTGGTGTTTTTGATTTCTTCAGATATATTCCCAGAAGTGGAATTGCTGGGTCATAAGGCAGTTACACCTTTTAATTTTTTAGGAACTCCATACTGTTTTCCATAGAGGCTCTACCAGTCTGCATTCCAACCAGCAGTGCAAGAGGATTCTCTTTTCTCCACATCCTAGTCAACACATGTTGTTTGTTTATATATTGATGCTAGCCCTACTGACAGGTGTGTGGTGATAGCTCATTGTGGTTTTAATTTGCATCTCTCTGATGATTAGTGACATTGAGCATCTTTTCATATGCCTATCGGCCATCTGTACTAGTACGTTCTTTTGGGGGAAGTGTCTATTCAGATCCTTTGCCCATTTTTAAATTTGATTGTTTTCTTTGTGTTGAGTTGTATAAGTTCTTTATAAACTTTGGCAATTAATTCCTTATCAGACATATCAACGAATATGTTCTCCAATTCAGTGGGTTGTCTTTTCATTTTGTTGATGGTTTCCTTTGCTGTGCCATCTATTTATTTATTTATTTATTTATTTATTTATTTACTTGCCCAAGGAGATATATCATAAAAGATATTGCTATAAGAAAGGTCTGAGATTTTACTGCCTATGTTTTCTTCTAGGATTCTTTTATTGTTTCGTGACTTACACTTAAGTCTTTAATCCATTTTGAGTTTATTCTTGTGTATGTTGCAAGAAGGTGGACTAGTTTCATTTTTTTTGCATGTATCTGTCCAATTTTCCCAGCATCATTTATTGAATATATTATATTCTTGTTTTCTTTGTCAAATATTAATTGACCATAAAGAGATGGTTTATTTCTGGGCTCTCTATTCTGTTCCATTGACCTATATGCCTGTTTTTATGCAGGTATCATGCTGTTTTGACTACTATGGACTTGTAATAAGTTTGATATCAGGATGAACTAACTTGATTTAATGTGAATGTCATGTGTACCAAGCTGCAGGCTGAAACTCATCTCCACCTTTTGTTTTATCTACAAAAAGGCAGAGAGCCAAAGATAGGGCCTGCTATTCCAGCACTCAATAAACCAACCACTTTCCTTCCCATCTTCCTGCTTTTTAATTCTCTTTCATTCAAAACTTCAGGGGCAGGAAGAAATAAATTACTCTTCCTCATTAAATTTTTATTCTGGAAAGATGCAAACTCTCAGTCCCTTCTTTCCAAGCTAAACTCATCTCACTCACTAAGGACATTGAACCTACTGACTTGTTCCAGGCTGGCAGCATATTCAGCAGAACATGACTTAGCAGCTATGGGAGTAGAAAGCACAATGGTGCCCCTCCCAGATCTCTGCTTTATATCTGATTCACTCAGTTCCTGACTTCTGGCACTATCAGTCCTGATAGCTTGCAGCTGCTTCCCTTACTGGATTTGCTCTCAGTCTCCAAAATCACCTTGTCCAAAGTTACCCCAACTCCCAGAGGACATTCCACAGCCAACAATATGCTGAAGTAGGGAGACAAAGGCCCAGCTCAATTTGGGGCACCCTGAAAGACATCTCAGCTTCAAAACTCAACTGAATCAGCTTCTCCTTCTGCCAAATTCTTCCTTCCTTTCTTCCTTAAAGTTATTTTTCCTGAAAGGCCCTCCCCACGCTACCCCACCAAGCCAGTATCTCAATTTCTGTTGCCAGATAACCCAATCTAAGTATCAGAAGTGGTTCTAAGAAGCAGACTATGAATGTCATTTTGGAGATCAATCATTGACTGGATGGCTGGCAATGAGGACCCCATCATGAGTGGTTGGTGGAGAATAAACAGCCCCTGAAGCAGGGCAGTTATTAAAGCTGTCACTGGTGGTGATGTAGGATAGATCTGGTCAAAGAAAATGCATTGGCTGGTGTAATATTCCTGGTGCTGGAGAACTCTGAAGGAAATGATAGCCATAAGAACCATGGAAATGAGTGGTTGGTGATATCCATCTGACATCATCATAGGCCTAACTGGTTAATCAAATGGGAATGTGCTAGGTATCACCACTTCTGATATTTTCAAATATTTGAAGGTGACATTAATTTCTGAAGTTTTATAGGAATGAGGTATTGCTTCTAGTTTACTATTATGATGGGGAGGGGATATTCCAGGGGCTTTCTCTTAGTCATTTTTACCATAATGGCCCTCTCCTTATGTCAGAGAGCCAAGCTGAGGATCAATTGAGCCCACTGTAAGTCAAATTTGAACTAAGCCTTCATATATTACTTGCTGATTATAAGCCCTCACTTTGGTTATTTGGCCATAATGACATTTTGAGTCCTTGGGAATTAACATAAATTCAAAATTATTGTCTAATAATCCCTCAAAGACCAGAGGGTCATTCTTCAGTGCACTCTCACACTAATACATGCCTACAGGGTTCTGTTTACAGTAGGTACTTGTAATAGTGGCACAGGATCCTTCCTCAGATTAACTTGGCCTCTCTTTCAGTTCAAGGGCTCTGGGCCTATGAATTGATTAAGGTTTGAAAACTCACAGAGAGGCCATGACTCTTCACTTTGGTAACTCAAGTCAGGTTTTTGGCTCCAGATACAGAGTTTTTTTTCTATTATATCAGTCAACAAATACTCTGGAAGTTTACCAATCTATTTAATTCCTAGGGACACCATGATCAATTAACCCATTGCCCAATATCCTTGTGGGTCAAAGCATTTTGATTACTGGTGATAGTATCTATGTTACCCTTTATGGTAAATATTTCCACCTTGGCTTTGTATCTAAGTGCTACACTTGGTCCAGCACCCTTAGAATTCACTTCTCTATATCTTCCCTGGGGTTTCTGCTCATATGTAATAGCAAAGTTTTGCAATTATTTTGGTATGCAAGCCATTTTTTTTTCTGGGTTATAGGGTGTTCTGGCCTCTTAGTACATGGTGAAATTTGAGCATAGGTCTAATGGCAACAGAGTATGTTTGTGGTTTGTCTTGAAGGGAATGATAATTCATTTTAAAGGCTTCTGCCCCAAATGAGGTTGTTATAGGATTTCCCAAGCAAAGGTACGTTGTTGTTCTCAGACACTGGAGAGAAAACTAATTTCCTTGTTAAGGGAGGCTCAGAATGACACGGAGATTCAAGATTGTCAGCTTTATATGAGCCCAACCAATTGTCCCATTCCAAATTTCATAATTGTGTTCTTTCCCAATAAATATCTAAACTTCCACTTGAGAAATGTGATAAAACTGTGAATTTAACTATTGTTGTAATTCTGCATTCCACATAATTAAATGGTGCATTTTATTTTAAACAATATTAACTCCATGACTAGAAGAAAAAGGGGGATCCATTCAAGCCTGTCATGGAAGCTCTTAGCAACTTAAGCTAAAAGTTAAAGGAACTAAGATGTTGTTTTCTTTTTGTAAATGCTCGAGTGCATTAGAAAAAAAAAAATTATTCCCAGATCACTGTCCTAGTAGTCATCATTATTTCCATAAAAATCAAGTGCTGTAACCACTTGGGTTCCTAAGGCACTTGTTTCAGTTGGTACTTTATCAAAATCAAACACGGGTTATAGCTTAATTAATTATAATGACACCATATGCCAGTGATGGCGAACCTTTTGAGCTCGGCGTGTCAGCATTTTGAAAAACCCTAACTTAACTCTGGTGCCGTGTCACATATAGAAATTTTTTGATATTTGAAACCATAGTAAAACAAAGAC
Organism: Myotis myotis; assembly: GCF_014108235.1. Taxonomy (NCBI): domain Eukaryota; kingdom Metazoa; phylum Chordata; class Mammalia; order Chiroptera; family Vespertilionidae; genus Myotis; species Myotis myotis. The sequence goes on from NW_023416314.1 coordinate 8,341,555, forward strand.
TTATATTTTTGATATTTATTTTATATATTTAATTGCCATTTAACAAAGAAAAATCAACCAAAAAAATGAGTTCGAGTGTCACCTCTGACACGCGTGTCATAGGTTCGCATCGCTGCCATATGCTACGGATAACTAGTATCCTATTCCCCACTGTCAAAGAGTTCAGCACTGCACTCCAGCATAAGGATATGACCAAACCAATCATCAAATTCCATCTTTGTGGGACTATTCCCTCTACCAATTCTTTATCAATCAGGTTTCAGTTTGGAGACAGAAACCACACAGGGAAAGCTGAAAATAAAGCATTATTTACTGTTATAGGGGAGTAACTATAAATATGTAAAGATAACTTTAAAGAATCTCCTAGGACTGAGAAAGAATACCTACAGAAGGCACACACTTGAAAGAGAGTCCCCTTGCCTAACGCTGGGATGTAGACCTCATTGGAGGTTAAGGCCTGGTTTCCCTCTACTGGATGGAGAACAAGTTCTCTCTGTTGCTCCAGGACCCGGCAAGCAGGAGACACTCTCTGGGGCGTGGCTGGATGGTGCTGGGGATAGGCAAACAGAGGGAGTCCAGGGTGGAGCCCACTCACTATCAGGGCACCATGAGGCCTGGGGTGCACGTTGCCCATGTTGAGAGGTCCACAGAGAGATGATCCCCTGGGAAGGGTCAGGGCCTGCAAACTTGCTAGAGAGTGAGAGTTCCAGGAAAGTGGCCAGGGAAGAGTGCCGCCTGCTTTTCCTCACACAAACGTGATAGAAGCAAGCAAGAAACCAAACAGCAGCCTTCAGAAGCAGAAAGAGAAGCTCTTCCTCCTGCAATACCTCCCACCCCCCCTCCCTCCACCTGCAATGTCTAATTCATGCTCTCTGCAAAGGGAAATGATTAAGAAAGGTCGCTTTCATTTACACCAGCAGGTGATAAATGGCAGGTTTAGAGATGAGAGGCAATAAATTGATAACTGGCCCATCCCGTCTTTGAATCCCATTTCTTGCTCTGAGCTTGACCTTTCACACTTCCTGTTGCTTTCCTCCTCCCCTTCTCCATGCCACTGTGACCTTGGTCCGGCCACACAAACAACTATACACAATCACTGCCTTTGTTTTCTGAGTCCAGTGATTCAGTCACCTGAAAGGGGAAGTTGAGAGAAAGAAGAGGCCCAAGACATTAGCTTATTATTTTTTAATACATAATTTCATTTAGTGAAATTGAAATGAAATCAGTGGTAAAAATTTAGCTGTGATCTTAACTATCTCTTTCCTCTTCCTGGACTGTATTAAAGATAATGCAGTTCTAAAAAACTGAAGATGTCTTTTCCATTCCTTCTGATTTGCAGCAGCAATGATTGGAATTTAGCCCAGAAATATTGTTACAATTACCTGGTTCCCAGATGGCCTATGAAAGTGTTATCTATTTAACAAGAGTGATTCTTCTAATACTTGCAGTCTGTTTCTGTAGGTCCCAGAGGACTAGTGGGAGCGTTTGCCTCTGAAAAAAATCTGCACTTCAGCTTGCCCTAATGCAAATCACTCATTAAACCTTACAGGGACTGCTTGTGGGAGGTCATCATTGAGACCAGCTTGCAGAAGATTTCGGTGACAAGTCTTTTCTGTTAAACTGTGGTCATTTAAACTGCAAATAAACATTTTCCAATTTTTGAGTCAGGAAGCAATATGGATTTCTAGCAATGGAAACCATCCTCTCAGACTCTCGAGCTGAGCCTCTGCTGTTTCTATGTGAGGCAAATGGTAGAGGAATTGCAGTAGATGGTGCCTGACAGAATGGCTGTAGCAGGTAAAAATAATACAGGGCTCTAGGCTGTGTTGTGGTTTTTCGGGCTGTGGTACTGGTAAGGGTTAAATGAATAGCCATTCTTTTTCACTGCTCTTTCATTTTAAGTGATTCGCACAGTTTTTTTTTTTTATCAGTTGGAATTTTTAATTGCAATCTACAGAAAACATCTGGCAATTTTCACCCAGAAAGGGACTATGTTGGAAGGGTCACTGGGCCTCACAGAGCTAAGAAGAGGCTAGAAACCCAGAGTGAGAACATGAGTGGACGCCACGCTACTCCAGAGATTGAGAGGAGACAGTTGATGTGCTGCTGCTGAGAAGATGACCTCCAGTCTCCTGTGAGGCCCCATGTGCTTCACTTCAGACTCACAGTTACAGAAGAGTGAGTCTGACTGAACTTAAGTCATGTGCCTGCTGCTGACTCAGCGGCTCTTCAGAGAGCTAAGGGACTCCCTGGCTCCCTTTGGAGTGATGGGCACTTGTTCACGCCAAGCCTCCAGAGTGTGGAATTCCTAAGAGAGATGCGGGTGCACAGGGATAGAGGATTGCATGCTAGACAGTCAAAGGTTGACAAGGTTCTTTCAAACAGTTCCTATTGTTTCTAACCACTTTCAGGTGACTGGGAGATACGGGTTCCAGGAATTGTTCATTGAAGTCAAGGTGTGATGTATATTCAAAAGGTCAGCTGAGGTACAACAATTCCTAATTGTTTCGGTCAGTCATCTCTTCAACAAAATTGCTGTCAACATGGATAAAGTGCCGGTTCCTATCCTCCATCAATTAAACCTCACTGGCACCCATTGACAAGCACACCTGTCCTCAACCCCCCCTCCCCCAATTCCTTTCATTTTTCTATTAGATTGTTATCAACTTATATAATGAAGACAAATGTTCCCCAGTTATTCAGTCTCTGTGGACACTCTTACATGTCCTGCCTCCCCTAGCACCCTCCACCCAGCCTTCTCCATTTTTCCAGCCCTGGTCATTGGGAGTTGGTTAGAACCTCTATTCCAGGTAGGACAGCAAGGGAAATGAACTGAACTTGGACACATCTCCAGGACTTCTTTGAACAGTTCCAGCAGGGTATTTTAACACAGGACATTGCAGAAAATGTATTTTACTCATTATTCTTGGATTTCAGTGACCTGTGTCCTCCCTGGCCCTAGTCATCAGAGCTAACTGGAAACTGGTGTTGATGCAGAGCCACACACCCTGAGGGAGGCAGCCATGGTGTCCAGAGAGTACCAGGCCTACTCAGCTTCTAGCTGCACCTCTACTTTCTTCATGAGCTGTTTTACTGCTTTTCAAAGCATGGTAAAGTATAGTGTGCACATACAAGCATTCATATGCAAACGTGCACGCATGCTCATATATAGGTACAAAGCAAGTACAGGGTAGCAGTTTAGCTTGTGGGCTCTGATGGACCTGGGGTTGAAATCTGGCTCCACTGTTCACTAGCTGTGCAACTTTTGGCAAGTTTCTTACCTTCTTTATTCATTAATTTCTGTGAATATAAAATGGGAATGATTATAGTACCTACTTCACAGGTTATTGCAAGAATTAAAAAATATGCATGCAAAACTCTTAGTGATTGCTTAGCATATAATAAGCACTCAGTAATATATATATAAATATATATGCATATATATAATAGATAGATATCCTTGAATTACTATATATCCTTGAATTACTAGCTTTGTAACCTTGAACAACCTCCTTACCTCTCTGAGCTGACTTGACAATTTAATATTAATAACCACCTTCCAAGTTTGTTGTCAGGATTAAAGAAAATAGTAGCTAATGTTTATTGAGTACTCATTACTGTATATGAAAGAGCTTCATACAATATAAAGTACTAGGAGGTAGAATATATTATTGTGCACAGCAGCTAGTTAGAGGATTCTCAACAGAAGAATGAAATTCACATTCATTTCACATCATTTCTGATTAACATGCCACTTGGGAAGTATAGACCTTTCATTCTGAAATGATCCACATTCTAAACAAAAGGTTAAAACACAGGTCTCCACTCTGACTTCACAATCAAAGGTAAGATCAATCTGTCAGCTTGTATTTATGAGGGAGAGACGGAGCACTGACAATACTCTGAAATTAAGTTCACCTTGTTCAAGAGACATTCTTCTGTGCAACACTGAAAACCAACAGCCTCTGACACAGCTGAACTCTCCCTGTAGGTGAGAAGGGGCACAAAGTCATTCAGGGACAATGCAAGGGTCTAAATGGGGCCTGGGAGAAGCCTCCTGAAAGGAAAACAGTGTTTCAGTCTGTATTTCAAGAGTAATGAAGTACTACAAAATACCAGGTCCCTGAGCCGGGCTCTGGGATTGTGGGAGGTCAATATAAAGAGACATCAGATACGGGGACTGTTCATTGAAGCTTATGTACTAGAAGGACAGTTAAGAGAGCTAAGCAATAGTTATGCAGGACCAACAAGCGGGTTGCATCGTGCTTGGAGAAATCCAGAGGGATTGCTTGTGTTTGCGGAGAAAGCAATCTTTCTCTTTTAACCTAGAGGTGTTTGGGAATGGTGCTAGGGAAGAGAAGACATACCCCTTGCACACCTATATTTCCCTTCCTCGCTGATCTTCACTCCAGAAACAAGGCAGATGCTGTGACTAACTTAGAGCCCTTCCCCGTTCGCGCCCCCCCCCCAACCCCGCCCCTAGTAAGTTGTCCATCATCTTACCTCTAAGATAAATAAAAGTGGTGGTATCATAGTCAGGTGTATTATTTGGAGTTCTCCAGAGATAATCCACTAGGATATCTATCTATCTATCTATCTATCTATCTATCTATCTATCTATCTATCTATCATCTATCATCATCATCACCTATCATTATCTATCTATCTACCGAGAGAGATTGAGATTTGTTTTAAGGAATTGGCTAATGCAATCATGGGGATTTGGCAAGTTTGAAATCCATAGGACAGACCACCAGGCTGGAAATTCGGGTAAGGGTGACTTTGCAGTCTTGAGTCTGAAATCTGTAAAGTGAGCCTAAAGGCTGGAAATTAAGGCAGGGTTTCTATGTTGCAGTCTTGAGGCAGAATTCCTTCTTTTTTGAGAAACCTCAGTCTGTTCTTAAGTTCTTCAACTGATTAGATGAGGGCAATCTGTTTTATTTAAAGTCAGCTGATTGTAAATGTTAATCACAGCCACAGAAACCTTCACAGAAATATCTAGTCTAGTTTGAACAAAACCGGGCACCGTAGCTTAGCCAAGTGGACACATAAAATGAAGCATTATTGCAGGGAAGAATGAGGACTAATTTTCCTTCTGGCGGTTAAGAAAACTCATAGAGAGGGTGATAATATGAGAATTTGTCTTTAAGAAGTATTAGGAGAACCCTGGCTGGTGTGGCTCAGTTAGTTGAGCATGGTCTGTGCACTAAAAGGTTGTCAGTTCAATTCCCAGCCATGGCACATGCCCTGTAGGCAGCTGATCAATGTTTTGCTCTTACATCAATGTTTCTCTCTTTCCATAAATCTTCCTCTCTCTAAAATCGATTTAAAAAGATAAATATTAAAAAAAATTAGTAGAAGTTCTGTAAGAAAGCAAAAAAAAAAAAAATTGCTGGTCAGAAGGAACCCCAACCCACAGAGGCATTACAAAGAGAGTGTGTCCAGAGAGAGGCAGTGTCTCAGTGTGGCTGAGCACTGCCCGCTGCGAGGCTGAGGACAAGGAGGCCTGTGAACACATCCAATTGTGAGCTGCTTGGAAAGCCATGTCCACCATTAGAATGTGTTTTGTGCAGCTGCACACCATTTAAAGTTTTACGCATGAAAGTGCCATGTTACCGCAATCATGGTTCTAAACCTTAGTGCACACGAATCACGTAACAGTTGTTATCAATGGCAATTCTCAGGGTGTTCATGATGTTCCTGGGCGATAGGCCCTGTCTGAGGTCTGGCCATGGGAGGGATTTTTAACAAGCAACCAGTTAGTTATTCGTATGGAGGTATTTTGGAAACCACACTCTGAGAAGCACTGTTCTAGAAAGAGAACTCTAGCAGCAGCATGTGAAAAGGCCAGAGGGGAGCAGGGCCACAGGCTGTGCTCAGTCAGTGGTATAAAGTGGCGTTTCATTGGCTTCCCTCTTACAGAATGGTCCCTAAAACCATCCTCTGACATTTCACTGTGGACTTATCCTCTCAGACAGAGTCCTCAGCAGGACAAGGACGGGAGGCAAACCCAAATGACAGAAAATATGCTGAAAGCAGAATCCCTATTCCCCATCTAACTCTGTCCAAGGTGTTTATAGGATGAGTTTGCTCCCACATTCCTTGGCTTCTGATACAAATAAGTTCCTAATAGTCCTTTTCCACTAGTTTCTCCAAAATGACCAGATGTTCCTGAATTCCAGTGGGGAACTAGGTTTCAGCTTTGGTGGCAACTTCCCACCCACATAAATACCAGTAATTCTGCACAGTATGTGATTAATGGGGTTGTCCTCCCTGCTTTTCCCTGGCTTTTTCTATTTAGAGCTAATCAGGTCTAAGTGTGAATCTGAAAGCTCAGACCCACCATCAAAGTCAATCTTGCTGCCAGTGTCCCTAGGATGAGCCCTCAGAACAGCTTTACTGACCATTTGTAACCTCCTCTCCCATCCCTACCATGGTCAAACTATTGTTGCTTAAGCCTTGGTTTGCTGACTGTCTCTCCAATTCATTCTTGAGATTGGAGCTCTGCCCTGAACGACACCCACTTACTCACAGCCTGGCACTCTCCAGCTCCCTCCCCCACAGGCTGGACTCTGCTCCAAGCCATGGGTTGGTCAGAGTTTCCATGCTGTGATGTGCAGGTACTTGTGTACCACACCTGCCTGGGGCCAGAGGGATTAGAGCTCTTGAATGGTGATGTTGTTTTAGGGTCAGCCATTTGTTTATTTGTGCTTTAGGACATTATAATTTGCATTTCTGGTCAGCCCACTTCATAGTCACATTAGCCCCCAAAAGGATCTCTGCTTTTTCCTAGGTCCATCCCTTACAAGAGCACTGAGAAGGAGTTAATAGGTTTCACTTCAAAGTGTAAATAAGATGTGTCATTATATGAACGATCAAAATGCTGTGCTAGTTCAACAGGCTGTTCAATGCTTCCATGACTCTGGTTCTATCTTTGTTCATCAGTTTATGTTGTTCATTATATCCAACCTATGAGGGAAGGTGTCGGGGGTTGGAGGGAGGGAGGGGATAAGAGATAAACCAAAGGACTTGTATGCATACATATGAACATAACCAATGGACACAGATGGGGGTGGCGGGAGCTGTGGGGATGTGCTGGGAGTGGGGGCGGGGCGGGGAGAGGCCAAGGGGAGGAAAAGGAAACATATGTAATACTTTAAACATTAAAGAATTTAAATTAAAAAAGTAAATAAAAATGCTGTGCTAGTTCAGAGACATGAAAGTTTCAGATTACATATACTTAAAATTCAAATCCACATTAAACTTAATGAAATGCTTTAAAAATCCAAACTTGTAGATTGTTTTTCTGGGAAGACCCAAGCAGAGCTACCTCTATTCCTGCTTGAAACTGGGCAAGTACCTCACAGTAGACATTCTCTGCAAACCTAACTATCTTGAATTCAGGAGGAGGAAGAGCAATCTCCAGACTTGCTGGTCTGGATCATGTGCTCCAGCTCAGAGGTTGCTAATAAAATGGTAGTTTCCTTTCTGTTTGGCAATTGTTTGTGCATACAGCTCTTTGGGGTTAGGACCCCAGACAGAGATGGGGTCCATGGTAGAATTTGGGTACCAAACCCCACTGTGAACTCTGAAAGCATGTATGTGAATGCAACTGTGAGCTTCAGAGTACTCTTCAAGCTGTGATGTCACAAATGTTTCAGACTCAGTATAAATGCACCAAGAATGGTCAGTCTGTCCTTGACACTGTCGCTCCGCAAGATTTTGGCCGTGCTCCCTAACTCAGTCTTTGGTCGAGAGATAATCACTTTCTAAGGAGTCCCAGAGAGGGTATGGAGTAAGGAGACACTGCTAATAAAGGCTATGAACTCTTTGACAGGAGGCTGCCATATAAAATCGAGTTTCATCATTACTTCCCAGTGTTCACAAAGGGAACCCCTTTGCACTCTCATCTTAGGGTCAGGGGATAAGCAACCATTTTATTAGCACCTGGGATGCTTTGTCACAGACTCTTTCTGCAGAAAAGCTGCTGCATTTTGATAGACCATCAATCTCAGATCTTGGGCAATTGGCTTCCATCTACGCTGATGTGGAAAATCAATCTTGATTCCCAGAAGGCAGAGCAACTGTTACCAAAGGTCACAAAGCAATTGAAGTTGCTTTTCTATAGCAGCAAGAGTAAAATGACTTCTACCAGCGTTGGAAAATCTTATTTCTCGCCCAGCCAGTGTGGCTTCAGTGACTGAGCATCATAGGGTTCGATTCCAGGTCAGGGCACATGCCGGGTTGTGGGCCCGATCCCCAGTGTGGGGCGTGCAGGAGACAGCCAATCAAATGATTCCCTCTCATCATTGATGTTTCTGTCTCTCTCTACCTCTCCCTTCTTCTCTGAAGGCAATAAAAACATATTAAAAATTATTTCTCTGCTCTGCTTTTAGCTCCTCTCCTGGTCAATTTAGGAAAAGGGATGATGGCGTCTAAATCACTGATGGGAAAGTCAAACAAGAGGGCTGTCATTTTTTGAAAATGATACTGGAGGTTAAACTGAACTTTGAAATATGGAAAATTATGCTCTTTCCAGTGTCTCACATATCAGCCTAAAGCCACATTCATTATATTTTAACTTGCTTGAATACTGTGATTTCTGACATGAGACAATATCAGTCCAGCCAGGCACATAAAACCAACTGCTGCTTCAAGTCCATACTTCCTTTCCTCAATCCAATAGATTGCCAATTTCTGTCACTTTTTTCCCTTCAGAACACCTCTCCCATCTATCCCTATTTTTCCCTCCTGGCGAAATAACAACCTAGAATTACACATAGATTATTGAAAAAACTTACATAAGGGATCTCTGCTTCGAGGCTCTCACCTCCAACCCATCCTTTTAATTCACTATCACATGCATGCTTTGTGCCAGGAATTTCTTCCCACACCTCAAGAAGTACATACATATTATATGACCTTTTAGCTAAGAAAAAGATTGAGGCTGAGAAGGGTTAATGTGGAGAACACTCAAAGTCACACATCAAATACTTTGCAGGTCAGAATTTGAACCTAGATCTGAGGATGCCAAGGTCTGCTTTTTTTCCATTCAACCACAACTATGTCCCTTCCAAGTGACTTTCCTACTGACCTTCTCCAACAAAGTGCTTGCTGTTTCACAACCCTTTCAAAAATCCCCAGAGCCTTAGCCACTGCCAAATTGCTGTCTGCCATTAATACAACTTGGTGCCAAAGTATCCCTGGAATTTTGTATTCCTTTCCTTTGCTTAGGACCTTTTCACCTGAAAAACTGGTCTACAAATCATTGACAGTTCATATGTTCTACCATTTCTGCATCATTGTTCTTATAATTTCTCCTTAATTTGAAATTTTTTTATTCTTTCAGATTTTTAATTGGTTAAATGCCTCTGTTCATAATATTCATGATATTTTCTTCTGCATTCTAGTGTCTGAGAAGAGTTATCAGCAGCTGTAATTTTACTATTTTTTCCAACTCCTTCTACCTGTTCAATTCATATTCATCTTTGAAGGTCAAGCTTCATCCCACATCTTCCTAGAAAGTTTATGATTGTTCTGATTTCTAATGACTTTTCCTTACTCTAAACTCCAGAAACACTATTTGTACAGACAGCTGGATTCTGTTTACACAGACTTGGTCTCACTGTAGGTCTCTCTTGGGTTGCGTCGTGTCAACAAATACTCACTACCCATAAAGCATCTCTGTCTGAATAACTTGATGCTACTTGACATAATATGGACTAATTATTTCATAAACCCTGCTTCCTGCATTTCTACATTTTGCCCCTTTTTCTCACAGTATGGCTTTCACTGATTTCCATGAGGCTCACTCACATGAAATCTCTGGGAACTCTTAGAATTCTCTTTCTCTTTGTTCCTGCTTCCAATTCATCATAACATTTTTCTTCATGTTTTAGTCTCCTTGATCCTTTGTCTTTTTCCAAAGCCTCCATCTTAATTTAAGTCCTTTTCACTTCACATAGCATCTGGCATCTAATCTTTTCCTGCTTTAATTTAATTTATTCAATATATACCAGCCAGAAGAGTTTCACTTCCTGATTTTTTTTTCCTTTTTATTGAATTGATTGGGGGTGACACTGCTTAACAAAACTATACACATTTCAGGTGCACAATTCTACAACATATAGGATGTTTTATTCTATTTAGTCTTTTCAGATGATCTGGTTCACCAGTTTGAACATGTGTGCAAGTCTCATCTGATAAGACTGAATTATAAGTTACATGTGACCTTTTGCTACCTTTCTACCAAATGGTTCAAGCTTCAGCAAAACTTGTTGCTTGGGTGAACACCATTCTCATCATTCCAGTCCCATTCTTGAAGTCTTATAGTAAACCCATTGCTCATTTTAGTATCACAGTTCTACTTCCTCAGGCTCATTGTTAAAATCTAAAATCAGCCCTAACCGGTTTGGTTCAGTGGATAGAGCGTCGGCCTGCAGACTGAAAGGTCCCAGGTTTGATTCCGGTCAAGGGCATGTACCTGGGTTGCAGGCACTTCCCCAGTGGGGAGTGTGCAGGAGGCAGCTGATCGATGTTTCTCTCTCATCGGTGTTTCTAACTCTCCCTTCCTCTCTGTAAAAAATCAATAAAATATATTAAAAAAAGAAGCCATAATACTTTTAAAAAAATCTAAAATCAATTCCCTGTCTTGATATTTCTCAGTCATGCTGTGGCAGACTCCTTCCACATTTGGTCCTACCATAACCTCACTGCTTCAGTTAAGTGAATCTGTATACTCTTAGATACTCTAGCCCTGTATCTTACCTAAGAGACTCTGCATTTTCCTCTCACCTGGATAATTGATTGCAATGGAATGAATATTTGTCTCCCCGCAAAATGCACATGCTGAAATCTAATTCCCAATGTGATGATATTAGGAGGTGGGGGATTAGGTCATGGACCCTCATGAGTGGGATTAGTGTCCTTATAAAAGAGACCCCAGTGAGATCCCTTGTTCCTTTCTGCCATGTGCAGACACGGCAAGAAGATGGCCACTTATGAGAAAGTGGTCCTCACCAGACACCAAAATCTGCCACTCCATGATCTTGGACTTCCCAGCCTACAGAATGGTGAGAAATAAATTGTTGTTGCTTTAAGCCACCCAGTTTATGGTATTTTTGTTATAGTAGCGCAAGTGGGTTAAGACACTGATGTTGCCGGCAGCATATCCCACAGCTGTGTGTGCTTTGTTGCATGCAATTCAAAGACAAAAATGATCACAAACCACAGTGAAACAAGACAATGCAACATAAAAGCACACAAGAGCAAAAAGTGACAGAATTCTACTTATGTATATTTCCTAATAACTCAACTAGGAAATATTCGAATTGATACTTGGCTCATGAATCCAATCCTCAAACCAAGCAGAACAGAGTCACATTTTACACAGGGGTTAAGAGACAGCATGTCAGGTGGAAACTATGCAGAACATTTCTTAGAAAACGTGGGGATGACAAACAATCCCTCAGTGAGTTGGACGTGGCCATTTTTCAAAATGGGAAACTAGAGAAGTGTTTGGCTTGAGTTTAGGGCACACATCATCGAAAAATATTGTAACTTTATATCACTAGCATCATTTGGCTCAGCAAAAAACTCATATTGTGAAAGGCACATGGGAAGTGATACTGGCTTTAGGGAAAGCAGGTTTACATGTATGTTAGAGCATCAATTCATTGTCAGGCGTGCAGAGCTCTGCCCACTTAACATATTGCACAGAGACTTGGTGGCTCCTTTTTCCAAAGCACCATGTAGATGATATAGCAGGGATTCAATAAGTGCCCGAGACTCAATTCATTAGTGCATTTGAGAAGTCGGGTCACGCCCTGATCTCTTCTTTTTTCCCCATTTTCCCACCTTGGTACCTTGGCCTTGTGAAGAGAATTGCAAACACTCAGGACCAAGCCAGGCAGGAGTATGTTCTGTGTAGCTGGAGACATTTGCATTATTTTTTTTTCCTTCAAAGCCAGGAGCAAGAACTGAAGGCTCACCCGGTTAGATTCCATAGGAAAGTGCTTGCTAAGGAGAGAGTAGTTTATGGAAGTGCTGCCGGTGATAAAGCTCTTTAATAACATCTCAATTTTATAGGTCTTAGAAAAAGCACATTACCCTCATGTGAGTGATAAAAGCCCATGGAATCTTTAATTTTCTTAACTATGAGCAGTATTCATATAGTGATCATACCCTTAAGTTTTCATTAAGCTGAAAATAAATGTATACTCTTGTCATAGCGATACAGGGTGTCCTAAATTTATGAATGGAAGAGTCCCCAAAATGTACTTGTAAGTCACTTCTTTGGAATTTGGAACCATTTCCCCATAGGAACAATGTAACTGCTGATATTCAGGTGCCAGGCCAGCCCACAATGGCCTATTAAACACATGATATAGGTAAATAAGATTGTAATAAATAAAATTTAGTTGGTACATATTAGTTCTTTAATACATAACACCTAATAATATTATTATAATTAGAGGCCTGGTACATGAAATTCGTGCATGGGTTAGGGTCCCTAGACCTGGCTGGTGATCAGGGCCTTCCTTCCACCTGCCGGGGACACTCTTCCCCGCTGCCAGCTCCCAGCAGGGGTCTTTCTTTGTTCCACGGGGCATCATAGCAAACGATCGGTCTCCCAGTCAAACTCCCATGGGGACAATTTGCATATTAGGCATCCTATCTAATAATAGACAAACATGGTAATTGACCATACCTTTGCTATACCTCCCATTGGCTAATCAGTGTGATATGCAAATTAACAGCCAACAAAAATGACGGCTGATTTGCATACTGCAGGTGGGGCCAGCAGCACACAACGCTGCCCGAGGGCCCCGGGCCCTGGACCTCTGGCTTGGTGAGGCTGGGCCAGCAGCGCCTGATGCTGCCCAGGGGATCTGGGCTTGGATCCGTGACCTGGTGAGGGAGCAAAGTGGCAGAGAAGGGAGGGAGCCAAGGGCTAAGCGGCGAAGGGAGGGAGCGAGGCAGTGGAGAAGGGAGCGAACGCCTCGGTGGGGAGCGGGCTGCGCTCCCTTCTCTGTTTTGCTGGGGTCTCAGGAAGCCCTATTCTTGCAGGAATAGGCCTGAGGAAGCCCTATTCTTGCAGGAATCTTCCTGCAACGGGACTCTAGTATATATATGGCGTAATATGCTAATTAGACCAGACGTCTTTCCAGACCAAGCTGGGGCTATGAGGGAAGCCCAGGTCCCAGGTGCCTGCTGGCAGTCGGAGGGAAGCCCAGTCCCAGGTGCCAGAGGGAAGCTGGTTCTGACAGCCAAGGAAAAGAAGGCTTACTCTTGCATGAATTTCATGCATAGGGCCTCTAATATATATATATGTTTTACTTACTAAATTGTATAAAAATTTTAAAACTTAGGCAGTTTTCACAGGCAGACAGTGTCACTTTTGTAGTATTTCTTTAAGTTTAATGTACTATGTACTAAACCAATGTAGAGTCAGCCTTGGAGAGGAAAAAACAGAAACACTTGGAATGCAGCTCTGCTGATTTTTAAATGAAAGAGAAGGCACTGGTCAGAAACAGGCTCTGAATTGTTCCTCCATTCGGGGCCTGGGGTGACCAGAGCCCGCTGTCTTCATGAGGTAGCCTATCATGGACATCGTTTGTGAGACGTAAATACTGAACACATAACCTTGTCTTGTTCGTTCTCAACATGATCGCATCTCCTCCATTGACCCGTTAGAGATGCTGCCCAGCCTGGCCTTCTACATGGTAAATCTAGCCTCATGGAATTTTCAGCTTAGCCTCTTTGATTTACAGGCTTACTACAATAAAACCCTTGGTTTTTGATTATCCATGTCAGGGAGTCCTGGAAGCTACAATGGTTCCTGCCTTGCACTATGTCTGCTGCTCAGAATCCTAAGTCTGGCTTTCTTAGTTCTCCATCAATCTGGCAATTTCTACAAGCCTCAGAGACCTCGCCATTGCGAGAACAACAGTTAGAGCCTAAGGAACTGACTAATCAGTGTAGCTGAAGTAGATCCTGGTGAACTTGCCTCTTTTATTCTTTTAAACTTTTACGGTTGATCACTGAGAATCCCGTGTGGCAGACACAGAGGTAACAGATCTAAGGCATAAGGTGGTGCAGAGCATCAGGCAGCCTACTGCCCATGGGAAAGTGGACTCTAACCCTACCGCTACTTCAGGTGTGACATTGAGCAAGTACTTAATCGCATTGGACTTCCATTTCATTATCTCAAATAAAAATAATAATACCTGCTCCAACCATTTCTGTCTTGTTTCCTGGATCAAATTAAATAATAGGCAATAATATATTTTGGAAAACAAGATATGTTAAGCAAGCACAACAAATTACAGTGTTGGTCATCCCCATAATTATAAACGTATCCCAGTTGTTCTGAAGACAAATGCCAGTTACTTTCCCAAAGGACACACTGACCTTTCGGAAACAGTTTTCTATTTCTTGGTCGAACGCTTTCCCTGTTTATTGGCCTGGGTCCTGCTTTGCCAGCAGCAATTAGCTTTAGCTTTGTTTCCAATGTCTGACTCCACTTATTTTTCTTTTATTATATATTTGGCATCACTTTGTAAATGTTTATTGAACACCTGCTATATGTGTTAGACACTTGACTAGTTCTTGGGAACGCAACAATGACTAAGGTATAGTCTTTGAACTTAAGAAATTTCCAGTTGCTCTCACGTTGCTATAGTAAGGGGGGAAATAGGAGGCTCATTGGGATATTCTCAAGGACCATGACTGGGAACAGCTTTCAGTGCTTTTTTTTACACTCTATTGGCTAGGAGCCAGTGCATGACCCCAATACAGCAATAAAAAAGGCTGGGGAATATATTTTTCCTGTCTGTCAAGGAAAAGAAAAATGAGTAGAATGTGCAGATTATTTGGCATTTTCCCTATCATATGATCCTCTGATGTCCAAGTACACAGGAAAATTGCAGCATGGGAGACTAATTAAGAGATGAGCAAAATATCGATGGTTTTCAACCTTAGCTGCACACTAGAATTCCCTAAGAACTTTAAAAATACAGATATATGCACCCTTCACCGGACCATTCAATCAGAACTACTGGGGCAAGTACTGTATTTTCCTTTTTAAAAAAAAAAACAAAAAACAAAACCCTTATTGTTTAAAGTATTATATATGTCACCTCTTTTCTTCCATTGACCCCTTCCAGCCCACACCTGCCACCTGCCTTAGGCCTTTACCACACTATTGTCTATGCCCATGGGTTGTGTGTATATGCATGCAAGTTCTTTGGTTAATCTCTTCCCACCCACCCACCCTCCAACCCCTACCCTCCCTCTGAGATTTCAGAGTCTGTTCCATGCTTCTCTGGATCTATTTTGTTCCTCAGTTTATTTTGTGAGTGAGATCATGTGACACTTGTCTTCCTCTTACTGGCTGATTTCACTTAACATAATGCTCCCCAGGTCCCCCTATGCCTCTCAAATGGTCAGAGAGCCTTCTTTTTTACAGCTACACAGTATTCCATGGTGTAAATGTACCACAGCTTCTGTATTTTCCCAAGCTGTTTAGATGATACTCATGGAGAGCCAGGGCTGAGAATCACCGATCTAGACGAATGAAATCATAAATGCGTTGAGAGCAGTCCTGTTTATTAAATGTTTTAAAATTCTGAATTTGGCAAATGGTAAGAGGTCACAATACTCAGGCTGGTCACTGATGCATACTTCTGGTCATGAATCGGGTTTTGCTAGTGTAGGCTGGCTTCATTGACAATATTCAAAGCTCTCTAACCTTGTTTGTTTTGAAATATCACCTTCAATAACACAAAAAGTCATCGTCAGCTTACTTGAAAATCATTCTGACACTTACAAACTTCATCCCACTTCTCTCTCTAGGAATGTATAGGGCTGTTTCCACTTCCGTGCTTTACAACTCCCTCAGGTTCTTGGATCTCAACCCCCCTGGCCACCACCTTCCTTTTCTTGGTGGAACGATTGCTACTCTCTCCCAGGGTGATCACCATTAAGAAAAACTGATCTGCATTTCCCCCTTAAGATTGGGGTTCTCCATGTCTGGGGCCCTCCCTGAAAACTCCTTAAGCAGAAGAGGTCTAGGTGCTCCTAAAGTGTGCCTTTTCTACTTGGACACCCCTTCATGTCTTCCACTTGTCTCTTTCAATGGCTCTTGCTACCCTGCCCTACTGGCTACTCCATCACAGGCCCTGAGCTCATGCGTCGTTCTAAATAGTTCCCAACATCCACTTTTACCACTTGGTCCTAGAAAGTCTGTCCTCAGCAACTAGACCCATCTACGATTAGACTGCAGTCTTACTGTCAAAAGCTGGGAGTTCTTCAGGAGAGTTGCAGGGATGCACAGCTTTAAAATCATGAAACTCTTCTAAGCCTCTATGGTTTTACTAAGGAACCTAGCCTGTGTGGTGCCACACAGTCCCCTGCTCTGGGCTGTCCCTTCAGTGCTGCACCTTTGTGTGGTAGCAGAAAGTCCTTCACACCTGTAGCACCTGCAGTCCAATACAGCATGTCACAGTTCCCTTCACCTCCTCCTCACCGGTCCCAAGAAACATTCATACATCAGCTGCCTGGAACACCAAGAGACATCTCAGGATTCCCCACAACAACAGTCAACTTAATGCTCCATGATGCCCCTGGTTACAGCTATAGCTCTCTATTACCATGCCGGCCTCTTTTCTGGGGCTGTTGTGTATTTGAAACTTCATACTATAGTTACAAAGTGTGGAGACTTGAGAAACATGCGTTAAATTAAACGTCATCACCAAATTTCCTACCTAAAGTCCCATCAATGATCCCTGGGGAACCGGATCTGCTTTATAAAAACAGGCACCCCTTATGCGGAGGGTGCCAGATGCTGCTTAGGCTGCAGAATTTGCAGCTGCGTGTTCGTGTTCACTAGCTTGAGACTGGTCTGTCACTTCTGGTTGGCGTTTGCCCTCCTGGGAGTGTGAGATGTGGGGAAGAACTGCAGCTGTTGCATCTCCAGAGCTTTGCAGAGGTAACACTATGGCGGCTGCTCTATTCAGAGGCTGCTTATCAGCTGCTGTGTGAGCAGCTGGAAAGGAAGCTGCTGAAAATTTGACTATGGTTATTCAACATGTAATGGGGCTTTAAGTCTTGAGTCTTTTGAGAAAACAGGAGTGGAATACAAATCGTTGACATCACACTTATATCTCTTACAATCTTTCAACACTGCTTTCAAAGCAAAACATTTTCACTTCACAGGAATCTGAAGCTGCCAAGTGTGAAGCCTGGTGCTCTCATTTGCATGTCAGTCCCAGAATGCTTTTCCAGCCTCAGCTCTTTTGAGCTTGCTGTTTTAGGGAGAATAAAGAAAAGGGTGAGGCACCCCCATGCCTTTTCAGTTTTGTGTGAATTATACCTCTGAGATGCAAAGAGAAGTAGGATGGTTTCCCTTTGCCCTAAGCTTAGTGTGACTTCCAGTGAAGTGTGAGAGTTTGGAGTAAGTAGAAGAGGTATTGTGTTCACCCATCACTGTTCTCAAACAAACTTTGGGTGCATGGGTTCTAGTTACTTCCCATCAGTTTTTATTTCTCCTTTCAGCTGCATACATCGCAGTTTCGGAGAGGCTGAGAACTTCATGATTTTCTGACCTCGGGCATCCCCAGTTAAATGGGTCATCGTCATCTGTGTGTTCACTCAACTGGCCTCTGCTGCCAGTTCTGCTGTCGGGTAGGTGCCCTTGCTGACCTCTGCCTCCAATGGCAACTGGAGTGAGAATGTGGTCAGCTGGGGGCATGGCTCACTGACACTGACTGGCTCAGTGACCAGTAAGTACTTCTGACCATCTTACCACCCACTGCCTTGTGAATGTACAGCTTTAGAAACATGAAATCGCAATGTCTCTCCATCCATAGAAGTGAAACATACTTTTCTTGGTCTTGATTGTTATTATAAAGGGAAGAAAACTGAGGCCAGAATGGGCAAGGCTTCTCCAAGGTTTTATGGAAAGTTGGCAGGAGAGTTTATACATAAACCCATGTCTCTGGTTGTAGAAAGTGACCAGGAGCCCCCGCTTTGTGCCTGTCACTGCCCTGGGCTGGGGATACAGCAGAGAGAGAGAGAGAGAGAGAGAGAGAGAGAGAGAGAGAGAGAGAGAGAGAGAGAGAGAGATGCCTTCAGAGGGACTACCTTCCCAAAGCAAATACAGATAAAAGTTACAAGTAGTTACGATCTATGTGAGAGTGTTATCATATTGAAATAAGCCATTTTTAACCCTCTGACTTCCAAATCTGGGAGGGAAAACTCCCCTGCCTTTATTGTTCTTACCGCCATCTAGATGAAGTGTCTAGTTAGTGAAATATAACCCTAGCAACTCAAGTGCCAAGAAAGACAATGATTTTTAGGACATTTAATTCATTGTTTAATTAATTTAGTTTATTGGACACTTTTTATTGGTCACATACTGCGTTAGACATTATAGATTCAGAGAAAATAAAGGTAGGATCTGGTGGGTGCAGAGCAAATGGAGAGTTACATGAATGAATTGATGCTTCGGATGAAAGGTCACGAATACCGTAGGAATAAAGGTTTGCAGAAGTGAAAGAGAAGGGAGGACAAAGACATCAGGAGGTGGTGGATTCAGGTGGATTCTGGGAGATGTGAAATGGCTCAACATGACAAAGGGTCGTGTGCGTGAGCTGGACTTCAACGGGGAAAAAACAACAAGATCAAACGCAGATGCATGAGGCTTGCTGGTGGCCCTCAGTCTGGGTCTGCCTTCTGCACTAAATCCAGCTGTGCTTCCCCGGCGAAGAGCAGAGCCCAGAGGAGGAGTCTCTTCCCACAGGTCCGCGTGGGAGTACAGCCTGGTGGGCAAGAGCACAGGCCCCGAAGCCAGACCTCCTGGGTTTAGTTCTGGCTTTGAACCCTTTTAGCTTAGTTTTCCGTTTTCAATCTTAGTTTTCTCATCTTTAGAATTATAAGAGTTAAGGAATGAGTGATGGCAAGTACTTAGGATGGTTCCTGGCATATACTCAATGCATGTTAGCAATTACTGCTTGGGCCATGGTGTACATGCTCCTGGCTCCTGTCCACCGAGGATAGGTACACGGTCCCTTCTCCCAGGACCTTGGACAGAAGACACTCTTGTAGAGACCATGGGCCAGTCAGTAGACTCTGTGAGGGAAATGGGGAAAATGTTTCTTGCTGCTTGAAACGGTGTTGCCACCACCTGGGGGTGGGCCTGGAGGAGGTAGGGGTATTTTTTCTCCTTCCGTATTTCTATTCTAGCTCACTGTTCTTACCAATATCTATTTACAGTGTAAAAATATCTAAGATTTGTGGGCAGCTCCGAGTACCCACCAGAGGGAAGTTGGGTAAATGACAGGTCTCCTGCGGTCACTGCCAGTTCTGCTCAGCCTCAGGCGGTGAGGCTCCCCACCCTCCTGTCCGTCTTATCCTCTCCAAAATAAGTGCTGGGCTGTTCTGGGCTGTGGTATTCTTATCCCCACCTCTTACTGTCCTTGTCCATGAAAAGCAAGATGCTTTCTGCCAGTCTATCTGCGTCCTGGATTCCTCCTTGGTTTCAGAGCAGAGCTGTCCTCATAGCGGCCATCCAAAGCCTAACTGTGGTCAGGCCTCCTGGACAGGCCTCTTTGCATCTGGACCTGAGCTCTTCACTCAGCTCCCCATTTCATTTCATTCCCTTTCCTCAGAGCCCCTTCGTTTCTCCCTCCCACACTCTCCTCAACTTCACCATCCGAAGGGCCCACCCAAATGTTCACCTGGCCATAAAACACGTTCTATAAAAATTATATAGACAGCTATCTTCTTTCGGTCTCATAACTTACATTAGATGAGGCTAGTTTTTCTTTAATCAATATTTAATTTTTTGATCAACCCATCCACAACAAAAAGTGTGCAAAAAAAATTTTTTTAAATATATTTTATTGATTTTTTACAGAGAAGAAGGGAGAGAGATAGAGAGTTAGAAACATCGATGAGAGAGAAACATCAATCTCCTACTGGGGATGTGCCTGCAACCCAGGTACATGCCCTTGACCTGAATCGAACCTGGGACCTTTCAGTCCGCAGGCCGACGCTCTATCCACTGAGCCAAACCGGTTTCAGCACAAAAAATTTTTTTTAAAAAATTCACCTTTTACCAACAATAATTTTCTTCTCTGGATAGGACATTTGAAAAAACCTGAGAGCCCAGCTTTCCTTAAGAGCATGCCAACTCCCCCACACATTTGGTCCCTAGCCACTGGCTCTTTTCAGATAAATTTTAACACAACCATTAGCTTCTCTACAGATTAAATTCTTGGTCTTGGCATTTTAGAGATGATTCTAAATCGATATATAATGTTGTGAAGATTGAATATTTATCCTTTCAGAGGATTTGAAGCCATGCTTATGTAAGAAAGATTTCTCAGCTATGAAAATACTGACAGCTTCACACAACTGCATTTCATCAGCAACACAGAAGCACACTATGATCCCACAAACACAGTCTATCTGCAAAGATAACCTGCTTTGTGCTTTATAGAAAGTTTGCCAGTTTGTTTCCCATTAAATGGTGACTACTATCGCACAGGAAAAAATGCAACTCTATACAAGATAAATTTGGAAGAAGTTGTATCTTTGAAACAATGATAAATCACATAACTCTAATAAAAATGATGAAAGGAATCAAAAATAATTTTCAAAACTCCTTAAACCTAGTAGTTCCCAAGAGAGGATTGAAACTGCATTTTACCCAATGAACAACTTCAGCATTCAGCGCTGTCCTTCCATTTCCTAAAGTGACTTCCACCACTTACCTTAAGAGCTTTCCCAGGTGGATGATGGACTTCACCGTGGCTTGTGAAGTCAGAGATAGAACACACACACTTAAAAAACAAAACAAAAAAACCCAAAAAAACAGACTAAAAATTCTAGCACATAAGCCACTGGAATTCCAAGGCTTAATTTTTCCAATTTATGTTCTTCTTATTACTGGTGAGTTTCACCAATGATTTCCAAAGTTTTGTCCCATGACCAGCAACATTAGCATCACATGGGGACTTGTTAAAAATCCAAATGACCACGTTTTATCCCAGACCTATTTCATCAGAACCCGGGGCGGGAGGGAGTAGGGCCCATGATTCCGGTTGTATCCCAAAGTTTGGGAACCACTGCTCCTGCTTGTTTACAGGGTTTGCTAATCGAGTGGATGTTAGAAGAAGTGAGGAGTGCAGGATGCCTCACGGGTATCTGAGCAGCTGATTCCATGGTTAGAAAATTGAACCATTGGTGACTCAGAGCCTCATACAGTTGCCCTCGATATTACTTAGGATCTTTAAAGGGACTGAACTAATTTCCAGATTATATACCTCCTACCATTCTGTCTCAAAGGTACCCTAATTGGCTTTTGTCTCTAACTTTCTATAATGAACTCTATGGTCATTTCTAAATTTGTATCTTGTTTGTCCCTTCAGCAGTATTTGACATAATGTACCTTTTAAAAATAATTTTTCATTTATTTCCAAGGCTCCTATATCAGTGACACAGACGCTCACTCAAATTAGGATAATTCAAAGAGGGAGTACGTATAAAGAGACTAATTACCAACATATAAGAAGGGTGTAAGGGAAGGATAGGTGATAGGACAGGAACTTGGGGCTATGAGAAATGGTGCTGATGCCACCTTAAAAAAGATGAGGACAGGAAGAAGTTATTAGAACTCCAGAAGAAATATAATCATGTATGCCGACCAGTTTGGGAAGACCTGTGACCTTCTGTTGAGGATCATGGCCAAGTTGAAGCAAGCTCACAGGAAGAAATATATACCCTCACCCAGCCTTTCTCAAAGTGAGGTTCCCAGACCAGTCACATCAGCAACTCCTGGGAACTTAAAAAATGTAAATCTTTGTCCCACTCAAGAATCAGAAACTCTGAGGTTGAGGTCTAGCACTCAGTTGAACAAACCTTGTATGTGATTCTGATAAATTCAATAAAGCAATCTGTGATGCAAAATGCTGAGGTCCCAGAAAATCTCAGTGTATTGCTTGTGGATTCCAAAGAAATAACCCAGAGAACTGGCTGTGAAAGACATAGGTTTATTAGGACTTAATGTGTGCGCACTGGTAGCAGCGAACTGCTGAAATTGTCCTGCTAAGTCCCATCAAGCCTGCGGACAGACCACACCAGGGTGGCTGGCCAGTGCTATTGTTTTGCTGCCACCTAGACTTTCCCATCACAAGGCTTTATAGAGCAAAGAAAACAGAAGAAACAGGGCATGCTGGGTAGAGGAACGTGCATGAGATCAAAACACTAGCTGTTTGCAATCCAGGCTCACATCTAGAAGCAGTTTCTCTTTGGTCTTTCTTAGACCAAGTTGCTGGCCAGGTTCCCAAGGTCTCTCAGTTCACTTACCGATAGCCTTCCCTATTTCCTACAGGGTGGGAGGGGGAGTTGGAGCATGGGAAGGGGCCCATGTTTCTATTTACCATACATAGTCTTATTCCCTTTGTTCTAATGTCCTGATAGTGATAGGGGCAGAAATAGAATATTGGGGACCAACTATAATTGTCAGGAATATTAATCATGCTCTGGTCATGGGTGTGGATGCAAAGAAGAGATGAAGAATTGGGGCAAATAATACAATCTATCACACTTGACTTTAATGGAGCAGGGAAATATGCTAGTAATTCTCCTGTGGGATTGGAAGGACAATTGGAAATATTTGTTGAACATCACTAAAAGACTTTAGTGGTAAGAACCAACGTCCTTACAATAACCTAAAAGATTCAATAAAATCTGGTTTCTCCTAGCTTCCTAATTTCACCTCCTGCCACTCAACTATTACAGCCCCATATAAAGCAAACTTCTGCCTCGGAGCTTTGCACTTACTATTTATTTTTGCCAGGAATATTCTTTTATTAGGTATTTACATAGTTTTCTCTTTTATGCTCTTTAGACCTTTGAAAACCTTAGCTAAAATTGAATTCCCCTGGACTATTAAATTCCTTTCCCTGCTTTTATTATCTATTAGAGGCTTGGTGCACGACATTCGTGCACTTGGGGGGCGGTCCCCTCAGTCTGGCCTGTGCCCTTTAGCAGTCCAGGAGCCCTTGGGGATGTCCTACTGGGAGCAGGCCTAAGCCGCAGTCGAACACCCTTCGTGCTGCCGCAAAGGTGGAGAGGCCTTTGCCTAATGATATTGCCTGCCACCACTGCTGTGCTCACCAGTCATCAGCTTGTGGCTGAGAGGCGCTCCCCCGTTGGGAACACACTGACCACCAGCGGGCAGCTCCTGCATTGAGCATCTGCCCCCTGGTGGTCAGTGCACATCATAGCGACTGGTCGTTCCACTGTTCAGTAGATTTGCATATTACCCTTTTATGAAGTAGGATAGCCAGAACACTTCTTTCCTTCTCACATTAGTATATACATGTTACTTATTTATCTACCTGCCCTCATTATAAGCTCCACAGGACAAAGATTTTTGTCTGTTTTGTTCACTGTCTCAAGCCCCTCTATTTGTGCCTGGCCTATAAGGGAGAAGGCATCTAATAACTTTTTGTGGAATAAATTAATGAATATCCTGGGATCTGATATTTTTTGTCATCAGAGACAGGGTTTGCATTTGTATTTCAGAAGTTGACAAGGATTCTGTTGCCTACTAAAACCAGTTCAGCCCAGTCTGACTGGCCTGTCTACATTAATCTAATCCTCAATCTTTTCTGCAGGCAATATCATTTGGCAAAAGCAACTTTACAGAATAAATGGGAGACCCCAGAAAAAGGCAGGATTTTATTGCTGTATCATCCTCTAAATTATCACATGGAGATGAATTTCTTCCCCTGGGGGCATTTGGCAATATCTGGAGCATTTTTTGATTGCTACTAATGGGGTCAGGGTGCTACTGACATCTAGTCAGTAGAGGCCAAAAAGTACTTAGCAGCTTGCAATGCACAAAACAACCCCCTCGTACCCCATAAACACACACACACAACAAAGAATTATCTAGCTCTGAGTGTCAATAGATCTGAGCTGAGATGCTGACTAAGGGGAGCGAGAGGCCCTGACCTCAATGGTTCTGAAAGTTGCTTCAGATAATCAATGTTGTACTACCTATTGGTGTAAGACTGCAAGTACCACACGAGCAAGAGTTAAGATGCTATTATTGGCCTACTACTAGCACCTCATACTGCATCTAAAATATAGTTGTTTCTCAAAAAATAATTGTTGAACAAGTTAATGGAAGAAGATGACATAAAACCCTAGATATATTTGAGACACAATACCATGATGATGATTAAGCACTGCCTGGTTTCCTTTATTCTATTTTAAGATCAAATTGAGACCTATACTATTCACAGCTCTGTGGCTCTTAGTCTATTTTCAATTTCTATGAGAAGAAAAAGGAAATGTCCTATTAGTCCCCCTTGTGCAAAAGCTCATATATTTCATTAAAATGTCTGCTGGAGAAATATGTTTCCCCCTATGGATAAAACAGGAAATGATTTCAGTTCCTGTAAAACTTAATGGGGTGAGCTTGAGGTATTGAAACTCAGAGAACTATTTTTAGTTTTTTCTTGAAAGCATTTTTGGGTAAATAGTTGACCAAACTATTTTCTTTTCCCCCCCCAATCAATACACTTGCTGATTCAGTCTGGATTTTTTCTCCATTGCAGGCTTCCAGTGAGCGAAAGCTGTATTGCTCAGCAAAGCTAATATGTTCATCTGTTTGCCATTTCTTGTTAGAGCTCTTTATCACACTCCGTGTCTTCATGGAGCTTAGTATGTGTATACAGGGGCAAGGAATTCATCACACAAACCTTCAATTTTTATTTAAGTAATAGCCATGATTGTAATTGGTGTTCAGATAATGTTTAACAGAGGGGGAGAGAGATAGTTGTTGTTTTTTCTTAAATAAAATGAGGGTCCTGGTGAATAAGTAAGGTGCTTTTCTCCTAAGTATTGAGGGCACACTTTCCCAGAAGACCCAGAAATCAACACAAAAACAAATAAACAACAAAAAAATCTCAGGATCTAGGATTTAGCAAAAGTCTGTGGAAGTTAGAAGACACTGCTGGATCCCCCATCCTCAACCTTTCTTCAATCATTGTCTTCCCCTTGAGGTATAAGATTCTAACATTAACCTGAGGGCTGGGCGTGGATCCTTGGAGACATTCCTGACTCCCCTCTTTCTCTTACACACTAAATTCAAAGCTTTGCTTTTCAAGTGCATCTTGAAACTGCTGCTTCTCACTTACACTACTTTGGGCTCCATAGAGAAAGCTTCCTCGCTCTCCTGCATTTGCTTCATTAAGCTTCTTCTACTCTTGTGTTCCTACAGTCAAATCTCTACACAATGAGAATTTTTTAACAACTTGTCATAGTATTTTACTTCCCTGCTCAAAACTAAGGACTTGCCAATGTACTTGGAATCTAAACTCCTTACCATGACCTGTCTGACCCCACATAAACTGGCCCTGCCTGCTTCTTTCACCTGCTTTCTTACCCACTCCACCTACCCCTCTTGCTGTTCCTTGGACCATCCCTAGTTTGTTTTTGCCCAGGTCCATGTGCACTTGCCAACCCCTTTGTATAGAATGCTCTTCCCCCAAATATTTCCACCCATTTTTTCCTCTCTTCCTTTCGATCTGAGCAAAAATGTCACCTCCTTAGAAGAGATACCTTCCTTAGCTTCTCTAATGTGCTTTTCGTTCTTATAGCAATCATCACTATATCAAATTATATGTATTTATTTTCTGTTTCTACCCTGGAGTAAATTCCAGAACCCTAGAACATTGTTTATTGTCCTTGGTGCCTAGAGTGTGCTTCCCTTACATTAGACACTTGTCCATTATTAAAGGAATGAAACTTGACCAAATGTTCAGTGATGACCTCAGGGTCCATGCTTGAGAGTGTAGGGGAGAAAACTTTCTAAATAAATTCTTTAGTTCTGTCTCCTATCCACTGACTTGGATTGATGGTGTTACAATGTGATTAAGGATGTAGGTTGTAGAGGAACTGCCTGGAGTTTACTGTTTTCTGACCTTGGGTAATTTACTTCAACTATCCGTGGTTCACTTTTTCTTTTATTTAAAAATTTTTAAATTGAATTTATCGGGGTGCCATTGGTTAATAAAATTATACTGGTTTCAGGTCACTTTTTCATTTTTATAAAACATAACAAACAAAATAATGTTGCTTTGTAATAAAAAGCTTTATATTTTTATTAAGTGTAAATTTTAAATAACTGTTACTCTTAAAAAATTGAAATATATATTTTTTAATTTCACAGAACTCATTTATCATTGAGTTATGAGAATTAAGTGAATATATAGAAGCTGCAGAAAAATTCATTGCACATTATAAATACTCAATAGAAAGGCCTTATTATTACAGTCAATATCCATTATTTGCAGCTTCTGTATTTGCAAATTTGTCTACTCCCTAAGATTTATATGTAACTTCAAAATCAATACATGCAGAGTTTTTGATTTTGTTTTTTATGGTAATTTATGAACATGCACAGATTGGGAAAAAGTTTGAGTTGTCCAATACACATGTTCCCAGCTAAGGTTATTCAAGGTGACACTCTGCCCCTTGTTTCAGCTCTCATAAACAAGCGTTTTTCTCATGTTCTATTTTGTGCCATGTTTTTTTTCACATTTTTGTGCATTTTGTTGGTGATTTTATCAGTTAAAATGGCCTTCAGATGTAGTTTTGAAGGGCTGTGTGGTGTGATTTATGGTGAAAATCCATGTGTTAGATAAACTTCACTTAGGTATGAGTTATAAAGCTATTGGCTATGAGTTCAATGTTCCTGATTCAACAATATATACTAAACTAGAGGCCCAGTGCATGAAAATTCACACACTTGGGAGGTTCTCTCAGCCTGGTCTGTGCCCTCTCACAGCCCGAGTCCTCGGGGGATGTCTGACTGATGACTTAGGCCCTAGGCGGGGGGCGGGGGGGAGGAGGGTGGGTTCTAAAGCCATCAGTCAAACATTCTTAGCATTGTTGAGGAGGCTGATGAGGCGGGAGAGGCTCACTCCACTGTTGTTGCACTCGCAGCTGTCAGCCCTCCACTGTCGTTGCACTCGCAGCTGTCAGCCCGGCTTGTGGCTGAGTGGAGCTTCCCCTTTGGGAGTGCACTGACCAGCAGGGGGCAGCTCCTGCATTGAGCGTATGCCCTGTGGCAGTCAGTGCACGTCATAGCGACTAGTCGTTCCACCATTAGGGTCAATTTACATATTACCCTTTTATTATATAGGATTAGGTGTCTTTAAGTAGAAACACACATAAAATAACATTGTATATTGATTGACTGAGATACATGTTATATAGCCAGAGGTTCCCAGTAACCTAAACCTGTGCTTTTCCTGAGAGCTGTGATTCAGTATTCTCTAATCCAGTGTTTGTAGTCATGTTATAGAGCAGGGGTGGGCAACCCCTGGCACGCATGCCAAACAAGGCACGCCAGTAACTTTTGCTGGCACGCAAAACCTTCTCTTATAATCTTCCATTTACAATTTTTTTCTTAACATCGACTTTTTTATTTTTCAGATAAATTCAGTGTAGGTGCATCTTAGATAAATAAATAATTTTATATAACAAGTTATCTTAAAGACCATAGACATGGATTGATGAGTGTGAGGAAGAGCAATTTCTATGCCTCTGCCTTAACTCTCCCTGCCTTCCTAGATCCGACCAGTGTTTTGGTTTCATCCACATACGCTTGTGAATCTTTGTTCTCAGTGATGAACTTTGTTAAGTCTCGTAATAGGAGTAGCCTGTCGGATGAAAGTAGTAGCTCGTGCATATCTCTGAAGGTCACGAAATATAAACCTGATGTAAAATCTCTGTCATCAGTGATGCAGCAACAAAAGTCCCACTGATAATATCAAACGGATTCATAAAGTTTTCTGTCGGACTATCAGTGTACATGTATACATTGAATGTATTTTTCATCATCATATACTGTTTTTGTCACTCGAATGAATTTTATTATTTCTTCAAGGTTCTTCACATATGTATCCTTAAGAGATATCAAGTAGGCGTAACATGTTCTCAAAAAATTAGGGTTGGCACACAGAAGAATTTTGAGTCAGAGATTTTGCTGGTTTTGGCACGCACTCACAAAAAGGTTTCCCACCCCTGTTATAGAAGATACAGTAATTACTGTAAATAATGAGAATTGACTGTATCTCTCTCCTTCCAGTCACTAATCAACTTCTCCAGAAAGTAGTTGTAACTCAAAACCTCCATTTCATCACATGTCCTTCCACATTGTTTTATCTCCTGGCTCACACCTCTACCATTTGGCATTCTCAGACTCCATGAGAGGGATTTGGTGAGACATCAGGACCCATGCAAACAAGGGGCTCCTTCAAGACTCTCAGCTACTTTCTGCATGTTGATGTCATTCTCCCCTCTCTCCCTTTGCAGTGTGATTTTCTCTGGACTTTTTGATCTACATAGAAGGAGAACAGCTGTCATTAGACATTGATTTTTACATCCTGCCATCCAAATAAACAAAGAGAGACTGTCAAAATCTCTTCTCGGTTCTATACATCCTAAGGAAGACCTAAGTCCCAGGTTGGGTCAGGTGCCGCTACCCTGGACACTCAGTTGAGAGCAGGGTGCACATGTGGTACATGAAGTATTGGTTGTTATAGCTACAACTCTGTGGGTGATGTCTATAGTTTATAGCTACATTGGCTGATGCAGTAGCCGCTACTCACAAGGTGGTTATTCACATTTAAATATAAATTAATTTACATAAGTAAAATTCCAGTCTTCAGCTCTACCAGTCACATTTCAAGTTCTCAATGGCCACATGTAATTAGTGGCTACAGTATTGGGACAATACAGATATAGTACATGCTCATCATCACCAAGTTCTAGTGCACAGTGCCACTACAGACAAAATGGTTTTCCTCAGAAAAGGAGTGGAGGTGTGGATAGGGAGGAGTGTTTGGGGCAGTGAAATCAGTAGATGTCTCCTATATTTTCTTTGCAATACTTGATAAAACTGGCCCAGTCCCCATGGGGCAATTTCTTCCTCTGGTACTCAGAATATTTTTATACTCTTGCTGGGTAATCCTTCCCCCTCACCCTCCCTTCTCTTTTAAGTGACTCAACTGTCCCTGTGACTTTTCATAGCTACAGGCTAATGACTCCCAAATTTACATCTCATTCCCAGATCCCTCTTCTAAGTTACGGGCTCACAGACCTGTCTATTCAATACCTCCAACCACATATGTCAAAGCCCATTTGGCATGAACATCACATTGAATTCTTGATCTACTCCAAATCCCCTCCTCTTTCCATGTCCCCCATCTCAATAAATGAAATCTCTTTCTGCCCAGTATGTTATGCCAGAGGTCTTGGAAAAAGCCTTGACATCTTCCTTCTCCCTCTCAGCACCCCTTTGGTCAATTAATCATTCAAAATATTTTTCTAATCTAGCCACTTTAAAAAAAAAAAAATTTTCTAGCATGACCAGTGTGGCTCAGTAGTTGAGTATCAACCTATGAACCAGAAGGTCATGATTTGATTCCATCAGGGCACATGCCCAGGTTGCAGGCTTGATCCCCAGTGAGGGGCGTGCAGGAGGCAGCTGATCAATGATTCTCTTTCATCATTGATGTTTCTATTTTTCTCTCTCCCTCTCTCTTCCTCTCTGAAATCAATAAAAATATTTTTTAAAATTTTTTTTCTAATGCCACCATCTTAATGTCACATTCTCCTTCCACTTTTCCCATGACTAATATTTATTCAACTTTCTGCTTCTGCTCTAATGTCATCTTCTTAAGAAATCCCTCTCTGCCCCTGACTTAAAGTTTACCTTTTAATGTCATCCCACATTATGCTTTTCTCAAATATGATAAACTATTTGTTTAATGTCTAACCTTCTTTCTCTAGTTTGATAAGAGCAGGAAACGTAACTGTTTTGTTTGTGAGCTTTGTGAATTCTTCTTTTTGTCCTTTAAGTTGTGGTTATGAATGTCCTTCAGGTTTTGTTTTTCCTCTTCTCAAAAGATGAGTCCCAGTCACCATTACAAGCCTTGGCTCTTCTGAGAGACATGATCTCCTCTCAAAATTAGCCTCTCTTTCCTGCCTCCTTAGTTTCCTGAGGAGCATATGTTCTCTCAAAATTCCAACTATATGACCCTTTCTCTCAGGACAGCTACAAGCCTGCACTGACCTCCCATACAGTCACTGAGACCTTTGAATCCTCCTGTTAACCTTTCTTGCAGTCTCAGCCCATTTAAATAACACCTCCTAGAGATAAGCAATGTACAATCTGCCCAAACACTAGGGGCCTATATCCTTCCTGTCTCTGAGGTCTCACTTCTGTCCTTATCTCATTCCCTAGAACTTTGAGGAGCTTCCTAATTTATACCCCTACCACCATCATTTCCTGTAGACTTCTGTCATTTCCCAACATTGCAGAAGTGTTCTGTTGAAAAGAACCTATAGAACGCCTTACCATTCTGATTTTGTAAATGAAGAAACAATAGGTCCAGCAAGTGGCAGACTTGTCACTATACCCAAGGCCTTCTTCCTTATACTTGCTCAGAAAGCCTCATGGCTTCCTCTCCTACATGTGAAAGACAATGATTCTTTGCTAGCCATCCACACCAGAGTCTCTGTAATCAGAAGTTTTCTATATCCCTATTCTTGGAAATCATTATATTCACCATATATATAGATTTGCTGGAGGATCTTTGTTCTTTTTGTTTATTCCACCTACAACATCTTTCTCCCGTTTTATCCTCTGTCATGGACCTTGGGTTTGAACCCCAAAGCATGCCTTAAAGTTTTCTCTAATACATTTTGTTGTTGAATTACTAACCAAATATTTAAATTAATCTCTTTTCCCCATATTGAATGTGGCTAAATTTCCTTTAATAGAAGTCAATAAATACCCATCACCGTATTCCAAAGTTTGTACTAAAATGGAAAATATTGGGAAACAGTCACTTGATGTATTCAACTCTCAAAAAGCAGTGATTTCTTAATAGTTGGCAATTTCAGCCCTATTACTTGCTCACTTGAGAAAGTATATTTGGCCTCCTGATCTTAAATGACCTCCAGTGCCTTTTCAAAGTAGACATGGATCCGATCAATGGTAGCTAGGGATTAGGGAGGAAGAAGAGAAATGGGGAAGTAAAAGGGGGAAGAAGATAGGCTAGAACAGGGTGGGCAAACTTTTTGACTCGAGAGCCACAATGGGTTCTTAAACTGGACTCAGAAGGAGCTGCGGCCGTGTTTCCCGACGTTTGCCATGTTACACTGCTGCTGGTGAAGGAGCGGAGGGGAGAGCAAGAGAACCCTCCGCTCTTTCGGCTCCGCGGGCCGGATAGAACAGCCCAACGGGCCGGATCCAGCCCGCGGGCCATAGTTTGCCCACGGCTGGGCTAGAAGATACTAGAAGAGAATGAATTTGTAATATGTCCTCAATCAAAGATATATGTTAGATAATATGACCCAGACTTTAGTTCTTGAAAGAAAATTTGCATCATAAGTATTATTGAAAATTGAATCCAAGAATTATTTTAAGAGTTGGCTCTTGGCCCTAAGACTGGCCAACAATATCCAACAGTTTAAAATAATTAGAAAGTCGAATGGTTTATTAGAAAATGAAGATATTTTGGCCCATAACTTGCTCACTGAGTACATTAACCTTTATTATGGACTCAGCTCCACTCCCTTTTAATGTGATCTGCTAATGAATTTTGAGAGATCTCTATAGAAATAAAATTCATTTTTTAAAAGATACAAATTAACTGGCAAATTTAGGACTATAACATAAACAGCAGATATAAAGTCTTAAATTAAGTGGTTAGTTGCTTATCCATTGTTGCTGTCTACGTACATTTGGGAGATTTCCCAGGATGTTATGTTGAGTTTTGAAGGCCTGTGTAGTCTTTAACTTGATCTTTAAAAACAACAGAATTTAAGTGAATGTCAATAAAAGCAGTGAATTATAAATATCCTCTCTCCCAGCATATTTGACCAGAGCTGTCAATAAACAAAATCGTATTTCCTAGGATTTGAGGCATGAATACTGGGCTATGCATTTTAATTTAGTGTTTGAGCAGAAGACCCTAGGAATATATGAGCAATTTAGACATCTGTTGAGTTATTCTTAGAGTAAAACTGGACACATGCACATTTTAGGAAATGAAATAAAATTTGTATTTGCATTAAAAAGTTGTTCATATATGGCTAGTATGATACTTTTTACATTAAAAAGTTATCTGAGTTAACTACTATGCACAGCATTATTTGATCCTTTCCTTGCCACTCCCTCACATATTCATGGGTATTTCTATGATAAACTTAGTTCTTGCCACATGATACATATGTTTCTACTTCTTTTCCCCAAACCTAAAACCCTAAACTATATAAAGTGGTCATTTCACCCCACACTGTGCAGCTGTTGGCTATCTCTGATAGCCAGATGATAAAGACTAAGCTACAAGCAAAAGCACAAGTTTTGCAGTGAGAAGAGCTCTCCTTATATGGCCCCCAACCCAAATTATACACCGAAGTCTATAAAAGCGTAGCCTCTAAACTGGTCTCCCTGAACTGACACCACTGATCCACCAGGGTGTTCGTCTAGATGGGGAAAGGTGTGAGGGCGGACAATGGGGAAATGGGTCTGTGATGTGATTGATTTCAGGTTCTGGAGGAAGAGATGGGCTGTGAACTCTCCTAAATGAGCAATGTCAGAGGAGGATATATTTCATTAAAAGGCCGCAGGGGAAACACACATTCATACAAAGAAGCAATAACAGCAGTAAGAGAACAACAAAGCCCGAGTCCCACCTCATGGCCTGGCTTCAGGACACGGACAGAGTAGAATCCTGCTGTCAGGGAACAAGGCTTATGCTCCTTCAACACTGTAAAAGCAATCCTTCAGAAATCAGGTGCCCAACATGGTCACTCCAAACAGGTGCATGCATTTGTAAAAGCAAGTTTGTAACATTGTACAGCTTCGAAAGCTGCAGTGAGTACTAAATAATGGAGCACTTTTGTTCAAAAGCAACATTTATTTTTCAGGAAGATAAGAGGGTTATTACATTTGCTATGAGGGGAAAAAGCTGCATGTTACCAATATGACAAACACAAAAATGCTACTTTTGAAAATGGTTTGCCCTCTAAGAACATATTGAATGAAAGGCATTTATTTCAGGTGCATTTATTAGGGTTTGTTTTGAAATGCACTTTGTACGGTGAGTTTTTTATTCCTTTGATGGCGATGAAACAGATTTATTGGAAATACAATAGGTAACAGATAACCAAGGGAGACGTTTTAATAAAACACCGAGGAAAGAAAAAAGAAAAGTGAGGGGATATGCCTGCTCACATTTCAGCGAATAGATAAGAAGTGCAGACAAGGGCTTTCACGGGTTCCCAGCCTGGAACGTTTATTGAAAACTGGATAAAACACTCTCATTTTTCCTACTTACAGACATGATGTAAGCTGAACACGCTAACGTGATGTCACACATTTTGGTTTTGGTACAGGAATCCGATGTTTTCAGAGGAAACTTGCAAATGGTCACGAAGGGGAAGAGCGATGTCTGTCTCGGCTATTGCTGATTGCACGCTGGGATTTTGGACAACAGAACAATCTCTGTTTAATCTTACCACTCACTCCCCTGGACACATTTTGAAGGCATGTTTTCAAAAAGCATTGGCCTTTCTTTTCAAAGAGCTGAGAAGAAATGAGCTAGGGGTAGCTGAGGATTTGGTCCTGAGGGCACCATGCTTACTAGTAAAATTCCAAAGAGATTGTGGTCCCTCATCTGACACGGGGACTTAACAAGCACCTGTCATATACCCCTCACTCAAATTGGGTCTAGTCAGTAGGGACCTGGACTCAGGAAAGAAATAGGCTCTCCTTTTATCTTTCAAGGCAGCAAGAAAAATGTAGTTCTCTCTGAGACGCCCCTGAGCTATCTTGATTTCAGGGTTGCTTTCTTAAGAGTCTTGCTTTGGAGAATGATGAATCACTTCCTACTCCTGGAGTCAGTCTCCCTTCAAATAGACAGTAAGGAGCCAGAGAGGAAAAATTACTCTGCATAGCAATGATAACCACTGATGCAGAAACAGTTTTCTAGTGGTGGAACCAGGCCAAACTCTTGCTCCCACAATTTGCAGAGTGGCTTCTTAGAATAAGCCCCATAGATTTGGCAAAGAACTAGAGACCCCAGCTCTGATTTCACTTGGTTCAGAAACAGGACTTCAGAGCTGGGGAGTGTGTACATGATTAGGGATTTATATAAATAAGCTTAGGTTGTTTTAATACACAAAAGCTTTTAGGCTATAAGTAATCCATGATGGCTTGCCAAATATAAAATGCCATTGTAAATCCATGTCTGTATATGGAAGAGACAGGAACACAGAAGCAATGTACAGAAAATCAATTAGCACAGTTTGGAGAGTTTGAATTCATTATTAAATATGGGTCCTATCAAGTATTTTATCAAATTTCCAGTAAGGTTAATACCTCAGTGCTTAATGTTTTCACTTTCAACTCCCCAAATCTTTCAATGAGCCTTGTTCTGAAAGGCTCATACAGAGTCCCCAGGCCATTCTCCAGAGACATTACTTCTGCAGATGGGTTTCTGGAAAGAAACAATTAAAATTTGTACTACAGCTTATAAATTGCATCTTGTAGGATTATAATAATAAACCTTCTGAGAAAATTTTTTGAGGCTTGTGTTACATAAATTTTGCATACCTCAGCAAGATGCACCAAAAGGAGACTTAATTTCCAAAGCGCCTGTCTTATCACGGCATGCTTTTGGAGACAGGTAATTACTGTCTACATAGGTAAGTATGTAGTGTGTCTCATGAAAAAACATGGTTTGGTTTGTGCCTTTTCCCCAGGAACCATATTTTCCTTTTTTTATAGTTAAGATGTATATAAGAAAAACTCATCTTTTGGTTTTTAATATATAAGGTGCTTTCTTTAAAAGAGCAAGATTAAAAATTTCTTTGTGATTCAAAATTTAAAAATAAATTAACCTTCCAAATATTTCAAGGAAATGTTCCATGTATTTACTATGTCCCTTATTTTGTCAAAAGACTTTAAGGAACTAAATGACTCAACCTTATGTAAGCTCTGGTGTACCTGGTTATATATACTGAATAAACCATTTGACCATTTACATGTAGGCATGGATATATCCTCAGACACTATTATTAAATACAATTCTATTATTCTGGATATAGAGGTTGATGATATACCTTTCTGATTACCATGACACTAAGGAAGCTAAGCTGAAACTCAACAACCACTTGTATTCATTGCTTTGCAGGCTAGCAGTAAGTTCAGCTGCTGGTGGGAAAAGGGTCACTTACGATACCCTCCTTAAACTAAAGCAGTGGTCGGCAAAAGGGGCTCTTTGGCCCCTTGAGTGTGGCTCTTCCACAAAATACTGACTTCTGCGCATGGATCACAAAGTTTCAATCGCACTGTACATGTGCGCCCGCATGTGGTATTTTGTGGAAGAGCCACACTCAAGGGGCCAAAGAGCCGCATGTGGCTCGCGAGCCGCAGTTTGCCAACCACTGAACTAAAGGATCTTCCATGCTTAGTGAACATGCATATTCTCTTATCGAGGTGGTCTGGAGCTGCAGATACAATCACACCGCTCATGGTGATCCAACTGGATGTCAACGAGAGCCATGGATTTCGATCTACCCCTTCTCCTGAGATGGCCAGGATCAAACTTTAATACCTAGGACAATAAGCATATTTCCTGTTAGAAAGCCCTTAGAGTACAACTCAATAGATGTCACTTACTCTCTTTGTGACAGCTGGTTTTTAGCCCTTTGAGAATTCACACATGTAATTATTTTTACAATTATCAACTCCTGGAAGTGAAGGGCTCAACTGATCACAGTGCCTCCTGAATTACCTACCTGCAGTACCAAGATGACCTCAGAGGTCCTAGCATGTAGTTATTGGCAGCTTTCTAAGGGCCTGCTTTTCTCGGGTGCTGTCCCAAATATTGTCCTGACAATTCTTCTGCCAAAGCATATGTTATGGACAAATAACAATACTGAGCATATTATTATTTCTGTAGACAGCACAATGAATAAAGTCATGAACATAAAATGCCGATATTGCTACATTTTTGATTGATGTAAAACAATTTGCCATAATGAAGATCATTAGGGCCAGCTATAAATAAATGAAAATGTGTTTATGTTCTTACATATATGTTAATATGTAATACCTTTTATAATTCAAATCACTAAAATTTTTGTACATTAATATTTGTGTATCAATATAACATTTCTTAAGTTAATAAAGTATATCCTCAATTTCTTAATGAATACATTTAAATATATTTTTTTGATTAGTAAGTTGAAATAGAAGCTAGCCCTTCTTTCCTGCTGTGCCTTCACGGAAGTAAAATATTAGTCATCCCATCACACATACTTGGAAAATTATATGCTTGTTCTTATATATACTATATGGTCAGTTTAATTGCTTTTCTTGTTTATGCTCTTAGGTTCTGGTTAGCGGTTAGCCTTCACTTTTAATTTTGTTCTATCTTCCCTTTAGACTCTGAAGTCTGTCATAGTACCATAGAATTATGCGGCATTTTACATTTTTCAAAGAATTTGCACAGATGCACTATTTCTTTTGCCTTCAGACAAACCGCATCACAAACTAGAGGAGGTATCCTTATTTCCATTGTATAGATTACAGAATGGAAACCTTAAAGAAAGCTAAGGGTCCTCTGGGGACTCGGACCTGGGAGCTGGGCTTTTTCCTCTGGGCTCCTAGAACACTCTGACCCAGTGCCTCTCCAATGTGCCTACGATTTCCTTTTGTGCCTCCTTGGGTAGACCAGACACACCTGTGCCATGTAAATATAAATGATTTGGACTTTATTAAGTACTTTACTCACTTTGTTCATAGATGAGAAAAGAGGGAGATTAAGTTACTTGCCCCAAATCACAGAGCTAGTCATTAGTAGAACCAGGGTTTGACTCATGACCTTACCCCTGAAATTAAAACTTTGTTTGTATACGTCGACAGCATGCTGGAAATATAGCAGCTGCTAAAGAAACCTCCTGGGTGAAGGTGGTGGGAGATGCCCGCAATGCAGGAGGGAGTGGAAATTCCGGATTCATCCTTTTTACCTCCTTCCCACATCTCTTCTAGTCTACCTCCAACAAACACAGGGGACAAAACAAGCCAGGCAATCAAGAAGAGGCCAAGAGAGTGGCCCATGCTTTAGACCACTTTTAATCCTTTCCCATGTTTGAAAGGAAATGTAAAATACCAAGAGCAGAGTGACATTGACATTTGCCCACTGCTCCCATGTTCTCTCCTGTTGGCTAACTACGAAACACAAAAGATGCCGCTTCTCTGTGAAAAAATAAGCGAAAGAAGAAATAGTTGAAGAATGTATTAATTACCTTCTGGGGTGTTCAGCAGCCGTGCCCAGTACAGATTTGGTCAGAGTGCCTAAGAAGGGGTAAGAGGCTGGAGTCCTACAGCTTTGCCAAGAATTTCTCAATACAAATTAGCTGTTGTCCAAGACTGGCTGCATGTAAATGTGATTTGGGGGCTGACAGATAGAGGGGAGGAAAATGATTTATAAGAAGAAGAACATACGTTAAATATTCTCTGTGTAAAGAAGGCCATTATGGAAGCTTTTTAGGTTGCAATGAGAGTGGCACCTATAAAATCAGCACTGTTGATTTGCTTTCTCATTCCATTTGCTTTCTCATTTGAGATGAGAGCAGAGACTGGGCAGTGTTCCTAACTTGCCTCCTGACAGTTAGGGGTTTTCCCTGTGTTTCATATTAAGCAATGTGAGCACAGCATATATGTGTTTTGCTGATAAGAAGAGAAAAATGAATTGGCAGACACTTTCCCAGACAAGACGGGAAAGCACTGTTTGAACAAAGTGGAAATTGGACTGCTTTGCTGACTGATCACAGGACCGATGTTCAAAGCTTTCAGACCATGTAATAGTCTTAAGTTCAGGTACACAGCACTGCAAGGAGGAAGAGAGCAAAGCTGATCTGAGAGATGGTGGAAAGTTAAAAGAAAAATGAAGAGCTTTTATCTGAGATAGCAAACTGGCTAGTTATGGGTTATCTGGTCACCGTCAAAGGGAAGGAACCATTGAATTAATTACAGCCACTGCTGGACACTTGCTAATAGGAATCATCACAAAATGATTTCCTATTTTCCGAGCTGTGATTCACAGCTGCAAGCACACACACTGAAGTAAAAATTCAGTGAAGGGCAGTCAGCCATTAAGAAATGTGGGTGAAAGTGGAAATCTCAACTCCTCTTCACCACCTGCAAACACATGCGATGCCAGGGAAAGTTGACTTTTATTAAATGGAGAATGATGGCACACGTTGGTAGCTTTCATAACGCTACACAAAGCCAAAAACGCTCAGTTTGCAAATTACCATATCACAAAAGATATTTAACTTAGTGCCAATAAACCACCGAGTGAATCCTTGCCATAAAGCTATTACACTGATAAAACAATACCATGCAGAAAAGCTATCGGCTGAGTTGCCTTCTTGTTTATTGGGAATATATATTTTAAAAAGGTTGTTAAGGCCTTGTAACAGTTCTCAAATTAATGGCTGACATAGGAACACAAGTACATATTTCAGGACAAATGCAATGTCTAAACCTGAGTCATTAAGAGTTTATTTAAGATTCTCCCCCAACTTCTGAGGCAGGCACTGCTCAGTACACATATAGTTTCTTATCTTAAGATTTAAAGAAAACAGTTCTTATTTTTGCTTCTATTTTGACTTTTTTCATGCTTAAAGACTATATGAAAAAATGTGCATAGAGTCAAGATTTTAACGGCTGGTAGTTGATTTTTCTGAAATCGAAGTGACCACAGCAAAAATACTTTGAGAAGGGATAGCATTCTTTTCTATCTGGGTAAGTGCCCAGCTTGCAGCAATAGTTGCAGCAGAGGCAGCCTTCCAATAGAAGTGATTCCAAGTCACAAGACAGAGCATTCAATAAAAAAGACACGAATGATGAAAAGTTCAGCAACGTTTTGTTGACAAATTAAGTTTGAAGGTAACCAAAGGCTGGGAGCCTATAAAACTCTCATGAATTTTGAAAATGCAATCTTGATATCAGTGGACATTTACTTCTAATAGAAGTTTTCTGTGAACACACTGGGGTTGCTATGGGGTATACTTAAGTGCAGTTCATTCCTTTACAAAACTAAGTAGTCAAATGAGCTCAGTGGTTAAGCATCAACCTATGAACCAGGAGGTCAAGGTTCGATTCTGATCTGGATACATGCTTGGGTTGTGAGCTGGATCCCCAGTAGAGGGCATCAGGAAGCAGCTGATCAATGATTCTCTCTCATCGTTGATGTTTCTCTCTCTCTCTCCCGCTCCTTTCCTCTCTAAAATCAATAAAAAAAATATTTTTAAATATTAGTCAAGCCGAAACCGGTTTGGCTCAGTGGATAGAGCGTCGGCCTGCGGACTGAAAGGTCCCAGGTTCGATTCCGGTCAAGGGCATGTACCTGGGTTGCGGGCATATCCCCAGTGGGAGATGTGCAGGAGGCAGCTGATCGATGTTTCTCTCTCATCGATGTTTCTAACTCTCTATCTCTCTCCCTTCCTCTCTGTAAAAAATCAATAAAATATATTTAAAAAAAAAATATTAGTCAAATGATTTTGATTTAAAGAATCAGTGGCTACATGTTCAGCCGAGCCATTGCAGAAAACATGATGAAAGCCTAGCTGGGCACCAGATTTCAGAGTATGGCAATAGCGCTGAGAATCATTCTTGACACAGATGGGTCTTGTCTACCTGAGGAGCATCCTGCCCTAAGACAGGTTGGCTAATCTGTGGCAGGAAGGCGTGATGTGAAGCTAGATCTGCAAGGGAAAGAATGAGCGCCTTCTGTAGTCCCTCAGGGGAGTCCCTTCACTCACTAGGTGAGTTATCAGGGCTGTCAGAACCGAGGAAGCCAGAACAGGCTCAGGAAATTCTACTCACATCTGTTTTGTGCTTTATAGTCTTGAGATGCTTTCATTCCCTCAATAGCCCCAGGAGCTAAGTAGCACAGGTGTTATTACTGATGCATTAACTTCTCTATAAACATTAACTGTTCCAGATTACATCTTTATTCTTTTGCATTTACCTAGCACTTCAACCACCAATTTGTTTATATTCCATACACAATTTCAGTAAGATGAGATTTTGGGGCTAGGAAAGAAGGTAACAGTGAACGGATAGCATGTAACTTCAGGTCTGTCTGGGACTCAACATTGTAGGTTATAAGTGAGGAAACCTGGGGCCCTGGGGGGTTTTACTTGGCTGGTCCTAGGTTGCCTCCCCATGAGGTAGACCTGGAACCATATCCACAAAATCTGCCCTGGCTCTCAGAGGAAAACAGACACAGCCTGAAAAGAGCTGTCTTATGGCTTCAATCAAGAGGGAGAAAGGAAAAAAAAGAAAGAAAGAATAAAGGGAAGCCTATATAAGCTTTAGAAATTATAGTTCCAGGAAAAAAAAAATAGAGTAGAAACTCTGAAAAAAATGTTTTTCTGTCTTCTTGGTCTTAATTTATAATTTTAGCTAAAAGTTTTTCAATAGCAAATCCTTAAAGCATGTAAAAACTGAAAGTACTATTCTTTTAGTGCAATATTTTATTACCTCTAATTAACCCTCTGATTCATATATAGGTATTTGCTTATATCTCTAACTCAAACTGTATTAGGAAGCAATTTTTTAATATAAAATTCTACATTAAAATTAAAAGAATCCTGGAAAGTTATTTTTAATTCTGTGCAGAGACAAGAATGATTCTAGATGTTGTAAATGTGTCAGAAACAGGCTTGTGTGTTCAGTATGGTTGCTATTAGCCATGTGTATCTATTTACATTAACGTTAAGGTAAATAAAATGAAAATTTCAGTTTCTTGTGTGTATGACAT
Source organism: Myotis myotis (assembly GCF_014108235.1). Taxonomy (NCBI): domain Eukaryota; kingdom Metazoa; phylum Chordata; class Mammalia; order Chiroptera; family Vespertilionidae; genus Myotis; species Myotis myotis. The sequence continues at coordinate 8,382,495 of NW_023416314.1, forward strand.
AGATTTGTAACCACATGTTGCCAGTGAGTACTATTTTGGACAGTGTAGATATGAAACAGTAGAATTTCTAAATATGAAACTAGAAATTCTACTAGTATAGGGTTACATCAGCTTTGTGACAAAATCATGAGAGAAAGGACAAAGAAAATTAATTTTTATCTTTCTCTCTCTGATGCTTCCTACCTTTTTAGCTGTTGACTGAATGGACATAGGAGACCACATGATGAAAAACAGTAAATGTTAGTGAAAAAGCTCATCGAATTTCTAGGGAACATCCTACTCCTTCATTACACATTATCGAGGGAAGATGAGGATTTATATATATAGCACCCTCTGTCTACACACTATGTTTTCTGGAACCTTCCCCATTTAAAAATCACTACCTCAGGTATCCTTTATATCCTATTTATTCCAAGAGGCATAGAATAGTTGCCAGGAGAAAGAAAAAATACTTTAACAGGATACCTAACAACCTTTGAGAACAGAAAATAAAAAGATGCTAACACCCTATTGCATTGTGAAGAAGGCTAACCCCCCCTACGGCAGAAACAGCACAACCTTCCAACAAAGCAATGATATTAGCTCCACTGAGAGCTTTAAAATGTCTCCATTTTATTCCTTAAACGCTGAGCATTGAAGTGTTTGTGGAGAGTCACACAGGCCTGCTTATGTGATGAGTTCCAGTCACCCGTAGGGGTGCTCATCTCTCACGGAAACTCATTTCACATCTCATCAGTTATAACCAGGCGCTGAGGAAACTGGGCTTTCCTGTCTCTGAGTTAAGAAAACAGACACAGAACTACCAGCTCAAGCAACCCCTGTCTCTGGAAGTGGAACGAGCCTGCTGCCCTTCCGTGGGTCACCCGGCAGAGTGATCGCTGTGACATGTTTCAGGGGCATTTTAGGAGATGGGGGGGGATAGGCCAGGCCTGTTAGTTCCAGGGGTGCAGTTACTGACTGCGTGATGCTGCTGCCGGGTCCCTTTGTCCAGCACGTGGCCGACTGATTTTGTGTAGAGCTCTGCAGGCTCCCATAAGCGAACATATTGTGACACAGGCTTCAAAGAGATGCTTTAGACAGCAGTTTCAAAAGATGGCAACATTGTCGATCTGTTTGTGTGACTGAACAAAGAGATATAGGGCCTCCCCTTCAGATATTAATTGTCTACAGGAGTTTATAGGTAGCGGTGATTGTGTACAGAGACAAGAAAGGAACTAAGGACAGGACCCTGTCTGGGAGGCGAGAGTCCTTTTAGGTGTGTGTTTAACTCTGCTGTTTACGCAATGAAGGATTTTAAAAATCTAGCTGTACCTTGTAACTGAGCAGGGAGTCGAGATGAAAATAAAGCGCTCCCCAAAACATCAAAGACTGGACCCGCATGCTTTTCCTCACAGTTATGACTAGGCGGAGAGCCTGTCACTTCGAGGATTACTTCAACTCTGAGCTGGTCATTGCATTCTGCATTCATCTTTAGGGTCCAGCTCAACATTGTGAGTTTCAGGCTCTTGAACTCCAGAACACTGTCCAATCTAGAGTTCATCAGGTCACACAAAAATAAAACACAATGCGCACCGACGACAGCATTCTCTGGCTACGAGGACTTTTTGTTTTTTTCCTTTGAAAACTGTGTGGGTGGAGTAAGAAATTCTTGTGACTAAGAGGGTATGTTCCATGTAGGTCTGAAGAGTGTGTTTTCTCTGGGTAAGGTAAGCATGGCCAGTGGCCCACAGCTTCCTGCATTTCCCAAGTGGAAAATGCTGCTGATGACACATCCATTTTCATTTGGCTCCAGAGTTACCGCCTAACTTAATATTATTGTTTTATTGTTAACAGGGTAACAAAAAACACTTTTACAAAGCTGGAGATTTCATTTAGGGAGCACTGTCTATTTTTTTTGTTTTTGTTTTGGCGGATACTGATAAAAAGCAACTCAAACAATGATTCCTAACAATAATGTTTGCTCCACATTTTAGTTTATGTTTTGAAACATGTTTCTGTTTTATGTTTCACATCTTGAAAAACTCCTTTCATATGCAAGACATTATTTGATCCCCAGATCTGCTCAGTAAGAGCTTAACTGATATCCTTCCTTAGTCCCATTTCACATGTGTGAAAACTGAGCCTCTAAACTGTGGTGACTCACCTGTGCTCCCACAGCCAGGAAGTAGTAAGGCTACTGTCAGTGTCCGGAGCGGCTCTGAGTCCCCTAAGTGTACTCTTTAATGCACAGTAAAATGCTATGTCTTTTAAAAGAGACAGCACGGTGTTACTAGCAACAAGAACATAGACTCTGGGAGCAGGGATCAGAGTGCAGGTCCTGCTCTGTGATTCACCAACCGTGTCACACTGGTCAGCTTACTGATCCTCTTAGGCCTCAGTTTATCTCTCCCCACCCTTTGACAGTAGAATTGAGAAAATACTAAGTGAGTTAATGATTCCTTATAATAATATCTGGCAGAGTCTAAATACTTAATAGAGTTTGTTGATATAATTATTATTAAAGGTTACTGCTCTCTCCTTACATTTTTGTTTTTCTTATTTATTTTATTTATTTTAGCATAATTTCAGAGCTGATTCCCCAGGTAGCACTCAGTAGTATTTAGGAAAAAAAATTGTTATTTCTAAAAGAGAAATACTTTTATATTTACAGAATAAAAAATGTCTCCGACGATGTATATTTTCTGACAAATCATTTGCTATCTTTGCATTGCTTCATTTTTAATCACTTGTTTGAATTAAAGTTTGGCTCTTAGCATTTTCTTAAAAAAACCTACATTTTGCAGTCAGAGCCTTTAAATAAATAACATCATATTTCTACAAAGGAAGCCAAATAAGTTCTGAAATTACTTCACCATCCATTTGCTTATACACTTATCCTGTCAACCCAGGTGGTATACGATGAGGATTAGAAAAGAAGTCCCTTTTTTTTAGGATGAACTTAGACCCTCCCCCGGGCACTTAGCTTGACAAATTTAGCCCGAGTATAATTTTAGGTCCCAGTCATTCCCCTGGCCAAGTGCCCTTTTGCAGGGCAAGAACTGACCAACTGTACCCAATGGTCCTGTCTTCTAGCTCCCCGTGAATGACGTGCCTCTTGCAGCCGAAACTGCTAAATCCGGCACTTCAACAAAGACATTTGAACGTGACATACCTCATGATACTTTTTCACGGTTTTCCCCGAAGTGCACTTGCAGGACTTGCGGTTGACAGTGCCACAGCCACAGTTTCCCCCGCAGCGCTGCACAAGGAGGCACCGCGGGAAGAAGACCACGTTGGTCAGCTTCAGCTCCTCTCGTAAGTTTACGGAGTAGTTCCTGGGAGTGCAGCTATAACGCTTGGCATCATCATTGAGCCTGTCCAGGTCCACTGTAAGAAACACGCACGGTGTGAGCAAGTGCACGCTGTAAGCAAAAACACGCAGCATGTGTTTCGGGGAAAGGGATTGAATATGTCTTTGGGATCTCAATTACTACTCCAAATATCACAGGTGAAAAGTCTCACTGTTCTTTTGATCCTACGTGCCTTTCAAAAAAATAATTATCAACAACAAAGAAAAACCAAAAGCCCTAAAAAACTTGGCTAAATCTACATATTGGTTCAAATTTCCTTGTATGTTTTCTAATGCAAAAAAAAAAAAAAATTGTTCTGAGGTTAAAATAAGTAAATGGCCAGCAATTTGAAATAATTGACTTTATATTTTTTTAAAAATATATACTTTATTGATTTTAGAGAGGAAGGGAGAGGGAGAGAGAGATAGAATGATGAGAGAGAATCACTGATTGGCTGCTTCCTGCATGCCCCCTACTGGGGACCGAGCCCGCAACCCAGGCATGTACCCTTGGCCAGAATCAAACCCAGGACCCTTCAGTCCGCAGGCTGAGGCTCTATCCATTGAGCCAAATCAGCTAGGGCTAATTGCCTTTATCTTAAAACATTATTCTTTATTCTAAATAAATCCTAACTCTAAGCTATTACTTAAATATAATTTGAATTATATCAGGGACAATCACTCTAATATATCTAACCAGCAGTGAAAGCTTACAAGTCAAGGTGAGAAAGGAAAAGATTTTAGCTTATTTCAACTCAAAGGGCAAAGAAAATGGCATTTGGGGGGTTGTGAATCTGATGCATATTTGTGCATCGGGTCCTAGATGGCAGTACAGCTTAGTGGTTAAGTCTTGGGCTGTGCAGGAAAGCTCAGCTGCCTTCACATCATGGCTCTGCCTCCTTAACTGCTCTGAATCTCCGCTGCCTTATCTATAAAATGTAAACAGCATAACTACCTATTTCACAGCAATATTTGAAAGATTGCCTCTAGTGTGCATGATACTCAATACTGCTTATTATTGTGCATTTTGATTAATTTTGACTTTTCCTGCATATTTTCTTTTAAAGGCAAATGGTCAAAAATGAAAATTTTAAAAAATCAGGCCTTTATTCTCTATTTCTTTCTTTTGGCTGTTACTCTATACACATGATTGTCAGGGGGTATGGTTACGGGGTTTTCTATGAATGAAGAGCATCATCCTATATTTTCACATTTTAGTCATAAAGATGTATAGGAATTACATTTGTCTTATATTATATAAATTACATTTTAACTAGTGGTTTCAAAATCCATCCAGTCCTCCATCCACTGACATGCAAATCCTTGACTGTTGAGCACATACATGACCATGTCCTCAGGAGAAAGTCCCTTGTCTGCCCGAGTTCCACACCATTGCCTAGTGCACGTCCTTTGTCACCAGAGGCCACCACAGGAGGGGTCCCTCCAATGCCAGTTGGGTATCATCAGGCTGACCCTGGACTCTGGCCCCAAGGAGCCTTAGTCACAAAGCAAAACTGCTTGAGGAGCAGTAGAGAGTTCTTTGGGGGCAGAGGTTCAAGGCTAAGGATGCTGTCAGTAGACTGCATCTGAAGGAAACCAAAAGAAGGCACTAGGGGGTGAAGACACTTAACCCCATGAAGTCAGCTGACAGACTGGCCAGATGGCCACATGACCCCGGGAATAAAGAACTCAATGGGAATTGAATCGGTGCCCTGCCCTGAGTGCCTTTCATATGTGCAACTACGCTTGATTCTCAAGGACAGAGGTATTTCCCCAACTTTAATGTGCTGAGCCCAGGACATGTGGGGGCTGAATACATGCTAAATAATTACTAGGCATAACTTATTGCTGGTTTTCTTTTCTTCTTTTGTAACGACATCAGAAGTTTAGCTACAATCAATCCAGATTTGAATTGAATGAACTCTGTCTTGGGAAAGGAACAATTTTATTGCTGCTAAAGCCCTGTAAATAACTGCAAGCAAAGCAGGAAGGATTACATAAATGGATTAAGAAGTGCAGCAATCATCCATTACAAGTGTCATCCTGATAGAAATGCTGATGCTGGCCTGTGCATTACTGCGCCTGTGGACAGGGCTGACGCAGAGGGCCCACTCTGCCGCTTGGGATAACGGAAATATTTTGTCTAACATCGCGGGGGAAAGAGGTGCAATTAGCAATAAGAGGCTGTGATGTGCGGGAAGGCAGGGAGGGAGAGGTGGGAAGTAACAGTACTGAGTCTCTCTGTAGTTCAGCCCTCTGCTAGGCACCTTACACATATGCCTCTGTTTCCTTCTCCCCCAGGCTTTTGAGGTGGGTATTACTTACCCAAAGTGAATAGTAAGTGGGAAAAGTGGAATGGAAACCCTTTTCCCGTTTGCTCTATATTCTGTCACACAAGCAGCATGGGGGAATGAGAGGTACCTCATAGCTGAAGGAAGAACACCCCCACCTCCCGCTGTACCCAGCTTTTCTGTAGGCTGCTGTACTAGGGCTGGGCTGCTGAATGCTTCCTCCTTATCTCTAGAATGTTTCCAAGACAAATTACAGTGCTTTCCCTATAGAAATGTAGTTGAACCCCCAAGTGCCCTCTACAAACCAGAATAGGGTATGCACGTCTTACTTGCCTTAAAACACAACTCTCTGCTCATTGTATAAGTTTACTGACTGCCCTGGGTACTTCCGTTTCTTATCCGCCATGAAGAGACTTACAGTGCTGTCAATTTTATGCATCCACTCCCTCGGGTGACTAAGAACCGAGGCGGCCCCCTGTGACTGCTGTAGAGTCCAGCTGCCCTGCTTATCAGGGGATGGAAACCACCAAGGCGCTCAATTTAGAACTAGAACTAAAAGGTTCTTCTGACCGGATACAAATAACTTCAAAGCAAGAGTGCAGACTCTGCAGGGGGTATTGAGTTTCCAGTCAAGGGAGACTGATCAGCAGTGCAGCAGAGCAGAGAGACAGACCAGGGCTGAGAGCAATTAACACTTCCGGTGGAAGGTACTTCAGTGGGAAGGGGGCTATGGTGTGAGCCTGCTGGGAGGGAGGAAGGCCAAGAGGTACAGATCCAGAGAGAAGGGCTGCCCTTTCCTTTCCTGTTCAGTCTCCATGGCGGGACAGTATAGGGCAGCAAGGGTGTTCCAATGAGAATTCAAAGGCCCATTACTTTCATGCAACTTCCCTAGTTCACCCAGGTGTACATAATGTTATAATTCCTCTTTTGCTGTCCTTTTGAATTTGAGTCTTCTTGCCTTTGCTTGGCTCTTCAATGTCAGTTAAGATGTGGGGCTGTGCCCTGCCAGCATGGCTCAGTGACTGAGTGTGGACCTATGAACCAGGAGGTTCGATTCCTAATTAGGGTACATGCTGGGGTTGTGGGCTTGATCCCCAGTTGGGGGCATGCAGGAGGCAAGTGATCAATGATTCTCTCTCATCATTGATGTTTCTATTTCTCTCTCCTTCTCGCTTCTTCTCTGAAATCAGTAAAAAAGAAAATTATTTGGGGCTGTGCACTGACAATATGTTGGAAGGGCTGAAAGGTTTCACTGTCCTCAAGGGCTTCCTCTGGACACGTGAATCCAATGCGGGGCCCTGCACAGCACAGCAGGAGCACCCTTCCACCTGCAGCCATGCCCTGCCCTGAAAGCATAGCCCAGTCACAGAAGCACCTTGGGCTGTGATAAGAGCTCTGGGCTCCGAGTATTGGGGAGGAAATGAATAAAACAATGGTATATAGGAGAAGGCACACCCTTGTTCAGTGTCTAATCCAGGGGTGGGCAAACTTTTTGACTCGAGGGCCACAATGGGTTCTTAAACTGGACCGGAGGGCCGGAACAAAAGCATGGATGGAGTGTTTGTGTGAACTAATATAAATTCAAAGTAAACATCATTACATAAAAGGGTACGGTCTTTTTTTTTCAATAGTTTTACTCATTTCAAACGGGCCGGATCTGGCCCGCGGGCTGTAGTTTGCCCACGGCTGGGACTCTAATCCATGAGGGTTTAGGTGTGGAAGAAAGAAGAGTCAGCCTGCTGTTTTTGATTCTGACCATCTATATGCCTAAGTACCAGGTAACATGAAAAGTTCTGCACATGGATGATTGCATGAAATCCGCAAATACACTATGAATTCCATACTGTTATTGCTCTTATTTTTAGAGTTGAGGGAATCGAGCTTTTGGAAGGTTAAGAACAAAACTTGTCCAAAGCCACACAGTCAGTGGTAGAGCCAGGGTTTGAATCCAGGTTTTTTCATGCCTCTTGCACATCTGAGCCTCAGTCTGAAGATTTCAAGGAGGATGTTAAGAGCAGCTTCCATAAGCCATGCTGGAGCCTTCCTTCTAGAGGACACTCAGTGTGCAAACGCCCTGGCTTTCTGGGTGTGCTGATAGGCACTAACCTGCCATTTTCAAGATGTTGTCAATTACATATACCCAAGCAGGTGCTCCCGTGCACACATCACCACCTACCAGATTATACTGGAAGAGTACACCATGTTCTGGCTAATAAACCAGGCAAATGTAAGAGATCCTCTTTTTTTCTTTGATATTGAGCAACCAATATAATTCATTTCATCTTTTTCACCTGAATTGAGGGGACTTTTGTCTATTCATGATCTTCATTTTGTTTTATCATTTTCTTTATTTAGATGTTTCTCTTCCACTAAAGCATAAGGCTTTAGGAAGCAGAGAGTTAATTGTCTTTTTATACCACCTGTCCTAGTGCTCTGCCCCCAGGGGAAGGACCAAATGTAGGTCATTTAAATCCACCTCTTCTAAAACCATTTGGTTTCAACAATTAGAAGCAGGGTACTGTTGAAGGAAACACATAATTTTGAGTCTAAGCATGTGGGTCATTTTAGGATATCTGAAATAATCAATTAAAACCAATAAAAAATAACCTGAAGTCATTAAGCACCCCTGGACAATTGTTTCTGATTTCCTGTAAATATCTATCTTTTGTGACTCGGAATGAAAACCCAGAAACTTAAAATCAATATTAGAAAGCCCTGGCCAGGTGGCTGAGTTAGTTGGAGTGTCGTCCCATACACCAAAAGGTTGCCGGTTTGATTCCTGGTCAGGGCACATACCTAGGTCATGGGTTCAGTCCACAGTTGGGGCACATATAGAGGCAACTGGTTGATGTTCTTCTCTCATATCAATGTTTCTCTCTCTGTCTAAAAATCAATAATAAAAAATACATATCCTTGGGTGAGGATTAATATATATCTACACTAATAAAAGAAAAACATGCAAATTGACCATACCTTTGCTATGCCTTAAGCCATGCCCACCAGCCAATCAGAGTGACTGTATGCAAATTAACCCAACCAAGATGGCGGCCGGCAGCCACAGAGCTGGAGCAAGCAGGAGGCTTGGTTGCTCCAGTGATGGAGGAAGGCAAGCTTCCCACCTGCCACGGCCGGCTCTGAGCTCCACTCAAGGCAACAAAGTTTCAATTATAGAACATAAATAAACCCCAGATACCTGCTTTCAGCCGGCTGTGGCCACGGAGCTGGAGTGAGCAGGAAGCTTGGGTTGCCCCTGCGATGGAGGAAGCCAAGCTTCCTGCCCACCCTGGCTGGCTCTGAGATCCACTCAAGGCTACAAAGTTTCAATTATAGAAGGTAAATAAATCCCAGAATAAAAAAAGAAGAAAAAAAAAGGAGAGGCTGGGAGCTTCCGTCGCCGGGGGGCTTGGCCATCCTGAAAAAGGCTCTCAGCCCCTCACCCAGACTGGCCAGGCACCCCAATGGGGACCCCCACCCTAAAGGGGATGTGGCTAGCCTGAAAATATCCATCAGTCCCTCACCCAGGCTGGCCAAACCTCCATGGGGTGAGGGTCCCCACTGGAGGGCTTGACCAGCCTGCAAACAGCCATCAGCCCCTCACCCAGGCTGGTCAGGCATTCCAGTGGGGACCCCCAGTCTGAAGGGGGTGTGACCAGCTGCAAACAGCCATCAGCCCCTCACCCAGGCTGGCCAGGCACCCCAGTGGGGACCCCCACCCTGAAGGGGGTGTGACCAGCCTTCAAACACCCATCAGCCCCTCACCCAGGCTGGCCAGGCACCCCAGCAGGACCCCCACCATGATCCGGGACACCCTTCAGGGCAAACCAACCAGCCCCCACCAGTGCACCAGGCCTCTATCCTATATAATAAAAGGGTAATATGCAAATTGACCCTAACAGCAGAACGACTGGGAATGACTGGTCACTATGACACACACTGACCACCAGGGGGCAGATGCTCAATGAAGAGCTGTCCCCTGGTGGTCAGTGTGCTCCCACAGGGGGAGCTCTGCTCAGCCACAAGCCAGGCTGATGGCTGCCAGCACAGAGGTGGTGGCGGAAGCCTCTCCCGCCTCCTCAGCAGCACTAAGGATGTCCAACTGCAGCTTAGGTCTGCTCCCTGCTGGTAAGTGGACATCCTCCGAGGGCTGCTGGGCTGCCAGAGCGATGTCTGACTGCCAGCTTGGGCCCGATCCCCCAGGGAGCAGGCCTAGGCCAGCAGGTGGACCTCCTCCAAGGGGTCCCAGACTGCAAGAGGGCATAGGCCGGGCTGAGGGACTCCCTCCCCCCTGAGTGCACAAATTTTTGTGCACCCAGCCTCTAGTATATATATAAATGACTTAAGAAAGTCTTAGCCATATATAGCCCCACTAAACAATCCAGATTTTCTTTGCAAGGAATAGGTACTTAACGACCACTATCTGAACAAATCAAACTAATGATTGTGTTAGGTTAGACTCAAGAAACTGGGGTTCCCTAATTATGATGCATGAAGATGATTGTCCCAAGACCCATGGGATCTAGAAGCAGTGCCACACAGGGTCAAGGATGGCATCAAGAAGGCTGTTCCCTCACGCATATCTCAAATTGCTCAGGAATATGTCCTTTGCCAAATGGAAAATGATATCACAATCTGTCATGTAAAGAGCTCCCATTTTGACTTTGATGTTACAACACTGCATTTATGGTGCTGAGGGTGGGGGTGAGAGGTAAAGGGAATGTGTAAATAATTGCAGGATTTTTATGTCAAGCAACTAGAGGAGCTCAGCCTTTTTCAAGGTTCATAAATTCCCCAGGAGAAGCCATCATCTTTATGGACATTACAACCTCACTGTAATTCTCTATAAATCTACACATAATTGTGAAAACTGTTTTCACATTTCAACCCCAATTTAGAAGTGCAAGTAAATCTGGAATGAACAACTATTTTATAATTTTCAGTGAGGGAATATCAAAATATTTTAAACTTAAAATGTTAAATTCCATGACTTCATTTGCTGGTTTAATTTCTAAATGGAAACATTTACCACTTGTATTTATAGAAATCAACCTAAATCATATTAAAAAGTTCCCAATTAGACAATTCCTAATTTTCAGGGTTTAAAAACACTGTTAAGCAATGAGTGAATGGGAATTTATTGAGTACCTACGATGTGCCTGGCACTGTGTGGGCTGCTTTCACAGACCCCAGTATCATCAAATTCTCATAACTAAACCCATTTGATAGTGGAAAATGAGATGCAGAAGTTAAGTGACTTGTCTAAAGTCACTGGACATATAATGCAGGCATTGATAAATATGTGCTGAAAATGAATGGACAAGTGCATGAATATCTGCAAGGCATTGAATTGGGCATGAAAGCAGCTCACACCATCAAAAGGTAACTCTCTGAACTATAGGAACTCATGACCTGGGCGGATGTATAAAGTACATCTAAGAAACGAAAAGTGAGAAAACAAGTTAGGAGATAAAAAGAATCGAGGAGATTTTAAATGTCCCTCTTTCTTTCATTTACTAGAAGATGACTAGTCTCTGAACTTTAAAAGCTATTGAGTTTCCCACAGCATGGAATTTGCAGCCAAGAAACCTAGATTAATGTCATGGTTCTTTACACTTTGCGGTTGTCGCAGAAAGTTTCTGAATTTGTTTATTTTACATGTAAAATGGGAATAAGAATACTCTCCTGTTAAGGAATTTAGTCAGATTGAGTGAGTTAAGAGTGTTTGAAGCATAGGTCCAAACCCCAGCTCTCAGTAGGTACACCCCACATTATTGTTGAAATGAGTAAAACAGATCAATGTGATAAGGGTAAGAATGGCATCACCCCAACAGCTGAGATTCTGCAACTGGTGATCACTAAGAAAAGGAAGGTCATGTCCATCTTGATCTAAATGTCAGAAGGCAATGATTGCGTATTCAGCTTCATTTCATGGGCCTTAGCACAGTCCTCGACAAGTAAAGACACTTAATGAGCCAGCTCTCCTCACACCAGCAGTGTCAGCATAGCGAGTGCTCTCGGAAGGGTGTGCTTTCTTCTCAAGTCCATTTGGGTGGTGAGAAAAAAAGATGATGGGGGGAGGGTTCCCCATGTTTCACAGAAAACAAGGGCACAGGACCCACAAGGCAAACCTATTCATTGTTAACAAGAGTGACTGTGTGGAAAAGGCACATTTGCACACCCAGACACTAAAGGCTACTTACGGTTGGTTTTCCACCACCAAATAGATTTTTTTCTAAGCAATTTGCATGTGAATCATAAGCCCAGATGGGAGGAATAATTGTGATGATGACAGTGAGGTTAGGATCCCCATGATGATGGACAGTGTTGACTAGGTATTCCATGCTGTATTGGTAATGGGAGGGGCCAAGATTTTCTTCAAACACTTCATGCCTGTGTCCTCCTAGACACGTGCAACATGATACACAAGAGTACAGTTTTAGTAATGTTTTCTGGAAAACTGAATGAGTGGGGAATCTAGATATTTACAAATCATATGGATCATAAACAGTGCCTACAGTATAAAGAGGAAAGATTTGTAAAGAAAACATCCAGTGAGCAAAATGGTGCCAGAGTGTTTCTGGGTAAATAGTATCACAGAAAAGTTTAATATGTACTTGGTGATCATATTGTAAACTTTTAATGAGTGTACTGGTTATGTGGATACTTAAATCTGACAGTGTTCGTATACTCTGCAGGAGGGAAGAGAGCGGAGGGGTTCACAGAAATATCTTGCTTTTTTAATATTTACGTTTGTATTCGAAAGTAATAATAGTAGCTATCATTTATTGAGGGTGCACTAGGTGTTATATATTCTGCTGTTATCAATCCTAGCACAACTTTGTGAAGTGGTTGTAGTTAGAGATACTTAAATTGCAGAAAACAGAGGCTCAGGATCTATACATGACTTCGTCAAGGCCACTAGTCTTAGGATTTGAGTTAGAATTTTATGCCAAGTTTAAATGACAAGGAATTCCATGCTCTTCCCACTATAGCAATCTTTCCTTTACTCTATTTCTATCAAATTTGTGGGAAACAACTTTAATATTGATAAATAAAGCTTTCACTTGGTGTATACCACATGGTTCAGGAAACTCAATGAAGGTAACCCTCATCCAAAATGAGAACTTAGAAAAATAAATCCATTTTGATTGAATGTGCCTAGTACCTCAGTTTATTTGATGTACAGATAGACAGCTACAGAAGAATGATATCTCAAGGCTGACTTATCAGATTCATCACAGTGTCAGCCAAGGGCTTTCTGAAAATTCTTATACAGATCTCAAACAGGCAGATAAAGGTATAGACATTCCACCTGTGGTGGCTTCAGCTTGTCTCTAAACTATGTTCACATCTTAACGCACTCCAAAATTACATACCACCGAATACATCACTATTGAAAACTCGTATCTTCTTGGTTAGCATACAGGGACATAACACAGCAGAAATAGCTGTAAAGACTAATTTAAAAATAAAAGGTATTCTGACCTAAGAGAACTCAGAACCATTTCAAACATTTTGGTACACAGCACATTTATTTTATTTAATCCTCAGTTTCTTATGCCAGTTATTTATTAGTAAATAGTTTGCAAATTAAAGCATTGGGTGTTTTAGATTTTAGAAAGAAATCATATAATTGGTATTAGATCCGAATTTATAGCTGTCTTAGAGTTACATCTGTTTAGAATCTGTAAAAATTATATATTCCAAACCCCACCATTTGGAATCAATTACTATCAATATATTTTGATCCACTTGATATTAAAATACTGATTTTTTAGAAGAGGGGTCATCAATTTTGGCACATAAAAAATAGAAACTAATTTTTAAGCATAATTATAGTTCAGAACTACTAATATGAACTGCATCAACAATTATCTCCATATTCTTATCCAACACTTAAACTGTGAAAACACTTCCCCCTTGCTATTATATATGTTGGATTTTTCTATGCTAAACATTCATTCTGGAAAATCAAGTTCTCTTGGAATAAGTAAAAGAACAGATTTCACATTCTTCATCTCTATAAATTGCTTCTCAAGAAATTCCCAGTCTAGTAGAGCTTAAGGCCAATCATTTAATTTAGAATGCCAAATTTCACAGTATGATCTTAAGTATAGAAACACTGCCCTTAAATTTAAAGGTACATGTTTTATAGCCCATCACAGAATAATTTCAGTTAAACTTCAGTGATCATACAATGATTCAAAGGTTAATTGCATAGCTTTTAGAATATCTATATGATTTTTTTACTAATTACATGCAAATCTGTGGTAATATCAGCATTGGCAGAATAAGTAGATGACACTTGAACTTGACAAAAATTTTTAAAACTTTTGAGCAGTTTTGAGGTTGAAGGCATGTGGTTGAAATTATTGGCAAAAAATTGGGTTTTGGAACTATAGTTATCTACAGATTTCAATTATCCATAGTACTTTTTCTCCATTACCACCTAGAAAACTTAAAGTTGAATATATTAACTTGTAATATTATCTTCAGTCAGAAATTCTTATAGACAAGTTGGAGCTTATCTATTTCTTGTGAATTTTCTAAAAAGTAGATCTTATGCGATGAATTTCTGGCTTCAATACTTGACAGAGTTATCTGTGTCTTTTCTCTCCCTCTTCTCCCCAAACTTTTACTGTTCTCTTTCTTCCCATTTTCAACTCTCTACTTAGAGAGACCTAAAAATTCACTGTCACCTAACCTCCCTTCAAAAAAAGCGATAGAAGCAAAGCATAACATTTAATTTTGAACATTAACTCTTCCTACCTCATTCATAAGTTCTTCACCCAGTTTTGGTGTTTTATTGTAGAATTTACAAAGCTCTGTGTTTGACCCTTTAACAATGAAGGGTCATTTTAGAATCTTGCTCATTGGTATCAAGAAAAATGCCACTTTTGATCAGTCTGGGCAAATCCGAAGAATGGATATTTAGTAGATATTCATAAATGATGTTTGCTTCTGCACAACATCATTAACAGTTACCATTCTGATAACAGATAACCTTTCACGGATCCTATAAGTTCACATTGTATTTGATACCTAATGATACCACTAGGTATCTAGTTTTTCTGTTTTCACTCTTTACTCACTTCTCCCTTTCTTATACATCAGGATACAAATCACAAATTTGTATTTTTAAGTTCCAGAAGCTGAAACTAGCAGCTGAAATATTAAACCTGACTTCCTTTGCTGTGACACATGCAGGTGGTTCAGCATCAGTGGAACGATAAACAATTAAATCAGCACATTTATACAAGTGCAGAGGCTGTGGTGACTTGCCAATGTTAAATGAAACGGTACAGATCTGCCTCAGGACCGTTTTAAACAAGTGATTAAGAAATGGAGTCTAAGCCAACTGGGGAGAGAAATGTTTACTCTGTCAGAAAAAAAAAAAGTAGAATGTCACCTTGAATGCTCTTAGGAAGTTGTTTCAGCAACCAAAGGCATTTTTTAAAAAAATCCTCACCCCAGTATATGTTTATTGATTTTAGAGAGATAGGAAGGGAGAGGGGGAGAAAAAAGAGGGAAGAAAGGAGAGAGAGAGTGTGTGTGAGAGAAAGAGAGAGAGAGAGAGAGAGAGAGAGAGAGAGAGAGAGAGAGAGAGAGAACCATCAGTTGCCTCCTGAATGCATCCTGACTGGGGATGGAACCCACAACCTAGATATATGTCCTGACCGAAAATCGAACTGGCAACCTTTTTGGTGTATGGGATGAGACTCCAATCAACTGAACCACTGGGCTGGGGCAAAGGCATTCTTCATAAATCTGTAATCCTTAGTATATGGGGTAGGTTTCTGTAAATGTTAGACATATACTAATGCTGGATTATTAATATCATCAATATCACAAACAGTAATTGAACATCTGAAATGTATCAGAGCCTGTGCCAAGTGCTGGAGACATGGGGTGAACAATTTCCAAAGCCGTGGCTCTCCACCATGGTTTCCTCTAATGACCAACCTCAACTCCTAGCAGCCACCAAATAACATCAGCACTCCACCTTGTGCCACCTTCAGAGATTCTGAGTTAGTGCGTCTGAGATGGGACTAGGCATTTGTCGTTTTTTTTAAAGATCCTCAGGTGATTCAATGTTAAGCTAGAGTTGATGCCCTTAAGTCAAAAGATTTCATGTTCCCTTTAACATACAATAACAATGCAGTAGTAGGACATATAAGGGCTGTGGTTTCCCAAGTACTCTAAACTTTTTTTTTTTGGGTGGGGGGCGGATGGGGCCCACCGGGAGAGGACCAAGGACAAGAAAGGCCTTACCAAGGAAGTGATGCAAACATATTTCAGAATTCCAAGCACCTGTTGCTAGCTCACATTTCTTAAACAAGTACTAGGTGCCAGGTCTTCTTACTGGCACCGCTAAGGGTTCCTGGAATTGGTGTTATCATATAAATATTGCCAACGAGAAAATGGAGGCTTAGGAAGGTTCAATGACTTGCTGAAAAATCACAAAACTTGCAAGTGGCAGGGTTAGGATGTAAAGGCAGACACCCTGCCTCAAACTTAAAATAATTTCTGGGTGAAAAGTAGTGAGTTTAGGTGACTTTTAATATTTCCAAAAAAATAGGTGCCAGAGGGGCTGCCCCTTGAATAGCTATAGTAATGAAGATACTTAACGATAGAGTCATATTTTATCATTTCTTTACCCAATACCATTTAAAATGGTTTTTCTTAGGTTTTCAAAACATTATGAATATTTTACTTTCCTTTAAGTTTACCTAATAAAGATTGAAAGACAGCGACACCTTACAGAAAAGCAGCTTTTCCTTTGAGTTGAATCCAGTCTGAGGCCTGGGGAGATTCAGTGTGAGAGTTACAGTTACGTGCATATGGAACAGCTCCACCAGTGACCCTCCTGTGCCACCTAAAGTACTCATTGTAAGTGTGTCAGAGTATCACCTAAGTCATAAGCAGCAGACGCAGGCAGGAGTTAACGAATTAGTTGTTTCAGTCCAAATGGTCTACTAGGTTGTACTTACCAACAGAAACTATCTTCTAAAGCATCTCAGGTTAAGTTCTTAAAAGTACCCCTGATACTACAAAGTATAGGAAACAAGCTACTAATATATTTTAGCTAAATACCTTCACATCTATGAAACAAGAGAATCTTCTAAAACTTTTATAGAAAACTTTAATGATAACAAATCTTATCAAATAAAGCAAGGCTATAACAGATTATAAATTATACTTTATTCAAAAAGAGGAAATCACAAGTTATTTCTCCATTAATTTGAGTTAAACATTCAAATGAACTTTTTCATCCTAAAATCATAATCCTCAGATAAAGGACTAGGATATTTATTTTTGAAGAGCTTAAGTATTATTGTTTTAACTCATGTTTTCTCTGCCTGGATGTTCCTCTCTTCTCCTTTCATTATACTTTCCTGAATCTCCCCATTGAATAAACTATCCCAGACTTCTTTGCTTCTACTTGGGGATGTTTACACCCTACGAACCACCCAGGACACCAAGTACATGGTAGGTCCTCATAAAAATTTTGTAAAATAGACATTGAATGAGTAGAATTGAAATCTACTCATTGAGTTTTGGCCATTGCTTTACCAGGAGCCTCTCTGCCAACCCTGAGTCCTTGGCTAAATTAATATTCATCAGAGAGGCACTGGCTCTGCCACTGGAGGCAAGAGGTCACAATCCTCACTTCCTCGCCATTGCTAACTAGCCACAGGCTCTGATGAATTATTTACTTCTCCTGTCTTTGGTTACCTTCAGTGTGTATAGTGGGGCTAATAATGCCTTACTTGCCTAGAATCACAAAGCTCATCTGAATAATTTTATAGGGTCTTTTCTAACTTCAAACTATGGCAGATCTTTGACTAAATCATACCTTTCTTAGTCCCATACAAGCAACACAGTTTGGAAAAAACACAGAACTTCATATCAAGGTGCTGTGAAAAAGATATGTGATAATGGACTGACAATAATCACCTGATTTAAGTGAATGAAATATGTTGCATTGCTAATCCTTAGTTATTAGTACAGTTAATACTCCTGTCTACTTATGAAGAACTTCTAGTACTCTGTTTCTTACCTTTTGACTTCCTGTCGCGGTATGACCGGCCTCGATGATGAGGGGTGTCCAAATATAGATTCTCAAGATCTTCTTGCCAGGACTCAGGACTGAAGTGCTTGAGCAGATCTTCCACCGTATCAAATTGTGCAATTGTTTTATCCAGAGCGTCCGCAGTGAGAGTGGTGTCAGTTACTGATGGAGAGTGATAGGAGACCCCCTAAGAGTGACATACAGCTCAGTGTACTCAGAAAAAGTCCATTGCTGTGAAATACAATAGTCATACAACTACACGGAAGGAAGATAAACAAGTCTGGGTTTATAAGACATCATGTGTGTAAATATCATGCTACAGTACTATTTTTAAACAAGCACAAATAATTGGTAAATGATAAACATTCACTTGTTTTTTGCAAATCCAAACCAGGCAGATTACAAAACTTGCACTTCATCTGAATTTTAATCATTAAACAAGAATGGGCTAGATGGAAATATTAAAATTAAGTCATCCAATTTCTTGGTTCAGTGTCCCACATCCATAGCCATATCAACAACTAATGGTGAGCAATTACATTTTGAATTCCTTCCACGCAAGTTTTGCATATCTGTCCCATTCTCCCAGGCTTAGCCTCTGTGTCCCCTCTTTACAGGTCACCTAGCATTGCAGGTGTTGTGTGAGCAGAGTTTGCATCTACTCTGGAGACATCTTGACAAAATGTGGCACTTTAATCGGCTTATTTACTGTCAACAAGGATAATTAACCAGGAAACTGGCTCTCTTGACTTCAGAGTGGAAGATTCACGTGGGAAGCAAATGTATTTTTTTAAGTGCTGCAGCTTGCTAGTGATCCTAGGTGCCATTAAAATATTGTCAGGAATACTTTTTTAAATGGTAATACACATTACTGAGAGTCTGGAAGGGATTATGTATTTTTCCCTGAAACATATCTCCCCATAAGTTTCCAAGCACTTACTTCACTAACCCTTCACTAATCTAGAGGTAAATGAGCCATGATTCAAACATCTCTGTAGAAATTCATGACCCATTAACAAGGAAATAGAGAGCATGTGGTCTCAAATGGTTTCTAAATGTCTTTAAAGAAACTGCCAAACAAATAAGATCCCCCCAAGGGCAAATATCTTCTATCACTACAAGAAAATGGAAATTAATGAAAACCTGTGTTCCTGAAACTTAACTGCAGTATCCTATTGAGAATTAATATGCACCATAGAGTCAGAGACAGTAAAGCCCACATTTATAGTCTCACTCTCAGGTAATGTTTTCTCTTTTTAACCAATCAAGGGCCAAAGGTCTGTAAGCGACTCAATAATCACTTGCTATGACAGGAATAGTTGTTCTTAAACGAAACTAAGTGTGTAAAAGCATTAACCTACCACTGGTGCATATGAGCAGTTTTCAAATATATCCTGTAGGGGAAAGTGAGTGTGTGTTCTTGGCTGGGAAACATGAGATAGATGAGTGGAGGTGTCAGGCTAGCTCCATACACTAGGGGTGTGTGTGTGTGTGTGTGTGTGTGTGTGTGTGTGTGTGTCTATACTGAACCCTGACTGAAGTACCTCATTTTTGTCTTTCACATTCCTCTTGGCATCAATACTAGAGGTGGATAATACTTTGATTCAGTCTCAAAACTCCAAATTCCCATTCAAATTGTATTGTCTGGAGAATCTACTGTCTACCTGGCTCATAGTCACCGGATGATTTACAATTAGTCTTGTATCACAATAATGTGGGTCTAAATCCAGAAAACCAAATAAGCTGGCCAGTGTTAGGTGCATGGGCAGCATATAAAAGCTTTGAAATTAAAATGCTTCCTGGGCTTTTAAAATAAAAGCAGGGATATCCATCAAGTCATTACCACCCAAACAAAAGCTTCTTACAATGGCTCTGGGGAACTCCTGCAAGGTGCTCCTGGGGTTGCTCTTGACTGTGCCTGGGAAGTGGAGTGTACCCAGATAACTCATCAAGAAAAAGCTGTGTATGTGTGTGTGTGTGCATGTGTGTGTGTTGGGCGGGGGTGGGGGGGGGCAGGGAAGGTCTCAGTCCCAGGAGGAGAAGGGAATGAATAATTTATTTTAACATTAGTCTGAAGAGCAAACCCAACCCACAGATAAAATGTGACACCACCCTTATGTGTGAGCTTTAGTGCCTTTTTCAAGTGTTATCTCAGGACAATGGACAGAAACACGGATGATGGTAAAGAAAATGTTTATGAATGACTACATGACCTAAGAAACCCATGAGGAGAGAGAACCAAGATGGCGGCATAGGTTAACGCTGGAGTTTGCTGCTTTGAACAACTACTTCAAAAGTGAAACCAAAAAACGGAAGGGACATCACCCAGAACCACAGGAACGCTGCCTGAGTGGAAGTCCTACAACTAGGAGGAAAGAGAAACGCATACGGACACTCAGAGGAGGCGCAGTGCTGAAGTCAAATTCTGAGGTGCGGAGTGCGCGGAGCGGGCTGGCGGCGGAGGGCGCGGTTGGCGTTTTCAATCGGGAGGGAGTCACAGACTCTGAGCTCCAGATCCGGGCGAGTCTTTAGGGACCCAGACTCAAACGGGAGAAGCGGGACTGTCTGGCTTCGGTCAGAGCGAGTGCAGCTTTCTCTCTGAGCTTTGCAGCGGGTGCTGGGACTCAGAGAGGCAGAGCCCCTGGGGACAGGACTGAGAGCCGCCATAACTGCTCTCTCCGGCCCACCCTGTTGATCCTGTGCGACCCGCCCCGCCCAAGCCCTGCACACAGGCATTTGCCGGATAGCCTCAGGCAAACGCCAGATTAGCACCTCCCTAGAGGACAGAAGTTCTCTCACTGCTGACACAGCTGATTCTCATAGCCACTTGGCCTGGAGGTCAAACCCTCCCTGGAATTAGCTACAACAATCAAGATTTAACTATAAGACTGTGAACAAAGACCACTAGGGGGTGCACCAAGGAAGCATAACAAAATGCGGAGACAAAGAAACAGGACAAAATTGTCAATGGAAGATATAGAGTTCAGAACCACACTTTTAAGGTCTCTCAAGAACTGTTTAGAAGCCGTCGATAAACTTAATGAGATCTACAAGAAAACTAATAAGACCCTCGATCTTATATTGGGGAACCAACTAGAAATTAAGCATACACGGACCGAAATAACGAATATTATACAGACTCCCGACAGCAGACCAGAGGAGCGCAAGAATCAAGTCAATGATTTGAAATGCGAGGAAGCAAAAAACACCCAACCGGAAAAGCAAAATGAAAAAAGAATCCAAAAATGCGAGGATAGTGTAAGGAGCCTCTGGGACAGCTTCAAGCGTACCAACATCAGAATTATAGGGGTGCCCGAAGATGAGAGAGAGCAAGATATTGAAAACCTATTTGAAGAAATAATGACAGAAAACTTCCCCCACCTGGTGAAAGAAATGGACTTACAGGTCCAAGAAGCGCGGAGAACCCCAAACAAAAGGAATCCAAAGAGGACCACACCAAGACACATCATAATTAAAATGCCAAGAGCAAAAGATAAAGAGAGAATCTTAAAAACAGCAAGAGAAAGAAACTCAGTTACCTACAAGGGAATACCCATACGACTGTCAGCTGATTTCTCAACAGAAACTTTGCAGGCCAGAAGGGAGTGGCAAGAAATATTCAAAGTGATGAATACCAAGAACCTACAACCAAGATTACTTTATCCAGCAAAGCTATCATTCAGAATTGAAGGTCAGATAAAGAGCTTCACAGATAAGGAAAAGCTAAAGGAGTTCATCACCACCAAACCAGGATTATATGAAATGCTGAAAGGTATCCTTTAAGAAGGGGAAGAGGAAGAAAAAGGTAAAGATACAAATTATGAACAACAAATATGCATCTATCAACAAGTGAATCTAAGAATCAAGTGAATAAATAATCTGATGAACAGAATAAACTGTTGATTATAATAGAATCAGGGACATAGAAAGGGAATGGACTGACTATTCCTGGGGGGGAAAGGGGTGTGGGAGATGCGGGAAGAGACTGGACAAAAATCGTGCACCTATGGATGAGGACAGTGGGTGGGGAGTGAGGGCGGAGGGTGGGGCGGGAACTGGGAGGAGGGGAGTTATGGGGGGAAAAAAAAGAGGAACAAATGTAATAATCTGAACAATAAAGATTTAATTAAAAAAATAAAAAAAAAAAAATAAAAAAGAAAAAAAAAAAAAAAAAAAAAAAAAAAAAAAAAAAAAGAAACCCATGAGAACATTTTTGTTAGGTAATTATTTAAAACCTATTTTTGAGAGAAATAACTATTTGGATGTGCCTCCTTCAGCTGCACGTTTTGATCTCATCAGCTTTTGTTATATGTTTACAAAAACAAATTCTAAATCTTAACTGAATTACTTTAAAATGATAATTTGTAAAAAAATATAAAAAAGGCTCTGAGAATTGTTAATCACTTTCGTTAACCACTTTCACCAAAAACAAAGTATGGTTTGTACAGAAGTTACTGGTGGGTTCAGAGGCCCTGCTTGTAATCCAGAGGTTCTTAAAAACCAGAATGCTGGTGGAAGAAGCCATGTCTATTTGGCCTTCCTAGAGGACTAATCAGAACCTGGATGTGGACCCAACCTGAAGACTTAGCGGTCGATGTGGACTCAGGGCTGAGGTTCCACAGATATTCCGAATGGACGGCACAATCTCTCTCATTAAGAGGACTGGGATTATCCCGAGTTAGTATTGGGTCCTTTAATGAGAAGCTGGAGGATGCCTTGACAGAACAGCATGTTAGGTCTTGGTTGCAAGTCCGCCTCTGGAATCTACTCTGGACTGTCAGTCTCAGGCTGCTAGCTGTCCAAGCCTCCTGCCTAGCCCCCAGCTCTGCAGTCTTACCTGCCTTATTTTCATCTTCACCTGCCTGACAATGATTGCTTACTTAGCTGGGTTCAGAGCATGCATTTTGGGCTGTCAAAGCCAAACAAATAAAACACTCTAATATCACTCTCAGAGGCCTCACTGATCTCCGGCTTGGTTGTTCCAGTCCAGCAGCCATGGCAGGCGAATCAAATCCTCACAGAATCCAGAGCTGAGGAAATCCTGCCATCTGAGGCAATTTTAAAAATTTTCCCAAAGAGCAATAGATAGCATAACACTTTGGGGAGGGGGGGATCAACTCCAGTGACTCAGCCACACCGACCCACTTTAGAACCATGAACAAGCTTTCTCCAATCTCCTGACCTTTCAGTGAGCAGTTGCATTTGTTATCTTGTATTTTATTGCTACATAAGTGCTACCCACTGACTTGGTGAAAACAAGGTCTGTTCTTTCTGTGCAAAGTAGATAAGAAGACAGAATACTGAGAAATGACTAAATTTGGAGAAAAAAATTGGGGCATGAACCATTTTACGGTTCTAGTATGAGTGATGTTTTATTACCAAGTCAAATAGAACACATGCCTGGTTTGTACTTAAGTTATCTCACTGTAAACATTGGAATTTTTTCACGTCTGAAAAGATCTTTGACAATGTAAAGGTTAAGAGCTTCCCCAGAATAGTCAAAAAACGATTTCAAAATTCCCCACTGGAGCGTGGGCCGTGGACCAGTTTGATATGTTTGATGTATCTGCACAGTCCTTTGGTTGGAATGTTCTGCTTTGAAACTGATAAATACTTAAGCCATTGTCTATTCCATGCTCCCATAATGAGCACTGGCATTTCCTGAGAACCGTCTGAGAGAGGGGAGCAGGGCATCTGGCAGCGCCACTGTAACCTACATGAAAGAGAAGAGCACACCATGCTTGAGATCTGGCTTGCGGTCAAGTCATAGGCCCTTAAGACCGCTGACGTCGCTCCGGGTTGACCTTAGCTACTCCATCAGTTTTTTTCACTGGCAACAGGAAAGTACATTACTTACTGAGACAGAGCTTGTGACTGACTCCCAGTTGGTCTCCGAGGCTTCTGCGGGTTGGAAATCTTCCTAGAAGGCAAAGAAACATCCGTGTGAGTCAATCACTCCTCTGTTCAATTCATTACATGCATGGTTTCAACATCTCAGCCATCTGAATCTTTTCCCAACTCAGTGACAACAGGAACAGGGGCTGCATCCCCACTGAACAGGTCACCATTTGTCTCGAGCACCTCTCCTCCAGGCACGAACAACTGCAGTCACATTTACTTATAGGCACTGGTGAGATGGGAAATGTGCTGACAGGAGTTCAGATTTTAACTCAGTCATCTACTGCCTGTGACACCAGGTAATCTACTTAACCTCTCCAATCCTTCTCTTCCTCATCTGTAAAAGGCTGGTATGTGGTCCTTAAATTACAATATTGTTTTGAGAATTGACTCTATTGATTATTATGTAGTTATAACTGACACTTAATAAAGCACTCAGAGAGCAATGCTAATTATTATCAGTATTAATATTTATTTGGTTCTATCATATTCAACCCTAATGATGAGCTACTCTATAATATCAGTGATCTTTTCAAAGATCAGTTAACTGTTTCTATCAATTCCTGACTCTATCAAGAAATTCCAGGAAGAACAGAGAGGGAAGAAAATAACTGTGGAAGTGACAAAGTAGTAACCACTCAAGGAAAGAAGGTAAAAGGCAGACTTGAGAAAATTATTTATCTCAAGAAGCCATAAAGGATATGTGATAGCAATGGACTTAGGAGAAAGAAACTTATCTTCTAAGGCAAACTTCTCTCCACTTTGTGACTTTCATTTTAATTACTCTAGCACCAGCAAGTTGAACAAAAACACAATGGGAAGGAAAGCTGATTCTCCCATTTTTACACGTCACACATGATTTCTTGATCCTGCCAATGTAAGTCACCTTGGTTCATTTTCTCCAGCCTGACCAGAGAGTAGGAGGTATTTTAAGATACTCCTGAGAACAATTCAGCCAGTCAAATATGTCAATTTATTTGCCCAAATATACTTACTGAGTGAGAGCTAAGAATCAGGAGTACTAAACTTCATTAACATTTTGTGGAGCTGAAGTACATTTGTTAATTGCTCATGATGAGACTGGTTTATATATAAATGTCTGTGAGGAAGAAAATTTTAGTTGTTTACCAAGAGGGCACTGAGTCAAATATGGGGTTGAAGGAATGCACATCTATTAAAAACTGGCAAGCAGTCATTATTCTAATCTCAATTGCACGGAAGATGAGAAAGAAAGAGAAAATGTGGTCTCTGCATTCTGAAAGACAGATTGCACATGAAAAGACACCGATTCCCACAGTAGAAGAATGTGTGCAAACAAATGAAGTTCAGAATTTATTAGTCTTCTTAAGCAGGTGAGCAGGTGAACCTGGGTAAGAGAGCTAATGACTTCTCCGTGTCTTGACGAGCCTGTTGGTAGGAGGACATATTCTGGATAAGACAGACATGAGCAATCTTCAGATAATAGAATTTTCATTTTCATTCATTGATTCAATATTTGTTAGTCACCTACTATGTGATGCATTCTAAGCTAGGGTAGAATCACAAAGAAGCAAAAAACTATCCTTATCTTCAAGGAGTTAAAAATGTAAACTCATAAATACACAAGTGGAAAAAAAAATAAACCGGTGAAATAAGGGTCCTCTGAAACCAGACTAATCAGAATAACAATGGAAGATAATAGAAAATTCCACCTGGAAAGGAAGTAGGCTTAGATGGTGACTTTTGAGCTGAGTTTTATAGGCTCAGATAAGTAGATAAGTAGATGGTGTTATGCCCAGATTTCAAGATCCCCCAAAGGACACCACCAGGGAGCACCCAGTCCGATGCAAAAGCGTAGAGTCTTTATTCAAGCCCGGGGACTTGGTCCCTGTGCCTCCCTTACCGATGCAGCGATAGGGTGTGAGAGAGCCCGGAGTCCCAAGAGAACAAAGAATTTATAGGGCTTGGGGTCAGGGGGTGGGGGCACACTCTGACCACTGATTTGGCCGATTCCGGTTGGTTGAGTGAGGGCCGGAGGCTAGTGACGCAAGGGCAGGGTGCAGCTAGGGTCTGGTTACACAAAGACAGGGGGGTGGCTAGCATACTTTTGGCCTTGGGCTAGTTTCCCTTGCTTTCCCATTGGCTGAGATGAGGGCAGGCTGAGTAACTGATACATTCAGCGGCTTTTTCTTGGAAGAGGAGTTAGGGACACAGCTATCAGTTCTATTCTGTCCCTTCAATGGCTACTTGCAAGAAAGGTACGGTACAAAACTCAGTAAAAAAGAGAGCAATCTATAGGCAATAGGAAGAAAATATACATAAAAAGAAGCAAGTTACTGAGGAAAGTTAATGACTCATGTTGGACACAGTGTATTTGAGGTGCCTATGCAATATCCAGGTAGAGATGTTTAGGAGGCCATTTGCTATATGAGAATGGACCTCATGATAGGCTTACACTTGAGATGTAGATTTAGTAATTATAACCACAATAATGGCAATTAAAGCATGTGTAAAAATCAGAGAGGGACAGTCTTAAAAATCTTGCGACTGGAAGGAATTTTAGAATTCTCTAGTACAGTATCTTCACTTTAATGATTAGAAAACCAATTCTCAGAGAGCTAAATGGTGTGCTCTGTATCATGTAGTCATCTCTTGTGGGGCAAGGACCATCAGAGCTCATTTCTCAGTACACAACTGTGTGGTCACATTTCACATCATCACAGCTGGCTTGGATGAAACAGTGTCTAAAGGAGGAGTTAACAGAAAAGCAGGAATGACACAAAGCAGAGTACTGGTGGGAGGTTCTATGATGATATACTTCAAAGTATTCTTAGTTATTTAGATTTTATGTGTTTACTTACTAAATTCTGTGACTTCGGTTTACTTCATTTTCTTGCATAAACACATAAAAAAATACTGTTAAAGATCTACACTAATAAAAGAGAAACATGCAAATTGGTGTCACTCCACTATACCCACCAGCCAATCAGATGAGTATGCAAATTAACCCAACAAATATGGTGGTTAATTTGCATGTGCAGGCACGGAGCGAAGACTGAAGGTGATGCAGAAGGAAGCCAAGTGCTGCAGAAGGGAGCGAGGCTGCGGAGAAGCAAGCAGAGCAGGAGAGGTGGGAGGGAAGCAAGTGGGGCAGGGAAGGCGGGAGGGAAGCAAGCTGGGCGGTGGAGGTGGGAACGAAGCCCCCTCGGCGTGTTTCGCTCCCTTCTCTGCTTTGCTTGGGCCACGGGAAGCCCTATTCTTTCAGGAATCTTTCTGCAACGAGCCTCTAGTTTTAAATATGAAGGGCCTTTCCTGCACATGTGCCTTGATAAATGTTACACAAAGAATTTTCTGCTTCTTCACTGTCTCGACTATAGGATTCCAATCAGAAACTTTAATAGGAAAAAATGATAATTTCATTAAGATATCTTCTCTTGGCAACAGGAATAGTAAACATTTGAAAGAAACCAAGCTTTTTATGTTATTTAAAA
This sequence comes from Myotis myotis, assembly GCF_014108235.1. Taxonomy (NCBI): domain Eukaryota; kingdom Metazoa; phylum Chordata; class Mammalia; order Chiroptera; family Vespertilionidae; genus Myotis; species Myotis myotis. The sequence continues at coordinate 8,409,552 of NW_023416314.1, forward strand.
ATGTCATTATTTATAGTGACATTTACAATGAACTTAGAAAATCGAGCACTATCTCTTTTAAGAATAAATCATCAAACCTCCAAATTTGAGCCCTGTTGTCATAGGAAGGAACATAGCAACTTTACCTTCTGAATCGATTCTTAATATCATTTCTCATCTCTTCCACAACAACCTTCCAAGTACAACATACCAGCAATTCTCCCAATTGCCTGCTAACTTTCTCCATGTTTTTACTCTTTCCCTAGAATCCACATTCTATGTGACAGCTAGAATTATCTTTCCCTCCCCCTGCTTTACTGAGAAATAATTGACATATAACATTGTCAATTAGTGTAAGGTGTATACCATGATAATTTGATATATGTATGTACTGCTAATGATTAATTACCAAAAGAAGTTAATACATACATCACTTCACATAACTATAATTGTGTGTGTGTGTGTGTGTATGTGTGGTAAGAACATTTAAGATCTACTCTCTTAGCAACTTTCAAGTAAATAATACAGTATTGTTAACTATAGTCACCACATTGTACCTTAGATTCCCAGAATATATCCATTTTATAACTCAACGTTTATACCCTTTAACCAACCAACATCTCCCAATCTCCTATATTCTCTAGCTCCTGGCAACCATGAGCTTGGCCTTTTTTTTTTTTTTTTTTAGAATCCACATTTCCACATGTAAGTGTCTGACTTATTTCACTTAGCACAATGCCCTCAAGGTCCATTCATGTCCATGCCACTTCACGTGGCAGGAGTTCCTTCTTTCACATGGCTGAGTGATATTCCATTGTGCATATTATATGTAATATATGTCACATTTTCTTCATTCACATAAACATGGGGGTGCATATACCCCTTAGAAGTAATAATTTTACTTCTTTTGGATATATAACCAGGAGTGAGATTGATGATCATTTGGTAGTTCTATTTTTACTTTTCGGAGGAACCTATATGCTCCCGTTTCTCTGGTTTCTCATGGACATTCAGGGATGGCATTCAACTCCTACCCCTCACTGTAGGCAAGCATAGTCAGAGTCCATTCTGATAGGTTAGTGCATATGTCACACTGTTTGTTAAGTATTTTTAATATCATCCTGGGTAGACAGTGTGGTTTTACAAGCAATACACAAATGGAACACAAACTCTTTTTTGTGTGAGAGCTCTTAGTAGAAGAGTGCCCTTAGCATTACTTAGCAGAATGAACAGTGAATAATAATTGAAAATGTATCAAAAACAATTAACTTAAAAATACATGTCTGTTCTTTGTTACAGTAAATTCAGATAAATTCTTTAAAAGCCATGCCCCAGTCTTCTGCGGAAAGATAGCTATTTCTAAGAGATAACTAGTTCCAAGAAGTCGGAACAAACTCAGCCCTTGATGTCCTTATCTCTCTCTCTCTCTCTCTCTCTTTTTATGCAGTTGGCTTTTAAAAAAATCATATATAAGTTATAGTGATATGTCCAATAATTTAATGTGGAAAGGCTTGTGAATCAATCATAGTGTTCGGGGTTGTAAAAAGAGGCTCTTGAAAAGCCAGTGAAACATATGCACTTAGTAACTCAAGGCAGAGAGTGCTGACATTATGGTGGACATAGTTCCATTTGTGACTACCTATTCTTTTCTTTTCTTTATTGATTAAGGTGTTACATATGTGTCCTTATCCCCCCATTCCCCACCCCCCCACTTGCTCATGGACTGTAATTGTAGTACCTTCCATTCTAAAAGAAAGAAGTTAATGCACTGCTGACTTTGTTCCCACAGTCCATGCAGGGAATCTCTACACTTTGGTGCTGAGCCTGTCTAGGGTCTAATGCTCTCCCTTGAGAGATGAGCTAACTGAAGCTCAAAGAGCCATTTGGAATGCCCAGCATCCCCAAACTAATTATTACTGGAGTCAGGACGGGGACCCAATAAACTATTAGTCAAATGCTCTTTCCAACCCACCAATTAGTGATATATATCATTCTATAATGTACTCAAAGTGTGGAAGATATATTTCTAAGGATAAATGCAAAAGTCAAAAACATAAAAATCAATACACCTCATATGTGCAAAATGTTGTACAAATCCCAAAATATCAAAAACAAAATTGAGCATAATGACACCAGCAAACACACTTGTAACATATTTAACAGTTAGCATTTTTAAAATAAAATGAACTCATAAATCGGAAGTTCATATAGAGTATAGTATGTTCCACATCATACAATTTTGCTAGAAATTGTACAGATATCTGATTGAAACAGGACTAAAAACATTCACACAGTCCAATTAGCATGGCTCAGTGGTTGAGTGTCCACCTATGAACCAGGAGGTCATGCTTTAATTCCAGTCAGGGCACAGGTTGCAGGCTCAATCACCAGTATGGGGCATGCAGGAGGCAGTGCAGGAGGCAGCCCAGATCAATGATTCTCTCTCATCGTTGATGTTTCTCTCTCTCTCTCCCTCTCCTTTCCTCAATAAAAATATATTTTAAAAAACATTCACACAAATATTGACATTGTTGGCAATGAGTTATTATTTTCCTTTTCTTTTTTTTCTATTGTGAAAATTAATAAAGGCAACCTCAACCAAGAAGGGCCTGTGGAGGGAGCTACCATGCCCTGCCCCTCATTCCTGGTTGCCTGGAACAGGAAGAGAAGTTCTGTGCAACTCCAATAGGAAAATGTTTTCTATTCTACAATACTACCCCAGGATAAGGAATGAAGATTTTTTCTTCCCATGGCAACAGCCCAGCCAATAACATACTGGCACAGTCTGTCTAATGAAAAACCATTACAATTCAAACTCCCAGTTACCCCCTCTGGACTCTTTCTTCATAACAGCTCTTCCCAAATGCCTCTTTTTGCTATAAAAGAAGGTTCCTCTCATTTGTTCTTTGGACTTGCATATGGCCTTTGCCATAGCTTGCATATTCCAAATTGTAATTGTCTGCTGTTTCTGACTAAATCCATTTTTGATGAGAAAATAACTATGTTTTAATTTTTTTTAATTTTATTGATTTTTTACAGAAAGTAAGGGAGAGGGATAGAGAGTTAGAAATATCGATGAGAGAGAAGCATCGATCAGCTGCCTCCTGCACACCCCCTACTGGGGATGTGCCTGCAACCAAGGTACATGCCCTTGACGAGAATCGAACCTGGGACCCTTCAGTCCCCAGGCAGACGCTCTATCCAGTGAGCCAATCCAGCTAGGGCCTATGTTTTATTTTTAAGGTCAACACTATATATAAATGTCCTACAGTTTCCTTAACAAACATTTAGTTTTAATAAGAAATGGTAAACTTTGAAAACAACAGTGGAAAAGAAAAAATGGATTGAAGTGTGTGTGTGAACATTTATCCCTAAAACCTTTTATGTTATATCATTATATTGAATGGTGTTACCCATGTATTCTCTGGTGGAAAATAAAAGCCTTCTGTGGAAATGCTTTTCACCAATTACTGAATAGAAAATTATCTAAAGATATGATATAAAGGATTCTAGAATGATCACATCTGGCTCCATCTGAAACATGGATAATGCAACACAGTTTACTCACAGGCTGAACGCAAATGTAGTGAGGGATAAAATAACACTACGGGAAGAATACAGCCAGATAACCCTTTTTGCCATTAGTCCCTTTGAACCCATCCCAGAGTGAAGTGGTATATTATAAGCTAATAAATGAATAATCCACTGATTCCTCCACTAGGGGTACCTTGCAGACATTTAATCATTGGGTTCCTGCAATGGATGCTCAAACAAAAGCCTTTCCTGTCATTTGAGAGTGGAGCTGGGGACACTTGTCTTTTGAGTCTTTAGAGACAGTTTTTACAAACATTAGGGATGATTAATTGTACCACCTGTTCCCAGATCTCACAGCGAATGGCTATTCACCTTTATCCTAGGTGATTATGCTGTATATGAGTAGATGAGCCATAAACTGTTCATTGCTCACAGGGCTGTATTCCACATCTCTTAAAACTTATGCAGTTACTTGAGTTTTTAAAAAGCTTTCAACCAAAACAATCTAACTTACTAAGGATGACTTATTTGGGGAAAGCTTTAAAAGACATTTGTCAGAGTATTTTCCCTAATTTTGAAAAAAAAAAAAATTCTGTTTGCTGTTTTATATTTATTTCTCAGAAAATAAAATAAATTCTCTCCTACTTGTACCTGTGCTTCTTGACTGAGTTAATGCTTTTTGAAATGCATAAAATCATAGAGGGATTTCTCAAAGTTCATAAAACAATAACAAGCAAATACACTATCAATATTTATTCTTTCAGTGAATTCTTCAGGTGTGCATGACACTCTGTGGTGTTCATGACTCACTGAGGGAAACTCAAATAATGCTGAACTATAGGCCTGTGCCCTGAGATCACTCTATGGGGGAAATCCTTTAGAGCAGTGGTTCTCAACCTTGGCTGCACATTGGAATCACCTGGGAATCTTGTTAAAATCCTGATTTCTGGGCCTTATCATTAGTAACAAAGAAACAGAATTTCTGGAGGATGAGGCAAAAAAATCAGGATTTTAACAAAATTCCCAGGTGATTCTAATGTGCAGCCAAGGTTGAGAACCACTGGTTTAGAACGAAAACATTTGATACTTCAGTACATGAATTTCTGGAATGCTGTCCAAGAAATGTACATAAAATAATAATACACTTATGTCCTAATGTTTATAGCAGTGGTTCTCAACCTTCTGGCCCTTTAAATACAGTTCCTCATGTTGTGACCCAACCATAAAATTATTTTCATTGCTACTTCATAACTGTAATGTTGCTACTGTTATGAATCGTAATGTAAATATCTGATATGCAGGATGGCCTTAGGTGACCCCTGTGAAAGGGTCGTTCGACAGCCAAAGGGGTCGCGACCCACAGGTTGAGAACCTCTGGCTTATAGGAACAGAATAAAGCAGATATTGAAAACTCTTAGGATCAATCAAACTCTGTGATCCAACCAAACCTTTACAAGTATATTTCATTACATGCTCATCATCAAACCAGCTCTTTTTCATGTAATATGGAAAAGACCTGGCCTGGAGACCAGCTTTTATTGGCAACAACATTTAATACAAAGATATCAAGAGTTCAAGAATCAATAATTAACAAGAATCAAAGAGCATCTTTCCAAGTTAGAGAATTTGTCTGTGAAATTTAATAACAAATATTCTTAGAGCTGTAAGAAGCCCTGTACATGAGCCATCTATTAATGGAAATAAACTTTTAATAAAATATAAACCACATCTTTATAATAAGTATCCTCATAGATAAGACATGCCTTCAGATTTCCACTGGTTGAAGAGTTAATTTTACAATGTTTTCATTTATCATTGTGGACAATAAAGTACAATTTTTTAATTGAGAACTTCTAGGATTCATCACCTAATAATCCATGTAATTTTGATGCTAATGTCAAAATATTTTTCAAAAGTTCATTTTGTTTCTTATATTATGAGACAAGGAACTTTTAATATGTGTGAGTTTCAGATTTCCTCAGATAGAAAGAACTTAGTCTGGGAGGTTGTTCTCAGTAGGATAAGCAAATATTAGAGCAAACCTCAGTCTAATGGGAAAAGAAGAAAGTCCCTCCAGGGAACAGAGAAGAGCTTATCAACTAGGAAGATGTCATGTAAGCCATGTCTGAGAGCTAGAGAAGAATAAAGGTGTGTGTGCAGATAGAGAGGGGTTTTATTCAATTTGGAAAAGGATGAGCAACCTGCAATTATTGCTTGTGTGCTAAGACTTGAGGAAAACAATGAGAGGAGAGATGGATGGTCAAGAAGGTTGATTAAAACCCGTGTTTGCCAAACAAGATGCACAGAAAACTGCACATTGCAAAATATAACTTTCCTAATAGCTTTCATTGTGTTTGATGCAGACCAAATGATAAATGAATATTTAATTTACATCTCCAAAAATATGGCCAGAGGTCTCTCTATGATGTGTTGTTGAGAAGATAAGTGTAGATTTAAAACCTGCGAACAGCTTGTGTAAACACATTGAAGTTTAGTATTAAGAAAATGCCATGATTATTTTGTAGTGACAGCTGCCTTTTATGGAGCATAGATAATGTGCCAGGCTCTATCTGAAACCCTTTTGGTACATTATCTCATCATCATTTCTGCAGCTTTAAGATATGGTAGGGCAGAGAGTCGGGATGCTTAAGCAACTTGCCCGTGGAAGCAAGCCTGGTTAGTAGTAAGAGGCTCCACACATATCTGAGCCTGAGGCTGACTCTCTATGCTCTTCTCATCTCTGCTGCATTCCTCCTCCTCTTATTTATAAAGATTCCTTTTATAAGATAAACAAACATCCTTGATTTGTGCTAAGTATAGTTTTCATACATTCCTTAAATGCATTTCAAAAGAACATTTGGTTCGGTTCACCAGTAGCCTGAAAATTATTGAAGATTGTACTTTTGATATTGCTAAACTAATCTTAAAAACTGTTTACACTCCCAAGCTAAAATGGATAGCTGAGGAAATTATTTTGTTACCTAAGGAAAATTGCAAGTTTAAAATAAAAAGAAGAAATATTGAATTGAATCATTCATATTTTCATCCCGTGAATTTAGCACAATGCTTGGTACCTAGTGAGCTCTCTGTGTTTTGTTTTGTTGTTCTGGTTGTTGAAGGAGGAAATACTGTTTTGTACTCTAAATTCAACAAACCATTTCATTTTCATTGGATGACTCTGTACAGAAATTCACTCTTTTTTTTAATTGATTTTTTACAGAGAGGCAGGGAGAGGGATAGAGAGCCAGAAACATCGATGAGAGAGAAACATCGATCAGCTGCCTCCTGCACACTCCCCATTGGGGATGCGCCCGCAACCAAGGTACATGCCCTTGACAGGAATTGAACCCGGGACTCTTGAGTCCGCAGGCCGATGCTCTATCCACTGAGCCAAACTGGTTAGGGCGAAATTCACACTCTTCAGTACTTCTAAGTTTCTCTGTACTTGAATGGCATCATATAATTGGATTATCTTCATCGTAGCCCAAAGCTAGCATATTATTAAAACAAATACTAGAGAAAAATGGAAATTATAAACACTATGAAGATTAAGACCAGCTCACCTAAATCCCTTAGCTAAAATAATTTCCTCTGTGAATACAAATGATTCCATCGCCAATTTCCTACATCTGATATTAAGGAGAAAATACCATTTGAAGTCCAATAGACAAAGCAATAGTCACACTACCAGGGAAAAAGACACTCATGAAACGTTATTCAGCAAGTTATAGGTTATGAAGTAAAGGAGAACATCTTATAAAAAGAATTGAGGGAAGTCAGTTATAAATCATTCAAAAGCTGTTCATTCATTTTAAATATGAATATTGCCTAGGGATATGACTTTGTGTTGTTGGTAACACCATCCCCCTGTACACATTCATTCTTATCCTTACACTCAACCAGTACGCATTCATCAGAGCTGCCACCCATCATAACTATCATTTGGCTCTACAGGCTACCCCGGATGTAAAATATTTAATAACTGTGTTAACATTGTAGAACTATGTAAATGAAGTCACAATTAATTCAAAGGACAGCCTTATTCTTCACCTGACTGTAGGGGGATTTCCAGACTCATTTATGTGGTTAAACCAGAGGGTGGGTTAATGTAAAGTTTGAAACAGAAGTGCAATACTCACACCCCTGCAAATCCCTCCTGACAGAAGGTGAGATTAGCACATTCTTGACTTTGCAGTTCCTCTTTCCACTTCCCACTCAAATAGCAACTAATCAAAGTAGTTTTGGGGTTTCAAATCTCAAAAGCAGGCTTGCTGTCTGGGCCCATTAGCTGAGCTTGTTGGAGCTAATTGCCAAGCACGCAGGTCCTGGGTTTCATTCTGATATGAGTTGGTAAAGCTTTGCACAGAGAAAAACTCAATACTGTGGCCAGACTGTGGTTAAAGCCAGGGAAGGAGACCTCTTGGGAACAGATGTGCAACTCAGTCCATGTAACCTCATCTTCATTCCTGACTAAACAACAGTCTTCTCCTGCTGGCGGGGAAAATCATTTCTAAAAACGATAAATGGTGTGTAAATGAGAGATCCTGCAATTTGAATCTTATTGTTCCTGTCTATATGCTTCTATAATTCCTTTCTACGTTTGATTATCAGCTAATAGCAGCAGCATCTTTTACTTTCGCCTGTTATTATATTAGCGATATTCATCAGCAGTTTCGGTGAATGGAAGCATTAGGCTTTGCACAGCAAATTTTAACAAAAGGGAGATTGGCTTCCTTTTGTTTCCTGCTATACATTTCTTGTAGTATCACATGCTGTGTACTTAGTAAATGCTAATTCAGGCCCTATTCATCTAAGCCAAAATATATTTACAAAGTAATGTATGCTGCCAATAAAGTAAATAAATAAATAAATAAATAACTAACTAAATAAATAGGGCGATGCATTCCAAAGTCAAAGAGAAAATACTCTGGAGACTGGGTATTAGGTCTCCTCTACTGGATTAGAAAAGTCAGAGCTGACGATGCTTTTGGCCTTGGCACAAAATTTAGCTCAGATATTCCCTGCATATGGATTTTTGAAGACATGCAATGCTTCAGATCTTATATTTATACCCTATACTTATTTCTTTAATCTCAGCAGCACAGCTTTGGAGATGGGCAGTAGATTAAAGATCTCAAAGTTCAGAGTTCTATTCACTATTTGACTAAGATTTTTTAAAAAATATATTTTATTGATTTATTACAGAGAGGAAGGGAGAGGGATAGAGAGTTAGAAACATCGATGAGAAAGAAACATTGATCAGCTGCCTCCTGCACACCCCCTCCTGGGGATGTGCCCACAACCAAGGTACATGCCCTTGACCAGAATCGAACCTGGGACCCTTCAGTCCGCAGGCTGACACTCTAGCCACTGAGCCAAACCGGTTAGGGCTTGACTAAGATTTTTAAATGAGCAAAATATGGACCTCACTGTGCTATGCACTGGGTAGTGCACAGGTGCATAACTTGCACAATTGCTCTTGAGGAATTGTCACCTAGATTCATTCTAATTCCCCACCCCTATCATTCCTTTCATTTCAGCAACATTTATTTTCTTAATGTGTTACCATTATGTGAAATTACAGTATCTTGCTCATTTTATGTTTGTACTTATTTCTGAGTCTGTGTCATTAGAATGTCAGCCCCTGGAGGGTAGCATGTTTTCTAACGTTTCCACTGCTCAAACCCTAGCACCTACAACTATCTGTTAACTAACATGCATTCAGTAAGTGCTGGGTAAATGGAAGAATAGTCACTAGATTGCTGTGATGAGCAAATGAGATGATTTGTGTAAAGCCCTAGCTTTGCCTTGCACATATTTGTGTGTTAATACATATCTGTGGGATGAATAAATAAGGCCTATAGAAATACATGCTCTATTAGGGCTATAAGAAAAGACCTGTGCCTCTACAGAGAAAGGAATGATTTAAGTCCATCTAGGAGGTCTGGGGAAAGGTCTCAGAAGAAGCAGTCTTGAAGTTGAGCCTTGAATGGCAATTAGAGCTTTTGATAGCCAGGGGACTAACGTGGAAAGAAGAGCAGGCACAAAGGCAAGATCTTGAACCTATGAGTGTGCCGTGTGCTATGTGCCCGAAGTACTAGGTAAGAAATGAGTCTGAAGAGGAAGAAGCAGGGAAAATCAGAGGGTTCTCAATGCAGGTGTAGCATATTTTTAAGTAGGGTATCTATTCATCCTTCAACCACCTTTGCTGACTACACAGGTCAAGGTGCTGAAGATACAGAAATGAACAGAACATCAAGGTCACTGCTCTCAGTGAGCTCTCATCCTGACCATCCTTTGCCTACAGAACAAGAAAACCAAGTTCCCAAAAGGCTAAGCATCAGCATCATTGGCAGGTCTGGTGCCTGGGGCCTAGGTCTCTAGACATACTGTACCGCATGGCACTACCTTGCAGAGAGAGCCACACATCACTCACCCAGGTCTACATGCCTCCCTTTCTGTGTGTACGAAAAAAGGAAAAAGAAAACTGTTTTTGTCATCTGGACTTTAGTGATCTTACAACATAATGGAGTTCCTAGAAAACAAACAGCAAACAACAAATAGTTATTCTGAGAGATGAGAATAGTGGGGACAATTTGAAGACAAGAAATTCTTCTGTTGATTTACTAAAACATTTTGGAGTGTCCATAATCTTCTACGGCAACGTTAGAATTAAAAGTTATTCCTCATTTTGGTAATCAGCCCTCTAAAATGATAATAGCATTCGTCATTTCTTCACTCAAATACAATTTAGTTTTATCTTATCCCTCAGCAGGGTACAAGATTACCTTTCTTCTTCAAAGAAGAGCTAGAATGTTTGCCTGATGAGAGGATTCAATAGATAAGACTCCCGTAAGTACTTTATGATAACCCCTGAGGTTGGTCAGCAGGGATTGCTTTCCTGGGATTACTAAAAGCTACCTCTAAACCCAGCAGGGGTCATAAAAATGCTAGAATACAAATGGGTCTGGACAGCTTTCATCAGAGAATCTCTGAGTACAAACAAATAAAAGCTAACTCCAGGCCTTTAAATGAAGAGCAGGAATTAAGACCTACTTTGCTATTCATCGTGCAGTTATTTTGTTTGGTAGAAACATTTGATAATTAGCGCTTTAAAGCATTTTTAAAATGTGGCTTTCGTGACAGAGCACAGCTACAGGTGATTAGCAGCTGATATATAAGTAAGAAGTAGACCACTGAAGTTTCAGGGTCATTTGTTACTGAAACATAACTAAGCAACTTATGCCTATTTCACGAACCTGTATCCAGAGTCATTACTTTCTAATGGAAACACATTTAACTCATGAGAAAGCTAGAACTATATTCCATGTCTTCAGACTCCTACTCCAGAAGTTTCCTGCTCTAGCACGTTTTTTAAGAAAAGACAGTCCCACCTGGCCAGTGTTGCTCAGTGGTTGAGCACTGACCCAGGCACCAGGAGGTTGCTGATTCGATTCCCAGTCAGGCAGGGCACATGCCCAGGTTGTGGGCTCTATCCTCAGCAGGGGGTACACAGGAGACAGCTGATCCATGTTGATGTTTCTCTCTCATGGATGTTTCTATTTCTCTCTCCCTCTTCCTTCCTCTCTCTCTAAAAACAATAAAAACATATATTTAAAAAGAAAGAATGAAAGAAAGAAAGAAAGAGAGAGAGAGAGAGAGAGAGAGAGAGAGAGAGAGAGAGAGAGAGAGAGAGAGAGAGAGAAGGAAGGAAGGAAGGAAGGAAGGAAGGAAGGAAGGAAGGAAGGAAGGAAGGAAGGAAGGAAGGAAGGAAGGAAAGAGAATCCTTTACATCGATCTTTAGATCTCTAGAGTGATTTCTAGCCACACGTTTTCTTCTTCCCCAAATCCACTGCTGGCAGGCCTTCAAAACTGCCCTACTCTGTAGCACTGTCCCAATCCCTACCCAACTCTGCCCCAAATCGGTCAATGTTGAGGAAGAGAAAGAAACACATGCTGGTTTCAGAGCCATTTGACAATATTGGGAGGGTCAGTGGATGTCCTCTGTCAGGGGCAGAGGGAGCAGGCGAGGTCCACATGCAAGATAGTCAGAGGCAGTGGAACCCTTGGTCCGGGGTGCAAGTGAAATATGCCTTCACCTTCACCCAAGTGCTACTTCAAAATGGATCCCTGACTGTGTGCTCTTCCAGAACATGGCTTCAGAACAGTGTACACTTCTCCTAATCTTCCAGCTGATATTATCTTAGGTAATATTTACATTTATATTTTTAAAATGTAGAAGTAGTGCAAAGTGTGGTAGAATGGAAAGGAGGTCATTCCATACTAGATGTATTTGAAAAACACTAATTCTCCTTCTGGTATTAGATCAACAAGAAAAGTGTACGTTCCCTCAAGGAAAAACCACTGGCATTTAAAAACAAAAACAAAACACCTCTACAAAGGAAAGCTTTCTTTGATATGAAATGATACACAGGCCTTGACACCAGGCACTGAACTTCGTTCACACTGCTCTCTCCGTGTCTGACATGTGAGAAGCCAGGGGAGACTGTTACCATTTAGGATACTCTTCAACAACTTTCTTTTAAAATAATCTTTTATAGATACAGTAAACACACACTATGTAACTCTACTGTCTTCCTTTAACATAGCACATTAAGTTAGGGAGGGCATTTGGGATCATTTAGCTCATAGTCCTACGAAGTGCAACAATTGTTTATTATTATCAAAACTGGTCAGCCAGGCTGCTTTTGTGGTTCAGTTGGTTGGGCATCATCCTGTCGCCGGTTTGATTCAGGGCCCCTGCCCAGATTGCGGGCTCCATCCCTGGTAGGGGTTGTGCAGGAGGCAGTGGATAGATGTTCTGCTTTCACTTGATGTTTCTCTCTCCTTCTCCCTTCCTCTCTCTCTCTCTCTCTCCAAATGAATAAACTATATATAAAAAAATAATAAGTGTTTGGCCAGGGGTCTTTATTTCCAGCTGTGGAAGCTCTATTTTAGTATAAAGCCAACAGTTGTACAATTCCCCAAAGTTTTGTACAATATTGTGTATACCGTGATGTTAATGGGATAATTTGGGCGGACATGATAGAATTAAAATGCAGAGTTCTTGCCCACATGCAGAAGACAACCTGGTGCCTATGGGGGTGCTGACAGAGGGGCTGGGGATTGGTAGAGTTAATGACCCAGCTCACCATCTAATGTGTTCAAGTGCTGGCCACAGTAGTCTCTACCTTAGTGTGAAATTCATCGCCCTTGAGAGGTCTAGGGGAACTGTCATTCCAACTGGCAGGTTTAGAGGAGGCCTCCTCAGTAATAGAACACAGGCTCTGAGCAAAATGGAAAACCTTGACACTTCAGCAGCTCCTTGATGTCCACGTGGGGGACGGGGTGGGGGGGAGATCGGGGGGGAAGAAAAGCCTCCCCCACGCTGCCCCCAGCAGATTGGACAGGAAACAGCGGCAGCACTCCTGGCCGGTCTCAGGTTCTCTCACTGAACCTGATTCAGCAAGCTGGCAGTACTGAGTGTTCCGCCTTTAGCACTTAGCCATCTGCATAGAGAACAAGGAAGGGGAGGGACCTCTCTCTTATTTTCTCATGATGTGGGGAGAGAACTGTGCAATAACATTTCATACATAACAGACAAAAACTATTTGGATCAGGCGAACACCATCTAATTAGAATTGTTTTATTCTCAGCTATGTCTGGAAAGCTTCCTATTGAGTTATGGGGAACAAAATGAGGATAGGAGAGGAAGGAGAAAGATTGCTCAAAGCAAAATAGCATCGTATTTAACCAGTGTCAAATAATTCTGGGCTAAGAAAGCTAGATATCTGCTTTACTGCTTTCTGTGGCTCCCTTTATATTTGCTCATCCTCTGTCGGGCTTGTCAAACTTTACAGCCACTGTTCAGCCAATGCATCCATTAGATTTCATCAGGATAAATAAACAAAAAACATCCCCAACTCCCCTGTTTAAGTGGAAGATACTATCCTTTTAAGAGCACCGACAACAACAAAATAGCCATAAACTTTTAGAGACGATAAGAATATAAGTTAACAAGAATCTTTGCTCTCAAGAGAACACTGTGCTATTCTGCCAGCTTCTTCACTTACTGATGGGGTAGAGAGCTGGTGATTTATTGTACACAGTAGAGAATATTGCTTTTGGGAGCTGTTTTAGCCTGAACTCCATATTCTCTTCAAAAATAAAAGGAAACTTTAAATTGGATTTCTGAAACTGGTTGAGTGTGTTCAGTCTAAAAACTATTCAGCAGATTGATTTTAAAACGGGACAACGTAAGTACAATGTCAGTGCTGAGAGACTTGTTTTGCGATGTGCTTTAGACCTCTGCCCCATGGTGGACAAAGAGCCTTGAAGCCTTCACTGATCACTCTCTCCTAGTCTCCTCTGCAGACAGCCCTTCCCTCCAGGCATACTAATGAGAACTGCCCCCCTAAAACCTGCCAGGCTGAGAGATGTGGGAGGGGTACCTCTCCCCTGGCTCCACTGGGGCACTTTCCAACCATGGATCATTTTAACATAATGCATCCACATGGTCCAAAATCTAAAAGTTACAATCAACATTTTCAATTCCATATATATTCTTTTAAATATACAAATATATACAGGGCGGGACAAACGTAGGTTTACATCGTGAAACACAGAGTTTGTTCTTGTATTATTATTTATTAATTGTTGTATTTTTTCCATACGAACAACTGTAAACCTCCTTTTGCCCATGCAGTATAATCAGTGACCTCCCGAAACTCACCCCACTTGGTTATTATCCTCTGCTTCCACTCTATATCGCTGCTTCTGCTGTGATCCCATATTCACTAGGAACCACGGCATCTGGGTTCCTGTATTTGTCTCCAACTCCTATTACCATCATCCTGGATGACGTCAGTGTACATGCAGAAAGTAGAGAGAACATCTTTTTTATAGCCCTTTGACTCTTTCCACTCTAACAGCCCTTCTTAGGTACCCCACTTCCCTCTTACCCTGAAATCTTCAATGCACAGTGCCCTCTGTGACCATGTCCTCTATACCCTTGTATGCCCTTGAATGCCTTACTGCTATCCCTCTCCAACTTCTCTGAGGCTTCCACACTTACATCATCTCCATGCTTCCCTGAGCTATCAGCTTCCTGTTGATCTTAAAGATCTCACGATTCATCACTTCAAGCCTTCTCTTACCAATCCTCTCTTATACCTAGCTGTCCTGTGGCATGCGCCCTGCAAAAGCCCAACTCAAGAGCAATCCAATCGTTCACAAACATCTGGACTCTTTCATCTGTATCTCTGCTGGAGAACAGTGAGAATACCAGCATGCTGTGTTGTGTTATTTCTCCTGTATCTTTACCCTTTCCCTCTACTTGTCTGTCCCTCTACTTGCAGCCTGTAAAAGAAGTTTGATTCTCTTATTCATATGAAAAATTACTTCCTTAATTCTAAAAAATGACCTCCCTTGTGGGTATCATTTCTTTAAATCTGTGTCCTTTACACTCAAGCTTCTTAAAGTAGTTTTCACTTGCTATTTACTACAACTTGATTTTCACTTTGCCCCATGCAACCTAGCTCTAGCTCCACCACTCTGATGAAGAGACTCTTATTAATAATTTTAATAGCTTCTGAATTACCAAACCCAATGCACACTTTCTAATCTTTGTTTCATGTGGCCTCTTTCTCACATTCAACATTGTTGATGACTCCCTCCATAAGTCTCTCTTCCTGTGGCTTTTGTGACATTAGTGTTCCCGTTTTGCCTCTTTATCTGTTTCTTCTGTGGATTCTCTTCTTTTACTGACTTCCTAAATGTCAGTGTTTCCCAGGAGTCATACTTGATGCCTGGCACCTGAGTAAACTCATCAAATTTCTTGGCTTCAGCAATAATTTACACATCGCTGACTCCATACCCCAGGCCAAGAAATCTTTGCTGAGAATCCAGTTCATTTTTCCCAATTCCCTCTGGCCACCTCCCATTGGATGTTCCATGACCTCCTTAAACTTAATATGCCCAAAACGGTACTCATCAGTTTCCCCTCCAAACCTGTTCATCTTCCTGTGTTTCCTTTCTTAAAAAAAAAAAACACACACACAACAATTTTCATCTAATTGTGTATATTATACTTCTAGGAGTCATGTTGAAATAGTCCTCAATTAGACACTAAGTCCTTCAGGTCATAATTTCACAGTCCTTCGCAATCATGGCTTCTCACCTATGCATTCATTCAGGAGTTTATGGTATTTCTTCTGGATTAGCATGATAGCCAAACTAGTCCTTCTCAAGTATTGCCCAACTGCAATCTGTCCTCCATTGGCCTGCCATATGATTCTTCAAAAGTAAAATCAAAATAAAAAGTGCTATACTACCCAGGCAACTTCCAAGCCTCAGATCCCTCAGAGCTTCTAAGTAGATTTCAGTCCTTTGATGGGTATATTCAAACATTCATGCTCTGGCTCTTGCCTTCCTCTCCAACCTTATTTCCAGCCACTCACTCATATTTCCCCAGGCTTTCAAAATCATTGCATGGTTCATCAGCACTCTTCAATTTTCTAGAAGCTGTTTCCTTTGCTTGCAAAGTTCTCCCAAACACATTCCCATTTAGCTAACTCGTTATTTAGAACACAAATGGATCAATTCCTTTGAGAAGCTTCATTAGTTCTCATGTAGCTGCTTCTGCCTCTGTGCCTCCTGAGTATACAGAGACTTTTGACGGATACTCTTTTGTTAACTCTCATGCTTCTATAGCAGTCCATATAGTGCCTGGATGTATTATATTCTCACTGAAGACTTGAAGAATTACTGGCTCCCAGGCCATGTTTGTCTTTTTCAGATTCTTAATGATGATCTATTATCTATCAGCTTGGAATTTAATCAGTAAGTTTAAAGACCACATTTTCACGTGGCCAACTAATCTTTAAACTATCTTTATTTATAAATGTGGCTTAAAGTTAAAGATTGCCTAATGGGTTAATGATTATTTCTATTTTTGAACATTCCTAAATGTGTGACAACTAAAGATTCTAAAAACCACTTTCTTGGAAGCAAGACATCAGTTGACATTTAGTTTTATCTCCAAAAGTGTTTTTCTTCTTGGTATACTATTGAGGTATTGCCCTTAACATGAATACTATGAGGGTGGGGTAGCAGGTGACTAATTCAATTGTTTTAAGGTCATGTTAAATAGTACATTCACTCTATTTCAGTCCTTTGATATTAGACCTAATCCTTCAGTGGCTTTAAGTATTGAAATTCAAGATATTGCAACGATTCTCACAGGTTCAACTCTGATAACAAGGTCAAAGTCTTTTGAAATGTATTCATGACCCATATTTGGCTTATTTTAAGATGAAAAATATAGATTCTGGTAGCAGTAAAATATTCAGATGAAACAACAACAGTGGTCTTTATAATACTTCTAATTCTGGAGTAAATTTTGAATGTTTTGAAAAGGAATCATCATCTTATAAAACAGAAAACTTTTATATTAAAAAATTAAAGTCATAGAAATTTTAAAAGAGAGTGTCCCTGATGCATATAATCATGCCCGGTTTTATAGAAACAGGAAAAGATGGCTGTGCTTATTATACACATTATTTCCAAGGGGTTATGTTACTTATCTGACAAAGGGAGGTTCAATAATTTGCATATAATGTACATGCATGGAGTCATTTTGGGGGCAGATTTAGCAGCTTATTTTAGTCATTATTTATATGGAAATGTCCATATACATTAGATATAAACCATCTCAGAATTGAAACAATATAGAAATCAGTGAAATTATTTCTTTAAATATTAATGATCAATGCAAAGTGACTATTATACTATATTCTATGTAGTAGAGAGTAAATGATTTTTAATAGAAAGTTGTTATAACTTCTTTGGTCTCACTGAATCTAGAAATGTAGCTACTTTACCCTATATTGTAAAGTAGAACGCCCTGTTATGAAATAGAGCAGGTGATGACAACCTATAGCAAGAACTGTTAAGATATCTCCAAGGTGCCAAAGCACAAAAGCGTTGCATCTTAGACTAGGAATCCATGGTTGCTCTGTGCAGTGCAATAAAAAGACAGTACTCAGACCACCCAAGATTTTGTCAGAACTTTAATATTAGATGTTGACAAACTTGTGGAAATCTAGAGAACTAACAAGATAAGAAAATGACTTATACGACAAGATTATAAAAACTCAGGGTATTGTTCATCAACAAAGGAATTGAGTACTTGATGTACACTGCATGTAAAATTTTTCAGAGAGTGACTTAGGGGAATAGCATACAAATTTCCAAGAATTCAGAATGCATCATCACAAAGAGAAAGAATTGTTTATGACGTTCCCTGGGGGGCAACAATAGAAGTCAGGTAATGAAATTGAATAACAGAAAATGTAGGCTCTGTATCTATTAAGGTTTCCCAACAGTGGCATCTATTAAATTGTGGAACGGCCTCACAATGGAAGGAGTGAAAAGCCATCCTGTAAGTCATTTCACACCAGAGTGGACAAAGTATTCAAAGATACACCTTTGAAAAGAAATCAGCCCCACCGCTGTGCTGTACAGCATAATGAATGACCCGCTAGCACTTTCTGCTCTGCTTTTAGGAGTGTTACGTGTTTTGCAATGAGCAACTCTCTTCTGCTGTGAATATATTCATATCATAGCTTTAGTTTTATGTTTATTACTTCAATCCCTTTTTTATTTTATTTTTTATAGGGCCTCCAGTTTGTAAATCCTTTGGTTTGCCTGGACTATATTTTATGAAAATCCCATTTGCAGTTAATATCCTGAGCTCTCTATAAGAAAACGACTCTGAGGAAAAAGCAATAAAAGCAGTTAGAAAGTTAATCCATTCTACAATGCATCTTGAAATGTATACATACATTCCTAAATTTATTGCCTTTGAAAGCTAATGAGTAAGAAAAAAAATTGTGTATGTTATTGTTATAAATCCCATATTAGAAATCTTCTCTTTTAAGCATTTATAAATATGTAACTTTTTCCACATTTTGCTGAACCGCAATTCTTTTGCTTTTGGGGATTTATGAATACCAACTTCTTTTATATGAAAATTTATGAAAAATGGATATAAAAAGAAGAAATATTTGATATTTTTTGTACATTCAAAATAGTTGCTTAATGATTTATGCCAATCTCGGTTATGGAGTATACATATATTTACATCTCATAAAATAAAATAAAAACATAGGCATTATCTTCGTGTATGCATTGAAATTCCATCTCATGTTTAAGATCCATTTTAACTTATTAAGAAACTAGAGGCTCGGTGCACGAAATTCATGCACAGAGGGAGGTATGTTCCTCAGCCCAGACTGCATCCCTCTTACAATCCATGACAGCTGGCTCCCAACCACTCACCTGCCTGCCTGCCTGATTGCCCCTCACGGCTTCTGCTTGCCAGCCTGATCACCCCCTAACCACTCCCCTGCCATCCTGATCGATGCCTAACTGCTCCCCTGCCAGCCTGATTGCCCCTAACTGCCTTCCCCTGCTGGCCTGGTCACCCCTAACTGCCCTCCCTGCAGGGCTGGTCCCCCCCAACTGCCCTCCTCTACTGGCCCGGTCACCCGTAACTGCCCTCCCCTACTGGCCATCTTGTGTCCACATGGGGGCCATCTTGTGTGTTGAAGTGATGGTCAATTTGCATATTACCTCTTTATTAGATAGGATTTTCTCACTATACAGCTGGTTCTTACTTCATAATTGTTATAACAGCAAAAGAACACTTTAGTTGTAATATTTACCAAACTTTCAGCTATTTCGTTAATTATGTCAGTTTCAGATCACCCACATTGGGAATTCTCATGGGAGGAATAGATAGCTTGAAGAAAGCATGCTTACAGTGAAGCCTGAGCAGCTGTAGCTTGTGCAAATTTCCCTCAGCTTTCTCTTACATTACATAATCTTTTCCCTTCCCACTTTCTTAAATACTACCTGGTCCTCTGCTCTTGTTCATTTGTCCTCAAGCATCCTTCTCTAAAACGCCCCAGGAGCTTTGGGAAGTAAAATGTGTACAAATGGCTTGAAGTAGGTTCCTCAAACTCAGCACCCTTGGCACTCTGGGCTGCATCGTTCTTTCCTGGGCCCAGAGAGGGGTTGGCCTAGCCATTGTAGAACACTGACCAGTACGACTGAGCTCTACCACCGGGATGCTTATCGTACCCTCTTCTAGTTATGACAACCCAAAAGGTTTTAAGGTAGCGTCCGCTGTCTCAGATGGGAAGAAGGAGAGGGCAAATTCACCACTGCCAGAGCAAGGTGGCCAAGGGCAGGGGGAACCATGTGACTCACTCATTTTTATTCTTCCCTTTCACATCTCTGAGGTTCTATGGAGAACACAGTTGCAGGAAAGCTGAGCTGGGTTCGGTTGCCCAAAACATTAGCCGTCAATATCTTGGTCACACACTATCAGGGAATGAGATTTTGAAGCTCAGTTTTGAGAAAACATGTCAAGAGATCTAGATAGGCTGATACACTGCCTCCTGAGAGGACGCACCCTACACCCTACACCCTTACTGACAATGTGCTAGTGATCTGATTTTACAAGCCAGTGATGAGATGTGCAGTGAGGTGGTGCAAATATTAATACATGTTGATACACACATTCTACAGCGAAAAAAAAAAACATTTACTTAGAAGTCCACTATCTAGCAGCATCAATTGGGTACATTTCCATTTCATGGATTACAGCATTCTCAAACGCAACTTAAGAATGTCGGATGGAGAATTCTAAGGGTACCTTCTAGTTTTTGTCTGCCTAGCTTTAATGAACTGGCCAATATCAAAAGAAGCTTCATAAAAGTTTGGCAATAGCCATTCATTTGACCAATATATATATAGTGAGTGTCAACTATGTGCAAGGAGTTTCGTCTGTCTTTAGGCATGCAGATACCAATAAGGTTGTGTTCCTGAAATTTCAGAGTTACACTAACGTGTAAACAAATGAGGGTACTATATTGTTGTAGATGCATAGTAGTAGAGTGCCAGTGTGATATATGCAGGAGGAAAGGGTCACTTCTAATGGGGCAAGAAGCAGCCCCAACTTAAGAGGTGATACTTGGCAAGGAGTTTGAAAATTAGAAGTAGGTGACCATCCTGCACACCTACAACGTGCCAGCCTCTGTACCGGGACACACCATCTCTGGTCTTCTTATGGAATCTGCAACTCACCAATTGCACTTTATGAGAAAACTCAGGCTTGGAGAGCTGAAAGGCCTCACTGAGGTCCTACACTAAGTATGTAGCAGAGTCAGGATTTGAATTCCAGACCCTTTACAGAGCCTCTTCTGGGCAAAGAGAGCAGAAACGAACTTGCAGAGCCTATGTGGCTGGAAACAGGGTGAGAGATTGGCCAGGATAAAGGAGAAAGATCAAAGAGCAGGCAGAGACAAACCATTAAAAATGCTCTGTGGCCATGCTAGTTTGGATTTTATCACAAGTAATGGGTAGCCACTGAAGGATTTTAGGAAAAGGAATATCATATTTGTTCAGATTTGTGCCTTAGAAAGATCTCTTAGGCTGCTGTGGGGAGTTGCTCAGTAATAAGGAAAAATCACTGCAGTTATACAAATGAAAAGGAAAAAGACAATGCCTAGACACAATACCTATGCTCTCATTCTCAGTGTTTCCTTCTGCTGCCTGAACTGCACCAGGATGGACCAGGCACTGAACATGCTGGACACCAGGGTTCTGTGAAATGGGGCCTGTCTCTCGGGATGTACTGCCATCTCCAACAAGGAAGCAAAACCTGTCCACCCCTTAGCGTGACCGCAGCACTTTCTGCACTCCTTTCTTTGTCCCATTCTAACTGATAACAAAGCAGGTCCTCCAACAACATTTTGTTCAACATTGTTTTCTTGATGAGATGCCTTAGTAATGTAACTCTTGTTTATTATATCAATTAGCCTAAGGTAAAATTGGTTTTATTATACTTCATTTCCTTTAAAGTCACAGACTTGTATCAACTACATAAGTGAGGACTTACTGTGTTGTTAGGTATTATTTTACTTTTTCTTCAAAAGCTGGCCTAGGTCTCTTGAATCCCCCACAACCATGCAGACAGTAAGTTCTCCATAATTGCTTGTTGAATCAGTCACTTCAAATCTTTCTCGGTAATTATAGTATGAGCATACTTAGATGAAGCAAATATTATATGTATTACCTTGTTCTTTTTTGATTCAAATATACCAAATATGTCTAGAAATAAACCTTAATGGCAATCCTTTTTCACCTATAAAGAGTAGAAAGGACAATGACCTGTTATGTGGTTGAGGATAATGGGATAGCTATACTAATAAAAGGGTAGTATACTAATTAGACCAGGTCGACTGGCCATCTTCCAGACGTCCGACTTCCTTCCGGACAAAGCCATGGTGGTGGGGGCTGAGGCAAAGGCAGTTAGGGGCAATCAGGCCGGCAGGGGAGAGCAGTTAGGGGTAAGATCAGGCTGGCAGGGGGTTAGGGGCAACTAGGCCAGCAGGGAAGGACAGTTGGGGGGTGAACTGGCCTGCAGGGGAGGGCAGTTGGGGGGCACCAGGCCAGTAGGGGAGGGCAGTTGGGGGCAACCAGGCCTGCAGGGGAGGGCAGTTGGGGGCGACCAGGCCAGTAGGGGAGGGCAGTTGGGGGCGACCAGGCCAGCAGGGGAGTACAGTTGGGGGCGACCAGGCCGACAGGGGAGGGCAGTTGGGGATATTAGGAAGGCAGGCAGGTAGGTCAGTGGTTAGGAGCCAGTGGTCCTGGATTGCAAGAAGGATGTATGACTGCCGGTGTAGGCCTATCCCCTGAGGGCTCCTGGACTGAAAAGGGTGCAGGTCGGGCTGAGGGACACCTCCCTCCCCACCCCCTGCCGTGCACTAATTTTGTGCACTGGACCTCTAGTATTATGTATAAAGATTAAGCTTCTCTTTAAAAATATGGTTGCTGAGACCACCAGTCCAAATAATAAGATAAGGCAGTAGTCATTTAAACTGAAATGTGTTGAAAACTATAGATTATAAAAATTAAAGCAGAGGTTATAGAATTATTAGAACAGGAGAAAAGAAGGCTGACACAATATAGTAAGTGAGCTGAAAACAACATCACATACTCCACCGCAGAGGAGAGGATGGGAAGATGGGGTTGGTGCAGATTCCATCTGCTACCATCATCTTAACAGGTGTCCTTCTTGTTGCTAACAGCTGAGCAAATGGACACTATTAAGTATATTTTCTCTAAGCAATTTTTTTTAAAATAGCAAAATAAGCCCTAGCCGGCTTGGCTCAGTGGATAAAGCGTCAGCCTGTGGACTGAAGGGTCCCAGGTTTGATTCCGGCCAAGGGCACATGCCTGGGTTGCGGGCTTGATCCCCAGTGGGGGTTGTGCAGGAGGCAGCTGATCAATGATTCTCTCTCATCATTGATGTTTCTATCTCTCTCTCCTTCTCCCTTTCTCTCTGAAATCAATAAAGAAATATATTTAAAAAAAATAGCAAAATAAACGATATCTTAATGGAAGGTTAAAACAGTGTGTCTTCAAAATGAAATCTGGCCCTAGCTGGGTTTCTCAAAGTTTAGAGCGTCAGCCCACTGACTGAAGGGTCCTGGTTTCAGTGGTTTCGATTCAGGTCAAGGGCAAGTGTCTCCACTGCAGGCTTGATCCCCATCCCAGTAGGCAACCAATGGATGTGTCTCACATCAATGTTTCTCTCTCTCTGTCTCTACCCTTCCCTTCAACTTTTTCTAAAAATCAATGGGGAAAAAATATCCTCAGGTGAGGATTAAAAAAAAAAAAATCTGGTTTACAGAGAGAAAAAAAAAACGGGTGATGTGTGGGGATGGTATTTGTAAGGTAAGGGTACTTTGTTTTATTTTTTCAGGCACATATCATATCAGAACATGAATATTCTGTTTCAAAGTGGCTGCTCTGTGCGCATACAGCCTCTCCGAATGCTTCTAAGCAGAAAATTAGCAGATGGAAGCTGTGAACTAGAATGTTGTTTGAGTTGAAGGGAGTGTGAAATTAAGAGAACTTGCTATTAACACATTACCTTTTGGGGGCTCACATATATTTGCCTAGGTGTGAAAATGTGGATCTGGTGATAATGGAGGTAATAAACACACTCAACGGTTTCTTATACCATCGCAAAGCTGCGTATTTTACAAAGGGTTTTGTCACATCTTATCTCGTTTCATCTTACCGGATGTTTTAGGTGGTCTTCACAGAAGTTTCCTGAGCGAAAACATTGATTGATTCATTCAGGAACATTAATTGAGTGGCTATCACATGCCATTGTACTGAGTGATGGGGCCTGGCAACAGACACAATTTTTTTCCAGTTCCTTTTCCCCCTTTTTCATCTTTTCTCCACCACCATTTATCCCCCCAATACCCTCTTCCACCTCCCATCTCCACGCCCCCATTCCCCTTGCAATCCCCACACTGTTATCTGTGTCCATGAGTTCTCTCTCTCTCTCTCTCTCTCTCTCTCTCTCTCTCTCTCTCTCTGTCTTTGAAGTGACACCTTAATGAAAGGATTTTTTAGGGGTGAAATAGGCAGGTTTAGGGAATTTTTAAAAGTTAAAGGGTCCATGGAAAAAAGCACAGGGCTATCTAGCTACAAAAGGGTACATTTCCATAAGACAAGGGAGATGAGAGTAGCAAAAGGTCTTTATTTACAAAATAAAGAAGGAAGAAGAAAGCCCAAAGGGAATAGGAGAACAATAATGGAGAAGAAAGCGGGGAACTTCACATGAGGCTTAAGCTCAGGAGTGCTATAGTGACCAAATCAAAGGGGAATAGTGACTTATCAGAGGGGATATTGAGGCACAAAAAACTGTAGCCTTTATTAACCATGAAAAAAAGGGGCTCAGTGGGAATCTTTCCCCGCCCCACGTGGGAGTCTGCACTTGTTCTTCAATAAATTTCCACCTTTACTATACCACCTTCCCTCCGTGGGTTCACTCTTGTACAGAGAGCCTGGGAAAAGCCATCCTGTCCAGGGGAACACCTCGCGTTCCCGTATCATTAACAAGAAATGTCAACACATAACATAAATGCTTTAAGTAGCTACGGTGAACTCAATGCTATGGAAGCAGTGAGCTGAGTGGTAGGGGACGGTTATGGTCAGAGAACAGTATAAACTCTGTGGTTCTGCTTTATAGATTAAGAATTATTCTCAAAGGAAATAATTCTTTTTTAAAATTTTTATTGTTGAAAGTATTATATAGGACCTATATAACAGGTCTTCCTTTTCCCCCATTGACCCCTTCCAGTCCACCACGGCCTCCTCCCTACCCCAGGCCTTCACCACTCTATTGTCTGTGTTCCTGGGTTATGCATCTATGCATACAAATTCTTTGGTTAATCTCTTCCCATCCACCCACCAACCCTGCCTTCCCTTTGAGATTCCACAGTCTGTTTCATGCTTTCAAAGGAAATAGTCCTCAATAGGCCAGCATATCACAATCAGCCCAGGAGCTCTGTAAAATAGAGTTTTGCAGGCCTTTCCCTGAGATCCTAATTCACTAAGTCTGGGATAAATTCTGGGTTCCTTATTTACAAACACATATGGCTTTAATGCAAAAACTTGATTAAGAATCATTTTCTTAGAACTGTGATGCTTCCCGCTATCTAAATTATATTCTACGATTTAAGTCTGAAATGCCTTTGGCTGTTTTTCTTCCCTTTAGCTACAGGATTTATTACTTTTAAATGCAAATAACTTGGGATGGATAAGGCTTTAAACTGTTATCAGCCAGTAACTGGTTTTGTTCCCTCTGCTTGGATTACAGGATGCCTCTATTCCATCAGCTACTGTTTCCTCTGGGAATCATTTCCTCACCATCTTCTCTTTTCCTCAGACACAATCACTTTCTCTCTCCTCCCCTCCCACAACCTCTCAGCTTGTATTTCAGTTACGCTTATCACATCATGTCCGCCTAACTTTACTGTTTTAAGGGCAGGTTTCCTGTTTTTCGCTTGGAACCTGACATAGAGATGGAGATCCACAAAAATCTATGTGGAATGATTAGGTAACCAAATTAATTAGAGAAGCAGTTTACAGCCAGGCTTACATGAAAGCTACAATCGCCATTTTTGATTCATGAGGAAAGGACATGTGAGTGGAGGCAGGGTCGAGCTGGCTGGGTCACGGCTGTAGATGATTCCAAGGACGAGGGGGTGGAAAAATTTAGGTTTGCTTTGCCCTCCTGCCTACAACTGACCTTAGCAATCACTATTTTATTTTCATATTGATACATATTATATATATATTTTTTAAAAATATATTTTATTGATTTTTTACAGAGAAGAAGGGAGAGGGATAGAGAGTTAGAAACATTAATGAGAGAGATCGATCAGCTGCTTCCTGCACACCCCCCAGTGGGGATGTGCCCGCAACCAAGATACATGCCCTTGACCGGCATCGAACCTGGGACCCTTCAGTCCGCAGGCCGACGCTCTATCCACTGAGTCAAACCGGTTCGGTTATTATATATTTTTGTTACATAAGAGAAACTCTGACAAAAAGCACAGAAGAAAATAGAATCATTTATAGTTGTTTATTCTAACTAATTGTACCATTAATTAAAATTAGATAATGGTTTAAAATTATAATTTACAACTCTTCCTTCATAACTGTGATTTTCCTTCAGAAATTATTTCCTGGTTAAGACTTTGTAATCATATTTATATATATATTTTAATAATAATAATAAAAAACCTTCCCTATCTAGGTTATCCTTCATGGCTAAATGAAATACATTTCTATTACTGATTCATATTTCCTTCTTTTATGTTATAGAGATATTTAATGTACAGATTAAAATACTATGGGGTTTTAGTGTCTTTTTCTCCTTGTAAAAACAGCTGATTTTGGCATTTCAGAGGGAAAAAAATGCCAGCGTATCACACTGAGAACTTGTGGCCTTGAACAGCTATACTCTTCCAGAGACCTGGCTTGTTTTTGAGCCAAAGGAATATTTTAAGGGCTGCTTGCACAGTGTTTTGTAGAACCAGATGAGGAATGGATGTCTTTCTATAGCAAGGACATCAAGGAACTTTTCAAATCCCAACATACTACTCAAATTAGAGTCTTCATAATAAAGGTCTATCTCAAGATATTTTCATGAACAGTTCAAAAGAAATGAAGGGAGGGTACATCTAATATAGCAGAGCTGAATAGCATGAGAATGTTTGGCTTCCTGGCCTATGAAACCTGCCTCAGGTTGTGGGTTTCCAGCTGAGAACTGGAATCACACTACACAAGTGCTCTGACCTTACTCTCAGTCTAAGGGTCTAAGAGTGCATCTTGGTCCAAGAGGCTGTAGATTAACTGTTTGTGTTCCCCAGAATTTAATACGTGGCAGCCTAATCCCCAGTGTGAAAATTTAGAAGGTGGGGCCTTTGGGAGGTGATTAGGTCATGAGGGTGGAGGTCTTATAAATGGGATTAGTGCCCTTATAAAAGAGCCCCGGAAAACTCCCTCTCCCCTTCTGCAATCTGAGGTTATAGCAAAAATGGGAACCTGGAAGCTGGCTCTCATCAGACACCAAATCTGCCAGTGCCTTGAAGTTGAATTTCCAGCCCTCAAAACCGTGAGAAATAAACGTCCATTGCCTATAAGTCATCCAGGCTGTGGTGTTCTGTGACAGCAGCCCGATGGACTAAGACACCAGACCTCTTAAAGGACCTCGGGCATACCTAATTTGATGCTAATCTCCCAAAGACATCTTAATGAGAACAGTAGTAATAGTAGTTCCATCTGTTGTGCCCAATGCATAGCAAGCCCATCTCTTTTAAAGGTAATCCTTAAACAGCCTCACGCTGCAGGTGGGTCCTTCCCATTTTACAAAGGAAGCAACAGTAACTTGCACAATTTAAATGATGTAGCCTCGGTCTCATAGATAACACAGATTTGAACTTAAGTGATTCCGGCCCTATATGCATTATTCAGTCAAAAAAAAATCTCAAAAAAAAAAAAAAGTGGCTGTGGAGAATCTTAAAAACCTGGAAAGCTCTTGAGGCCTCAACAATGAATGATATACTATCAGAATCCCCAAAAATAATTTTACAATTATTAAGAAGCCACGAGTCTTCCAAGGCTGCCAATATTCTTCATGAGGAAGGACAGCTAAGCAGCTGCACCAACAGTGGACCCACACAACGTCCTCCATGAAGTGAATTACATTCTGATGTAAGAACTACTGAGGTTAGGCTGTTACTGATGCAATCATATGCTCCTTGAGGTTAAAACATAGTAGAGGCAGAATTTAGAATCAGCATTTCTGATTCCATTCCACAAACCACTGGCATTTGAACTGAACAATGGCTCTCACACCTCCATCCTCACCCCTAAGCAAACTCCCCCCACCCCCCCCGGCTCCCCCAATGCCCAGTGAGTCCAGAATCAAAGCAGCTAAGATCCATTGGTATGTTGGTATGGCTGCAACATTAAAGTGAGAGGGAATAAGTCCTTCAAGTCTTAAGTCTGAAAAAACATACTAGTAGTCAGTGCATCATAGGTACTCAATTAATATTTGTTGGTACAGCTCAAACATTTTGACACCTACTTGGTACAATGCCCTGTGATAGACCCTGCAGGAATAAGGCCACTCTCTACCTTCAAGGAGCATTCCCTCTAATAGAGACAGTGAGACATGTACATAGGTTTTTGTGGATTAAAAAAAAACTTAAAAAGAAAGGTGCCCAAGTGTTCATAGTGGTGGTATTTTGAGTGATGGAAACTATGGGTAATTTTTTTCCCCCTTTTAACTTTTATATATTTTCAAAATTATATGGTATATGTGTAAATTTTTTCTTTGAAAACCATAATATTGATAATAAAAAACACACACCAAAAAAACAGCAATCTGAGTGCCGGATGAAGAGAAAGAATATATGTGATTGAGGAGCTAAAGACAAGAAGGATCTCTGGCATGAATATGTCTTTGACAAGTAGAGAAGTGCTTCTATTCTTGATTCTCTTTATGTCAACTAGAGGCCCAGTGCACGAAATCGTGTGCAAGTAGGGTCCCTAGGCCTAGCCTGGCCTCCGTCACATGGCCTCTCTCGCCCTGTGACACTATATGAAGTGCACCGCCCTGGGACACTCTGTGATGCTCCTGGCTGCTGCCCTTCGACTGCTCTGTGAGGCTCCCCCCACCCCACCACTGCTCCATGAGGCTCCCGACCCCGCCATTGCTCTGTGAGGCTCCCCCTGCCCCACCACTGCTCCACGAGGCTCCCGACCCCGCCATTGCTCTGTGAGGCTCCCCCCACCCCACCACTGCTCCATGAGGCTCCTGACCCTGCCAATGCTCTGTGAGGCACCCCCTGCCCCACCACTGCTCCATGAGGCTCCCCCCGCCCTGCGACTGCTCCTCAAAACACTCGCCGCTGCTCAACAGTCCCCAGTCCCACCCTGCTGCCACCCTCCTCTCCCCCATGGTGAGTGGCTTGGGGACCGGCGGGGGAGGGACTGAGAGGTGCTCCATGCACCTCCTGGTGACTGGTTGTTTGGTTGTTACAGCGTTACGACCACTCGGCTTTTATTATATAGATTAAGTGCCAGGGATTAAAGATGGATAATCATGAGTCAATTGGGCTACCAGGGAATAATGCTGTTTCTCTGGACTGAGGAAGATGTACTGGGAGAAGGGAGATTGAAGCTAGACTGTTAGGTTAGGATCAGAACATGGAAGGCTCTCAGTATCAGAGTGAGGTGTTTGGACATAATTCCATAGAAAATTGGAAGTCATTCACGAATTTTCAGCTGGAAAATGATTTATCACAGCTTTACTTTAGCTGGCAACCATGTGCGGAACAGATTGAAGGTAGTGGAGACAGGAGGTAGGGAGACCAATCAGGAAGTGATGAGCAGGACCCAGCCAAAAAAGCAATGATTACTTGATTATCTATTCATGTATCTCTATTTTTCAGAGGTGGCTCCATGCGTTTTCAATCTCTCTCTTTTCTAAAATTTATTTTTGCCTGTCCAGTTTTGATTTTCAATTGCAAAAAAGAGACCAGTCACTTTATAGCTCAATTTTCTCACAGGTAAGAAAGAAGCGATGTTGAACAGGGGTCAGCCTTAATCTGTTACATTCCCACTGATAAAGGGAACATTAAGGACAGTTATTTTCAAGGCTAGATGAGTCCTGTCTTTATGATTGATTGTTTGATTTTTTTTTTTTAATCCTCACCGGAGGATACCTTTTCCACTGAATTTTAGAAAGAGTGAAAGGAAGGGGGGGAGCAGGAGGAGAGAGAGCGAGAGACATCAACTGATTGTCTTCTACACACACCCTGCCCGGGCCGGGATTGAACCTGCAACGGAGGTATATGCCCTTGACCTGGAATCAAACCCACAGCCCCTCGGTCCACAGGCCGATGCTCTGACCACTGAGTAAAACCTGCCAAGGTATGATTGATTTCTAATTCCTTTTGTCGCCTTAGAGAAAAGACTGGCATTTCCTCAAAGTTCCAGGGATCTTCAACTTGCCACTCAGAATAGCTGATTCTTAGAGAGAGGGAGCAGGTCAATTAGCTCTTCTTAGAACCATAAGTAGGTGGGATTAAGTTCTCAAAACCTTTACCAAAGGTGACTCATTGAAAATTAAAGGCATAACCAGCACTATGGGCTTGGATGTCATGGGCACAGGAACCGTTTTTTGCTTAGTTAGAAGAGGAAACCCTTCCTTCCATATTTCTACTTCAGCCCACAGATATGGAGACATCAACATCTTTGGTCTCTTTTATTATGGATTTCTGCCCTTCATCATTTCTTCCATCCTCCCTCCCTTCCTCTATCCCCACCCCATTCCTGCATTTCTCTCTTGAGCTCCCTGCTTCTGCCTCCAGCCACTGGGAAGGGCGTCCACTCTCCTCCAATTCCCTGGCCCATCTGTTAAGATTAGCCGGGTTGGGAGTTGGCTGCCCTCAGACTGTGATCTTTCATGCAGTGAGAGGGGTGTGTAAGTGCATCCCAAGTCTGTTTTATAGGCTCCAGACCCCTCCTTTGGTCTGAAACTGCATCACCATAATAGTACACCCCACTGGGTTCTGGATCCCAGCCAAAATCTGATGACTCTAGATTTACAAGACAGTCCTGAGCTTTGGCATTTCTCCAACCACCATTAATAAAGCTGCTATTCTGATGGTATTCTGGCTTTTTGTATCTCTTTTCTAATGGCAGAAATAGAGGTTGTTAGTACCCCTTACCCAGCAACACTTTGAATTAAGTCATTGAGATATGAAATGCCTTGCTTGTTTTGACTTTGTGCCTTCATTTAGGCAACACCCTCTTCCCAGGGTGCTCTTTCCTCTCTGACTCAGTCCAATAAAGGGTGGTCAAATATGTCACCCCAACTAGGACACTTTGGAATGGGGTTATTTTAAGCAGAAGGCAGTTAAGAAGCAGACATGGAAAAAGCTCTCTGCCCTCCCACTAACTACCCAGGAGAACATATGTTTGTAAAGGTTTCCTCCCTTTCTTCTCTACCAGGAAGGACAGAAGCTAATCGCCAGACAACTCCAGACCCTTCTCAGCCTGGAGAGGCCATAGGAATACGTATAACAAACCTCACTAACTAACGTTTGGCTTTTGTTTGTTTCTTCATATATTCATCTAATCTACATATTTTCCACAATTTGCTAGCCTAGAAACTCAAAGTCCTTTTCCCTTGTCTTCTCATTTCTCTAAAAATTTTTATTCTCTGTTAGATGTTATATAAGCCTCACTTCTAACCACCGTTTTGAGTTACTCAGCACTGAGTGCTCCCGTGTGTGATGACATCTATTAAGAAACTTCTGTTTGGCCCTGGCCAGTGTTGCTCAAATGGTTGGGCATCATCCCTTGCACAGGGGGGTTGCTGGTTTGATTCTCAGTCAGGGCACATGCCTGGATGCTTGCTCATCCCTTGTAGGGAGCTTGCAGGAGGCAACCCATCAATGTTCAGCTCTCACATTGATTTTTCTCTCTTCCTTCCTCTCTCTCTAAAAATCAATTTTTTAAAACAAACTTCTGTCTGTTTTCTCTTGTTCACCTGTCTTTGGTCAGTCTAATTTGCAGGGTCCCAGACAGAGAGAACCTAAGAGGGTAGAGGAAAAAAGTTTTTTTGCTTCCCTTACACCAGCAATCTCCACCTTTGTGAGGTTAAGTAAATCTCTTCCTTGTGTGCCCAGGATATTACATTAACATTTTATCCCTGCCATTCACAGCATTTTATAATTGTTTCTCCTTCACAGGACTATTACATTCTTCTTATTATTACCCACAGTACATTCTCTGAAATGCCTGTTGAATTTGTAAGTGAACATTAGGTGGAGGTGTTTTTTTGTTTTGTTTGTTAGTCTGTTTTACTGAGGTTCACTTCATAGCTTTTAAAGAAAGAAATACTGCTCTTTCAGGCATATCTTTAATACACAAGCCATTTTCTAATATGGTCGAATAGCTTTCTTCCGTCTTCTTTTTCTTTCTTTCTCATTTTCTTGACCTACCAAAATATTAGTACATCAAAGAGCACAGTAATGGAAAGTTATATGTATAGGAAGAGGCACAGTCATTTAAAATCACTACATATTTCTGGTTTTCAAGAATAAAGGTGTACTTGTAGCATGCTTGTGTAATTAAATTCCAGATAAACAAGGACACTGCACTGTCCAGATGTCGTCACACAGGATCCCTCGCAAAGTAGCACATGTTGCTTCACACATGGGGAGCCATCTGCTCATGTGATCAGCACATGGGGTTTACGAGGAAAATTAATTACAGTAGTAAAGTATTATTTCAAACACATGTTTGTGTTGGAAAGGACTGGTCAACATGGCAGAAAACATTCCAAATGTCAGATGGCACGCAGCGGCAATATGTGTGGGGCTCTTAACCACATCTGAGAGAACTCATAGGACATCATAAATGAGATTCAGGGGGCTCCCTGAAATTGTATGCAAAATTTCAGATATCTTATTTTTCTTTGAAGCTGATCCGCAGCTTTATATCTCATGGGTAACATGTATTTGCGAGCTCTGTGACCACAGACAAACTTATAACCTCTCTGGGTTCACTGTTTAATTTGTAAAGTCACCTAATCTGTGTTCATTGCCTCACTTGTAAAATAAGAGCGTTGGCCTAGACCAGTGATGGCAAACCTTTTGAGCTCGGTGTGTCAGCATTTTGAAAAACCCTAACTTAACTCTGGTGCCATGTCACATAGAAAAATTTTTTGATATTCGCAACCATAGTAAAACAAAGACATATTTTTGATATTTATTTTATATATCTAAATGCCATTTAACAAAGAAAAATCAACCAAAAAAAATGAGTTCTCGTGTCACCTCTGACACGCGTGTCATAGGTTCGTCATCACTGGCCTAGACACTAGATCTCTAAGATGCTGAAGCTCTAAATTCTATATATTTTTAAAATCAGTCTACTTACAATGCACAATTCAGTAGCAGCAGATTATTTATGATATGCTAGGCACTGCATTAAACACTTCACATACTTTGCCTCATGTATTTAATCTTCACAAAACCCAAAGGGTTAGATGCTATATTTTTTATTATTTTTATTTTATAATATATTTATCATTATCATCATCACCGCCATCATTAAGACTATGCCTGCCAAGTTATAAGTTCTATAATGGCAGGAACCTTGGCTGTTTTGTTCCCTACTCTATATCTGATATGTATCATAGTGCATGGAACATAATAGATGCTCAATAAAATGTCTGTTGACTAATGCACTGAAACAAATGCATAACTAGGAGCAATGCCCTGAATGGGACTGGGCCAAATAATATTATCATAAGATTTCATTTCACCTCACTTTCTTGCCTCCTCCTTCTCCCTTAATCCTTCTTCTGCTCCCTTTTGCAAGAGCCCACTTCCTCTTCATCCTGCCTACCCATTACTATTTTCTTCTACACGTACCTATATATACACTTTGTTAAATTATCCTTTGCTCCAGGACTATATTAAATTTTCCTATGCCTATCTCATGAACGCTATTAAAGTTCTCACTATGTATTCAGGTTTTAGGAAAGCAATCTGATTAAATAACTGATACATTAAACTTACCCAATGAGACCCCCTAATCCATTAAAACGATCTCTGTCATTGATGAAATTTTAGAACACTTATAAAATTTTAAATAAGACCACTTATCTACCCTTGCCTATAAAATGCAGCAACAATGAGACATTGCCTGCTTCAACCGCCGCCTTAAGCTTGGCGGCCTAGTGCAACAACATTTAGTTAGGAATGTTTGAGCACACATTTGCCTCTCTTGCTCTGCTCTCCTCCTGTCTGACCCTGCTTTTCTTTCTGCCTTAGATTTCATTTGATATCTTACTAATACTCTTTTAGTATCTGGCCTTAGCTGACTCTGGTTTTAGCTACCTAAAAAAGTTTGTCAGGTCTCAGCACGGAAAGACTTGAGAGACACTCAAAATAGGGATGGGCTGAGAGAAGCATAAGAAATCTCCTTTCTCACTGTTGATTGAGGCAGTGGTTAGGGACTGCTCTACCTCCCTCTCTTATGTTTGCTTTCTTCCAGCAGCCTAAGTCCTAAGAAATCAAAATACTTATTACTTTCAAAGGAAAGAGATTTATTTTCTATCCCAGGGTCTTAGCATTTGCTGTGCTTTTGCTTAAAGCACTTTTCTCACATAGCTTCTCATGGGTGCCTCCTCCTAATTCAGGTCTCAACTCAAAGGCTACATGCGCAGGTCTTCCTTGACTCTCAAGCTGGACTGAGCCCCTTCCCAGTCATTCTCCATCACACTGCTCTCTTTTACCTTATTTCTGGCCTTTATTGAACTTCAAATAATTTGTTTGTATATAAACACTTACTACCCTAGAGGGTGTCCCAAAAAATGTATACACACTTTGAATAATTATAGAAGTGCTTATTAAAATACATTTCACATTCAAAATGTAATAGAATCAGCTGTTAAAGTGTGCATACATTTTTGGGGGACACCCTGCATTTACTTACATGTCTGTTGTGTTTTTCCTCCCACATGCAAGATCCTGAGGGCAGAAACTCTGTATCTCCAGGGTTGTGGCTGGTCTGCCTCACAGTAGGCACTTAAATAACAATATCGCGGCCCTTAAAGCTCCCAGTCTCCCAATAATTGTGAAAGCAATAAACTGAGGTAAACAGATTCTGCTGTGAGGATCCCCAATTTGACTGTCCCTAGCTCTATTACAGTCCTGGCTGAAGTGGCTGCAACACCAGTGGGTGCTCCGTACACTCACCTAAGTTTTCCTGACTATGCAATTAAAGATGGAATCCTCACACATTTTATAGAGAAAAGTGGATGGGGTCCTCCTACATTCTCTAGCTGTCTCTCAAAACTCAAGGTAGGCAAATGAGGATGACTTGCCCACCATGATTTTGTTTCAACTGCTAAGTTTTAGGGAAACACAGAATCTTCAAAGGACATGGCCGGTAGCTCAATTGGTTAGAGCGCCGTCCCAAGGTTATGGGTTTGACCTCTGGTCAGGGCACATACAAGAAGCAACCAATGAATGCATAAATAAGTGGAACAACAAATTGATGTTCCCCTCTCTCATTTTCAAATCAGTAATAATAATAAAAAAGAATCTGTAAAAGTTGTTATAATTGATATATGATCTTATTCAACTCCTTGGTTCTAGTCCCCCTTTTTCTTCTTTTCTTCTCCATCTTCTTCTATTTTACATGATCATTTATAATGCAAAACCATGATTCATATAGAATTTTAATCTCAGTGGAAATCTAACTGCACCACTTGAAGTTAATTCAAACTGCATAGATACATAGTTAAGTAACCGGCCTGATAAAACCGTGTTTTCGTAAAAAATAAACTAGCTTATTATTACAGAAAGAAAGTTTCTGAATAACTTTCAAATACCTTGATTTTTTACTTTTGAATTTTGAAAATGTACCTTCTATTAAACATATACAAATTTTTGTGTTTGCTACAATGTACAATAAAATGTTTCTAAGTTGGATGGAGGAAGTGAATTATGGTCAGAGGTGTCTGTACATGTGCACAAGTACACACTAACCACTGGGCTTTGTGTATAGGTCCAGCAAGTTCACTGGTTGCCTGATACATTCATGACAATAGCAATGATAATGATAACAATAAGAGCAGCAGGTATTTGAGTAATTAATAACTTATCTAGGCATAGTGCCTTAAAAGTTATGTAATTTAATCATCACATCTACTTAATCTTAGGTAATATTATCACCATTTTACAGATGAAAAATTGAGCCCTTAGCCGGAGAGCAACAGAACTGAAATTCATACTTATGCTGCTCATTTCTTGCACAACATCCTTTGGAGCCTTGTAATTGGACATCTTCCCAATAATCTACTTAATGGCCTCCATAAAAATATCCATCCATTCATAACACAAAACAACAGATTTGAGGTGGGAGAGCCTAATTTACTTAGATAATAACATCTTGCTAACAAGTGTTTGATAACATTAGCTTAATTATGGCCTCTGAAAATGTGTATTCTCTTCACTGGAGCGAAATCACAAAAGAAGACTGAACAGGTAAACAAGAAAATGAAATTAGGCAATCCTTATTATAAATCATATATTCTCGAAAAAGAGTCAATTCAACAAATGCACTATCTAGCCATAGATAAACAAGGCAATCTGTAAAATACCCACAGGGATAAGATACTTGTCCTATCCTCAAATAATTCATTACCAATTACCTGGAAGAAAGATATATACACCATTTGTGAGGGTAGAGGTAGGATCATTATCACTATTATTTATTGAGCAAATTTATTATATCCTAGGTGCTGTGCTAAATATTTGTGATCATTTTAAAATCTCACACCAACTCCAATTATTATCCCCATTTTATAGATATAAAAGCAAAGTGTAAAAGACGTGTTTAATATCACACCATTAGTACCAAGGGAAACCCTATTCAGTCCAAAATGAGCTTTACAGCACAGCTCTGGTCCTATGTGGCTGTGGTACCTGCCTTGCCCCAGGAGAGACTGTGATAGATGCTGTAAAAATGGTAGAGACTGAATTCTAAGCACATGAAACAAAATCTATATATATATGTAAAAGCCTAAGCAACTGGTCGACCGGTCACTATGATGCACACTGACCACCAGGGGGCAGATGCTCAACGCAGGAGCTTCCCCCTGGTGGTCAGTGTGCTCCCACAGTGGGAGTGCTGCTCAGCCAGAAGCCAGGCTCCTAGCTGGTGAGCACAGCTGCGGCGTCTGGAGCCTCTCCCACCTCTGAGGCCGGCTGTGCTACTGAGCGGTGGGGCTGTGGCAGTAGGTGCAGCAGGGCTGGGATGAGCAGGAGCAGTGCAGTGCCCAAGCCCTGGCTGCTCCCAGGCTGCCTGCCACTTTGCCCACTACTACATCCCTCAGCAGAAACCGGCAGTCCGACATCCCCCGAGGGGTCCTGGATTGCGACAGGGTGCAGGCCAGGCTGAGGGACCCCACTAGTACATGGATCCGTGCACCAGGTCTCTAGTTGTAATACAAGAATCATTCTCAACCAAAAATAAGTGATTTTGATATTATCTATGTCTTCCTAGACTGAAAAGTTGATGAAAAATTGGCTAAAAACTGGACTTGATATTCCAGAAACATTATAAGCATGGACCATGTAGATGTGACTTTTGTGTAAGAGGCCCTTGTGTCCCTAAACGCCTATAACCTGCAGTGTCAGAAGTCCTTGCCCATGGAGAGTCACTGAGGCAAGGAAGAGGCAAGAGTTTCCAATGGAGCTGATCTTGCCTGATCCAAATAGCCACTTGCCATTTTTCAAGAGCACTTGACTTCTGAAAAGCTATTCTAAGGTTCAATTTCCCTAGCACCTACCACTCTTTAAGCCTGCAGTTGCATAACAGCTGCCTCTAATCCCTAGACTTCCAGAGGTTTTATGGACCTTCAATACATTCTACAAGTCATTATTTACAGACTTAAAGAAGACCTGCCATTTTTAATCCCACTCTGTACTGTCAATTTACACTTCGCCCATTTTGTGTTTTAAGCCTAGACTCTATACATTTGAGTTAATAAACTCTGCTTTATTTTCTCTCCAAGAAAATTTAAACAGGAACAAAATGATCTTCCCAATACATTGGCCAAGCCATAATTGACCTTCTGTCCTTGCAGAGCAAGACTCAAATGAGTTTAATAAAAAAAAAAAATCACATAGATCTGGAGTCTATACACACCTGAAGATTAAGCTCATTCTACCTCTTGGAATTCAGCCACTAAAGCGCGTGGACTCTAACTGATCATGTTTTGTGCCAGAAGCCTATCAGGAGTGGAAAGAGAGCCTGAGATTATTCTCAATCAGTGCAGACAAAGTGTCCAGTAGAGAAATGCACAAAAATTTTATACTATCAACATATCTAAAAAACATAATTGAATGTAGCTACTGGTGGAGGTGAATGAGTGAGTGAGTGGAGTGACGCCGAATAGTTTTCATTCAAACCACAGAGACTGCACAAAATTCCACTGCACACTGGCTAGGAGATGAGTGATGAGCCTCCATCACACTGCAAAACTCCTCAAACAGGCGTACTCACCCTTCCCTAAAGTCATGCTTGTACTTCCTTTTCTATAAAAAGATATTACTTCTCCTTAAAGACATTGTATTAGTGGTGGGGTGTTTCTAACTGATTTATGGACCATTCAACTTAGTCACAACCAAAGCTTCATAAAAAGTATACTCACACTAATAGTGCTTGAAAATAAGGGGGTTGGGAAGGCCCTTCATTAAGCCTATCCATCACACGCCAAGCCAGTTTTTTCCATGAACAATTGAGAACACATGCGTCAATGAACACCTTAAAAGGCAAAGAGATGTAGAGACCAAAGGCTCACCCTTCAATATTAATGCTGAGCAGCACTGCCTGAGTTTGCAATAATGTAAATCATGCTTGATGGATTATTTTCAAATTAAAACTGGAACAGTGTTTCCACATGCTATTTCCTTCACTTACAATGTTCTGATGTAGAATTCATTTAGTATTCAATGATTCCCAATAATGCAAAACAAAACAAAAAAAACCCTTTAGTTTACAAAAAGCAAGATTTGTTTCTATTCTAAATTTAACTCATAAGAGGAAAACCCCTACAAATTCATTCAATATATAGTACTGTGGTCTATTTTGCCATCTGCATTTTGAAAGGGGATGGAAACAAACTGAATGGGAGTGAAAAATGTTGCTGAGAGAACAAAAGACAACATACTATGCACAGTTAAAGGATTCAGGAATATTTAAGATAATATATAGGCAAAATTATTCTGCTGTCTCCTGGACTTGACCTATCACACCCAGTACTTCTGTCTTTTTTTTTATATATATATTTTATTGATTTTTTACAGAGAGGAA
Source organism: Myotis myotis (assembly GCF_014108235.1). Taxonomy (NCBI): domain Eukaryota; kingdom Metazoa; phylum Chordata; class Mammalia; order Chiroptera; family Vespertilionidae; genus Myotis; species Myotis myotis. The sequence continues at coordinate 8,448,411 of NW_023416314.1, forward strand.
GGGAGAGAGATAGAGAGTCAGAAACATCGATGAGAGAGAAACATCGATCAGCTGCCTCCTGCATATCTCCTACTGGGGATGTGCCCGCAACCAAGGTACATGCCCTTGACCAGAATCGAACCTGGGATCTCTCAGTCCGCAAGCCGATGCTCTATCCACTGAGCCAAACTGGTTTCGGCCCAGTACTTCTGTCTTAATATGCATCATTCTCATTTGTTACCCCCCTTTTAAAAAAATCTTCACCCAACGATATGCTTATTGATTTTAGAGGGAGAGAAAGGGAGATAGAAACATTGACGTGAAAGAGAAACATGTGCCCCGACTGGGGATCAAACCTGCAACCCTTCCATGTAAGGGATGACACTCCAACCAACTGAGCCATACTGACCAGGGCTGTTAATTGTTATATTTATAAAACTATAAGTTCCAAGAGGTCAATAACCTGTCTGTCCTGCTTACCTTTGTATCTACTATACCTATGAGAGTGTCTAACAACAAGCAGGAACTTTACATTGTTTTATGAATGACTAATTAACTGAAGAAGTGGCTGTGACTGTGTGGCCCAACAAGTAGAACTAACTACAATGTCAATTTTGGTTTGATAAAACATTAAACATTTTCTAACAGTCAGAACCACTGAAAGCTGGAAGTGACTACTGAGGTGTTTGAGTAGAGGAGATACCACAAATAAGCATGGGTGTAGTAGACAAGAATCCAACTCGTGGGTCCTGAATACACCTCATGATCTTTAGGATGCTTGCTACCTCTAAGGCTGTATGATTATAACACAGACCCTTCCCAAATTTGAGTGATAATTTACACTAAAGTCATTAGGGCCCTTTTATGTGATCAGAATACATAGACAACTTTCAAATCAAAGAGGCTCAACTGTCACCTTCTATCTGGCTATACATTTATCTTGCATCAATTGAATCAAAGGTAATATAGTATATGCTTTACTAGAAACCATTTTACTTTTTCTATTCTCTATGTTGTGTGTGTGTGTGTGTGTGTGTGTGTGTGTGTGTGTGTGTGTGTGTTTAAAATGTTTGGGCCCAAGAGTTGACTTAATAGATCCAAAATGGTATTCTTTACTAAAAATGGCTTTACCATTTTGGCTATCGGTAGGAACAAAGTACACCAAAGGGAATTGATGAAATTCCTTCACCCTCATAGCACTGTGCTTAGTCATAGAAAATGACCCCTATACTTCATGAAATCAGTGTCTTCTTTTAATCACAGCATGGCTAAGCTACTTACCACAACAGAATAATAAATCTTGAATCCAGGTTTAGCCACAAAGTAGTCATCTGACTTAAATGTTATTTTAATTTGGTTTGTTCTTGATGTTATCCTTGGAGGAACTTCCTTGTGTCCACACCATCGTCCTCTAATAATGGTACTGGTTTCAGATACATCTTCCACTTCCACAAAATCATATCTAGTATCAATTTCACAAAAAGAAACAAATTTTTATTAAAGTAGACTTTGAAACATCTGTGATTTCTTATTACCTACTAGATGGAATAAAAATTATAACCTACAGATATGTTAAAGTCAAAGCTAGTTTTTGGATTAAGTTTTCTAAATACAAACTTCCACAATCTGTTCTGAGAGAACCTTTATACACATTTAGCCATGACTGTTCTCAAATCATTAATAATCAAAACGGGCTATATTCTGAGCATCTGGCTTATAAGGTTTTCCTGGAAAAACTAATAACTATAATCTATCATCATATTTGGGAAGATGTTGCCCTAATTATACGGTCAAATATTTGCTATATAAAGATTTTCAGTCAAATCCCACTTTGAATTAATTAACCACACTCAGTACTTTCTTTAAAAAGGAACTAATCTGTAGCTGTACAGCATACAGAACCAGCATTTCATTGCACAACAGAAATCACATTTTTCTTTTGGGACACTGTCTTTTGAAAGGCTAATATAATAAAATATGACTTTTATCATAATGAAAATCATATGACTTGGGTAAGGATGTGTGCTAATCAATACTGTAAATATCTGGGCTGGTCAAACCAGGAGGTGAATGAGCCTAAGACCATAGGTTCCTTTTTGGCGTTGGTCAGAGAAACATGGGGTGCCAGGATTGAACCTCTTTAGACATTCCATACAACCATTTGATTCTCGAGGTCCCTCCATTCCATCCCACCTTTCCCTCACATAATAGGACATCTTCAGTGACAGAGTTGACATCTTCTAAGGACCGTTTTATACTATTTCCAGACACTCAACATCTTGGAGCATTGTACCTGATGAGCTGTTTGCCTTTTGGTTCTGGGCATCAGTGTCTCACTCCTCCCCTCCACCTCTCCCCGAATGACTTCTCAATGCAAATGATTTACATTCACAGTGAACAGTGACATTGAAGCCGGTGAGTAAGACCTAGGAAAATTCCTGGGCAAATGGCCTGGGGAAACTGAGGCAGATAGTTAAATGGCTGGCAGTTTACAGCCAGATAATAAATCAAGAGGTATTATCTTCCCTCACCAAAAACACTTAGGAGTAAATGGCTTCCACATTCCAGACCATGCAGGGGGCAGGCTCACCTCAGTCCTGGCCCCCCTTGGGTGACATTCTTTGAAGGCGAAACTGACCAGATAATGACCCTAATCCAGTGGTTCCCAAACTTATTTGGCCTACCGCCCCCTTTCCAGAAAAAATATTACTCAGCGCCCCCTGGAAATTAATTTTTTTAAATTTTAATAGCAATTAAACAGAAAGATATATGTATTAATGTTTCTACCTCTTTCGTAAAATATAGTAAAGAAAGGTGTAAATTAGAAACATTGAAGTTTGAAATTATGAAGCTATTTATTGAACTCAGAATAGAAAGGTAATACAAAAAAAGTTAAAACAAATGCACCTGTGGCCATCATGCCCCCCCCCCATCGCTGCAGCGCCCGCCAGGGGGCGGTAGCGCCCACTTTGGGAATCACTGCCCTAATCCCTCTATGAGCTCATTTTGATGCATCAGCATATCAAAGGACACACCTAGGAGGCAGCTGAATATTCTATTGAGCTCCTCCCCTGAGACCTCCCCTAAAATTCCTGCCTTTAGAAACAAATAAAAACCCTAAGACAAAGGACACAATGAGCGCTCTCCCTGGAGCACACCCGGGCCCCCCACCCCCATTCTTTCCTCAGGCATGTATCTTCGCTTTCTTTTTCTAAACTCTAAAGGTTCCCAGGAGACTTGCCACAAGAGGAGCAACAAGAAAGTGGCAGCTTGTCCCTGACTAACCCCTGAACCTGTCTCCAAAGGCTCTCCTTTTGCCTGGGTAACTTGTTTTCTGAGCCCCTGCAGCCCAGCTGGCTCACTTCTACCTCTCTGACTTTCCTTCTAAAGGCCAAGGCAGCCATGCCTAGGCTCAACTCCTCCTCACATTTCCAAAGGTCAAGGCAGCTCCACCTCGGCTCACTCCTGCTGCTCTGATCTTGCCTCTTGTATCTTAAGCCCTTCCTTTATTCACTGTCCCCAGTTTAATAAACTTACTCTCAAAATCACCTGGACTCATATCATGAAATCTTTCCTGCATGGAGTTAAGAACCTACACATTCCATACTGTGCCAGGGCAGACCCCCATCGGTCCTGGTCCCTTTCCCGTGACAGCATAAACCTGTTAAACATTTATATATATATATATATATATATATATATATATATATATATATATATATATATATATATATATTATATTTGTCACAATTGCCAAAAGGAATCAGCATGAGAAACACCACATCTAAATATAAAGGAAATCTAATATGGCTTTACGGCCATACGGCCATACCCATGCACCTCAGAGCTCTTATTGGTTGGGCAGAATAGCCTAAGGAGGAGGCAAATACAACAGCATGCTGACTTAATTTTGTTGGCAGTGATTTATGAGAGCCTATGTCCTTTGCCTCAGTTACGTTATGAGCAGAATAAGAAGGTTTATATGATTTTCCCAGCTGGTTAACTCTTGGGCACTGTGTAAACTAGTTACTTAAATTTTATACGGTGCTTGGCAAGTGAAAAGAACTAGCAACGAATTATTTCAAGCAATAAAATAATACAGTGTAAACGTCAAGGAGGCTTGGGACTAGAGGGTAGAAAACCAATTGCATTTCATTTTATATACAATATGTGTAAATCATATTTACTGCTCAAAGCAGGCGTTTACTGGAAACTTTGTTAAGATGGCAATAGGTCGTTCTTGTTTTTTGAGGACACATCAGCAGTGTAACATCTGCTCCGGATCTGATGTCAAGAGAGCACCACCATGTTTCTTAGGGAGCACTGCGGAGAGTCTCTGAACTGTGTCTTTCCCTTCTTCTCGCCCCTGTCCACCTCTTATTCCTCTACTTCTCCATACATTTTGAGGAGCAACTAGATTTGATGGAGGGCCAAAAAGCTAACCATTCTAGCTTTCTCTTATTCTGTTTTAGAGGCCAGGATGCCAAAAGAGCTCACTCACTACCAGAACCAAAATCCCTGTTCAGTAATAGAAACCTGGCTTTCTCCTTCCGTGTCATCACCTTTAATAATCTTTCAATAGTGGCGTGTGTGTGTGTGTGTGTGTGTGTGTGTGTGTGTGTGTGTTTCTCATAAACTGTTTTTATTTTTCCAGTGCAGAAAATTAGTTCTTTATTTCAAGGTTGAAAAGAAACAAGATCTGCTCTAGTTTATCCTCCTTGTAACTACTGACTGGCCCTTCTGGCAGGTATTTGAATCTGTTTTCGGACATACAGTACCCTCTATGGTCCTAAAAAGTCACAGTCACTGCTATTATTCTTGAAAAACATAGCAACATAATAAAAAACTGTCAACATAATAAACATGCAACAAAGGACAGCCAAATTTGAGGCTCCCTCTTTTTATTATTCAAAGAAAAATAAACCTGCTGGAAGGATTTAGCAGCTCAGTAGTTCATTGGCAATGCAGAATAAGTGTGCACAGTTAAGTACAGAAAAGAGAAAAATCCTCCCGGAGTCTTATATATGCTAATTAAGTGAATAAGATGCTGTGGAGCAGACAATTCAAAAAAAACAAAACAATAGCCAGGGCTTTGTCTGATAAATATTCCAAAAAAGGGAGATTATCAGCCATGGTTTTATCTTCTAATGCTGACTCAGAAACTACAAGAAACAGACCATGAGGAGCGCACAGTCCCTGGGGTTGCCACCTCTTCCTTCTTACACACGCCTGAGACCTTAAAACTATGATGTCAGGGTAAGGGCCTGACATCGTAGGTCCTCACCGTCACCCTCTCCCAGTGCTGCGGGAACTGTTACTGTGCAGAGGTTACATAGTCTGATTAGTTCCTGGAGCCAAGTAGGGTACACACTCCTTGAGCCCAAGGCTGACTTGGCCCAGAGCCACAAGCCTTGGCTGCAGGTGATGTAGGGTTATGGGATGCATCCATCTACTCGCAGAGGCTGTTGTAGTAGCAGACTCCTGCCTTCTCTGGGGGCTGGGGCCATGCAGCCGGGCTCTGACAGGTGTGAAAGTGAGGCTACTTAGACCCCTCCACAGCACCGTCCATGCCCCAGTTTATTTTGTCCGTTAAGACTGACATAGGCTTTTTTAAAAAATTATTTTATTGCTTAAAGTATTACAAAGAGTATTATATATGTCTCCTTTTTTTTCTCCCCTTGACCTTCCCCTAGCCTCCCATACCCCCCAGTGTCTTGTGCCCATTGGTTATGCTTATATGCATGCATACAAGTCCTTTGGTTGATCTCTTACCCACCCCCCCTCCCCTCCCTGGCCTTCCCGCTGTAGTTTGACATAAGGCTTTTTGAGAAAGAAGTGGTGCATCTTGAGCAGGTCCAAAGAGCCCAAAAGGGGAGTTTGATGTGATGCTTTTCAATTCATCTTTTATTTTTCACCTTGAAAGAGTTCTGTAAACTGAACATTTTTCTCCACTTACCTACAGATATCATTTTCTGCTTCCTCTAATCCAAACTGATTGTCAAAGGCTAGCTGTATCCTTGTTTTCTCCTGGGAATGGAGCCGCCATGTCAGAAGCAGGTTCCTGGGGTAGCTGTTTGGGAAGCGGGGACTCTGCACGTGGCCATTGCCTGTCACCTGGATGGTTTCGTCTCTCCGGTACAAGTCTGTGAGGTGATTGCTCTCTGTTAGTAGTCACAACTTGTAGAAATTAGTATGTTGCTCCAATTACAGGAAAGCAAAAAAAGAACAGTTTAAAAAACATCGCATTGCAAAGCACTTCTTGATTTTGTTTAAAAACAGAAGACCAAATGGTAGTAGCCTTCTGGTGAAACAAACAACATATACATTTCTCCTATAACCCCCCACTTCCCAAAATTCCTCTCCGATATAGACTTGACGGCAAATGCTTTGTATTTGAGGGGCTCTCTTAACATCATATTTGACAAGGAAAAATTAATGATTATCCCAGAACTCAGGTTCATTTTGATTGTAGTTAAAACAAGCAAATAATTTCAACTTCTTCATTCTCCCTCTTTTTTATGTTTTTAATTTAAATTCTTTATCGTTTAATATTACATATGTCTCCTTCCCTCCGCCCCTATTGACCTCTCCCCAGCCACTCCCACCCCTCAGCACCATCCTTCCTCTTTTTAATGTAATACAAATAAAATTATTATTTTTTAAACAGGGGCAGTGTACTGGTATACCTTCATTGACTAGCATAGGAGGTAGACACTCAATAAATAATGCTGTATAAATGAACCCGTGAGTGAAAAACACATTTTAAAGATCTAATGATGTTTAATGACCCTCATTTTACATTCAAGTGACATTTGTCTGTGGTTTCTCCATCATAAAAATAATATGTTTTTTTGTGTTAGTTTTTCATGGCTTAAATAGATCCAATTCATCTTCTATTTTCTGTGTGTTGTTTGTTTAATAGCATTTTTGTTTGGTCTTTGTCCTGAGTTCCTGAAAGGGAACTTCTAAACCCTTAGAATTTTGCAAGTAATAGAAGTGTTCTTTTTCATGGTACTCCCCTGGGACCACATTATGCTAATGAGTTGATATACCTGGAACCCCTAAGTAGTTTCAGGATGGGTGCTGGCCTCAACAGAAAGACCAACATGAGCTCTGAGCCTGGATATCAGCCTGAAGCGAAGGAGCATTGGGGAGTGAGTTTAATCACATTGCTTGTGATTCAATGAATCCTGCCTACAGAATGAAGCCCCGGAAAGATTCTGGTCCCTGGGGCTTGGGTAAGCATCTTGGTTGGTGATGCACATTGATGTGCTGGGAAGGCGATCTGTCCTGAGGAACAAAAGCCTCATGCTTGGGACCCTCCCAGACTTGCTTGTCATATGTGCCTCTTTACTTGGCTGGTTCTGATTTGTACATTTTGTAGTAAAATTGTAATTTTAACTACGGTACTTTCTTAAATTCAAAGAGTTGTTCTAGTGTGAATGAAAAAAAGAGGGGGTTCTATGGAAATTGACCTCACAGGGTGACATGATCATAGATTCTTAACTGGGCAGGTCATGGTGGGTAGTCAGGCCCCAGGCATATAACTTTTTAGTCAGAAGTTTATATTTGCCTTAAGCAAGGCCTGTCCATTGTTTCTGTGTATCTAGGTTAACACACTTTTGAAATAAACCATGACCAGCTGCAAAAAGCACATAATCCTGTTAACTATTCTATAATCTGTAATTCACCACCCCTTCTTGCTTTCCCCCGACTCCATAGAGTCTTCCTTAAATTCCTCCCTTAATTTCAAATGCATAAAAGAAGCTGCAAAACTGTTATTCTCTGGAACATTTGAGAGCTTGCTCCCCAGCATGTGTCTTCAGTTTGGCTCAAATAAACTCTTATAAAAATTCTCCACAGGCTCTAGCAGGTGTGGCTCAGAGAGGTCACAGGTTAGAGTCCCTGTCAGGGCACATGCCAGGGTTGTGGGATTGATTCCCAGTAGGGGGTGTGTAGGAGGCAGCCCACAGAGATAGATGTTTCTCTCTCCCTCTCCCTTCCTATTTCTCTATTATCAATCAAAACATTTTTAAGAAGTTATCTACAGGTTTGGACTTCTTACATCACCACTAGCAAATTCTCAAACCTGAGGGGCTGTGGGAAAGGCTGAATTTGTAGCCAGCTGGTCGGAAGTGTGGGTAGCCTGGGGACCACCAAACCTGCAGCTGGTGTCTGAAGTGCAGTCTTGCAGGGACTTGCCCTTAACCTGTGAAACCCGACCTAACTCTAGGTAGCTTGTATCAGAATTACATTGCATAGTGGATCCATTTTTCATTTCTCCCAGTATCCAGAGTTCTTTGCGCTTTAGATTTCGGCTTTTTAGGCCCCTCTATAAGCAGACTCCAGCCACAGCCTATTTCTGTTTCTCCGCAGAGAGTTCACTTGGGGGCCTGTAATTCAGTGAGCCTGGTCAGGAAGGTCTAAAGTGATGGCGGAAACCACTCAGAGGTTGGGCTGCTGAGGGTAGCTCTTAAAGTTTCCAAAATAAGAGAAGGCATGTGAACAATGAGTCAGCATGCGGAATGTAGTCTTCTCTCCGTTTTACAAATATTCCTGTGCATATGGGAATTTCCACTTCACTTTCTTTACTCATGCTGTTTGTAGAGTTGAACTTGCCCAGTTAAACTTTGTGTGGGAAAGAGAGTTCTAGGAAGAGCAAGGTGGCAAAAGGAAGTCAACACTCCTGTCTGCAGACTAGGGCACTGGCTCCGCAGGCACCACCTCCAGGGAGCTCAGTTAAAGTTAAAGGAAGCCTACAGGGCCAGAAACAGTTTTGCCAGCTGACCTGTTACTCTTCTCTTCCTTTGACCTTATGCTGAAAATGTAGCCATGAAAAGTACTTGTCTGCTGTAAGTGGGTGAAGACTGTTAGGTAGGGAGTAGGGAGACAGGTGTGAGCTTTCAACGAGCCAGTCAACAATCATTTATTAAGCACAAACTCTAATCAATGCATTGCGATATTTTCAATCCTTCTATCTCTTATTACTTTCACACTTTTGCCGTATTTTCTTATCCTCAGTACTATTATTTAGTTATAATTTCTCTAAATTAATATTTCTAGTCAAAAGCAAATCTATTCTAGATAAAACTTTATATCAACAATGTAAATAGCAATGGCTACCATGTGCCATGAATAGAAGGCAACCACAAATCTGAGTATATAACTGTTAAATTTTTAAATAACCCATCTCAGGTGTTCAGATTCCTCATTTGTAAAATAAGAAGACTGAGTAGCATATTTTCTCTTTGGTCTCATTCAGGGGTAATAGTGTTTGTTTGTTTGTTTCTTTGTTGTTTTTTTACATTCATGTAATTTTATATTTTTACTGTTCCAGAGACTATGTTAGATTCAAATATAATTTAAGAATGTTTAGAGAGCAGTTGTCTTTGAAGACCTGAAAAGCAAAGTTGATGCATACTTATCAGAGCAGGGGGAGCTACAGGGCTAGCATGGTGAGTACAAGGTGTGTGCGCGGCACATTCCAACGGTTCATATTGGGGGGTTGGGGTGGAAACATACTTTAAAGGCAAACTCCAGAAAGATTTGAAAGACAAATGTACCTGCACTTTATAGAGGTGGGAACAGGAAAGTTCTGGAAAGGGTAAAAGGCTAGTGGAAGGGAAGGTTATCAGCCTGTCGGTGCTGTGGAAAATGACCTGCAGGAGAGCACCTGGAAGGAGAGCACCTGAAGGCAAGCACCTGCCGTGGGACCATCTCCTAGGAGGCACAGCAGTCCCCCTGATCTGCAGGGGACACAGCACCCCCAGCAGATGCCTGAAACAGAGGATAGTCCACAACTCTGTATATACTCTGTGTTTTCCTATACACACAAACCTATGGTAATGTTTAATTTATAAATAGGCACAGTGAGAGATGAACAATAACTACTAATAAAACAAAATAATTGTAACAATACACCCTAATAAAAGTTATGTGGCCTGGTCAGTGTGGCTCAGTAGTTGAGCATCAACTTATGAACCAGTATTCAATTCCCCATCAGGGCACATGCCCGGGTTTCAGGGTGTGCAGGAGGCAGCCGATCAATGATTTTCTCTCTCTCTCTCTCTCTCTCTCTCTCTCTCTCTCTCTCAAATCAATTCAAATATATTAAAATAAAGTTATGTGAATGTGGTCACTGGTTTCAGAGGATCCCTTGCTAAAGTCTTCTTGTAGACTCATTGCTTTCTGGTGCACCACATTGCCATCAATCAGAACATATCTTCCACCCATAAATTTAATGCCTTCTCTATCTTAAGTACTTGTCACATACTGTGGCCATAACTTTTACAGTTTAGGGTACACTAGCAAAATTAGCACAAATTTATTTTTCCTTCTTATAGTTTCACAGGTAAGATTGGTTCTTACTGTAGACCTTAGCAACCTCAGGATACAACTTCTTTCCTTATTAACTCACTTAAAGAAAGAACCTTGTGTCTTCTCTTTGGCATATCCGAATTGCCAGCATCACCAATCTTGCACTTTGGGGTCATCATTAAGTAAAATAAGGGTGACTTGAACAACAGCACTGTGATACTCACAGTTGATCTAATAACCAAGAAGGCTGCTCCCTGACTATGGGTGGGGAGGATCTACTGTGCGGAGAACTTGACAAAGGGATGAGTCACATCCTGGGTGGGATGATGTGGGAATCTTGAACCTTCATCACACTCCTCAGGATGGTGTGCAATGTAAAACATGAATTGTATATTTCTGGAATTAATATTTTAGGACCCTAGTTGACCTTGGTTAACTGAAGCTGTAGAAAGTGAAATCTTGGATGGGGGAAACTGTGTAGTTGCTGAAGAACAAGGTTCTGACCTAGAATGGCAGGTAGCAGTAAGTCCAGATCAGAAAAAAAAAAATAAATCAAGAGACAGGAGCAACATGCTGATGCAAAGGCCTACGCCCAGCGTGGTAACCCTAACACACAGCAGAATGGGTAGGGTAAACATTTTTGAAGAAATGGAAGTCTGGTTTCAGTGTGGCAGTGAGAAATTCAAGTGGCAGCTTTAGCAGGCTTCTGGGAGTGTAACGCTGGACTTAATGTGGGAGAATAGAACAGATGAGGTCTCTGCTTAGAGAGGAAAGGGGAAGCCTTTGGGGCAGGGGGTCCCGAGGAAGTGTCTGCAGAAAGGAGGCTAAGGCATGCGTGCTGGCACACATGTCGAGGTGGGGGGGTGGGGGTGGGTCAGATGACAAAAGAATTGCCTGGAAAATCAGAGAAGCAATGTCTGGGAGGCAGGCAGGGGACCCACAGCAGTGCCATGTCTATGTCAAGTTGCCCAGAAAGAGGCCATTTCAAGGACAGAGAGGTCAATGGTATCAACACACAGAAGACCACAGAGCTTGTCAATGACACAGTGAGTATCCTTCATATGTGCTGTCATAGAGATTTCTGCCAGTAGAAAAGGGACTTCTTTTTTTCTAGAACATTATGAAAGACTAGAGACTATCGTAAGAGTACTAACTCTGCTTTTAAATGAAACACCAATTATATTTTTAAGAAAGCTGTAGTTTTATTAAGAAAAACTTGAAGTTACCACAGACCTATATTGCAGTATTGAACTTGAGGCCAAAAAAATTAAAAAAATCTAATTTCTGATTTATTTTCCCTTCAAAACAAAACACTCCCAAAATCTACATATATACAAGCTAGAGACCAACAGTAAACACTTTTATATTGCTTATTTTGTGCAAGGCATTTTTCTAAGCACTTTGCATATTTCAGTTACAGCATCTAAACTCTATTAAACATGACCTTGTGTGTGTGTGTGTGTGAGAGAGAGAGAGAGAGAAAGAGAGAGAGAGACCATATATACTTCAGATCTCAGAGGGGAGAGGCACGAGAGGGACTGGGAGAGATTAATTAAAGAAGTTACATATATCTATGGGTAGCCCACAGACACAGAGAATAGTGGGCAGGGCTGGGTGGAGGGGGACCAAGCGGGGAAAGATAGGGGACACCTGTAATACTGTCAACAATAAAATAAACAAACAAATCAATAAACTTGCTGAGTTTATTATCACCATTTGACAGATGAAGAGCCTGAGGCAGAGAGATGTCAAGTAGTTTACTCACGGTCATAGAGTCAGTGAAGTGTGGAGCCAGAATACAAATCCGGGCAATTGGTCCCAGAGCTGATGCTCTGAACTACTATATATATAGAAGGTGTTCTTCCTTCTTAGTCTGAAATTTGCTAGAGACTTTTAGATTCTTTGCTCTCTGTAATCCACTTCGACTTTTGAGTCACATTGTTTAAATATAATTGATAACTTCATGTCAACTTAGTGCTATTCTTAGCTGGAGGGTTATAACGAAATATAGAAACACAGAGAAACCTACAAATTAAACCTGAGATCGCCACCAAGTATTATACACAAAGTTTCATTTCTAAATGAAGGTATTTACTCTGGTGTTCCAATAATAGCAAACATTTATGGAGCAATTATTATGTGCCAGGCACGCCATAAAAAGTTTAAATACCTTACTTTATTTAATCCTCACAACAACCCATGTGATCCATAATATCAGAATTTTACAAAGGAATCTCCAGCAGTTTAAGAAACTTGTGACCTCAGGTCACAAAGCTAGTAGTAGAATCAAACAGATCCAGAGACATAGAAGCATGGAACAGACTGAGGAATCTCAGAGGGAAGGCAGGGAGAAAGAGAGTGGGGGGATGGAGGGGAAGGGGTCAATCAAAGAACTTGTATGCATGTATGCATAACCTGGTGGACACCCACAATAGGGTGGTGAAGGCCTGTGGCAGGGGTTGGGGCAGGCTAGAAGAGGTCAAAGGGGAAAAGGGGGGACATATATAATACTTTCAACAATAAAGATTTTTAAAAAAATTAATAAATATATCAGGGATAATATTTTAAATTAAAGCAGGGAGAAAAAAAAAAAAAGATTTGACCCTAGGAAGTTTATCTTCAGAACACACACTTTTTTTTTAATCCTCACCCAAGAATATTTTTCCATTGGTTTTTTTAGAGAGAAGGGAAGAGTGAGGGAAAGACAGAGAGAAATATCCATGTGAGAGAAACACATCAATTGGTTGCCTCCTGCAAGCACCCTGACCATGGCCCGGGCCAGGGAGGAGCCTGCAACTGAGGTATGTGCCCTTCACTGGAATCAAACCAGGACCCTTTGGTCTGCAGGCTGACCCTCTGTCCACTGAGCCAAGCTGGCTAGGGCCAGAAGGTACACTTCTAAACAGAGCACTGTACTATCTGTATAACTACAAAAACACGATATATATCATTTTTCATAGAGTTTCTATGTTTACATGCCAAAAATGTAAGTTATTTTGCATTTTAATACAGAAGGAGGTTTGTATCATCAAAAACTGAGTTGTTCATTTGATTTTTTTTATTTAAAAAAAAACACAATTAAAATGAAAAAAAAAAAGTCAAGATGCTATCTCTACCTGTCCTGTCTCCAACATTTAAGCAAACTAAGCTCACCCAGCAGAGTATTCCAGGAGCTTGTGAAGAGCCACCGCCAGCACTGTCACTTGTCTCTGGAATTCATCTAGAACCACCCTTCTCAAAATGTGGTCCCCAGACCAGCATCCTTAGCATCACCTGGGAGCTTGTTAGAAATGCAAATTTTCAGGCTCTACCAAGACCTATAGAAGCAAGGATGCTACAGGTGGAGTCCAGAGCTACTTGTTTTATTAGCCTGCCAGGTGCTTGCGACGCTCCCTAAAGTTTGAGATTCACTGACCATGTCATACTTTCTGCTATTTTGCTTCTTATATCTAGACTTCCCCAGTTCCTCCACCCCTATGCTTTGAACCTGTAACTCATGTGTGATTTTCAATCTTAACTCTTAACTGATGGCTTGTCATGGGCTCGCTCTCCTTTCTTTGACCTTAGACCCTCTTTCAGGACTTCAATTCTGGTAAACAATGACCTAGGGTCAGAGGCCAGCAACCTCGGCGCCTTTGACACTGGACACTTGGTTCTCACCCCTTAGCTAGCTTTCCCCATTTCACAGAAAAGTCATAGAAAGTATATTTAAGGAGAAATGAAATTACACAGACAGGTGATATTTTTATTTCTTCTCAAGTTATATCATCTATGACAACATAAGATGCAAAGGGCAGATACTGAGTTGCTGACATAAAGATTAAACTATTTCATCCAAGACTCTATAGGAATAAGCAATGATATAGTTGCACCTGTGCCATCTCACACAAATTCAGTGGAACAGCGAAGACGTACTCTTCTGCACCACTGTCCCCATGTGACATCCAGGGGCCAACTTAGTCACAAGCCCTATATTCTGTAGCTTCAGGCTCAAAGCAAAGAATGGTCATTGAGTCAGGAAATTCCCAACTTGCAAAGGGATTTATGACAAAATTTCACTTGTAAGATGGCTGTTCTCTGATCCTGCAATATATCACAGTGTGGATGGAAATGAACTTCACAGGGTGATCTGATCATATACTCTAATTAATTTTTAGAGGGAGAGGAAGGAAAGAGAGAGAGAAACATTGATGTGAGAGTGGAATATGAATGGGCTGCTTCCTGCATGCCCCCTCCCTGGGATCCAGCCAACAACCAGGGCATTTTTCCCTCACTGGGAATTGAACCTGCAAACGTTTGGTTTATCGGACCACACCCAACCAACTGAGCGATACCGGCCAGGGCAGGCCTATAACTTCTCTAGTGAAAGGTTTAGTGAAAGGCTTTAAGTCAACCCTGTCCTTTGTTCTTGTGCATCTAAGTTAAGACGCCTTTGAAATTCCAGAAGTAATTCCCCTCCAAGTGGGTGTTAGCCCTCAAGAGAGCACCTAATCCTGTTAACTACCTTGTAATCCAGTCTCTGCCTAGCCTTCTGCATTTTTTTCCTTATATCCCTTCTTTACTGCATAAAAGAATCTGCAAAACTGTTATTCTGCAGAGCATTGAGACCGTGCACCCTGGCATATGTTGTCAGTTTGGATCAAATAAACTCTCATAGAAATTGTCTAGAGATTTTGACCTTTCTGACATTGACAATAGAAACAATGTTTACCCAGAAGGCAGTTGAATGATATATAAACCCTTCTCACTTCAGCTGCAAAACAGCAACCACCATGCGACCACTTACTTTTTTAGGGTGCAGTATACTTCAGAAGCATCCATTTTTGTAAGTCTATCAGAAATGGAAGTTGACAAAAAAAGTAGGCAGTAAATATCATTGCTTTCATTCTGTCTTTTCTTGTAAGTTAAACCTTGTTTTGTTACTTTAACAGGTAATGAAATCGACACAGAGAAGTTACAGTGCCTATTTTAGGCCAAGAGAAAGAAAGGCTGGTACATGTCGGAGTGGAATCTTGAATTCAGCTCCGTCCTGTTCTAGTCCCAGGTGATTTTCTCACTAAAGGAGACAGCAGCCTTAGACACACCATGTCAGCTTTCCGGCTTCTGCTTCGGGTAATGTGGCATTTATGCTCTTTTCAGGTTCAAATGACATAACACCTCCACAATTTTCTTTTCAGGGGATACAATCGCCATGGCTGGACGGTGACTAACAGACACCAGTGAGGCAACGATAGGACGTGGGATCTGAAATCCACAGTCTTCAATGAGCTAGCTAACACTGATATTATATATGGTTGTATGCTATTAGCTAAAATAAGAGTGCTAAAATAAGACTTTAGCAAATGTTCAACACATACTATTTAGTAAACTATTACTTCTTGTCAACCAGAAAAGTGTCCTGGGCACACAATGGCACACCAATTTGAGTACATTACAGAGCAATTCAAATCAATCCTTTGGTGCAGAAACAGTATATTCTATCATTTGCTCTTTTTAAATCTAAGTAGAGGCTTCTTTCTGAGAGGCTGGTTAGGTACAAGAGAGAAAAACTGATGATTTTCAAAGTGCTTTAAAATTTCTTTGAAAGTTTAATAGGAAAGAAAAAAAGAAAATCACATGCAGAATATTAAATTCCTTGAGGGAAAGAACCAGTCTTGCTCCCTAACCTGACCCCAGTGCCTTGCCAGTCTGGGCATATGGAGACACTCAAAATACCCAGCAGTCCCACTTACCAGTTCCAAGACCCACAGTGGATGCCTGAAGCCAGATAGTGCTAACCCCTATACATACTATCTGTTTTCCTATACCTGCATATGTATAGGAACTAGTCTCATGTCTGTTGAGCAATGTATGAAACCAGGTGACTGACTAGATCTCACAGCTTCTCATCCTATCCAATTATCTAATTTGGAATATAGCAAGCTCAGCAAGAATATCAAGAGTCAGGTCTGTGCCTTGCGTAATGTATTACTGCTCCTCCTCCTCCTCCTCCTACTACTACTACTACTAACTACTAAACTACCTTGGGTAAACTTTGCACCCTGCCTCAACCAATAACAACATGGCATAGAAACATGTCCTTGGTCACAATACAGCACCTTTATTGGTGAGAAGTAGTATGGTGTATTATTGAAGAGGGAAAAAGAAACAAAGGGAGAGATAGAGAATATGAAGGAGAGAAGGGCAGGGTGTCCCTAAGTTTAAAATGAAGAGGTCATTTTGTAGAAGAGACCTTAAAATAAGAATTGGGATTAAAGTAAATGTAATTAGGCAACTTTCCACAAATTATCTCCTAACTTGAAAGGCACAGGGTTGGAGTCTCCACGGGTGAGCTACTAAAGGTAAAAATTAGACTCTGTGAACATAGTTCGTTTGAAAATCAGCCTGAAGGTATTTTTGACATCTTTTCCCTCAGTATTTCCTAAGGCATTGCAGCTGACATCCATGCACTCATCCTCCCAGACTGCTGATGGGACAATCATCATCAAGAATTTAGGGCTGGCACCTGGCACGTGTTCCCAGTGGGAACTGGTCTTCCAAAAGCCCGTGTCAGCTTCTAAACAGCCAGCTATGCTCCCTCAGCTGGCTTTTAAGCAACTCGAGAGCAAAGCTGATTTTTATTTAAAATTCTCCATCATACTTTTCTCAGAACTCAGCAGTAGAGAAAGCCTTTCTGTTTATGAAAATTTGAGAAGAGGGAATTGGTTGACAGTTATATATCTTTTTTTTAAAAAAAACGACAGCTTTTTTTGGTATAAACCGATGTGTTAATGTTTCACAAGCAACCTTTCTCATAATAACAATTTGGAGACAATGTTTTAAAGAGTAATCACTTGATAATTCCCTGAGCTCAAATTATTTTTCTTTAAGATTCTGAGTCCATCAAAAGGGGGGAGGGGGAAGAACTATAAAGTCTTTTTGACGATTTGCCAGAAATACTCATCAGGAGTGTAGTAATTGTCCAAAGTACCACATCCATAGGTATTATTCCAGGCTTCACTATAACTTTTAATGTGCAAGAGTTTGTTTCATATTGCACAACACTGAGAAATCATAGTCTTTCCTTCAAAACAGCTTTTATTATATATATAGATTACAGAAGTGATATAAAATTATATTAAAATGGAAATGATTTTTGGTTTCATTTCTGAAAATTAAAATCAGTGAAAATAAAGATTGCCCTAAAATAGTCACACTATAATTTATATTAGTTAATTCTCTGCTAAATATCTTTCCTTATATTGTAGATTTTGTGCTGTGATGTTTACCTGTAAAGGATGTGAAAAAATGAAACAATGGCATTCTAAAATGTTGCAAATGGAGGTAGGTGATGTTGAATGGCATGACTGAAAGTATTACAAAATCAAAGGCTGCTGAAGAGAGGGATCTTTTCAATACGAACTTAACATCCACGAAACAGAACAACCATAATGACAAAAATATCTGCTTCGACCACTCCCAACTTAGCTCAGAGATATAGAATGATAACCAGTAAAATAAAAAGGAAAGTAATAGCCAAGAAGTACTACAGTTAGCAGAAAACATTTATTATAGAAAAACCAATCCTATATAATAAAAGGCTAATATGCAAATAGACTGAATGGTGGAACAACTGAACAACTGCACAATCGGTTGCTATGACATGCGCTGACCACCAGGGGTGCACGCAACACATGGCGGCCATTGGCAGCAGGGAGCAGAGTGCGGAATATGGCGGGCGTCTGCCGCAGCAGGATGTGGAGCAGGTGAGCGGGGGCGCCAGACCAAGGTGGAGTGGTTCACTGTCATCGGGGCGAGCCTCTGGTGGTTACTGAAAACTCTTTGCTCCTGCGCACCATGGTTCCTCCCGGCACTCATAACCACTGCCAATGCCCAGTGCCAGCCCCAGTCGCTCAGCATCATCAGCGGGTGTGAGTGGCAGCTGTTGGCCCCAATCGTCCCTCGGATGCTTCTCCACCCCCCTTCTACTCCTCAGGAGGGATAGGGGCTGGTAGCCACTTTTTGCAACCACTGCTGGCACCAGAGCCACTGCTCTCACCTATTGCCGGCACTGGCCCTGCTTGCACCTGCAGCTGGCACCGGAGCCGCTGCTAACACCCGCTGCTGGTGCCGGTGCCAGTCCTGATTGCTAGGCGCCATCAGCAGGTGAGAGCAGCAGCTGCCAGCCCTGATCGCCCCTGAGGGCTTTTCCACCTCCCCCAGCTCCTGAGGGGCAATCAGGGCAGCAGCCTCTGCTCACACCCGCTGATGATGCCAGCCCCACTCATACCCGCTACTGGTGCCGGCCGTAATCGCTCTGTGCCATCAGTGGGTATGAGTGGAGCTGGCACCTTCAGCACATGGGAGTGGCAGCAGTGGGAGTGGGGTTGCTGGCAGACAGGAGACCAGGGGGCCACAGTGGGAGGGGCCGGGCGGGGGTGTAAAGGATGTGCTGAGACCCACCCCTGTGCCTACTGCAGCCTCGTAGGCCACAGAGCCTTTCAAGGGGCACCAATTCATGCACTGGGCCCCTCGTATTCTTACAAACATCATCTTGGAAGACTAAAGTGTGACAGAGAGTGAGAGTTTTCTGAAATTATTTAATAGGTTAAGTTTTAGGAGGCAGTAATAAATCCAAAAAGGCTGACATGAGATTGAACAGTGTGGAACAGAGAAGATGATCTTAAAATATCCTAATGATTAAAAACTTGATTCGGTCCTGGTTGGTGTGGCTCTGTTGGTTGGGTGCCATCCTGGGCACCGAGGGCACATGCCCTGGTTGTGGGCTCCATCCCAGGGAGGGGATGTGCAGGAGGCAGCCGATGGATGTTTTGCTCTCATATCGCTGTTTCTCTTTCTCTCTCTCCATCTCCCTTCCTCTTTCTCTGAAAATCAATAAAAAAATCTTTTTAAAAATTAAGGAATTGATTCACGTGGCAAGACAAAAGCATTTCTTAGTCCATATCTGACTAAAGGCCCACCAGTTCCTAAGAGAAAACTAAGAGTTAATATAAGAATCACATGGCTCATTATTTATGGTTTGTATATACCTAGATGTATATACACATAATTATGTATATTAGTTATATCTCATATAATATCTATGAATACTTAAATATATTATATTTAAATGTTCATTTAACTATATGTCTTTAGTGCTATTTACAGATTCAGTCATTTTTCTACCAAATTTCAGAACATTTTTTAGGGAACTATGATTATTGTTAAAGGCAGCTCTCCAGTTGTTAGGAAGTGGAGCAAGTTGGGACATAGTTGTCTTAACTTTTGTGTGTGTAAATCCAGTCATGCTTAGGAGATGACTATTAATCTAATTTCAACCTCAGGTATTTGCATTGGTAGCATCAGATATGGATGAATTTTAACATATTTGGATATGGAAGTGTCACTTAAAATGCCTTTATAAAGGTTGCACTAAAATAAAAAAGTATGAAAAAATAGATTGATAATGCAAACGTAATAAAAAGTAGATAAAAGCTATCTCATCTATATTCTCTTGTAAAGAAATAACCACCTGCTTTATAGGACCAAAGCTGAGGTAATGAATACAAGTAAATAAAGCTGAATTTTTATTTGTCTTTGAGGTTCAAAATACATTTTTTTTTTCCCATCTAAGACAATAAAATTAAAAGCAGCGGGAATTACCATATATCTCAGAATAGGTCAAATAATTGTCAACACTGTAAGATATGAATGCAAATAATCCGTGCATTGAGATGGTGCTAAATATTGACCTATCAAAAGTTGGTAATTTTCAAGAGAATTGTTTAACTCTAATAATATGTAACTCATGTAAGCTAAAAAGGACATGATAATTATAGAAAATGCAGATGAATTCCTAGTATTCTTCAGTATTCTTTAAAATTCAGAGCCCTTAAAAGTACTAAACTAAGCAAATCAAGATCACACACTCACTTGTCACAAAAAAGGTCATATTACTTTGAAGTTGTGTGCCAATACTGGAGGAAGAAGTAATTTTGAAGACTTTTTGAAGTCAATTAAAAAAGGCTTGACCCCATCTGGCATGGCTCAGTGGCTGAGCGGCGACCTATGAACCAGGAGGTCATGGTTTGATTCTCAGTCAGGACATACGCCCAGGTTGCGGGCTCCATCCCTATTGTGGGCATGCAAGAGGCAGCCAATCAATGATTCTCTCTCATCATTGGTGTTTCTATCTCTTTCTCCCTCTCCCTTTCTTTATGAAGTCTATGAATATATGAACTTGGACTTTCACTGGAACAATAAAATAAAAATTATGATACTTTTTTGGATAAATTTATACTATTATCATTTTATTAAAAAAGCATTTTGTGTCTTTTCAATGTGGACTCCCTCCCCCACAAAAGCCATTGCTAAATCAATGTTGGGTTTTACAAGTCTCTTCAATATTGTTACCTTGTCTGGTGAGCCTCCTCTACGGATTCTTCCCTTGTACTAAGAATAGGCATGGAGTGGTATTAGTCAGGAGAGGTTAGATTATGCTAGCCCAAATCTCAGTGGTTTTAATGCCACATGTTCATGTTGGATCGGTGAGGCTCTGCTTCATGTTTTCTCACTCTGGGACCTAAACTAAGGAGGCATCATCCTGGAAATATTAACAGTCAAGGCAGGGGAGAACCAGGAGATTAATAATTGCCCATTGGCGTTTTAAGTACTTATGTTTACATTTCACCAGCCAAAGCTAATCACATGGCCAGACCCGACTGTTAGCAAGATGGGTGCCTGGAAGAAAAGGAGAACTGGAAACTGATGAACAGTTCTTGCAACTGCTGCATCCTCACCTGCTTCCCACACGCTGAAGACTGGTTCTTTTGTTTTCTAATTGGCAGCATGATCTATGCAGACCAAATGTAACATCTCATTATTTTACTATAAATCATGGCAATGGTGCTGGGAGAGATGGTCAGGAGAGAAATGGATAGGGGCAGAGGATTCATGAATGAAAACTTGATTGGCTATGGAGGAAGAAAAGCAGTGCTAAGGTGCCAGAAAAATATATTGAGGAAGTAATCTTGATCGTTTTTTAGAACTTGCTGTCTTGCTGGAGATGGCAAATAGTTTACCGGGTAGGTACACGCAAATGGCGAAGGCTGCCTGCAGCACTGCGTGAAAGGGATTCTGAGCCCAGGCCTATGTTAAGTGGGGAAAATGGAAATGATTAACAATGTCTGGCATAGGCCCAGCAGCAGAGACAGCAGTATGTTTTTGCCATTCCTTGTTTATATCCCTCATTTAAATACCGAGTCATATTCTGCGTCTCTTTGTTGCTCTACACTTAACTTTCCTTTTGCCTGTTACAAGATTATGCATGTCTAGATAGCATTCTTGTTCACAGGGGTACCTAATAAATACTTGCTGAATGAATATTTGCTTGGAAATAATAAAGAAAAAATGGGTGGTTTACATGTCTAGCAGCAAAGGAATCTCTGGGTAAATTAAATGTATGTAGAACATCTTTTGCATATTCTTCAGAATACATGCAAATGTTAAGTTAAAAGAATGATTTTCACAAAAGCTAATATTTACTAAGTATGTTCAGGTTTTACAATAAGTGCTGAATGTTTATTAGCCTATTTGAAGTGCAAAGGAAAATTACACGTTAGTCCTCATTAGTCCACTTATTCAGAAGCAGGGAGTCACTTGCTTATGTGTAACAGAGACAAATTTTATTTTAGTCTTTATTTATTGACATCATGACTTATCTTAATCACATCACCGACTCTAACTTCAAGTGTAGACAATCAGACAAGCAGATCAAGAGGGAAGAACTGAACAAATGAGGTTAATATTCACTGGATTCTATTGTTCTCCTCATCTCAATACTTTTGGTGCTGGTCACCACACACAGACAAGCTTGTCTATGGTCCTGGCATTGTGCACATTCCCTCGCATCTAGCAGATGCGAATTTAAGTGTTTGCTGCAGGAGTAAATAAGTGAACAAATAAAGGAACTATAGGAGTTGATACATGATAACTGCAGATGAAATTTTTTTCCATCTCAAGATTAGCCTGCTTACCCTCTATAACCATAAGTTTAAAGCAAAAATTTAACAGCACATAATAACATCTGTGATAGGGAAAACTAAGTTAAATGACTAAGACATGGTCATATGTTTGAAATATATGTACATGATAGAGTCAGACTGTCAAATTAGTAACTTCTAATACATATTATCCTTTAGAGATTTAAAAATGCTTGCAATATACCCTTGAAATACATGTCAATATAAGTCAAGCTTAATACCTTGTTGAATCACTGTAATCTAAAATCATTTTATTTCAGATTCAATAGAAAAAAGATCTGGCCTTTAATACAGGATCATTCATATTATCATTTAATAAATAATGAGAATGACATAATTGTGTGTGCATAAATTGCTAAAAGGAATCTATTTGTACCCATAGGCAAATTCAGAGGCTACTATGGTTTATGCTAGCAAATTGGAAGGCTACATGGAAAAAATGACTAATGATATACCAGCATCTGTCTGGCTCCCCTGGGAACCCATATACAGCAGTGGGCAAAAGTAAGTTTACAGCTATAATACAAATAAATAATACCAGAATAAACTCTGTTTTGAGTACTCACTACTGTAAACCTACTTTTGCACACCTCTGTATTAATAATAAACAGATAATCTCTAATATGACTAGCAGAAAAGAAATGTGAAGATATTTTCTGGGACAGGCCCCAGAGTAGCCCATCACTCTAAGCATTTACTGAGAGGTACAGCGGCCTGATGGGAATCAGGAACTAAATTTAGAGAGAATAGGTTCATGTTTCATCCTTAGCATGATGTCACCAGGCAGACCGACTGGGCAAGTTCTGGGTTCTTCTGTTATTCTTGTTCTTGCAAAGGAAAAATATAACTTTCTATTTCCATCATCTTAAGGCTTCTAGAATATTTCCAGGGGATTTGTTGCTCAGAACTGTTATTTTCTGATATTTTTATCTTATTCATAAACTCTGAGTAATTGTTTTTAAACCTGGCTGATTTTTTTTTCTGGAACACCCTCAACAAAATTCTAACTTTTAAATTGAGCCAGAGGTCCTAATCTTCTGTGAGACTGTTCCAGATGCTATGCTACCGGAAGCCTGGGACTGAAACAGGGCTCTATTTTCTTCTTAGATTAACAGCCTACAGCTTAACAAAGAAATGCCGATTTACTTTATTCTCAAGGGATCTCAGGTGAGAACAAAGCTACATTTTCAAGTTAATCTTAGAAAAGCTCCCACTGCAGAAGCACAAAGAACTACAAGTCATGAAAAACTTTTCGTACTTCAAAATAAAAAAGTACAGACATCTTTGACTTAGCATATGGAATAGAAAAAAACATTTGAAAGCACCTGTTCCCATCGAAAATACCTATTTAACATTTTCCTTGAAGAAAATAGTACATATAAAAGCATGATTTTCTAACTAGTGTATGTGCTTACATTAGACTAGAGATATAAACAGAATAAAATAGGGCTTTGGGAAGTGTGAAAACTGCATAAATTACAAAGTACCAGGGGACTAGTATGCATTATACTCCTCAGAATGGCATGTTTCACCAAATTATGATTCTGTGTGAGGGTTTTGCATGGCTGTCCCATTTAGCTATTCACACATTTTCCATTTCTATTTTCACTCTGGCTAAAGACCCATTCCTGTTATGCATGTAAACAGCTCACAGGGAAACTGGATGGAACACCAGCAGGTTTTTACTGTCTATTTCATATCTATGCTACAGAGTCCGAAACTTCAATGTCAATGCATTCTCTCTTTATTTATCAATTTTGGGAGCATAGTAAGTTCTCAAGAATTAGTTGCTGAATGAATCCGCCTGAAATTCTGCAAAGGAGAGGCCTTTTACTTTATTTGCATAGCACCATATGTTCAATCATCCACTGAGCTCATAGGCTAATTCAGACTGCAGGTAACAGATGATCAAACTAAAAATGACTTAAAGAACACGTGTCACCTCACATAGGAAGTCTGCAGGTAGAACTTACTCAGGGGTGATAAACTCAAGGCTTTGCGATGTAGCCATGGCTTCCAGCTTTCTATTCGGCTGTCCTGGGTGTGTGGACAGTTCTGTTCACGATGGGACAGATGGCTCCAGCAGCTCCAGCTGGTTCGTCCGCACAGGGTTGGGTTCAGAGGCCAAGAAAGGGCCTTTCCCCACATGCATCTCTTTATAGGAAATCAGAAACCTTCCTGGAACCCCCATGCCCTCCCCAAGAGGGGTTTCCCTCCATCTCACTGGACAGAATCTGGAAACACCCTCAGGCATGTGCCAGTCTCCAGAGGGGAACAGAACTGCCGTGACTGGCTCACATAGTGCTTTTCCTGGGTGAAGGGCGTGAAGATTGCCTGAGCCTCCTCTGAGGCCCATGTCTACCCATCAGGGCTCTGTGCATGAAAAAGAGGAGGAAAGCAGCCAGCGTGGCCACCGATGGCACAGATTTAACAACTGCTGTGCTTGTGTTTTTATCACGTTTTAAAAGTCTACACGAACTATATATTAAACCAATATTTCCTGTATGCAAGCTACTTCAGTAGGGACAGAGCAGCACCATTACCGACCTTGAAAATGAAAAAGTGAATATGACCTAGCTCTTGCTCTGAAAAGGGTGTTTATAATAATATGTTTGGTGTGAAGGGAGGTTGGTAGAAAATCTGCCCTTCCACACTTGGCATGTAGCACCACTTGAGAAATATTGGTCGTAGTAAAGTGAATTTTGTGAAGAAATCTCTGACATTTTCAACCTTCAGAAATCTCTGTCTCCTCAGCACTATTTGTTAGTATTCTGTGGGCGTTTTTCCTGTCTATTTTATTAACCAGGACATAGACGTGAATACCAAAGTTATCAGATAGGAAGATTGGACGTCTATCCGTTGGAGGCTGAGTGTCACCCGCTTTAGTCAAGCTTCACTCCTCATCTCCTTCTTTCTCCAGTTCAAGCGTCCAGTCTGGCACTCAACATAGTCTTCACCACTATCCTGTCCACCCTCACCCACCTCTGTTACGAAAACAATAGTCCATCCGATGAGTGACCTTCATAAACCCCAAGTGCTAGAACATGAAAGTAATCGGTAAACGGTAACTGAAATGTGGAAGTCCTGACCTTTTCCCTCATCTGGGAGAGTCTTTGTGGGTGTCTGACACATGTCTTACAAAGACTTACTCAGCTGGCACTGTACCTCTTTATCTTCTTCCTTATACCAAGATGCTAACTTTTCTAAATGTGTCATTGCATTTATACCTCTAGAGAGATTTGAAAACTAATAGAGTGACTTGCTGTTCTCATTGGTAAGCAATTATGGGACAGAGGTAATCTATATTAAAATAATTAACAGTGTACCTTATTATGATAGAGTAAGTGGGCTGTGGGGAAGAGAAATAACATTTCTCGGGTCACATTGTAACAGAAAACATGTGCTATGTTATTGACTTTGCCTGAGTCACTCATATTCTTTTATTGTCTTCCACTTCCCAGTCTGGAAGCTTCTAAAAAACAAGACCATCATTCACTCTTGTATATGACCTAATGGGAGACAATAGGAGGCATTCAATAACTAATTGTTGAGTGAATGAAATTCAGAATATTCTGTGAGCAAGATACTTATGTGCATTTATACAGGAGGAATTAATCAATCAGCCCATTTGTTGAATATGCAGGTTCACTGGAAGTTTTGAAGCCAAAATTCACAAACCCTGTAGACTGCTTCTGTACACTATGATGTCTTTTGGGAATTCTGCCCAACTCATGTGATAGCTTCTTCTCTGTGAATAGTAATCCAAAGTATTGTTCTCAGGTGACACCATTCCTCAGGGATGAACCACAGCCACTAATGTTTCTGCCTCATCATTGGGGCCTTGGCCCTTGCACATTTTGTCTGCCATGTATGCCCTTTTCTGTTTGCCTTTCATGCCTCAATGAATGAATTCATCCTTGAGTCCCAAAGGCATGACACAGTGCCTGGCACAAGATGAGGCCCAGGAATATCTGAGAAATAAATTATCTGAGGCTGATAACATTTTAAAAGCCTCTTTCTTATAGTAAAATTCTACCACATTATGGATTGGACCCAACTAACCGTAACTATTAATACATGTATTCAGTATTTATTAGTTCATACAAGGCACAATGGTAGATGTTGCAGGGCACAAATACAAAAACATAATCCTAAAAAATATTATACAGAGAGGGAAAATCACATGCATTTAATCCTGAGCGCCATCTCTGAAAAAAAATGACGTTTCCAGAGTAATGCATTGAGAAGATTTATTTTTAGAAGTTAAATTTATTGGGTTGACAATGGTTAATAAAACCACACAGCTTTCAAGTGTACAACTCTATAAAACATCATCTGCGTACCGCATTGTATGTTCATCACCCAAAGTCAAGACTCTTTCTGTCCCCATTTATTCCCCCTTTGCCCACTTCTACATCCCCCTACCTCCTTTTCCCTCTGGCTATCACCATACTGTTGTCCATGTCTGTCTTTCTGTGTATGTATGTATGTATGTATGTATCTAATCATCTCTCATCTACCTATTCTTAATCTCTTCAACTTTTTTCACCCAGCTCCCAACCCCCTTCCTCTCTGACACTATCCTATGTGTCTAAGGTTGCAGATATGCTCTGAGGGAAAGAATATCATGTATAATTATTAATATTTACCTCGAGAATGAAAGGTGGGTAAGTGGTCATGCACACGTTATATTTGCCACTCCTATTATAAAAGGCTTACTATGAATAACTTTTTTTCCTTAAAAAAAGCTATGTTTAAATGGAGTGTTCTGTACTACTTTCTAGCTTTGTTTCTCTGGGAAACAATACCTCCCACTCTTGGTGGCAGTTTGTTCCTCTGCTAAATTGTGATAACATTAACTTCTCTGTGGAACTGATATGAGGACAAAGGAAATGTGAAAATTCTTTACAAAATCTAAAGTGGAAATGAGAGAAATGTCATTTAGTTAAGCAGACACCCAGAAAAATAATACAAAGAAGTAAACAAGAAATGAATTCTAGGCAGCAAATGTTTTAAGAGTTCAGAGGGTGGCGAGGTAGTTTCTTAGCACAATTTATCGTTTCAGAAAGTAGAAGTAACGTGTAATAAAAAAGGTAGAGATGGAGACATATACTTAATATTTTAAATTTGGCTTTCCTTGACACTATTTCTAGAAATGTTATATTCTGGAGCTATTTCATTAATTTTTTTCTAATAAGTTTGAGGTGACTGGGACTGTCAACATAATACACTGAAATTATCTATATACTAGGGGCCCAGTGCAAGAATTTGTGCATCTTGAAAGAAACTGTGGGCCACGAGGCTGCAGTGGGCACAGGGGAGGGTCCCGGCCCATCCTTCGTGCCCCTGCCTGGCCCCTCCTGCTGTGACCCCCAGTCCCCTGACTGCCGGCAGCCCCCATCCCGCCATCTCTCCCATGCACTGATGGCACTGGCCCCACTCTCACCTGCTGCTGGCACCAACCCCAATTGCTCCGTGCAGCTCACACCCACTGATGGCTCCAAGCAATCGGGGCCAGCACTGGGTGCCAGCAGCAGGTGCGAGCACTGGGCGGGACTGTGGCACATAGGAGCAAAGAATTTTCATTAACCACCAGAGGCTTGCCCCAATGGCAGCAACTGGAGCCCCGCCTTGGTCTGGTGACCCTGCACACCTGCTCCACCATCCCACCACGGCCAATGCCTGCCATGTTATGGGTACACCCCCTGGTGGTCAGCACACGTCATAGCGACCAGTTGTTCGGTTGTTCTACTGTTCGGTCTATTTGCATATTAGGGTTTTACATATCAAGGCGAGCCCC
Organism: Myotis myotis; assembly: GCF_014108235.1. NCBI lineage: Eukaryota > Metazoa > Chordata > Mammalia > Chiroptera > Vespertilionidae > Myotis > Myotis myotis. The sequence goes on from NW_023416314.1 coordinate 8,476,527, forward strand.
CGACCCTGGCTCGGGCCAGGGGACCTTAGACTGTGCCCCCACCTAGCGGTGCTTGACGGGGGGCGTCAGGCTGCGCCCCCCACCCTGGTGCTGGGTTGGGGGACCTCAGGCCACGTCCCCTGCCCAGTGGAGCTTGATGGGGGACCATAAGGTGTGACCCTTGCCCCAGGTCCCGCGTCAAGCCCTGCTGGGTTGGGGGTGTAGCCTCAGGGGGGACCTCAGGCCATGCCCTTTGCCCCAGGCTGGGGGACCTCAAGCTGTGCCCCATGCTCCAGTGCTGGGCTTTGGGGACCTGAGGGTGCTCCGGGGGACCTGAGGTTGTGCCCCCCACCCTGCATGTGCTGGGGACCTGAGGCTACACCCCCAACCCAGCAGGGCTTGACGCGGGACCTGAGGCTGCGCCCCCTGCCCAGTGCCAGGCCAGGGGACTTGAGGCTGCGGCCCCACCTTGCGGGGCTTGATGGGGGTGGGGCCGGCCGGCCAGGACTGGATCTCGCCCAGTAATGGTGGGGCCAGCAGGGTCTGGGTCTCATGTGATTTTGAGGTGCACAAGGGTGGGCGGGGACTTGACTCTGGGTCCTGTGGTGTGCCCCCGACTCTGACAGGAGGAAGATTTTCAAATACATTTTACTAATTTCTTTCATCTCTGACACTTCTATTATAGAGAAAGGGCAAATAGCAATAATAAAATATTTCCTCTAATTAATTCCTTTTTAATGAGCATGAATTTTGTGCACTAGGCCACTAGCATAGATTTAAAAGGCTAAGTAACCAACCATCTGTCTGTCCGACAGTCTGACCGACTGGCCAGCTGGTATATATGACGTGCACTGGCAATTTAAAAATAAACATTGACTCACACATATGTGATATTTGTCCCGTCTGACACTGGCCCCCCATTTAAATTAATTCAAAGACAGTTTCCCGTGATGCCAGCATTTGCAATGACTATTAATAAATCTCAAGGACAAACTCTAGACAGAGTAGGAATATTCCTACCTGAACCCATTTTTGGACATGGTCAGTTACGTGTTGCTTTCTCTCGAGTTCAAAGAGTGTGTGACATTAAAGTTAAAGTTGTAAATACTTCATCACAAGGGAAATTAGTCAAGCACTCTGAAAGAATTTTTGCTCTTTTTTTTTCCTATTTTTATAATTTTTTTCTTTATTGATTAAGGTATTACATATGTGTCCTTATCTCCCCATTGTCCCACCACTCCTCCTCCTCCCCCCGCTCCCCGACTCATGCCCTCACCCCCCTGGTGTCTGTGCTACTCTTAACCTGGTATACAGGGAGGTATTAGAATAAGTTTAATCAATTTATAAGTCATTGTTGTTGTTGTTGTTTTTAATATATATTTATTGATTTCAGAGAGGAAGGGAGAGGGAAAGAGAGAGAGAAACATCAATGATGAGAGAGAATCGTTGATTGGCTGCCTCCTGCATGCTCCCCACTGGGGATCAAACCCACAACCTAGGCATGTGCCCTTGACTGGAATCAAACCTGGGACCCTTCAGTCCACAGGATGATGCTCTATCCACTGAGACAAACCAGCTAGGGCAGTCATTGTTTTTATCAATGTTGTTTTTATATCAGTTTTTGTTGTTTTTATATCATGTTTTTGTTGTTTTTATATTATGTCTTTGTTGTTGTTATATCATGTTATTATTTATTTATTAATCAATTTATATATTATGTTCATATACATTTTACTAATTTTCTTTCATCTCTGACACTTCTATTGTAGGGAAAGGGCAAATAGCAATATTAAAATATTTCTTCTAATTAATTATTTTCAATATGCATGAATCCATGCACCAGGCCACTAGTAAAACCATAATATCTGATCTGACTTTATTGATTTAATCTCCCAAAGATATTAAAAATAATTTATTGATAGCTACTAAATGAAAATAAAAATGAAAAAATGTTTCAATCTAACAGATCTGTGACCACTGGATCGGAGCAGAGGAGCAAGTGTGCTGCAGGAGACATGCACGGGGAACTTGAAAGAGGGGTTCCAGGAGGGGGAGGGGCTCCAGGCTGCAGCCAGCTCATGAGAGCAACAAGGTTGGCTCATGAATAGTGATGGGGCAGCCCTGAGCAGGCTGCAGGGCAATACTCCAAAAACAAGGTGGATAAGTATTAATAAATGCAATAATTATTTTATTAGATCACAGCTATGTTTTGATAGGTACCTTGTATACATTAGGGACACAATAAAAGTTTCTAGAATATGTTGAAAAAGGCAATGGAAAACATATTTTTCTATTTAGGTCTAGGGAAATGGCTATATTTTAAGAGTATTGGGCTTAGAATACAGTCATACTTCATAGTCCATTTTTCTCATGCCCAAACATAAATGCCAAGTTTCATATATGTTCTAATATTATATTACTAGAGGTCCGGTGCACAAAAATTCATGCACTGGTGGGGGGGGGGGTTCCCTCAGCCTGGCTTGCCCCCTCTCACAGTCTGGGAGCCCTCAGGGGATTTCCTACTGATGGCTTAGGGAGGCAACTGGGCCGATCAGGGGAAGGTGCCACCACCATCACCCCACTGCTGCTGCCACAGCCGGCCGCTGCTGCTGCCTGCCCTCGGGCCTCGCAGCTGCCCTGCCCTCGGTCCGCTGCGGCTTTGTCCAGAAGGATGCCTGGAAGATGTCCAGTCTATCCGGTATAATTAGCATATTACCCTTTTATTAGTATAGATTCCCTGCATGAGTCTGTAATACTAATGGAATCATTTCAAACAGATGGGAACACTAATGCCAATTTAATCAAGGTATCAAATTCATTATATTTTAATATAATTTCTGGGAGAGAAATTTTCCATTTAGTGTAACAAAGAACAAAAACAGAATGTGATGCACAAATACCATAAATTTGTCAATGAAAGAAGAATGTTTTAAACTGGGATATGAGAGACTTTAACCATTTCCTAAAGAGGAGGAATTTTAAGCTAATATTAGAATACATGCATGCTGACATATATAAAGCTACACTCTTCAGTTTGCTGTCTTAAAATAATTATGCTAAAGTAAAAACTGAGTTCTTGATCTACAGTATGGACTCAACTGATTTCATACTACTCTTGTATTTTCCTTTCAGGTTCTAACTTAATGGATACCATCAGGATAATGTTCAAGATTGATATTTGGACTTAAGAGCATAGAGCAAGAGCTGCATTAATTTATGCAGCTTTGGTAAGTAGGCTGGACCAATAAGACTGCTTATAGAATAACTAGAGGCCTGTTGCACAAAGAGATTCATGCAATAGGCCTTCCCTTCCCTTGGCTGCTGGCACCAGTTTTCCTCTGGCACCGGGGACCCAGACCTTCGATCTGGCTTGGGTCTGGCCAGAGCCCTGCCCAGACCCCCCCAGCCGTCAGGCTTCCCTGCTCCACTGATCCCGGGGCCGTGAGGCCTCACAGCTCCACTTGGCACCGGGGCCGTGAGGCCTCCCGGCTCTGCTGATCCCGGGGGTGTGAGGCCTTGTGGCTCTGCTGATCCCGGGGCCATGAGGCCTCCCTGCTCGGCTGGCTTTGGGTAGGTTTGGCTTCGCTCCGCCACTTGGAGTCTAGTATGCAAATTAACCGCCATCTTTGTTGGCTGTTAATTTGCATATCGCCCTGATTAGCCAATGGGAAGTGTAGCGAAGGTACAGTCAATTGCCCTTTTTGTCTTTTATTTGATAGGATGTTTGCCTGATTATTATTCAGAGTGTGATAGTATAGCAATATGCACTTTGAGTAGCACTAATAAAGAACAGCTTTTACTCCTCCAATTTCTTAGGCCAATTTCCAAAATAATTGGTGCCAAACACACTATGAGGAAGAAAAAATCCAACCTCAAACTTCACAGAAATAAAAGTGAGACAATATTTTATCTTGGTTTATGGTTTTAAAATGGCCAAAATGTAGTGTATATATCTGAACCTTAACAAATATTTAGTTAAGGTATGTTCACACACACTAAACTTACAGGCCATTTTTATAGATGTAAAAGTTTCCTGGATTTGAATAATAACTATATAAAATGCAAAACTATTTTTATTTGCTCAAAGGTTTATTGGTTTGTACTTCCAGTTAGTAGAAAATGAAAACTATGGAACAATGATTGCCCAAAGGAACAAAACAGATACATAAACCTTTGATTTATTAACCATATAAAACAGGCAGCAGCTCACTTAATAAAGAAGCTACAGCCATACTGGGGGGCTCCCCAGGGTAAAATGTTCCACTTTGTATAGCTTTGTATGTAATTAAAAATCTATCTCAACTATGACCTTGAATATATTCTGGAATAAGTTATAATTAAATAACCAGAATCTCTAGTCAATAACAGCTGCAAGATAAGCAACAGAAAATGTCTTCTAAGTGGTGGTGTATTTATATCTTTCTAAACTATAAACTTTTTTGCCCCAATGCATTTCAAATAGAGTGTCAGCCATCCTGGCTTTTCAGGGAGCTTTTGATCTCAAATGATTCAGTCATTCTTTTGAAATTAATAAGGCAAAGCTACTTCCATCTCACACAATTCACCAAAAGCATACTTATATAATCATTCTAGGAATGCACCTAACTATTTGGCAGCATTTAAGAAGTGTTGATTTTGAGTACAAGGAATAAAATATGGCATTGACTATTATGTTATCAATAGTTCAGATAAAAAACGTTTTTCATAAAAAGACATGCTATTGTAAATTTCATAATTTTGTATTTTCCTGTCAAGTTCTAACTTAATGGACACCATGAGGATAATGTTCAAAATAGAAATTTCTTAGTAAATTTCATAATTTCTCCTAATGTCTAATCTTAATATCATGTAAAGACAATCCACTGTTAAGAAATGTCACATATCTTATGAAAAATATTAAGTAGCCAGAGAATAAAGATTAAGTAAATACAATCTCAATAAACATTAAGTAAACAGCATTTCTCTTCCAACAATTAACTAATATTATAGCTGCTATAAACTTTCAAATGGACGTTCATAGATTGGCAAAATGCCTATTACAACCTACATATTTACTGCAGACATTTTCCTAGAAATGATTTACCTCTTACACCTAAAAGTCAAATTTAGGGTGAAATAACCACAATCTGTGTCTCTAACATTAGCCATGTTTTAATATATGAACACTGGTGTTCCAGTGCACAAATTCGTGTATATTGATGGAAATTAATTAGAAGGTGGCCAGCAGTGCAGGACTGGGTGAGAGCCAATCTTCTGCAGTCCCTCCCTGGCGTCTGCAGAGAGGGCAGGGTCCCTTCGGCAGGTGGGTCTCTCAGCCTGGCCTGCGGGGATCAGGCCGAAACTGGCTCTCCAGCACCCCCCGAGGGGTCCCAGAGTGCTAGAGGGCACTCTGCAATGTTGCTGTTGTACAGGATGTAGAATGCAAACCAGATTTGGGGCCCATAGTGCCCCAGCAACAATATAACCCATGGCCGAAGGTGGAATTGTTCGGCCCCATGAGGACTGGGCTCCCTCCTCTCTGGTTTCAGGGTGCATCACTTGAGAACCACAGCTGCCAAGTCACTACAGCTTGGCAGCTCCAGCATTGAGCATCTGCCCCCTGGTGGTCAGTACGCATCATAGCAACTTGTAAGATGGTGGGAGGGACACTTAGCATATTAGCCTTTTATATATATATCAATTGCTAACCTAAGAAAAAAGGTGTATAAACTTGGGACACTTTGACTCGTGTTAATATGATGTCAAGCACTATTACAACACCGTTGCTTTCGACAGCCTCTTATAAACGTAACCATAGGTGTCATAGTACAGCATTAACTAAGACACTGAGAGAAAAACCACAGGAGTGAAGGGGTGCTTTCTGTTGGGACCCCCAGGAACAAAAATGTCTCAAAAGGTACATCCGTTGACATTTAGTGTCAATGTGGTTTCATCTTGGACTAAAAGTTTTGATAAAAAAATAGGTAAATCAAAAGGATTACACTCTCCAAGTATAAGCTTAAGAATACATTTGAACATGATGATATGGTGGGAAAAAAAAGAAATTAAGCAACACTTACTCATTATTTATCATGCTGCTAGTCTGCCCACATTTCACATGTAAAACAAATTGGTCAGAGAATATGACTTTTCTTAAAAGAATCACCATAAATTGACTGAACTGCATACAAATAACTGAGACCTAAGTCACTGTCTCTGTAATGTTTGCTAATAATCTGAAAACAATGACAGAGACTCATAAGGCTGCTGTCAAAAGTGTGCATACAAATGACCTATTTGCACACATAAGTGTCAAGGCTGTATAAGCTCTACTGAAGAAGTGATCCCAGGAAGTCACGGGCAGAATATAGAATACAGCCTTAACCAAGTATCACAACATGATCAACATTTGAAAATAAGCCCTGAATCAATGTCAGGTGGATTTCTCAGGAGTCCACAGGATGTCAACATGAGAGCCTTTGAAATGTAAAGAAATTTATGCGCAGAACTCAAAGTGTCAAAACAGGGAACTGAACGTCAATATACCCTAAGTCCATGCCCTTAATATTCATGTCAACCTGTCCGCCTGATACATTTTATTATAGATTGCAAATACCAATTATAGAAAAGCAGGAGATTTACTGACAGAGCACTTCTGAATGTGAGTCAGCTAATGCAGAGCAACAACTGAGCACACTGGTACAGGACATGTAGAATTAATAAAAGTCACTTTGATCCCTGACCCAGGCACCAAGATTTTGGCCAGATGGTTTGAGGTGTAAATCCATTGTATTTATATTTTTGTAAAATCTACATAAATAGTTTGGGACTCTAGAAGCAATATTTTGGAAACATACACAGGCACACACCACAATAGATAAATATATAACCCCCACAATTTATGTATGATTTGTTTCTGCTCAGACGCTAACACTGAGACAAGGATGTATGTGCAGGTAGCCTTTCTTTGGGAGGCTATTCCTGGAAGCACAAGTGAGAAGGTGGATAAACTGAAACAGGACAGGAAGAAACTCGAAGGAACACATTATTGCAATGAGCAACTTCAGTTCAACCCCTCTGAGGAATCACATGAAACATACTTAAGAACTTCCCCCCCCAGAAAGACAGAGAAGTTGGTGGTATTTATCCCCTGAATTCCCCGTGTCACTGTTGAGAGTTGTTCCTGGGGACATCACAGCCCCAGCACTCCTAAGTGGAGGAGGTCTAAGCAGGCTTCCAGGAGGTAGAGAAACCAAAACACATCAGCACTGAGATGGGCAGCTGTCAGCATTTCCAGGAACACAAACCTGGGCTCCAGGGGAATGAGTCAGGGCATCAACAGTATCTGCTTCAAAACTACCAGCATCACAGAAACTCAGCTTTCTGGATTCCGCAGTAGGCTCTTTCTAAAGAACTGATAGAGTATCCCGGCCACTGGAAAGCGAAGCTAGAGAGTATCTGAACCTGCTTTCTTATTTCCCCTTTTCTCTTGGACCCGCCCTCTTCATCTGCCTGTCAGGTCCCACATGGAGTCTCTACAGAGGCTGAAGATGTCCTGTGCATTTCTGCCCGAGAGGTCAGTACACTGTGTGGGAGCCTAGGGCAGGGGGAGCTGTGTTCCTGCTGTTCCTGCCTTTACTGCTTTTGTGCAGACGCTGTGGTTGTGGTTATCACACTGTCTTCTCCTGACCTCCACCCAGCTGACACTGTGTGAGGAGAGGCTGGCGTCAGCCAAGCATGTGCCATTACACGTGCGGTTTTCTGCAATGTTTCTGAGGGCCATGCTGTGTTTAGACTCTTGCCCTATTTTAATCCCAATCTATGTAAGGAAGCCGGCCTTGTGGCCATACATTCAAAGCATCAGAGATTTTCTAATAGTCTCAAAAGTGATGTTCTGGCACCTCAAGATCCATTGGTGAGGGCAGGGAAAAAATAGTAGAAATTCTATTTGTATTTATTTTAAATGATGAGTTTAAAACATCTATCCTTTTCATATTTTATAATGTTATACAGTACTATGTATAGTTTGTAAAATACACACATATTAAGAGTGAGATCAAAGTTGGCTTTTTTTTTTTTAAACTAATAAGGTGCACCATCAAGATCTCTTAAAGTCCTTCTCTAAAAGATTGCATCTATTGTCCCCTGGCCACGTGGATCAATGACCTCTGGCAAAATAGCAGATGTTCAAAGGGACTTTTAGATGGCTGCTATTGGATGTGCTGAGAAGTCCCCTCCATTGGCGAACCTCAGGGCCTCATGGTTACACTGTCCAGTCCAAATGACTCTGGGCATCTACTCTGAGTGTTTCATTTCCTCAGCCCTGTAGTTTGCTTTCAGGGTTTGGTTAATAAACAAAAAGGCCTTTGAAGAAAGAGTCCCGTAAAATGAAGCACTCTCATTGTTCCATCTAAGACATAATTGTCTACAGGGGTGATTCTAAATAATAATTTATGGGAAAGACGATATTTATAGCGTTGGTGTCAAACTCAACAGTATGGTTGAACACAATATAAGCAATACTATTTATTTTTTTGTTAATCCTGACTTAAGGATATTTCTAGAGAGAGTAAAAGGAAGGGTCAAGAGATAGAGAAAGAGAACCATCAATGTGTCTCTCATATCAGTTGGTTGCCTCCCGCACTCAAGCCTGCAACCAAGGTACATGCCCTTGACCAGAATTGAACCTGGGACCCTTCAGTCCACAGGCTGACACTCTACCCATTGAGCCAAACCAGTTAGGGCAGAAATACTATTTTGATTTACTATGCAACACTTTTTCAGTTTTAATTATGGTGAATAGGTTTACTTTTCACTATGTTCTCTTTGCTCAACAATGCTATACCTACCTACTGAGCAGGGACCTTGTTGTCTACTTTCTTTAGTCAACAAAAACACCTTGCAGGCTGTTACAGTTAAAAATGACATGAGCCCTGGCCAGGTAGCTCCATTGGTTAGAGCATCGTCCCAAGGTTGTGGGTTTGATCCCCAGTCAAGGAACATACAAGCAATAACAACTTCAAGTAGGAGATGTAATTTGTGTTTGCTGGGATGAATATTTAGCAACTTTATCTGGTGGCTAGCCTCAGGTGTCCACCTTCCCTTTTATAGCCCTAAGTAAGATCAATAAGAAGCAACCAATGAACTCATAAATAAATGGAACAAAAAATTGATGTTTCTCTCTCTGTCTCTCTCTAAAATCAACACATTTAAAAAATGACATGAATAAACTGTTGACATAATGCACTATTAAGGGATTCCAGTTTTGAAGGATACTTCCTGATTTTGAAACAGATTTGATGATCAAGTTTGGCTACTGTTCTGGGCAACCCAGAATACAAGCTTGAAGGGAGTAGGAACAGCTCAAAAGTACAACAGCACCCAATTAAAATTAATAAGGGATTAAAATTAATCTACATATTTCCTTCAGAATTTATAATTTCTTTCCTCTCTTCTTACTTCCCCAGGTTGTTAATTATTGCTTGCATTTATATGAGGAAAAAAATAATTTACTTCTATACAGTGCTTTTCCATTTATAAGAAAAAAATAAATTACCCATCAACACTAAAACCCCATGGAAAAGAGATTGCTGTCACCCCCATTTTAAGTAAAAGATAATGAGACTAAACAAAATTAATTCTTTGTCCAAGGACATTTAGATAATAAATAACAAAGTCAGGGAAGTAAAACCCTACTTTCATGACTTCAAAGATACAGCAGGCTTTCTATTTTACTGATCTTTATATAGTATCCAGTTCTTGTGTGTGTGTGTGTGTGTGTGTGTGTGTGTGTGTGTGTGTGTGTGTGACTTTATCCAAAACTGCAGATATAGAATATTGTTGTTTCACATAAGGATAGAGTAGCATATCTTGATTAAATGTATGATATTAGTTTTTGAAGATGTCTGTATTTTGTTGACATTCTTTTTTTTCGGGCACAGAGGCAGCTTGAGTGAATAGTTTCAAGGAACAGAACACACAGTCTTCTTTGTAAGAAGTGATGTCATTCATTTCGAGTCTGTTTTATTAAAAGCACAGCATAATTTTTTTTCTCGAATTGAGGTATATTTCTATCTAGGATGTTCCTAAGTATTTTAGATGAAAAATTCAACACCATAAAGGATTGATCTTACTTATGGCTATAAAAGGGAAGGTGGACACCTGAGACTAACCACTAGATAAAGTTGCTAAATATTCATCCCAGCAAACACAAATTACATCTCCTACTTGAAGTTGTTACTGTTTGTTTACATTTTTTTCCAAGTTGGCTTGCTGCAAATTCCAGAGCTGATGATCCTGTTTGCTTTAAACTTTTCTATAAAGAAATAGCCTGAGAGCTCAGTTTTAATATCAGAAACCATGACTGGAGTGGGGCTCACCTTCTTGATGTCAATCCAATGCCAGTAGATTTTCATGTTGCATAAGCAGTAATTTACAAGTTACCCTTAGAACATTTGGTCTAATGTCTCTTAGTCACAGGCACAAAGAGCCCACCTCAACTCTATGTTCTAGTAAGAACACAAACAAAATAAAACCAAGCCTTTGTTTAAAATTAAGTGTTTTAAGTTGTTTTTTTAAAAGAAAAATAAGGAAATACAAAAAGACTCAAAAACAGTTTTGTTAGCATTGCCCAAGTATTTCTGTTCCATTTCATTACAGTTTGTAAAGAAAAAGGATAAATGATACATCAGAAGGTGGGTCTCTGATTTTGAGAGACATAGTGTATGTTTACCCTGAATAGTTCTTGTCCTCTGGAGGCCTCCAAAGAGGGACTACTTACGTTCTGTGAATAAGCGCACTGAAATAATTGACCAATATGTGAGTGCGTAGGGACATAGAAGCAGTTAAGCACGTTTTATGAGATGAGTAAAATAGAATAGATACAGTGTAATGGAAATAATAATGGAACAGTGACAGGCACAGGAGACAATAACACTCATGTCTCTCAGAACAGAGAGACAGCCCACTGAGACAATAACGCTCCCAAACCATTCCAATGATACAAAGGAAAATGCTCTGGGCCTAACGTCAATTTGATGGTCTATAAAAAATTCTCATTGCATCTAGGCTGCTAAATTTAATGTTTCTGAAAAAAGAAAGTAAAAGATGAATTGATTTCTCTCTTTCTCTTTTTTTTAAATGAAGCTTTTGTTTATCAGGCTTTGTTTTTCATTTTCATGGCTGGAACACAATTACATTTTATAGACAGATGGCTTTTAGCCATGCTAATTATCATCATGATCAATTAACTCAGCTGCTGTTTAGAATGGGGAAAGCTATATAAACAACATTCTGGAAAATTTATCTTTTATAGGACAGTTGTAGAAACATCACCTATCATGCATATAATTCAGGAAATATCCAATTGACCACACTGTTGTGACAAAATGGGCTTTTTGTAAAAAAATTGAGATTGTTTTACTATATCTTTGCCCTGTCAGGAAACTGAAATGCATGCCTGTTGCAAAGACAGTTAACCCCAGTGTCACCGTAAGGAAAGTGACTTGCCATGTACCTCGCTTTGGGGGTGGCAGGGCCAGTGGCTGGAGGCATCGGACCCTTCCTGTTTGGGTAGACGGCATGCTACCACTCTGTGCCCTTCAGTTAGCAGCCTCATGTGTCAGAGGTGAATGTGTGGGTAATATGAAAACTAGTCACCTTCCTAATGTTCTGCTTTATACCATAGATATGTGTGAAGCTCCATCAGCACCTTCTTCAAAATTAAAATGAGATCTACAAATTTTACACATTTATATGAACAGCTCCACAAGGAGTTTCTGACATTCCTGATGCAGCCCCCTCTTGCTTTCTATCTCCACAGGCTGGAGGGTACCATAGGCTAAGACGAACGGGCAGTGTATGCCCAAGTCTTGAGGAATCGTTAGTAAGTCTAAAGCAGATGCAGGTGTACTGAGAAAAAGGCCCACACAGAGTTCAATCCAGGACTGACTCTCAACTCAACTAGTCAGGCTCTGTGCCAGAAAGAAACATGAGCATCCATTCTGCTGGCGTCTGTGTGGGTGCCTGTGTGAATGTTGGGGTTGCAAAGATTACTTTTTAGGAAGGCTACTCTACTATTCCTTCCCTACACCAATCCTACCACCCTACAGCATCCATTTGGTCATAGCACCTACAAGACAGAAATAAACAGTGAAATGCATGTTTGTGTGAGGAGAAGGGAAGTGAGGGAGTGGTATGATAGCTCAAGGAAAGGATTATTTCTCCAAACCCAGGTAAGTAAAATTTTACTATGGTTTGATCAAATCATTCTTCCAGGCACAACTCAATGAGCATTGTACATAGTCCTACCCACTCCCTGCACTCCCCACCCAAACAAACAACCACTTTCTCTTCTACATAAGCACAGTATTTTATTCACATATCTACCATGTAAATCAATTTCATATTAATTTCTATTATGTAAAATAATCCAAAGGGCATGAGCCTGATCTCTCCTAGTAGATAGCTTGTCCTTTGAAGGAGGAAAGTGACTCCTATTCATCCTTCTGCCCTTAAAGCCCCTAGTCCACTGACTTGCTCATAGAAAGTGGTCATGAAATATTTACTGTGAGGAATTATTAACATGTTTCTGAGCTCATAGCCAAAGAGCAGAAAAGTAACAATGTATATAAGTCTGTAACTTTCCAAATATATATACTAGGACTTCTGGGCCATTAATAAAACCAAAGCAAGACACTTCCAGAGAATGGTGTTGCCCTCCACTGAATTCCCACCAGGAATGACTATACTGGAAGGACAAACAGCATCAAAGCATGGAAACCACACACAAAAGTAGACCTAAATAGAAAATAAATACAAACTGGTTTCAGACCTTAGCAGCATCCTCCTGGCAGCGGAGAGAAAGGACTCATGAAAACCTAGGATCTGATTGCCGCTTTTTCATTGCCACTCTTACCCACTGTGTAGGGCTACTGTCATTTTGCCAGTCATTCAAGCATTTCTGGTTATACATCATGATGAATTCCCTCTGTTAGGGACTTTGGAGTTTCAAGGTTGAATAAGATAAGGTATTTAACATTAAAAATAACCAATGTTGCAAACATCTCCTGCAAATACTTTTAATGAAGATATAATCTGTAAAATAAAAGTATAAAAAGATGCAATAAAGCTGCTGACTTTCAAAGCTCTAGTTTATATTTTTAGTCCTAATGCACAGGATTATTCTTGGAGATTACTGAAGTATGCTGCTTTAAAATGTTGGCAGCTTTCCTAAGCTGCCCTGAAAATCTCAAGTGACGATTTAACTGTCTTAATAAGTCTTGATTATACTTTATTTTAAAAATAATACCTGTTGCATAAGACAGAAATCCAAACACAGAGAGCTAATATACTTGCTTAACAGGTTTTAATTATTGTATATGCTACATAAAGACATTTATGCAGCTACTCTGTTTTTTTTTAAGAAAGGCATTTATTTTGCTCTGTAAAGCAAGCAATGGTGCTTTAAACATCAAGTGATGGTACTTTAAATGTCAGTAGAACCATCAATTATCTGGATTTTTTGCTGTATTAAGTTTTTATAAAGAGAAAAATTATAAAAGGTATTATTGTGGATTTATTCCAAAAATAACTTTGGAGTTATTTACTTGGCCAGTATGAAATCAGTGTCATCTTTTCTATTTTCTGTGTATTTAGGCTATACAATGAGAATTGATTTTCTAAGTGATAGCCCCAAGAACTTGCAGGAGTTTTACTTATCAAAGAAAGATTCAATTATGTTGTTATATTGTAGTTATCAAGGAAGAAAGTCAGGGAGCATATTTCACAAAAGGCTCCTCAAGAAAAGTTGCAATAACCTTCAGTTACCTAGATTAACACGTCTAGATAATTCTGACTGCCCATTTCTCAGTGGTCCATGCAATATGGATTTATGGTATAAGAACATTTTACTTTTAGCAGTTTCTATATACCAGTATATTCCCAATGACCCTCCAATTGTTACATAATCAGAACAGGTTTTTAATTAGAATTTTGTTGAAGGAGAATTATATACAGGGTAGGGCAAAAGCAGATTTTCAGTTGTGAATACATGAAATAAAATTTATTCTTGTATTATTATTTATTAACTATTGTATTATTTTCCATGCAATCAACTATAAACCTACTTTTGCCGAACCCTGTATATAATAGTAGAATCACCAATAGTGCTGAGTGAAATGAAAGATTCAAACAATATATAAATAGAAGTATTAAACATCCCAGGAGGCTGTGTTTACCTTTTCAGATTCCAGGCTGTTTTGCAATAGAGGTTAAAAGCCTGGATGGGTGGCTGAGCTAGAGCATCCAAAGGATCTTTGCCAATCCTGACATTGTGTGGTCTATAGAGTGATGACAGTTAATGGGCCAAACCTTGAGGCACTTGGATTTCTTTGATGTGTTCTCAATAAAGGGTAAATTGGTAAAAAACACAAGTATAAAATGCCAACAAAATTAAAGAATTACAGCAAGATACACACACACACACACACACACACACACACACACACACATATATATATGTGTGTATATATATATCTACCTATAGATATAGATTAGATATAGATATAGATATAGATATAGATATAGATATCTTAGCTTCTTTGGATGTGAACCCTGCATTTTTGCTTTTACTTAGCTAAAAAAAAAATTCTTTAAAAATAATTTCATCCAAAGGGAACCCTCATGTACTGTTGGTGGGAATTCAGATTGGTGCAACCACTGTGGAAAACAGCATGGTATTTACAATGGAACTGCCTTATGACCCAGCGATTTTATTTCTGTATATATATCCAAAGAAACCCAAAACACTAACACGAAAGAATAGATGCACCCGTATGTTCATTGCAGCATTATTTATAGTAGCCAAGCTTTGGAAGCAACCCAAATGTCCACCAATAGACAAGTGGATAAAAAAGTGATGGTACCTATATGCAATGGAATATTGCTTGGCCATAAAAAAGAACAAAATGTACTATTTATGACAGCATGGTTTATGCTAAGTGAAATAAGTCAGTCAGGGAAAATAAAATACCATATGATTTCACCTTTTTATGGAATGTAAAGGACAATATAAATTAACGAACAAAATAGAAACAGATTCATAGATGCAGAGTACAGATTGATGGTTGCCAGAATAGACGGGGTTAGGGGACTAGGTGAAATAGGTAGTTTGAGTACTACAGACTAGTATGTATAAACTAGTCATGGGGATGTAGAGTACAGCATGGGAATATAGGTAGCAATACTGTAATGACTATACAATATGGTGCCAGTTGGGAACTGGAAATATTGTGAGAAACACTTTGTCAAGTATATGATTGTGTAATCATGATGCTATACATCTGAATCTAATACAAAACAATATTAAATATAAACTGTAATTGAAAACATTTTTAAAACATAAAAATAATGATTTCATCCACGTAAAAAAACCCACCTAGCATTATCTGCCTAGTTTATTAAGATTTAAAAACAAACGAACTGTCCAATGCTGGTTGTTGGGGAAAAAAGGCCCGCGGAATGTACGCCTCCCTGGCGTCTCATCTGTTCTGCAGCAGAGTAATTTGCACGTGGCCTGTCCCACATGATAGTTTTTCCCCAAACTCAGCAGAAACCATGGTTGACCTCTGATGAACTAATTAGGATGGTAAGAACTACAGAAGAAATTTATTCACTTAATATTTGGGGGGGTTAAAAGGCCATCCATTTCCATAGATAATGGAAAATGGATCTAAATAATTCATAACTTTCTATAGAGAAAATGCAATCCTAGATTTCCCCCCTAAAACTTTGTCAAGTCCTCCATCTCATGAAGGGCTGCCCTTCCAGTTAGAGACTCTCAGGCCTCCCCGCCGCAGCCTTTGTCTCTCCACCCTGGCCCACTCCCACCTGGGAACTTCCTGTCACCCCCGCAAGCCTGAGTCTGAAGGAAGTCTTCCCTGACCAAGAATCCTCCCCACCTTCTTCATTTCTTCTCCAGCTATAATTGTTTTCTCCACGGTGTGCCAGCTTCTGTGGTAGTGTTTTTTACCACCCCCCCAATTTGTATGTGTGCTTGTGCACGTATCCTCTTTCAGACTGTGAATCCCGTTAAGAACAGCCTAATTCATGATGGATTGCTTTACTGTCATCATTACAACTTAGTTCTAATCATCAGTCTGCTAATCACTGCCTGGGGGATTTATGTAACTAGGTTCATCTCATAGATGCTGGATGAGATGATATTAAGGGATATAAAGACGATACAATTCTGTGATTATTATAGAAGAAAAATAGCCTAAAATTAACATTACTCAAGTGTGCATTCCTAAAACTTAGCACATGCTTCATATAGAGTGGGTATTCAGTCAACATTTCCAATATAACTGAATAAGAATATGAAAATAGTATGATCATTCGAGCAATGAGTGAGATATAGTTTTCATGAGAAGCCAAACACATGACAAACAGGTTCCACAAAAATAAAATTACTTAAGCGGATGCAAAATCCTCCTCTAAGCCAGGGTGCAGGACTTCTGACAAAACTTGAAATAAGGGGTTTGGGAGACCAGGCAGAAGATACCATCTTTTGGTTCTGAAATAGATATACCTGGGAAGACTGAGCCCAGGAAGCTTGAGCTCTTTACGGCAAAATACTTTGTGAAATATAGAGGAAAAAACAAACAAAAACAGTAAAAACAACAACAAAAAACAGCACACAAGGATTTTTACCCAGCCACCATTTGTCCCCAAGTACATCTGTATCCTTACTCCGCCAGCCTGTACTCTGGGGTGCGTAGGCATTGGGGGTGCCGGGCCCTAGCATCAGGAGCTAGGCATATCTGGCCCTCCAGTATGGCATTCTGATGCACTTTACACAGAACTGATGTCAAATTGGGCTCCTCAAAGTTTCATCTCACTCATCCATCCCAGGAAATGAATGGCCTATTTCCAGCCAGTCTCCCACTCTAGAGACCCTCTCCGCTATCCACACACACTCTCCTTTTACACCCCCCACATCCAGTGGGCAAACACACCCGGCTCATCCTACTCAAGAAACACATTTATTCCTCACAGTGTCGGAGTTCGTCTTCCTTATATTTTCATGTTCTAGTAAGAGCTTCCTCTTTGGGCCTCTAGTTGTCCCCGCTGCCACCATGTCCTCTATATGTTGCAAAAATACTGGTCCTTAAATCAATTAAATAAAAAGTCACAAATACCTGCTTCTAATCTTTTCCATTTCTATTTCCTGTCTCTTTATTTTCTTTTTATTCCCTCCTTTTTTATATTTTTAAGGGGAGAATCTTGCTTATTGATAATATTTAAATTCCTTGGATTCATATGTGACCATGAATCGGCTTGAATAATTTTTTTCCAGCTTCATATAGTCTGCCATTCAAAATCATATATATATATATTTGGGGTTAAAGGGTCATCCATTCGCTTCTTAGTTAAATATTCTACTTTTCACAAGAATAGGCCTTGTCATGAATTTTTACTTTTGTTCATGCAATTCTTTTTGCCTGGAGCGACTCTCACCATTTTTCACATGGCAAATGTTCATCCTTCAATAGCCTTGAACATCTATCTCCTCTTTGGAGACACATCTCTGTTCTGCTCATTAGTAAGCTGCATGTGTCTTTGTAAGGGTACTCCCCCCATTATGGTTCTCCATTTACCATCAGTCCCTACCTAGAATGTGAGACTCTCCAGGGCAGACACGGAGCCTGACCCAGCTCTTCTACCAAGCACACAGCATGAGTCTTGCCATTAGGAAACCAGGACTCACTGTTCGGGGGTTACATAAAAGTATGAAGAATACAATTCTCAGATGAACACAGTGATTATTAGTATGTTGTTCAGGCAAAGTTGAAAAAGTCTTGGGTTAAACAGGCTTTGAAGGGCGAGCCTTGGAACCTAGTTGACCTGAGTAACTTGGTTTCCATGTGAACAGACGTTCTTAGTTCCAAACAGCACAGGTTCAAATGAAGGTTGGAACACAGCGCCTACCTCCGGGTTCCACGGGGCCAGGCAGCCGGCACTCAGGCTGGCAGGCAGCCCCCGGCTGGTGAGTGGCTGGGCCTCTCGGACAGGCGACTGGCCCTCCGCGAAGGCACCGGGTCCCAGGAGCAGCTGAGCCAGCGGGGAGACCAGCTGCCGCCAGCCCGCCAGTGAACCGATGCCCCCTGCCCACATGGCCCTCCTGGGCGCATGCCATGCTGGTCACCGTGTACTGTGTGCGCAGGGACCTCTCCGAGGTGACCTTCTCCCTCCAGGTCAGCCCTGACTTTGACCTCCACAATTTCCGTGCCCTCTGCGCGCTGGAGTCCGGCATCCCCGCCGAGGAGACGCAGATCATCTACATGGAGCGGCTCCTCGCCGACGACCACTGCTCCCTGGGCTCCTACGGCCTCCGAGAGGGCGACATGGTGGTTTTACTCCAGAAGGACAGCGTGGGGCCCCGGACTGGGAGACGGACATCAAGCTGGCCCGGGGTGGATTTCGCTGGGACAGCCATGCCCGGGACATCCAGCGCCCGGCAGCAGCAGCAGCTCGGAGGCTTGGCCTCCGGCGAGATGCCATCCGCCCACGGCGTGGAGAGCCCCGCCCTGATCCGCAGCCTGCTGCTCTCCAACCCCCACGACCTGTCGCTGCTGAAGGAACGCAACCCCCCGCTGGCGGAGGCCCTGCTCAGCGGAAACCTGGAGACCTTTGCTCAGGTCCTGACGGAGCAGCGCCAGGAGAGGGCGCGGCGGGAGCAGGAGAAGCTTCGCCTTTACTCCGCTGACCCGTTTGATCTGGAAGCTCAGGTCCGAATCGAAGAAGAAATCCGGCAGCGGAACATCGAGGAGAACATGAACATCGCCATGGAAGAGGCGCCCGAGAGCTTCGGGCAGGTGGCCATGCTCTACATCAACTGCAGGGTGAACGGCCACCCCATGAAGGCGTTCGTGGACTCGGGCGCGCAGATGACCATCATGAGCCAAGCCTGCGCCGAGCGGTGCAACATCATCCGGTTGGTGGACCGGCGCTGGGCGGGCATCGCCAAGGGGGTGGGCACGCAGAGGATCATCGGCCGCGTCCACCTCGCGCAGATCCAAATCGAGGGGGACTTCTTGCAATGCTCTTTCGCTATCCTCGAGGAGCAGCCCATGGACATGCTCCTGGGCCTGGATATGCTCAGGAGACATCAGTGCTCCATCGATCTGAAGAGAAACGTGCTGGTGATCGGCACCACGGGCACCCAGACCCCCTTTCTCCCTGAGGGAGAGTTACCCCCGTGTGCCAAGCTGGTGAGTGGTCATGGGCAAGACGAGTCTACAGACAAGGAAGTAGCGAATGCGATTAAACATCCGGTCAAGGGACCCGGACGAAAAAAGCATTGACACAGTTCAGAAATCAGCCAGCAACGGGAGGGAATCTCAGGTTCCCGGGAATTATGAGACATGGGCTCCTCGGCAATGTGATCATTAAAAACATCAGAAACGACTAACGCTGGCCTTGGGGTCAAGTTCTTAGACATGTGAAGTGGGGTGGCCTGGTTTGGGCCCCGCTTGCACTTCCCTTATCACAGGTCATTGAACCTCATCCTGGGGAGGCTCAGGGGGCTCTAGCTGGTTTGCAAGTAATCGATAAAGGAAAAGCAGCCCCTTCTTTTAGAGACACTGTCCTATCAGGGTAAGGGCAGCTTGTCCAAACCAGTGCCTATTTTGCAGAATCTGCTGAAAGAAGCCACCGCTGCAGACCCCCCAACAAGGCATCTGCACAAAAGTAGTTCAAAGCAGCACTAACATTATTTATAGTCAGAGAAAAATGTCTATTTTCACAGATTGTTTTCTTTGGGGAAGTTCTTGGAAAAGTGGGTCAGCTCTACTCCAGTTGATTAATACTTACAAATGCCTGCTCTGAACAGCATATGGACCCGTTTCCTCACATATTGCATCTTCCCCTGGCTTCCTCTGGAGTCATGCTCCCTGCAATTCACCTCTCAAAGCTATTTCTGCCATATTTGAGAGAGTAGATTTTTCTCCTAGAATAGCCTAAAATACTTTTCTCTTTCCCCTGAAGTCAAAGAAATCCTGGTTATAAAACAAAGGCAATCAAGGAGATTTTTAAAAAAATTGTGGTGCTTCTTCAAGGCTAGTGGTTTCCTTGTGGTGGGGGTGAGAGCAGGGGCAGGCAGTGCTCCAGATCCCTTAAAACTAATTTTGACTAGAACGTTTAAAAAATATGCTTTATATATTAAGCTGCCACGTTAAGTCTTGTCTGCAAAAATGTTTTCTCTGTTAAAATAACATGTGGAAAGTTCTCAATGAGAAGGTCTTTAAGGCTTCATTCAGGTCTATGACCCATCTGACAAAGCTGCCGTCCAATGATAGTGAGAAAGGGAAGATCCTAGATTTGAATACAACCCGTGGCTAATAGGTGTGAGAGAAACAGCTCAGCTGCCTGAGGTCATCAGACTCGGAGACAATGTTTCAGGATAAGACTCCATCAAGACTGGTATTAGAAAGAGTAGCAGATTCAAAGTCAAGAAAGATGTTATGATTCCAGCTATTTAGGCAAATCAGATCACATGCTATATAACTCAGATTTCTCATCTATAAACTGTTTGAGGGGAGAGCCATTTTCAAGCACAAAGATCCTATATAATAAAAGGCTAATATGCAAATCGACACTATGGCAGAGTGATCAATTGCTATGATGCACACTGACCACTAGGGGGCAGACTCTCAACACAGGAGCTGCCCCCTGGTGGTCAGTGTGCTCCCACAGCGGGAGCACGGCTCAGCCAGAAGCCCTGAGCCAGGCTCATGTCTAGCAAGTGCAGCAGTGGTGGCAGAAGCCTCTCCTGCCTCCAAGGCAGTTGGGCATCCCTCAAGGGCTCCCGGACTGTGAGAGGGCGTAGGCCGGACTGAGGGACCCTCCCCCTCCCCTCCCTCCCCCCCCCCCCCCCCCCCAGTGCACAACTGGGCCTCTAGTTATATTACCAACCACAGTACCTTTTAAACTTTCTATTGTCTCAAAAAGATTGACAACCACTCAAAATATTCTCAAAGGCTACAGAAAACAAAACAACTTCCCCTATAATCCTCATATTCCTTCATATCCTTTTCTTGATCTGCTTCTTTTTTTTTTTTTTTTTTTTTTTTTTTTTTTTTTTAAATATATTTTATTGATTTTTTACAGAGAGGAAGGGAGAGAGATAGAGAGCTAGAAACATCGATGAGAGAGAAACATCTATGAGCTGCCTCCTGCACATCTCCCACTGGGGATGTGCCCGCAACCCAGGTACATGCCCTTGACCGGAATCGAACCTGGGACCTTTCAGTCCGCAGGCCGACGCTCTATCCACTGAGCCAAACCGGTTTCGGCTTGATCTGCTTCTTGATGAGATTAATCACCTTCTTCTGGAAGAGTCATTTTTTCCCATGAGGCTATTGTCAGTTCGTCTCCCAGGTTTCTTCTTCCTTATAGCTTTCCCTATGCTTATATCCCCAACCCTGTCTACATTTGCATCAAGGCTCACACCCAAAAGAACTACTGAAAATGACCAACAGAGACTTTTTTCTACTTTTGTTTCTAATTAAGTGCTCAGGACAAGTATAATTAAAATGAAGAAAGAAATTCAGAGTGAGGTCAGGAATAAACAATTAAATGCTTGTGAAATATAACTGGAACTGATTTGATAAATGTATGGATTCCTTTACAAATACAAATATGCAAACCCCTTTCATATCCTACTGGACTCAGCATGCTGTAATGTACTTCACATATGTTAGTACTTATTAATCCTCAGAATATATGTTCAAAATAGTTATTATTAGCCTCATTTTACAGAGGATATTCAAGGATCAGAATTATTATGAAATATTGAAATATCCACTAGCATAGTGTTTTGTTTTGTTTTTACTTTTTCCAACAACAATCCGCATTTCAGATTGTGACCCAGTTCCACAACACATACACACACATACATACACACACACACATACAAATGCACACACATCAATCTATTTCTGAAACAAAAATAAAATGAAATAATATGTAACTTTTTATCCTTTTCTGGTATATTTCTTTGAATACTTTATTATACTTTACTACCTGTCTAAAATATGTTAGACATGTCCCACTTGTATCCCACCAAGGTATCCTGACCCTCAGTTGAAAAAACCAACTCACCTACCAGGTTGCTCAATTGAAGTCTTTCTGATTTCAAATGCCAAGTTCTTTTCATTTTGTAACCTTCTTTAGCAGACACGTTTGGAATCCAGAGATTGGTGCAAAATTGTTACAAAATTTTATTTTATGGAAACTACCAAGACACTACCAGAAAAAGCGACAATGAGTAGCAGTAATCAGAATACACTCAACAATTACTTACTGAATACCCAGAAGCATTGAGCCAAGTTTTTATACACATAGAAATGAGTAAGTTCCAATTCTACACCTCAAGGTGATGACAACCTGGTAGGAATAGGGAGAAAATTTGTAAACAATTAAGAACAAAAAGAGTGAACATGAAATTAGTAATATGTGCAAATGAAGGTATAACTTTTAACTTGGAGGTTATTTTTTAAATAAGAAATAAGCCAGTATGATGCACTTTCAATATGCCTAAAATGCCCATCACTGATGCTGGAAAAAACAAAGAAACTCTCCTCTTACAGTTCAGGTCGCTGAAATATAATCTCTAAGTATCCACTTTTGGAAATTAACTACCTGGAAAATAATGAACAAGTCTTCATTTCCTTTCTTCCCATTAGAAATCATGATAAAGCAAACCACATGATGAAATAGGCCTAACCTGTTTAAAATCATTAGCCATTGAAAAGATCCATTAAACACTTGATTCAACCTAGTACCCACCTTACCTAAAAGTCACTATTGTTGATCGCATGGATTTCAAAACTACAGCAATGCCTTCTTCTACAGTTAAATGAGACTGATATCGTTTGATTAGTAGAGCATCTGATCTGAACACCTTTCTTAAAATCTGGGTCATACAGTTTATCTTGTTTCTACGGGATAAATCCACGTTCCCCAAAAGGAAAAGACCAACGGATGTCTGCAAGAAGTCATCTTCACTGCAGGTACATCATGTTGCCTCTGAAAGAGAACACTGCACTTCCCTCAGAGGGCCATTCACTGACAGCCAACATTCCACAGAGAATACCTCAGTGAATAGCTAGGGAGTACTCTGGGATTCACACCAGGAAACCACTGGTGAGGACATTAATTGATGCTGACATTCTTTGAGGAAAACGAAAGAGGAACAACAATGGTAAAGAGAAATAGAGGAGGAAGGGGGGGGGGGGAGAAACCCAGAAATCTGGTTTTTTAACCAATCATCTCTTGGTTTAGGTGCTGTTTTATAAAGTAGGTGGGGACTGGGCTGAGATTAAGGATTAACTACCATTCCACAATACTTTATTCATCATGGCAAGTTATCAAAAAATAAAAATATTTCCACATTAGAGCCTGAGTCAAACTTGCTTTTGAACTTTTGTTTTTCTGGGTTCACCTGCTAGAATCTCAGAATTTCTAAGGGTCACTTGTTAGAAATTTGAGGTTTGCAGTCCCGCTGTGAATTCTGCGTGGAGATGGGCACACCTTGGGGCAGCTTTGTGTCCTATTACTACACTATATATGTTCTGATGATTATATATATCTCTCTCTTTGAGAAATGTAAAAGTCAGGATTTCTATATTTCTAAGCAGTAAGGCTTGCTTTAAGAACATCATTTGAAGGATAACAAGATAATTTTCTCCTATGGTAAAGTTCAGAGGAGGCAACATGGGCCTGTTCCAGGTGATGATGAAGTGTATATTTTCCTTCTGTTAATTTAAATATTGATGTTGTTGAAAATAAAATAGATGATTAACATCATAAGAAAATACCATCACCTCTATCAAATTTTTACCCTACAGCATCAATCACCATTCTACAAATCTTTTTTTTAAAATATATTTTATTGATTTTTTACAGAGAGGAAGGGAGAGAGATAGAGAGTTAGAAACATCGATGAGAGAGAAACATCGATCAGCTGCCTCCTGCACCCCCCACTGGGAAGTGCCCACAACCCAGGTACATGCCCTTGACCGGAATCGAACCCGGGACCCCTCAATCCGCAGGCCGACGCTCCATCCACTGAGCCAAACCGGCTTTGGCGACCATTCTACAAATCTTACCCTACCAGCACTTTACTAAAAAGACCCCTTGAGATGAAAAGAAAAATTAATTTAAAATTATATTAATTAATATATACTCCCTTTCAAATTCATGTCATATCTAGGGATTCAATTCCTCTATCTGTTAACAAACACACACACACACACACACACACACACAAACAAACCCAAACCTGTGTTTTGCATTCATCCATCTCAATAACATTCAATATATTTTTCCGAGAGCCTTGTAATTGCACGATGCCATCCAGAGAGATGAGGGAATGTAAGTTATAGTCTTTGCCTTTAAAAAATGTAAAAGTCAAGTTAGAAAAAATTACAAAATAAATAATTCAGAAATAATATTTACTTCATGAAATACTACAGAATATGAGTTCAGGGTTTGAATGAACTGCTTCCCATTTGAGATGCTAGCTACAGTACTACACTGCAGGATGCACGGACAAAATTTCATTGAGCACCTACAGTATGTCAGGCACTGTTCCAGGGGCTGAATTTCTTCAATGCAGCAACATCATTTTTGGTGCTCAACTGGCACTTTGAGCTGCAGCCAGATACAGGAGACTCTGTCACCTTCTCAAAGATGAGGTCACTTTGAGATGACTTAGCTAACCAAATAAGAATTAACGTATGGCATATTCTCAAGCTAAACTTCAGGGTAAAGTTTGTGGTCTGTTTCTGCCTTGACCCACAGTGGCACTGTGTTCACCTTGTTTCTATTATGGGCTTAACCTTGGAGCATGACTCAGCAGTTGTAGAAAAATACTTCCCCACAAAGTTAATGGAAAGGATTTGAGGCCTGTACTATGGATAAACAACCAGAAATACAGGGCAGAATGAATTAACTACAGGTGATGAATCAATTTGATGGGACCTTCGTCATATACTTGAACTGCAGGAAATAAAAGAACAGGGGTTCTCTTGAACAATGAAATACCAATCAGATAGCAATTATGAAAAAGTTCCGGCATCTGGAAAACCTAGAATGGGGCCCAAAATTACTAACAAAAATATAATAAGTGATGAGATTTTCTGGAAAGATCATAATCTTGTTCATAATATCTTTCTTTCTTACTATTTTATTGGAGGCCAACAGAACCTGCTTAATAAATAAGATTATGTGAATGAATAATGGACAAAGTTCCACATTAACAAGTTGATGCAATGAAAGTGTGACTTTTTATTTAACTTATTTTTATGTAAAAATATGTGAGGTAAGATTACCTTTGTCTAATTAGGACAAATATGTTTTGGATTAACAACATGACTGATATTTACATGTATAGATTTAAATGTAAGTGATCCAAGAAATAAACTCTTCCTGTACTTTTAAGTTGTCCACTCTCCCACTGTTAGGGCCATTTACATGGTCCTAACAGTGGCCGAATTATCCCTGTTTGTCTGGGACTGTCCTGGTTTCAAAACTGATGTCTCAGTGTCCTGGCAGCTTCTCCATCAGTTCCAGGAAAACCAGAACATCTGGCCGCCCTGTAAGTGATAGAAGTGGGTTTTTAATGTAAGGCCCCTGGGTGTGCTGTGGGCACTTCCAAGCAAGCTGTAACTAGGCCTACATGATCAATGATCCATGTTATCTGTATATGTCCAATGTTAAAGGTAGAATGTCCTAATCTGTTTTGTGTAGGCGAAAAAAACCTCATCTAAACTCATTCATCAAATGTTTCTGGGCTGGAAAGTTAATCATTTAAAAAATTATAAGAAAGCCACGCCATAAATGTTCAAAGTGGATTTTTAATGTAAAGCACACAGATATGCTGTGAGTACCCACATAAAAGAAATGCTAAAATAATTTAATGAAAGAACAGTATAATTTCAGGATAACTGAATTTGATGAAACTTTAATTTTCAAGACTCCTTGGAAGTGGTATATATATATCTCTATGCAATTAAAAGATGGCATAGAAATTGACATTAGAAAATGGGGCCACAGGGTACTAAAAAGAAGTATTTCTATTATCTATGAGCTTGGATTATCCTGAAAAAGCACGAATAAAACAAATTTATACCAGTTTTTACACTTATAGTGATAGACT
Organism: Myotis myotis; assembly: GCF_014108235.1. Taxonomy (NCBI): domain Eukaryota; kingdom Metazoa; phylum Chordata; class Mammalia; order Chiroptera; family Vespertilionidae; genus Myotis; species Myotis myotis. The sequence goes on from NW_023416314.1 coordinate 8,502,706, forward strand.
TAATTTACAGCTCCAAGTAAATGTCAGGTTTTGAGTTTTTAAGGGAATATTGGAACAAAACAAAGCAGAAATTTCAGAAAGAAACACGTAAATAATGATGTTACCTTCACATTTATTTCATGTTGCCTTGGAGCTATCAGAAGGTCAAGATGCAATGAAATGAATGTGAGGCAGGACCAAGCAAGGGGAGCGTTTTTGGATAGTTGTGGGAGAGCCCAGGAATCCGGTAGAAAGCCTTATAGCGTCAGGGGGCTGGGAGATAAAAGAGGGGTCTATAGCCAGACTATGATGGAAGCAGAGGCCCAAGAAGGTTCTAAGGAGAAGTGGGCCAGTCACTAATGTCCAGTGTGCCAAATATTTTGATGGAAAGCAAAATGGCAAGGTGAGACCTTTGCCTTTGCCACTAGAAGGACAGTAAAACCTGGGACAAGGGGTTAACGTTCATAGACTTGAGGAAGGGTAAGACAGAGAAGTTTGTGAAATCAGTGGAATATCAGAAACATATGCAAGGCAACTTTGGTTACCAGGTAAGCCAGTTTGTCAATTCACTGTTTAATAACTTCACTTGTAGCCTATCTCATTAAGAATGTATAATTAAATGATATTAATAAAACTTCTACATAAATATACTGGAGGCAATGGTGTAAGTTTCATTCTATCAGAAATAACTGCATAAAGTTAAAGCAACAGATGGGCAGTTCGAGTAAAACAGAAACCAAGATATTCTCTGTTCAAACACTTCCAACTGTCATCACTTGGTCTCCAAAACAGGAACTGACAGGAAACAATCTCATTGATATGCTGTAAGAAATAGGAGTTCATGTCCCATATGGCAAGGTTGCCACTGTTAGAGCTTCATTATATAATGACTCTTAAGTTTGGTCTGAAAGTGTCTTCATTAATACGAGAAATGGAAAGTGTGCTTGCTCTAATTAAGTGTTCAATAATTAAGGAATTGGTGCAAGTTTTATGAAAAATGCAAAAACCTTTCCAGGCTATCCAACTGTTCTCAGTGATTCAGGTTAAATTGCCTTTTACTTCAAGTAATTTAGCAAAAATTCAAAGAACAATGAGACTATAATTTTAAATGAGGGCATATGCTGGGGGGTGGGAGCCGCCGGGGAGAGGTCAGTGGGGGGCGGGGGGGGGGGGAGGAGACTTATGCAATACTTTAAACAATAAAGAATTAAAAAAACATTCCAAACATATTTCAGGTTGTAGCTAAGAGTTATAGAAGCACATGTGGAAGTTGTAAATTTGCATTTGCACTGTAACTTTCTATACTTTTGTGAAGGACTAAAAACTTGGCAGCCAACTAAAGGGGTGAGTTTATGTCCTACAGGAAGTTCAGAGAATGGGTTAGCGATTCAGGATTTTTCACTTGAGATGCTATAAAGAATGGTGAAGCTGACTGATCAGATTAAATGAATTATGTTCATTTATAGTTGCCCAAAATGATCTAGCACATTGCTAAGGTAAATCTGCCATACATTTTATACTAAGAAGCTGACTTATCTCAGTCTACCCTGATACAAATAAATACAAAATATTAACAACAAAAAAAACAAACCTAGAGATTTCTGGATACCATATGTAATATCTCATTAATAAAAGTCTATATTTCTTTCATAGGAACATTTTCTGTATCATATTTGGCTATATTTGAATAACTTGATACCCGAAAAAAATACAGGCATTCAAAAGCTCTATTTCTAAGGGAAAGTGTCCTCAGCTTGAGGGTAACATACTGACCCAGAGGAAAGTGGCCAATTGAGCAGAAATAAATATACAACTCTAAATAGAAAATGTTAAGGGACACATTTCTCAGAAACATTAAAAAATTTTAGGGGTAAAGCTAAACATTAGAACCTCAATTCTAATTGTCATTCTTTCATTTTTATGCTATATTTTTTCATTGAATGAACAAAGGCATATCTTTAACTTACCGCTGCTCTGTCTCCTAGTTCACCCTAAATATTTTATACCTTTTTGTGCTCTTCATGGATCCTATAAGTCGAAGGGTCTTAGCAAAATCCTACTGATGTGTAGGCAGATGTGAGTGTCTTATTTTACAGGTATTCTAAGTCAAACTTTTATACTGATAAAAGTCATTTTCAAAGCTAATGTTTTCAAGCCACAAATATTTAATTTGAGAGTCTGCTGAGACATCAGTCCAATTAGTAGCAAATTATTCATTCAGTGACTACCTATTGAGAGCCAGGGATGCACCAGGCACTGTTATGGCTTTAGTAGTTAGAAAAATAGTGGTACAGAATAACGTCAAGGCAGTTGTCCTCTTGAAGTATATTTTAGAGTGGAAGTTTCAAACACTGGTAAAACACCTAATCACTTACATAGCACTTACTAAGAGAGTCATTTATTCTAAGCCTATTATACATTTTAACTCATTTTATCTCTGTAACAATCCATCAGGATTAAAAAAATTCCCCCATTTTAAAGGTTAGGACACAGGAACAGAGAGATTAAGTGAGTAGTTCAAGGTGGTAAATCTGAGCTAGTTAAGTGCTTGCATCCAGCAATTTGGGATCCAGACTTTATGTGTTTAATCATTTTACCACATTACCTCTCAATAACAGCAAATGAATACCCATATATCAAATAGCGACACATCTATGAATAAGGGCTGTAAGGGAATAGAAAATGATGGAGGAAGAGAGGGTACTACGTTAAATACTCAGGGAAGGTCTCTCAGAGGAGGTGATATTTGAGGAGAAACCTGGATGGTGAGTGAGAGAAATCCTTGAGAAGGTGTGGGAAAAGAGCATTTCAGAAGGAACACCCTATGCAAACCCTGAGGAGAAACAAACTAAAAGTGTCGAGGAACAGGAAGAAGGCCAGTGGTTAGGGTGAAAAGAAGGAGTAGTATAGAAGGAGTTAGATTATGCAAGGCCTTGTAGTTCTGAAGAGAGGATTTATATTTTATTCTAAGAGTTATGAGAAATCATTTGAAGGGTTTTAAAGAAGGGAGAGATGTTAGATTTATTTTTTAAAGTTTTCTCTGGTTGCTTTGTTAAAAATAGAAGAGCTGAGGGCTGGGACCTTACTAGGTGTAGTATTTACAGGTTGAACAGCGGAGAGGGAGCCAGCAAAGGAGCCCTAGAAAGAGAAGCCAGAGAGAGAGAGAGAGAGAGAGAGAGAGAGGATGGAAATAGAAAGAAAAACAAAAACATGTCCAAGAAGCCAAATGAAGAAAATGTTTCCTGGAGAACAGTGTGGTCATTGTGTCCAGTACTACTGGGAGGGCTAGGAAGGATGCCGAGAAGCCAGGGCTGGATTTGCAAGGTGGAGGTCGTTGGTAAGAGTGGCCTTGTGGGTGGGGTGGGGAATAGGAGCTTTGCCTGAGGAGGTTGAGGAGTTATTAGAGTGAAAGAGGTGGAGAAAGCAGGTACTCACAGCTCTCTCAGGAAATAATGCTTTCAGGAAAGTGGAAAAACACCTTAGTAGATGAAGGAAGGGGCCATGAGAGCATTTCTTTTACTCCGAAGGCAGATGAGGACGAACCAGGGGGAGAACAAGAGAGAACAGAGAGAACTGAAGTAGCACAGATTTGCAGACGAGGGAGGCAGGGGCCTTAGGAGCAGGAGGAGTTCATTGCTTGCAGCGGGAAGGTAGGCAGAGCATATGGGTGTAAACACAGGCAGGCTGGCATAGCTGATGGTGGGAAGGTGAGTTAGTTTTCCTCCATCTTCTGTTTTCACAGTGAAATAAGATGCAAAAACACCAGCTTTGAGCGAGGTGAGGACAGGGAGTGTTGAAGGATTGAGGAGTGAGGAGAAGGTATGAAATTGGCACCATAGACCATAAGAGAGTAAATAATGTAGAAAAATTAATTGAATTATTTCAGACCAGTATTGAGAGTCCACTAAGATTCAAGTTTAAATGTTTTACATGAAACTAGCTATGGTAGAAAGTAGACAAGGGAAGTGGATATTTTGGTTCTAGAACCAATTTTGCCACTTGCTGAACCGGTGCCTTCAGGCACACCTCCCTGGGCCTCAGTTTGCTCATCACTTAAAGTGAGAAGGTGTGGATCTGCACTGCGTGGAGGCACCCAGAAATGCGTGGGGTGCTTTGGGTTCTCCTGGAGACCACTGGCGTTTAGAACTTCAGGTGTGGGGTGCTCTGCACCCTTCAGTGTATGGAATAATCCCTATCAGTCTCCAGCAGTGCCCACCCCTGGGGGGAAACACTGGCCAGAGGATCACAACAGGCCCCCTCATAGTCAGGACTCTAATTGCCCCTTTAGTGTTGCCATCTGGGGAAAGTAGCTTATACTGAGGGATTAAGTGCACTTTCATTTAATCCCAGAGCTATCAATCCTTACCCTCATCCCTAGACTGGAAATAGGCGGCTAGCCAGGCAAAATGAACACAGGTAGAGGTACTAATGAGCAGTGAAACAGTCCACAGATTACAGCCAGGAAAAGAAAGAGCCAGAAATGAAAAATCAGCCCTCCATTATTATGGAAGCCGTTGCTATTAACTCTCATAATAATTAAATAGGAATGCTGCCCCAATAGCGCCTGATCGTAGCAAAGAAAGTTTGGTACTCGGGCATTGCCAGGATAGCATTGGAAAACATCGCACTACCCTACAATGACAAAATTAATTTTAATTGTATTGACCATGAGGCCCCCAACATGAACTGAGAATTACTTGACAAAGACAAGGCAGTTATTAAAGGCAGTATATCAAATTCTACTCGAATAATCAGCGGGGCACTGCTGGCATTGCTCTTAACGACCTTTCTACTTGACACCTTCATTAATGGCGTGAAAGAGGAAAACCCCATGTGAATGGATTTTCAAAAATGATTCCACTGTGGGAGTCATTCCATGTGCAAACTCCCAACATCACAGTAATAACTTAAGTAGAAAAAAATACAGAGTTCCTGGGAAGATTTAAAATTCAAGGCAGGGAATTACACAGACAGATGGGAACATTTGTAGGTGAAAATCCTAAGTAGTAGAATGATGACTCCTTAAAAAAAAATCAGTAATTACACCATTCTCAAGTAGTTTCATTACGGGCATTTATTAAATAAAAATGCCCACAGATATTACTATACAGTACAGTTTCATCTAGAGAATATAATTAAATATGATAAAAACACAAATAACCAATGTGCTTTTTCTTTCACATTTCAAAAAAATTAAACATTTTGGTCGTTTTTTTTTTTTAGTTGAAACTCAACTTAAATTATTCAATGTTTAGTGGAATAATTCACTGGCAATTAATACCGTCACAACCTGATGCAACCACCTGATCTATCTAGTTTCAAATATTTTCATCATTCCCAGAGGGAGCCTGGACCCAGCAAGCAGCTGCTTAGCCTTCCCATTCCTCCTAACCTCTGGCAACCGTCAATCTGTTTTTGTCTCCATGGATTGTTTTGTGTCTGGATATTTAATTTAAATACACTTCTGTAATATGTGACCTTTTGTGTCTGGTTTCATCCAGTTAGCCTCATGTTTCTGAGGCCCAGGCTCATCCCCTAGAACCATATATCAGTACCTCCTTCCTTTTTATTTCTGAATAAAAAGCTGATAGCTGAAGCCTATGTGCTTTTGAATCACAATGTTAATTTCAAAGCATGGCACCTACCTCCCAGTTCTGAGTGACAATAGTAGGATAACCCAGTAGAAATTCAGCAAAACCTAGTCCAGGGGTGGGCAACCCCCGGCACGTGTGCCAAACATGGCACGCCAGTAACTTTTGCTGGCACGCAAAACCCTCTCTTATAATCTTCCATTTACAATTTTTTTTCTTAATATCACCTTTTTTATTTTTCAGATAAATTCAGTGTAGGTGCATCTTAGATAAATAAATAATTTTACATAACAAGTTATCTTAAAGACCATAGACATGGATTGACGAGAGAGGGGAAGACCAATTTCTATGCCTCTGCCTTAACTCCCCCTGCCTTCCTAAATGTATTTTTCATCATATACTGTGTTTTTGTCACTCGAATGAATTTTATTATTTCTTCAAGGTTCTTCACATACATACACCTTAAGAGATATCAAGCAGGCGTAACATGTTCTGAAAAAATTAGGGTTGGCACGCAGAAGAATTTTGAGTCAGAGATTTTGCTGGTTTTGGCACGCACTCACAAAAAGGTTGCCCACCCCTGACCTAGCCTATCCTGATTAATACAACTCTTAAGAAAAGTAAAAAAAAAAAAAAAAAAGGTTTATTCTAATTCATTTTAGCAGCAGGAATCATTCACAAAATGGAAAATGCTACTGTTAAAAAGTCCTTTACTTCTTAAGACATTTAGATCTTTACCAATGTGATATAATAAACACGCATTAATTATTGATGAGCTGGAAACTTTGGAACTCCCTACCTACGATGTAGACAGTGCTCAGAAAATGCCTATTTGAGTGAACTGCAATAGGAGTAAAAAATATGTGTGTTTTTTGGTTTTTTTTCAGTTTGTTTATTTATCCTTTTCTGTCCAACTAGGGCTGCTAATGCAATATGCTTGACATGAGCAGCGGGAGCTGTTTCTGTTTCCAGTGTAAATTACATTGATTCTCAAAGTTATCATGAACCTGCTTCTAAACCAGTGGCCAGATCACACTGGGGCTGGTGGGATAGGCTGCTTTTCTACGAGATATCCCGAGTAGGCTGTAGGAAAAGTCAGTGAAGCTCTTTAATCTACCTCCCCATCCTCCGGGATCTTTATTCTAATTACATCTTGAACGGAATTTTTATGTTTTTATTTACTCTCACAGACACAATGAAATAATTTATAAGATAGAATATTGGTCTTCATTATGATCTGTCATGCTATGATTTTAAGTCACGCTTTTCCTATTATTTGGTTTATATTCTTATGATTTAATTGAACAAATACTTCCTTATTATGAAACTGAAATGATGAACTCCTTTTAAAACCCCAGTCCATTGAACCGAAGCCGAATAGCAATCTACCTTGATTTTGTAATGATACCTTTGAGGAAAAGAATAGGCTCTTCATATAGTGCGGGAATTTTCAGAAAGAATACTAAGAAGCCAAGAGACCATTTACAATGTATAAGTTTTTCTCCAAGGACACATTGTTTGTTCTTTCATGCATTATCGATAGTTGGACAAAAAACAAACAGACACAAAAACAACTATGCAAATTAACTGAAATTTAACTATCTGCTTGTGCCTGTTTTTGTTATAAATGTGTATATTAAAAATTTCACTCATTTTATTTATTTTTAAATATATTTTTATTGATTTCAGAGAGGAAGGGAGAGGGAGAGAGAGATAGAAACATCAATGATGAGAGAGAATCATTGATTGGCTGCCTCCTGCACGCCCCCCACTGGGGATTGAGCCCACAACCTGGGCATGTGCCCTGACCAGGAATCGAACCAGTGACCTCTTGGTCCCTGGGTCAATGCTCAACTGCTGAGCTACACCCGGCTGGGCTGTGGTCATTTTATATACTCACTTTAAGTGAGATGGCAATTCATTCCTGCAGAAATTAATATCTGCCCAAAGAGCTTCTAGGAAATAATTAGCTTATTACAAAAATGATCCAGATCTGTATATATTATCCCTATGAAAATGTGTTAAGTAGCTGAAATGGCTATAAGTTAAAGATACATTATTTATATTCTTTAATGTAATTGCGGTCATCTATGAACAACAATTTGCATCCACATAAAAATAAACTTCTGGGGGCCAAATCAGTTATTTAGAACATACTCTGTGATACCAGGCACAGAACAAAAAGCACATATATTCAACAGAACAGGACCTTATAAATACTTGTGTAATTCAGAGAAATCAACCCACATATGATGCTGAGACACAAAACAATCCATGCTCAGTGTAAAATTAGATGAATTTATAAAACTGGATGGAACAATGTCCCAACCCCCTGAGGCTTCCAAATTCCAGGGCTGCCTTGGCTATGATAGTGCTTTGTCACCTAACAAGGACAAAAGAGATTTACAGTGTAGAACAGAGGCATCTATGAAGCTAGAAGATTTGTGAATGACAGAAGCCAAAGAGGCCAGCAAGAAAGGAGGCAGGAGGCTTTTCACAAGATCAACTGGCTGGAAGCCCACGACATCCATCATCCCAAGACCACACCAGGAGACAGGCAGTGGTCTCTGCATCGAGTGCTGCAGCAGCAAACTGCCATGCACAGATCGGATTTTGACTGTTGGGAGATGATTTCTGAAAAGGAGGAGGAAAGCTTTATGCTTCTGGAAAGGAAAGTTCTGGTAAAATGAGAGCTGCATAGTTGCACAGTGTCCTTCACAGTTCGGTTGTTCAATTTTTCCACCCACCCACCCACACACACTGTTGGCCTTTACCGGGGAGAGTGTTGGTCAAAGAGTGATGAAATAATCTATGTTCCTCCTTACACATGATAATTTAAAGGAAATGGTACAATCATAATAAGAAAATAGGCAAAAGTCTTGAGTAGACAACACAAATACATATATGGGAAATGGGTAAGAAACTTGAACTGTTGTTGTTTAATTATGTTAGAAATAAAATGAACACATGGGCAATGAGGTTTCATTGGTAACATCAGATTGGCACAGTCTTTCCGGGCAAGCAATTAGAGTAAAAAGGGAAAACATCAAGATGGTGCGGAACTAGGAGAGGAGAAACAAATCACAGCAAATGCAGAGGGTGTTTTCAGCGTTTAGTTTCAGAGCAAGGGGAACAGAGGAGAGAAGGACCAATGGCAGATACTTGAGTAAGCTGAAATGCAAAACAGAAGCCACTAGTGAAGTTTAGAGGTAGGAAGAAGGAATGGTACCAGGTAAGCATCCCGGGGAGCAGATGACACAGAAGGCGCAGGCAGGGGATGTGTCTTAGGCAAGAGAAGGTGCCAAACCTCAGATGCGCCAAGTACCTTAAGGTTGCTAAGCAAATTGCTCACCTTTAAACCAAGAACAATGATATCTATCACTTAGAAAACACGATGCAAATAGCATCGGGCATATCAATGTTTATTTTAATTTAAAATTCTTAATACAAACTCTTACTCCCAGTGGCTTTTATGCAAATGGCATATATGTTGAAAAGCAAATTCTTAAAATTTCCCGAAAAGCAGGGAAAAGGAAGTGCTACTCCATTGCAACACAAAATAACAATTCGTTTAAAAGAATTATCATAAGAAATTAACATAACATGAACATATATAACATATAAACTACATGCTATTTAATATATAAATAACACACTTGTATATACTACACACACAGAGTATCTGGCCGCAGCATCAGATTCAGCAGCAGGTATTTTTCAGGAGGAATGTGGATCTTAAAGTTACACAGACATTGGTATGCATCCTGCACATCAGTTTTTAGCTCATTCTTATTCATTGCTGTATGTTTGACATTCAGCACAGTGGCTGGCTTAATAAATATTTGTTGTAGGAATAATTTTCCTTGAGTTCTTGAGCTTTAGCTTCCTTACCTGTAAATGAAACTTAATGATACATCTAATTCAAGTGTATTATGAGAAACAGAAATAACATTAAAATTGTAATACAGTGTCTGGTGCTTTGTTGAAGTTATGTGCTAAATATCAGTTGTTAGTAGTGATAGTAAAAAACAATTATTCAAAGAATTAAGAGATAGGTTAAATAAAGTGGCACTTTATTATTTTTAATATTTGAAATATACTTGTAATACACTATTAACGTGTATTTTAATGTGATGAGTTTAAAATAATTTTTACTCGGAGAAAGATTTCTAGAATTTTAGAGAAAGTGACAAAATAGATATTGATGTGTTATTGCCCAATTTGAGCCCCTTGGAGGTGCCTGCTACAGTGATCCAATGGGCTATAGAAATTACTGCTGAAACACAGGTATAATAGAACTGTTGCCACAGAAATAGTATTTCTCCGTTTTGCTCTCTTCATTTGGATGTACTTCCTTTAGATTGATGGGGAACTCAAGAAGTTAAAAATGGCCTTGACCGGTTTGGCTCAGTGGACAGAGCATCGGCCTGCGGACTGAAAGGTCCCAGGTTCAAGTCTGGTCAAGGGCACATACCGTGGTTGCGGGCACATCCCCAGTGGGAGGTGTGCAGGAGGCAGCTGATCCATGTTTCTAACTTTCTATCCCTCTCCCTTCCTCTCTGTAAAAAAACAATAAAATGTATTTTCTTAAAAAAGAAGTTAAAAATGTTTAGCTTTAGCCCAGCTGGCATGGCTCAATGGTTAAACTTTGACTTATGAACCAGGAGGTCATGGTTTGATTCCCGGTCAGGGCACATACCTGGGGTTGTGGGCTTGATCCCCAGTGGGGATCCTGCATGAGGCAGACGATCAATGATTCTCTCATTATCGATGCTTCTGTCTCTTTCTCCCTCTCCCTTCCTCTCTGAAATCAATAAAATATATTTAAAAAAATAAAAATGTTTAGCTTTAGTTGTATAGTTACTAGGCTTGGTCACTGATGCATATAGAAGGCTATTGTTCCAGGGACTGAGATGTATGACTGGACCCACCCTGACTCCAGGAGACCAGCAATCAATTAGAATTTATGCCCCAGGAGGACTGTAAGACACCCAGGCGGTGTCTGAGCCATTGTGCTCCAGGGAGAGAATGTACACCCCGCAGGATGCAAATAAAGAATCACTGGCCAGCAGATGAGGGGATGCTGGGAAAATCGCTGTACTGCAGCTTTTAAATGATTAACTTTTTCCCTGAATTCCAAACCCTTTATCTACACCTTTATTCTCCTTATAAAAACGGTCAGCTTGAGATGAGATGTCCTAGTAAGATGTTCTTTTAGGGTACATAACCCGCAGTCTTCTCTTCGCCGATCACTGGCCATCTGAATAAAGCGTCCATAAAGATGCGATCCTTGTCTCTACTTATTGGTTCTGGTAGTGACAGGCGGCATGAATGCCAATTTTTCTGGTTTCAATATGAGAATAAAGAAGACCAAGTACAAAAATACAAACACTTCAGGGTAATTTCTATTTCTCATTTAAAAATATATATATATATATATATATATATATATATATATATATATATATATATTTTTGCCTAAAAAAAAGGAAGAATCAACAAGCAGAGTCAGAATATACACCCCCACCTCAAAGTTAAAAGATTAATATAGACTATGGACACAAAATTAGTAAAAATCCAATTACTCCAAAATGGAACATTAAGTTTACCTAGATATCATTTTTTAAACAAAAAAGATTTTATAAATGTAGAATGGAAAAGTGGGACAGAGTAATCCACATGCATGTAAGATGCTCTACAAATATAAATCCACTGTGTGTCCAAGTTGTGTCTTTTCTATATTCTTCACATGTGTGTATATGACATGCCTCTATTCAAGCATATCTTTGGACATTTGTAGTAGGTTGAAGAGTGTTCAGGAGATGTGTGTAAGTCCTAACCCCGGGGAGCTACAAATGTGGCCTTATTTGGAAATAGGCCCTGTGCAGATATACTTAACGATTTAGGGTGGGCCCTAAATCCAATGACTGGTGTCCTTAGAGGGGAAAGGAGAGGACAATTTGGGACCCAGAGAGAAAGGCCATTGGAAGACAGAAGCAGATATCAGAGCAACATAACTACAAGCTTCGGAATGCCAAGGGTGTGGAAGCCGCCAGAGGCTGGGAAAGGGGCATGGGATGTAAGTCTTCCTTGGAGCCTCTATAGCACCCAACCATTGGACACTTTGACTTTGGGGCCTCTGGCCTCCAGAACTGGGAGGGGATAGATTTCTGTTGTTTTAAGTCAACAAGTTTGTGGTAAGTTGGCCCAGCAGAACTAGGGAACTGATGTAACTCTCAACAAGGGATGCGGAAGTGAAGGAGTGACCTTTGTTGAGTACTGACTACACATCAAAAAGCACACTAAGTGCTTTGCATTTCACTTATTTAATCTCACAAAACCACAAGGGGAAATTGCCTCATTTTATAGAGGAGACATTTCAGAATCAGAGAAGAGACTTTCTATAATAGTGTCACCATTCTTAGGTTCCAACAGAACACTAGTTGGATTAAAGTGAAAAATATTTTTGCTTGAGTGGTATTATGACTGTTACACGCTTTAATAAACACACTCTTCCTCAACAGCATGCCAGTTGCTTCTAAGAAAACATCAAAAATTTCATTTTAAAACAATCATTTCTTTCCATATTTATATTTTAATAAAAAATTTAAAACAATTATTCCAGGGATTAAGCAAAGATTGAAAAAAAATCCATGAACACAGACAATAGTATAGTGATTAGGGGGAGGTAGAGGAGGGTAAAGAGGGCATAAATGGTGATGGACAGAGACTTGATTTGGGGTGTTAAACACACAATACCATATACAGATGATGAATTGTATACTTGAAACCTATATAATTTTAACCAATGTCACCTCAATAAATCCAATTAAAATGACATAAAAAGGTAAAATGGAAAAATGCATTTGGTAAATATCAAAATATATGTATTTTAAAAAAATTTTAATAATGTAATGGCAAGAAAAACAACTCATTGCTAGAAAGCCAAAATATTGGAAGAGACAGTTCACCAAAGAAGAGATATGAATGGTACATATGCACATAAAAAGATCCTCAACATCATTAGTCTGTAGGGAAATGCAATCAAACCACAGTGATATATCAAGGCATACCTACTAGAGAGGCTAAAATTATACAACAAAAACTGACAACACTGAGTGCTGGCAAAGATGTGGGCATGTACAAAGGAGCAGACACTTCAGAAAACAGTGTGGTTGTTTCATATGAAGTTAAACTTATACCTACCACACTCGTAGGGATTTATGCCCAAGAAATGACATCACAGACCTATACACAAAGGTTCCCAGTTCATAGAAGTTTTATCCATAGTAGCCAAAAGCTGGAAACACCCAAATGCACGTGGGCATTTGCATGGATGAACAAATATAGAATCTCTGTATAATGGAAAACCACTCATTAATAAAAATGAATGAACCACAGGTATGTTCAGCAACATGGATGAATCTGGAAAGCATATACTAAATGAAAGAATTCTGACAAGGATTCTTTAGTATATGTTGTACACTGAATCATTTCATTTATATGACATTCGTAAAAAGGCAAAACTATAAAGAGAAAACATGATAATTGTCAGCATATGGGGCTGGGGAGCGGATTGACGACAGAGAACCTCCCCACAAAATTTTCAGGCAACAGAAATGTTCCATCTTGATTGTGGTGATGGCTATATAACCACTTACTTTACCTTTGTGAAAGCTTAACCTGTACACCTAAAAATAGTATATTTTGCTATGTGTAAATTATACATTGATAAGTATGCCTAAAAACATTTCAATGGCAAAAAGGATTTGGGCTAGTGATTTTAGAGTAGCTGTAAAATAGTATTTGTCCTTCTGAAGTTTTAATAACCCAGGTGTATTCTTGAAAATGTCTGACATTCCCGAGCAAATACAAATCCTAAACGTCCCTAAACAAATAGAATCGATGAATCTTTTACTAAAAAGTAGACTAAATAATAACTGTGAGCATTCCCATTCCCATATAATTCTTTTTTAAAAAATATTCTTTATTGTTTAAAGTATTACATATAGTATTACATATGTCTCCTTTTTCCCCCATTGACCTCTCCCTGGCCACCCCCAGTACCCCTGCACATGCTCTCATCCCCCCCGTACAGTCTGTGTCCATTAGTTATCCTATCTAATAAAAGAGAAACATGGTAATTGGTGTACGACCGCTACCCTTCCCATTGGCTAATCAGCGAGATATGCAAATTAACTGCCAGCCAAGATGGCGGCCGGCAGCCAGGTAGCTTGAAACTAACATGAGGCTTGCTTGCTTCAGTGATGGAGGACTCCAACGTTCCCCGCCTGCCTTGCTGGCCTCTGAGCTTGCAGTTTAAGAAACATTGTAACAAATATAGAAGCTAAACAAAACCCCAGAAACCTGCTTTCAGCGAGCCTGGGATCTCAGAGCTGGAGTTATACATTGTTTCGATTATAGAACCAAAACAAAGTAGATACCTTCTTTCAGCAGCAGAGGCCTCAGAGCTGGAGCCAGAGCTAAAGCAGGCCCAGAATACAAAAAAAAGAAAAAAAAAAAAAGGAGCAGTTGGGAGCTTCATTTGTTCTGAAAACAGCCCTCAGCCCCTCACCCAGACTGGCCAGGCACCCCAGTGGGGACCCCCACCCTGAAGGGGGTGTGACCAGCTGCAAACAGCCATCATGCCCTCACCCAGGCTGGCCAGGCACCCCAGTGGGGACCCCCACCCTGATCCAGGACACCCTTCAGGGCAAACCAGCCAGCCCCACCCATGCACCAGGCCTCTATCCTATATAGTAAAAGGGTAATATGCCTCCCAGCACAGGGATCAGCGTGATAAGGGGCACCGCCCAAACCCCCTGAACGCCCTGTAGCTCTGTGTGTGACAGGGGGCGGGGCCACAACCTCCCTATCTGCCCTGCTCTGTTCGTGACAGGGGAAGGCACCCCAACCCCCTGATCAGCCCTGCTCTGTGCCTGATGGGGGGGAGCTCCCCAACCCCCTGATCGCCCTGCAGCTCTGTGTGTGACAGGGTGCGGCCTCCCAACCCTCCCGCCCGCCACGGGCCCTGCTCTGTGTGTGATGGGGTAGAGCCATAACCTCCCCATCAGCCCTGCCCTGAGTGTGAGAGTGGTGGCGCCCCAACCACCTGTTCGGCCCTGCTCTGTGGGTGATAGAGGGCGGCGCCCCAACCCCCTGATCCGCCCTGCCCTGAGTGTGACAGGGGGCGGTGCCCCAACTCCCCTATCGGCCCTACTCTGTGAGTGACAGGTGGGAGCTCCTCAACCCCCTGATTGACCCTGCTCTGTTTTGACTCCATTGTATGCTCTTGCCTCCTTTGTCATATTAATTGAGCATAAAGGCTTGGGTCAATTTCTGGGATCTCTGTTCTGTTTCATTGGTCTATATGTCTGTTCTTGTGCCAGTACCAGGCAGTTCTGAGAACAGTGGCTCTGTAATATAGCTTGATATCTGATATTGTGATCCCTCCAACTTTGTTCTTCTTTCTTAGGATTGCTGCAGCTATTCAGGGTCTTTTTTTGTTGCATATGAATTTTTAGAGAGTTTTTTCTAGGTCTGTAAAATATGCCTTTGGTATTTTAATGGGGATTGCATTAAATCTATAGATTGCTTTGGGTAGTATGGACATTTTAATGATGTTGATTCTACCAATCCATGGACATGGTATATTCTTCTATTTGCTTATGTCTTCCTCTATCTCTTTTTTCAATGTCTTGTAGTTTTCCAAGTACAGGTCTTTTACTCCTTAGTTAAGTTTATTCCTAAGTATCTTAATTTTTTTGGTGCAATGGTAAAAGGGATGTGTTGTTGTTGTTTTTTATTGTTGTTTTTTTGGTTCTTTTTCTGTGATTTTATTATTGGTGTATAAAACAGCCATAGATTTCTGGGTGTTAATTTTGTATCCTGCTACATTGCTGAATTAATTTATTAAGTCTAGTATTTATTTTTTTGACTGAGTCTTTAGTGTTTTCTATGTACAATATCATGTCATCTGTGAATAATGGCAGTTTTACTTCTTCACCAAACCCTGGATCTCGGAGTTTGAATTTTCTAGCATTAGCTTCCTGTTTCCTGGGTGGCACCATCTATATATATAAAAGGTTAATATGCAAAGTGTTCCCACAGGAGTTCTATCGCTTGCTATGACCTGTGCTGACCACCAAGGGGTAGCACAGAATGAAGGAAGTCCCCGGCCAGCGACTGGAGAAGGGAGGCCTGGTCACCCCTGATCGCTCACCAGGGCTAGGGACCCTAGCTGTGCACAAATTTCGTGCACTGGGCATTTAGTTCATAATAAAATTGTCATTCTTTCTCCACTGTAATTCTTGGTCTTCAGTGTTTGGCTCTGCTAGTGCTGGATGGATGAACTCCGTCCTGTAACGTTATCTGCAATATTTCCCTTTCTTAAAGGAGAACCTGGTTTGTGCATCTCCAAATACGTATTCTTCCACCCTAAGATGTTTATTCTAATTCATCCCACAGCTATTGAGGACAAAGTAAGGACCAGGCATCATGCTAGGTGCTGGCAGGCAAGGGTGAATGGAATAAAAAATGGTCTCATTCCAAGACTTTGAATGCAAAGATCCTATCATTTATTACGTCTTCTCTACAGAGTACATGCTGAGTTAATACAGGTATTGTAAGAGGATTTAAATGCATCAGTGCAATGTAGCTGCATGATTATATACACACATTCAAACAAAGAATATCTTAAACTAAAGAAGATGTTTCTGTATGTGGGCATGTTTCTAATTACACTTTGAAAACCATTTATTTTTCAGTAAAAGATACCTCTAAATATTTCTTAATGAATTAAATAATTGTTCTGACAATATAAAATAGCCAGGTGAAAAGTATATTAAGCAATTTGTCTTGTTTCATATATATTAAGTAAGCAAAGTTAATTAAAAATTAAAAATATTTTTATTGGGATTCAATAAACACAGACTTAAACACACAGAGAGACAAACACACACACACCTTCAAATTCTATTCAAAATATTACCAAATGCATCATAAGAAACCTCTTCATTTCCCATTAGTGAGATATAAGGCTGGGGAACCAGGAGGTCAGCCAGGTGCACTAGCTCCGTTAGCAAACCAGGGCAATATTAGATTTAGGGAGGAAAACAGAAATTTTAAGGTATTTGAAGGAAAAATGGCCTCTGCTCATTCCTGTAGCTTAAGCAGAATTAAATGAATTTTGAGCCTGGAATTTCCTGCAGTCTCCTTTCTTTGATCAACCAAAAGATTTTGAATACATAGTGCAGTCTGATCATCCGGTATCTGCAGCAATGGCAGATAAGGAAAATGTATTAAACCTGAGTTAATTAAAATGCTTTTGCTTTAGTTCTTTGGTTGCTTCATGAGAATAATGCTAATAAGATAGCAGAGGAGAGAGAATTATGTGTGTGAAACTGCCACGAAAATTTAGTTAAGTGAAAGAGAATTGTGTGTTTTCATACACAAATGTTCATATGCTAAAGAGTAAGTTCCTTTTGCATGAATTGTTTTTAACATCTGAGATCAGAAAGCATCTGGTTTGACTGCATCTCTTCTCTGTTTAGAAAACTGAAGCAACAACAATAAAGGCAACACTGATTCTCTGGGTTATCTGGCTGAACCACACCACCATGCCCTAGAGTTCAAAGTCTCCATTTCAGAGATTATGCACAGAATCAATGTTGGAACCCAAATCTGTCTGATTCCAGAGCGTTTGCAATAAACCACCAAATGGCTTTGTTTCTGATTACTCTCTGCAGGCAGTGGACACATGCTTTACCCCAAGTAAGAGATACCTTTTCATTACTGTATAATCAAAAGCCAAATTTTTTTTTTCTTCTTTCCCTGTGACTACCTCTCCTCATGAAGCTTTTGTAATTTAGGGATTTTAAAAAGTCTCAAGATTTTATTGTGTACAGCCATACTTCGTTTCCAAAGTGGAGCTGAGTCCTGAGCACAATTTAAATATCTCTCTTAAGTTTCCAACACAACAATAACAGATGCCTGGGCTTATTAATAGAGAAGGCATACCCAGATTATAATTTACTAAAGCGTTTGACCTTCAAAAACCTGTGTTTCTCTGCAATTCTAGCAATGACTAGAGGCAGACAGCAACTAAGGACCAGTGGATACCTCTGGCAAAAAAAAAAAAAAAAAAAAGGGGGCTTTATCAGGAAGGGTTTCTGGGGAAAGAACAAAGCTACACACTTATACAAAGTCCCTTCACTCCGAAAGTAGACAAAGGCCAAGATCTGGGGTGCTACCTAAATTGGGCCCAACCCAAACCCCACTCTTCAGTTTAGTATTGGTGGATATATATATATATATATATATATATATATATATATATATAGCCAGTATGCAAAGTGTCCCCTCGGGAGTTCGACCAGGTCAATGGGAGTTAGATTGCTTGCTATGACATGTGCTGACCATCAGGGGTCAGCATGGAACATGGCGGGCGACCAGTAACAGTGGTAGGGCGCCAAGGGAGTGAGGGAAGGAGGAGGTGGAGAGGCGGGGAACCTGATCAGCCCTGATCACCGGCCAGGCCTAGGGACTGTACTCGTGCATGAATTTCATGCACCAGGCCTCTAGTCAGTAAATAAATATCGAAGCTATTATATACTTTCCTCATTTCAAATTGGTGTTAAATTGGGTTTCACCAATACTGATTAGTTCACTAAGTATATTGGTGAGCAATAAAAAAATACATCCTATATAATAAAGAGCTAATACGCTAATGAGACAGGATGGCAGAACAACCTTCTGGAATGACCAGTGGGCAGGGGGCAGGGCGCAGGGCTGGGGAGCCACGAGGCAGCCAGGGCTGCGAGGGCCCAGCCCCTTGCATGAATTTCATGCATCGGGCTCTAGTATTTATATATTTGTGGATCTATAGCTTTTTCAGATGTTTGGATATAATTTGAAAATTACAGAAATAGTACAAAGAATTTATGAATACCCTTCACAGATATTTTGACATTTTATGATATTTGCTTTATCCTTCTCTTTTCCTTTTTTTCTTTATGCGTATTTATATATTTTTTCCCTAAACTCTTTCAGAATACATTGCAGATGCAATGTGCTTTTACTTCTATTTCACTGTGTATTTTCTAAAAGCGAGAAATTATCTTATATAATCACTAGAAGTCCAAAGCACGAAATTCGTGCAAGGGACTTGGCCGCGACCCCCACCTGCCGCCACAGCCACAGCGGGGGGTGGGGGGCTCTGTCACCCTGCCTCTGCCCCGCCCGCTGAGGCTTTGTCCAGAAGGAAGGACATCCAATCTAATTAGCATGTTATGCTTTTATTATGATAATACAATTGTTAAAATCAGGAAATGGACATTGATATCATAGAGCTACCTAATCTACAAATGTTACAAACTTTATTCAGTTCCTAAGATGTCCCAGTGATGTCCCTAAGAGCAAATGAAAATCCAAGACTGTGCATTGCATTTAGTTGTCATGTCTGTTTAGCTCCTTTAAATCTGAAATAGTTTCCAAGCCCTTTCTTTCATGACACTGACACATCTTTGAAGAGCACAGGCCAATTAATTTTCAGAAGAAGCATCAGTTTGGGTTTGTCTGATGTTTCCCATGATTAGTTTCAGTCCGTGAACTTTGGCAGGAATCCGAAGAAGTGCTGTGTCCTTTCAGATGCATCATTATCAGGAAGCCTACACTGTCAATTAGACCCACAACTGACAACCTTACTTTTTAGTATTTGGTTTAAGTGATGTCTGCCTTGTTTTTCCACTTTAAAATGATCACCTTACCTTTGACGATTAGTATATAGTTCATTAAGATATATTTTAAAACTAAGTATTGTTAAACATTCACTCATTTCTTTCAGCATCCGCTTATTTTTATTTTTTTGTCTGAATCAGTTATTATGATAAGGGCTGACAAATGGTGGTTTTCTAACTCCATCATTCCTTCAACACTTATCAGATGGCTTTCTACTGAAATGGGAGCTTTTTCAAATAGGCTCACAAATTATAATTTCATTTAATAGTAATTCCTCCAATATCATAATTTTGACATTGATATAATCCCAGATTTGGGCAGTGGGAACCCCTGTGTCCTTTTGACATGTACCCATCATTCTCTGAACACTTCCTTACCTTTTGACATATAAGGTTTTCCAGGCTTATTTTAGACTTTCTCTGCCCCAGCTCTGGAATCAGCCATTTCTCCAAGGAGACCTGGTCCTTTTAGCAGAGAATGATATGTAGACATGTGTTTATGCCTATTACAATGTCATGAATTCTAGGCTTTTTCAGAAAGAAGAGCAAGGAAAAATATGTATCCAGCTATCTATATTACAAGCCATTAGTTCACACTGATTCCTCAAACACAGATACAAAACCATGGGATTTTTTCTGTCCTTTCTTTTTTCTATGTTGGTAACTCCTTTCTTCACAAGTGAGAAACCTGGCTCCCATAGCCATGATACTTCCTTATTTGCTCAATCATAGCATGAACAGAAAGTAGTTTTAGACTTAACATTTGATTAAGAAAAAACACCTGTGGCAGACTGATTGCATTAATCTTATCCACACTTTTCCTTAGTGCACCCCACTCCCAGCGGCTCTTGTTTTGGCCAAGGGGCCAATACCAAACTTGACATAGCAAAGGCATGAAAAATAATTGCACATTTCAATTTCCTCTTTTGGACTTCTATTACTACCATGACGAGCCTGGGCTATTTTGCATAATGATGAGTTCTGTGGGCCCAGCTAAGTTGGTCCTAGACCAGGGGTGGGCAAACTTTTTGACTCGAGGGCCACAATGGGTTCTTAAACTGGACCGGAGGGCCGGAACAAAAGCATGGATGGAGTGTTTGTGTGAACTAATATAAATTCAAAGTAAACATCATTAAATAAAAGGGTACGGTCTTTTTTTTTTTTTTTTAGTTTTATTCATTTCAAACGGGCCGTAGTTTGCCCACGGCTGTCCTAGACCAACCAGTTCCAGGCAACCCATCATCTGGCCACAGATACCAGCCTGAGCCCAGCTGAGAACAGCCAATTCAGCTCTAATAAGAGGAAGCATCCAGGTGACCTGTGATCTTGTGAGAATTTAAATTTTAAGGTAATTTATTTTATTATAGCGATAGACAATTGATACAAAGTACCTATAATTTCCTTTAAGGACATATTTTAAAATGTTTCTTGGTTTCAAGATCTTGAAATGCTCTGCTATGTCCAACAGAGCTCTTTACATGGACCTTGATAATGTGATTATAAATTTACATATCAAGTAAGGAACCATAAATATACTTGTGAAGCAAAGCAGGTATCAAGGCTGATTATGAAGAAGTGTGATACACCTGTGGCATGCAACCAATCAAGAAGAGTAGAATAAATTTCTAAAGGATCAGGCAACAATATGGTGAAAAAGATTATACACAGTGCCATATCTGTTTCATATAATTAGAAACTTGAACCAAAATTATATAAAAAAGGAAAGCAAGGCAATGATGAGCAGGAGGTTGAAAATGCTGTTTATCTTGGGTTGGAATAAATAGGTGGATGAGGAAATTGTATAATTCAATGTAGGTCATTATAAAACTTCTACCTCTTGTTTTGTGTGATGGATTCATAAGTTCTTATTCCATTATTTAAAAAAATAAATGATCTTAAAGTAAAAACAGTCTATATATGGACTATAATATCTATATATATGAAAGCCTAAGTGACCAAATGACCAGTTGCTATGACACACACTGACCTCCAGGGGGCTGCCCCCTGGTGGTCAGTGCGCTCCCACAGCCAACCTCCCATGGGTGGCCAGCCTCCCGCTGTCTCTTCCCCTAGCTGGCCAACCTACCACAGTCCCTCCCTGGCCAACCTCCTGAGGCCCCTCCCCCCAGTCGGCTGCCCCTCCCCCAATCACCAGTGAGGCCATGGGACCCACCTGTGCATGAGTTCATGCACTGGGCCTCTAGTGTAATATATATTAATCACCATCTAACTTTCTCTTCATGGCCCAGGGCGATGATTTGTGATGTGGTAAAATGAAAATGCAGCTTGCAAATATGGCTGAGATAAAATGTCCCTGGTCACAGAGGCTCCTATAATTTGCTCTTAAATAATCCTCACACCTCAGCCATTTCTTCTCACACACACATAATTAAATGAAGTATGCTATTGATGAATTTGCAAAACTTCATCACTCTAATGAACCACTAGCTGTAGTTGGCTTTATAAGCAGAATATACTTTGGCAAATATACTATTTGAATTAACCATTAAAATGTTCAGTTTTTTTTTAAAAAAAATTCATACTAAGTCTGAGGAATACTCCTTCTTTTTCTTCTAGTTGTTACCATTATGTGAGACTGTGCTTATATGGTACAATAATTTCAATACTTTAAACACCGCGGTATATGGCCCCAAGTCAAGTTGCCTACCACCTGCCCCTCTCTGTTGTGCAGCCTTTATATCTGTAGGTGCCTCTGCCACACTGGCTGACAGGTGCTGTGATGCTTTCTCTTCTAGACTAGCTCCAGGATGGTTTCTCTGTGCTTCCTCTAGCTGACCCAGTAGCACTGAACACCTAGATTATTGCAAAGGCCTCTTCACAGGACTTCCCCTAATAGCTCTGTGCTCTCTGCACCCACCAGTAAAATATTCCCGGACTATTTTTATTTATGCTGCTGCTGCTTAGGATGCTGTGTGTTATTTCCCATCAGAGGATGCAATTGTTTCTCCAGCTTCTTGCAAAAACAAGTCCCAGGGCTCTGCAGTTTCCTATAAGAATTTTTAAATGTTGTGTTTTTCATGTCAGATTCATCTTTGAAAAATACAAACTTATTTTGGATGACCTAGTTCATTTTTCTTAAGGTTGCATCACACTGAAATCTTCAAGGAGGCTTTAAAAACTGTCAATCCAAGGCGGTGCACTCCTAGGTACTCTGATGTATTTGCTCTCAAAGGCCCAATGTAGCACCACTTAGGAATACAGCGATTCTCTAGGGCTGTTGTAGAGAGATTTTTAAAGAAGGAGCAAACAAAATAGATCTACACTTGAAAAGCTATTTGTAACACTCTGTAGCTCTGTGGGTGATGGATCTCAGGGAGGCGACAGGCCAAGAAGAGGGTCCTGAGGACAACCAGGTAAGAGATGATGTGGGCCGGATATAAGGCTGTGTAAGTGAGGACAGGGAATAAATTAAGAAAGGGAGATGGGAAGGAATTTAAAAAAAATAGTTTTATAAAAACTCTGGTTTGGGTAACTAGGTATCATTTTCCCCAAAAGAACACAGCAGAGTAAGTGGCGATTGGAGAGGTAAGTGAGAACTAATGAGTTCACTGCTAAATATAGGGTTTTTGACATGCCTGTGGGATGCCCAAGTGCGGAAGTCCAGAGATTAGCACTGAAATGTATAGAGAAATAAAACTTACTTCCAGTGTGCATGACTTTACAAACTAATGTAGTTTCTCTCCTTCTCTGTAACTGTTCCAGATTTTCTTACGATTCCCCATCCCAAGGATAGCAGGGGGAAATACTTCTGTTAGATAAACGTATTTCAGTTTTTGTAAGAGGATCATTTTGTTCTAATCAACCTATCATAGGTAAATGTTCAATTAATTCAAAGTTTAGATGCCCTAACAATGTTTTTGTGTCCTATCCACGCCCTCTCCTTCAAGGGCAAGTTGGGAGCTGCTCCATGCTATCCAATGGTCTCTATAGACATGCCGCCTGGCCCCTCTTGTCTTTGAGCCGTGGTCACGGGGCACATGCTGGTGATGCCGTTGGTTCTCTGTGGCCTATTTCACACAGGTTTGCGTGTGCTGCTGGGGACTTTGGAAACTGTCATTGTCTTCTAGCCTCTAAGTCTGGGTGACCTCCTCCTCTGACCGCAGGTCTGCACTAGTTGGCCAGTACACTACACAGGACCTTCTGTGCATGGCCAGGGGAAGGAGTTGTGGCTGTGTAATGGGGAACTTTTGCATCAAGGGCACAAAACATGTGAATCACCTAACCAAAAGCATAGACTCAGGCTAAAAATGGACATTATTCCATTAGTGCTTCACTATTGCTCTGAGATCTGCTGGACAGCATCTCTCTAAAAGGGTAGCATATCTATGAACATTGTGACCTGGGAAACAAGCCACTAGTACCAAGTTCTCAGCTTTCTCCTTTTCTCTGAAGGCTGTCTTTAATCTGATGGTTTTCCCTCCCCTCCCCTCCCCTCCCTCCCCCCCCTCCTTCCTTTTCCTTCTTTCCTTCTTTCCCTTCTTTCCCTTCTTTCCCTTTCTTTCTTTCTTTCTTTCTTTCTTTCTTTCTTTCTTTCTTTCTTTCTTTCTTTCTTTCTTTCTTTCTTTCTTTCTTTCTCTCTTTCTTTCTTTCTAAGTATATGTTCATTGATTTCATAGAGGAAGGGGGAGGGAGAGAGATAGAAACATCAATGATGGAGAGAATCATTATTCGGCTGCCTCCTGCACACCACTTACTAGGGATCAAGCCACAACCCAGGCATGTGCCATGACTGGGAATCAAACCATGACCTCCTGTTTTATAGGTCAACCAATACTCAACCAGTAAGCCACCTGGCCCAGCTTCTCTTCCTTACTCACTCCCTTACCCCATCACTTTCTCCCACTCTCCCTGAATCAGACAATGCCTTACAGCTCTCTCCTGTATGCCTCCTTCCCAAAGGGGTGTTTTCCCTCCTCTCTCTCTGGGGCCACATGATTTCAAAGGTACAGGAGTGAAAACCAAACTCACCCATTAAGAGAGATAGCCTTGGAGGTATTGCAAAGTGTGAAAATATCCTTACCATCCTCACAAGAACTTTAAAGGTATTTTAATCATTTTACAGATAAAGAGAGTAGGCATAGTAGATTTTCAAGGTGATTTATTTCCACAGCCTCATGCCCTGTTTGGCGGACCACTGAGGTAGGATATGATTGGTTCTACCACCTAACCACACACAGATTAGGAGCCTCACAACTTCCAAAGGACTTTGTTACAGCACTCGCCCCCATCCCTCTTATATGACCACTTGTTGAGCACACAAAGTAAAGATGTACTATGCCTTCATGGCCCTAGCATTTTAGTGAACATCTGCTCTCTCTTTGGAATATTACCATCTATTTTAATAAAGAGTGTGTGTGTGTTTCCTTTTTGCTTGTTTGCAGATTTATTTACTTAAATTTCAGTTGACACTCAATATTATTTGATATTTTAATGGCGGAGTGGTTAGACATTTATATAATTTACAAAGCCAACCCCCCCCCCCCCCGAATAATTCTAGCATCCTCCAGGCATTAAACATAGTTATTACAATATTACGGACTGTATTCTCTATGCTGGACTTATATCCTTGTGACTATGTTGTAACTATCAATTTGTACTTCTCAATCCTTTCCCCCTTTTTACTCTGTTCCCCAACCCCCTTTGGCAACCATCAGTTTGTTTTCTGTATCTATCAGTCTGTTTCCATCTTTTATGTTCATTTATTTTGCTCTTTAAATTCCACATATAAATGGAATCATACGGTATTTGTTTTTCCCTGTCTGACTTATTTAACTTAGCATAATGACCTCTAGGTTCATCCATGGTGTTGCAAATGGTAAGATTTCATTCTTTCTTATGGCCGAGTATTATTCCATTGTGCATAGGTACCAAATCTTTAACCAATATATATATATCAAATCTTTATCCCTTTATCTATTGATGGGCACTTAGGTTGCTTTCATATTTTGGCTACAATGACTATGGGGGTGCATATAGCTTTCTAACTTAGTGTTTTGGATTTTCTTTTGATAAATACCCAGAAGTAGTATTTCTGGGCCATAAGGTAGTTCTATTTTTAATTTTTTGAAGAGCCTCCATACTGTTCTTCACAGTGGCTGAACCAATCTGTATTCCCACCAACAGTGCATGAGGATTCCCTTTTCTCCTCGCCAACATTTGTTTATTGATTTATTGACGATATTCTAACAGGTGTCAGGTGATATCTCATTGTGGATTTAACTTGAATTTCTTTTTTTTTCTGTATTATGTGTGGTTTAGCTCCTCAACCTGAAACTCTAGTAAGATTTCATCCAAAATGTTTCTGAGTATGTGAATGGGGACTTATCAATATGTATTCATGTTTATTTTGGAAGTGGTCCAATAAAATATTATTTCATTTTAACAAGTTGATTGCATTTTGATAAAAGTGGCCTTAAATATAAATGATTATTTCCCTAGTATAAGCATTTATTGTTTAGGCAGTCAACTGCTTACCAGTGAGGGCAGAAATATTATGAAAAGTCATATTATTTATTCATTTTGTATACTTTATATATGTTTCCCAAGTAAATGTAAGATTTAACATTATCTAGGTTTACTTGTAGCTTAAGAAAGCTTTTAGTTAGCAATTTGGCAAATGAAATATTTTTTTCATTTGATGCTTTTCAAGGTCTACTTTGAATATTGCTTAAAAATAATTGGTTAAGTTGCTTTTTCACATTAGTAGATAGCATAATTTAATTTTTCTCACTTCTGACAATGTCAAACACAGATCTGAAAATCTAAAACAAAAACTCAGTGAATTCAAACCAATGTATAGCTGAATAAAGCATGCTCCACTACTCAACAAGTAAAATAAGTAGAATGTCTTAGTACCTTCCTATCTTTAGTAACCTTTGTAAAATGTGTAAGTGACAGCATTTACTCAAGAAGGATCTATGGAACGTAATAAGCCTATTTGGCACCTCACTCTCCCTCTAAAATTATCCTGAATTCTTCAACCGATATGCTCATTACAGACTAAGGGGAACTTTCAATTTCTATCTACAATTTCTTTCCTGAATTCTCTTTCTAGTTTTCCCAGCAAATGAATAGCAATAAGGTAGTTGAAATCTGAAAAATTAATCTTTGCCCAAATACACATTACCACATTCCTTAATGAATTACTAATGGCAAGGATATAAAAAAGAGGGCTGAAAACATGATTTATGGCATAAATGCATATTATAAGCTTTCATTTCTGAGCAGAATGATAAGTCTCTATAAATGTGTACATTTCCTACATACTCTGAAGTACATGTCCTAGTCTTTGAATTAAAAGATAATGGTGCTGGCAGTATTACTGCCAATGCATACAAAGTGGGTAGAAAGCCCGATGAGTTGCTCATTCTAGTACCTGGAATTCAATGAAGTGAAAGGAGGATTGGCATTGTGTGCTCTATGATGGGCAAGCAGGGGACTTCTAAAATCAAAATCATCAAAGTCCATTTTAGCACTGCTCTGACCTGAAGGCAGAATTTCCAAAGACTGCAGTCCATTATCTCCTTGGCCTTTTACCACTCCAATCGTTTGATGTTACCAAGAAGATAGTAAGTTATGATGTATGTGCTTATCAACAATAAATAAGCCAAAAAAAGATGCCTTACAGATTTGCAGTCCATACATTGTTACTTTAAAAGCATAGATGGAATTCATTCAGTACTTCAGTTATTATGTATGATCCATTGAATTCATTTGTTAATTTAATACATATTTATAAATATCTTCTCTATTCAGGCACTGTATTAGAAGCCAAGAATATAATGTTGAGCCCCAAAGAAGCTTATAGACTAGTGAGTCTACAAAATAAACTAGTTTGGTAGTTCATAAAATGCACAATTTAATCAATACAAACATACTGTATTTGGTGCTGCAGGGAGTCTGAAGAATAGCATTGTCTTATAAAATCTTATGGTTTAATTGTGAAACAAAAAGTTATTCAAGGAAGTATTCAATGTAACAGATAAATGGGTGGTAAAAGCAACAAGTTCTATAAAAAATAATTGTGAGTGATCTTCAAAAATATAATGATATGACTAATATTTCAGTCAATGAAAGCAATGATGTTGAAGGTTATATGAAAATAAACAACCAAAGTAGCAAATCTTCAATGTATTAAAACCAATTACATGCTAAACTAAGATCCATGAATGACAAATTGCAGAGTTGAATTTTTTAATTTGTGAGTTTTCTCTTCCTCAGAAAAGCATGGGCATGAAACGCCTGGCCTTCCTATCATGACGGCTTACACAGTAAGATAACAACTACGAGTAAGTTACTTACTGAGCACACATTTATTTCATTCACATTCATTCAACAAATCATGGCAGAGTCTTTCATGTGTGACCATGACATTTGATGGATGTCAGTAACTGACATGAAAGTAGTAGAATAAACTCTATGGAGAGATTTCAGACAAGACTGTTGCTACTTTTAACTTAGCACTAACCTCTCTCTCTCTCCACAACCCATCCATTCCA
Source organism: Myotis myotis (assembly GCF_014108235.1). Lineage (NCBI taxonomy): Eukaryota > Metazoa > Chordata > Mammalia > Chiroptera > Vespertilionidae > Myotis > Myotis myotis. The sequence continues at coordinate 8,530,531 of NW_023416314.1, forward strand.
TGATGCTCACCCCACCAGGGTGGCCAGGAATTGAAAGGCAAGAGAGGTTATGAAGGTAGTATGAAAGACTGTTGAAGATAAATAATCTTGGTTTTAAAATATGGAAAAAATTTAGACATATGTAGATGGGAGGTGAATAAGAAAACCTTAAGCTACTTGATATAGAATAACAGATTAAAAAAGACAAGATTTATAAGGAACATATTCAAGACTTAAACACTAATAAAGCATACTTTAGTGTGATATTGCACTTTTTAAAAATATGTTTTATTGATTTCAGAGAGAGAAGGGGAGATGAAGAGAGAGACAGAAACATCAGTACTGAGAGAGAAACATGGATTGGCCGTTTCCTGCATCCCCCCTCCCCCCCCACCACCACCACTGACTGGGATTCAGCCCGTAACCTGGGCATATGCCCTGACCAGGAATCAAACCGTGACCTCCTGGTCCATGGGAGGATACTCAACTAACTGAGCCACACAGGTTGGGCTGACACTGTTCCTTTTAATCTCAGATATTTAGAATTAGTTATGCAGCCAAGTTGGCTAAAAGAAATACTTTCCTAGCAGAAAGTGCCTTTCAAACTTCCATACCAAGCAATTTTTAAAGTGATAGGAGAGTAAATGTCTAGGCAGCATGACCTAAATCTAATCTCTTTTTGAAGTCTCATAGAAATCTCATTTAACATTTGAATTTGACTCCATAATAGATCAGTTATGTCTTAATATTAAAATGATGGGTTAAATACCTTCTGGAAAACAAACGGAAATTATGGCATCATTTTGGTTATTGTGCAAGAAGATATACTTGCACTAAGTCTAAAATGTCTGGAAATTGAGCTGAATGGAAAAGATTTGACATTGGCTGCGTATCAGTTCTAGCGCCTAGAAATGTCTTGTCTCCATGTTGGTATCAGAGTATTTCATGAATACACTCTGACGTGTTGGAGCAGTCAGTCTCCACAATGCCCCTCCACCATGATCCTGTTTACTCCTCTGTGTAGCACCCTCACCCATCAAATAAAGGTGATCTGTATGACAAACAGATATTGAGGACGTGATGGTGAGTGACTTCTGAAAATGTGTCATTAATGACATTGCAGCATCCATGCTGGCCTCTTGGATAGCTCACTGTAGAGGAAACCAGCTGCCATGTCACGGGGACAGGCCAGCATGCCTGTGCAGAAGCCCATATGGGGAACACTGAGGCCTCCAGTCAACGGCTGCACCAACTTGCCAGTTATGAGAGTGAGTCAGTGTGGAAACAGATTCCAGCCTCAGGTAACTGCAGGTCACTGTAGCCCTAGCTGGTATCCTAACTGCAATTTCATAAAGGAATTAGAGTAAAAAATGTCCAGCTAAACCACCCCGAACTACAAAAATTGATATAAATTTCCATATATTCAAACCACTAAATTTTGAATTGTCTTGATATGTACAATATATTAATAATATACAAGTGGATACAGATGGAAAATATTTTTTACTTCTTCATGAAGTAGGTCAAGGTAATACCTGAAAAGAGGTATATACGGGAAGGGCAAAAGTAGGTTTACAGTTGTGAGTATGTGAAACACAGATGCTATTCTTGTATTATTATTTATTAATTATTGTATTACTTTCTACACAAACAACTGTAAACCTACTTTTCCCCACCCTGTGCAGTCTTAATAATAAGCTGGTGTAGTTATATTTTCAAGCTACTATCAAGAGAAAATTCATTCTTCTTGTTTTATGTGACAGATGAATCACTACTCAGCTTGCTTTTTAATGTCTTGGAAACACAGTCATCAAAAGCTATTTTGCTTTCACCAGGAAACGTATAATCTCTGTTAGATCCAAACATATTGAGAGTCACAAAGAATACATGGTCCATATGAAAACTCTCTTCACCCAAACAGAATTTTATTTTTATTACAGTAATGTTGATAGAAACAGTACAAAACAAAACAAAGGAAGAAAGAAAGAAAGAAAGAAAGAAAGAAAGAAAGAAAGAAAGAAAGAAAGAAAGAAACATTGATTGATTGCCTCCAATATGTGTCCCTCCAATATATGTCCCAACTGGGGATGGAACCCACAACCTGGGTGTGTGCCCCGATGGGGAACTGAACCTGCAACCTGCCTGTGTACAGGACAATGTTCTAACCAACTGAGTCACACAGGCCAGGGCTATGGTAGTTAATTCTTAATAGAGACAGCAATGACCTTGATGCAGTCTATTGAATTCATAAAGTTTTGCTTTTTACGGAGATGTCAATTATTGCTAAACTTTTTCCCCGTGTGCTTGTCTATAGGGCAATATAAAATTTAAATGGAAAATTTGCAAAGTCCATTAAAGGGTTAACTTTCACTGCTCTAAAATCATATATTTACAAGGGCAAAAACCTCAAACTCTCAATTAATTTTTAGGCACATTCTCTGATGAAGTTAGATAAGGGTGGTTTTCTGAGTGACTACCTCTTTTTGACCTGGAAGAGTTTCAACCTTTTCCAAGCTTTCAAAAATCTCCCATTATGTGAATTTTACTTTCAAAGGTCATTCTGAAATTGGCCTTGAAGGAAGTTCCAATAAAAGTATTAGTTTCTGAATTTGGTTGTATTTTTTACCATCCAGATTCTAGGTTATAGTCATGATTTTTCTCCTTCCTTCCTTCCTTCCTTCCTTCCTTCCTTCCTTCCTTCCTTCCTTCCTTCCTTCCTTCCTTCCTTCCTTTCTTTCTTTCTTTCTTTCTTTCTTTCTTTCTTTCTTTCTTTCTTTCTTTCTTTCTTTATTTTTAGTTACCAAAATACCAGTGACTTTTGTTCAGAATTTGCATGGTTGAATTTTGGTTCATCTATTTTAAAGATCAGTTCAAAACATTTAAGTTTACGCTTATGTGTACCATTGTGGCTAATTAAAACACAAAAAGGTTTTAAAAACATCCTACCAATGTATTTTAATACAAATATACTAGTTGTGGTTGACTGTAAACATTTTCTTTTTGTTAGTCATCATCCTGTGTATTTCAGGTTGCTATAACTTGTCCACATAAAGTATTGGTTTTATATTACTTTATATTTATATTGCAAATAGAAAATAAAATCCATGAAAATTTTAAAAGTTTAATAATAAAGAATGATATAAAGTTTTCAAAAAGGATTTCAGTTTCTTGGTCATTTTTTAATGAACTGCAAGGAGAAGTGGAACAAACAATAGATAGTGGTTTGCAGACAAAATATTTGACCTGAGCCAAAGTGTTGAAAAGCTACAATAATGTGCAGGAGCAGCATTTTAAATACAGTTTAAAGTACCTGGTTTATCAGAGACAAAAGCATTATTCAAAAATTGTCTGTGAAGGTTCTTTTTTTCCCTTCTATTTAGAGAGGAGAAGCTCTGCTAAGAAGCTGAGTAAGTTTTAATCATCATCATCTTCTTCTTAGTGATTTTTAGAGAGACAAGGGGGTGGGAGAGAAAGGGAGTGAAAGAAACCTTGATGTGAGGGTGAAACATTGATTGGTTGCCTCCTGCTCGCCCTGTACCCGGGATGGAGCCTGAAACCCAGCCATGTGCCCTACTCAGACTGGAACTTGAAACTTTCCAGTGCACAGGACTATGTGCAACCCACTAAGCCACACTGCACACCAGCCAGGGCTGTGAAGATTTCTGGGGACACTCTAAGAAATTACACATTCCACAATAGGCAGAAATGCCATTATCTTTCATTCTCCTGAGCCCTGATCACTTACTTCTACTCCGTAGCTCACTTTAATACCACTATATTTCCTGAAATCACAAAAGTATCAAATTATCCAATTGCTAATTGCACAGACAATTTGTCCTCTATGCTTTCAAACAACCTGGAAACCAAACAAAATATGTCATTGTCCTAGGATAGAAAAACTGGATCATGTTGATTTAATTAGAGCATGTATATGTCAAAAACTTGGAAGACTTTAAAATCTTAAAACATATCCTCACACTTCTAGCAAAACACTGACTGTGAAGCAGTTCCATCACATTGTTCTGAGCTTCATTTATTTACTGAGATGCTGCTAGTCAGATAAGTCAGTCCACCTCACTTTGAGAATGAGCATCAGGTAATCTGTATCCTCTGGGCAATATTGCTATATAAAACACAAGACAGTTAAATTTGAATTTCAGGTAAGCAATAAGTAATTATTTACTTCAAGTATGTCCCAAATATTACATGTGACATAGTTATACTAACAAGTACTTGTTGTTTATCTGAAATTTAAATTAGTCTGTATGGTTGCTCATTTCATGTATCAAATTCACTAGGCTCTGGGGTACCCACTTATTTGGTCAAATATTATAATGGGTATATCTGTGAAGCTGTTTTTAGAAGAGATTACAACTGAGTCTGTAGACTAAGCAAAGCAGAATGTCCTCCCTCATGTGGGTAGCCCTCAGCCAGTCAGTTGAAGGTCTGAATAGAACAAAAAGGCTGACATTCTAGCTAGTAAGCAGGAGTTCCTCTTGCTTGATTGCCTTTGAGCTGAAGGCATTTGGTCTTCACTTGTCTTCCAGCTGAAAGCACTGGTATTTTCCTGCCTTCAGACTCCAACTGAAAAGTAGATCCTTCTTGGATGTGAGGCCTTTGGACTCAGCCTAGAACTCCACCATTGGCATTCCTACAGAACCAATAGATTGCATATACAAATATAATGAGATTCATTATAAAGAACTCCACCATTGGCATTCCTGTCTCCAGCTTGCTGACTGCGGATCTTGGGGCTTCTCAGCTTTCACAATCATGTGCGCCAATTCCTTATAATGAATCTCATGATATTTGTACAAACAATCTATTGGTTCTGTTTTTCTGGAGAACCCTGACTAATATAGTCTGGGTGTCCTGGATTTTTATTGGCTTAATCTCATAACCCTACCTCTGGGTTTGCATTCTCTTCAATAGTGTTAAGATTTGAAATAATACTAATAACACTGATACTTCTATTAATGATAAACTTAAAATCATTTTTCTTTCTGTCTTTCTCAGAAACCAATCATATATCCATCTACAACTGGGCAACATATTTTGCTGTAGGGACTTCATTTTAGGAAGCTATAAGTTCAGGTATACTTATTATAGAAGGTAAAAGAAAATGTAGTCATAAGAGTTAGAAATGGTAGGCCTTCGTGCTACTCAAATCTAAGTGTTCTCAGGAAATTAACTGGTGTGGGAGAAGGTAACTTCCATAATCCCTCCCTGGGTGAAAATGTTAAGTAAAAGAAGAGCACGTGCCAGGGAATATCATAAGAAACAGCAGGTCAGTGTCTTCTATTCACTGAAGCTCAACTAACAATGGCGACAGTGAATCAATTTGAGATGCACTGTCTCAACGTTTAATGTGTCCAAGGTTGTGTTCTTTATAGCCGACATCAAGAGAAACTTGCCTGACACCAGATGTGTGAGTTGTGACTCACCTATGGTAAGACTAACTAGGCAAGTGTGAACTTAGCTGTGTGAATTTATTGTTGCATAGAAGCTGTTAAATTTTCTTGTTAGGAGTGTCAGATAACTTAAATTAATATCTTTAATTACACAATAATCACTCGCTAATCTAGCACTGCAATGAAATAGGAGTCCCTTGAAAGCAATAGAAAATGCTGCAAGTGAAGAAAGTTGGGCCTCAAGCTTTGATGTGAAGTGAAGAATATGTATGCATTAGTGCATTCATTCAACCAAAATGTATTTAATTCCAATGATATTTCATACTCTTCTCTGCACTGGGGGACATCAGTGAATGTTCAGAGAAGATGCCTGTACTCATAGAGCTCACAGCCTAGCTCATGGACAACAAACAGATACAGACACAAGAAATGCTGGGTGGTGGGAATTGTTGGTGTGGAATCAAAGAGTAGAGAATATAGAGCATGGCCAAAAAACTGCTTCCCATTGCATGGTCAGGGAAGCTCTAAGGAAATGATGCTTAAGCTGAGGTTGAATAATGGGACCACGTCAGCCTGGAAGAGATCTGGGGAACTTATTTTCAGGGGAAAGTATGGGCTGGTACAAAGGCCCTCAGCTAGTACAATGAAGGAAAAGAAGAGGAGTACAGTTGCAGTGCAATATGCAGAGAGAGGAAAGTTCTGCAAGGCAGGCAGGTGGCAGATTTATTTAAAATATATTTTTATTGATTTCAGAGAGGAAAATAAAGGGAGGGAGAGGTAGAAACATCAATGATGAGAGAGAATCATTGATCGGCTGCCTCCTGCATGCCCCCTACTGGGGATTGAGCCTATAACCTGGGCACGTGCCCTTGACTGGAATCGAACCTGGGACCCCTCAGTCTGCTGCCAACGCTCTATCCACTGAGCCAAACCAGCTAGGTTGCAGATTTATTTATGACAATGCCTCAAAAACATTTTGTTCTACAAGCTCCTTTGAACCCTATAAAGAAAATTAATATATATGTATATATATACATATTAGTAATATAGAATTTACATAACAATATTACATATTATATATATAATGTATTATACACACACACACACACACACACACACTATGGCATATAAATATACTACCCTTCCCCAGTTTTCTGCTATGATAATACCTTATATAACCATAGTACATTTTAAAACAAGGAAATTAATGTTAATAGAATATTATTAACTCAGATATGGGTCTTATTCAGGTTTTGCAAGTTTGCACTTTTTTATATATTTCTATCAAGTTTTATAACGTGTAGATTTGTGTAACCACAGTCACCATCATACACAACTCTTCCGTCACCAAATGTGCTTCTTCCCCCCTTTAATTTGATCTCTAACAACCACTGATATGTTTCCTATAATTCTCTCACCTTCAGAATGTTAATGTGTCATATAAATTTCCTTTCTGTTTCTCTCAGCACAATGTCCTTGACACCTCTCCAAGCTGCAGCATGTGTCATTAGCTATTTCTTTTCTTTATTTTTTTTTAATATATTTTATTGATTCTTTACAGAGAGGAAGGGAGAGAGACAGAGAGCCAGAAACATCGATGAGAGAGAAACATCGATCAGCCGCCTCCTGCACATCCCCCACTGGGGATATGCCCGCAAGCCAGGTACATGCCCTTGACCGGAATCGAACCCGGGACCCTTCAGTCCGCAGGCCGACACTCTATGCACTGAGCCAAACCGGCTTCGGCAAGCTATTCCTTTTAATTGCTAAAGAAGCTCATGTATGGATGTACCCCTGTTTGTTTACCCATTTACTCACTGACGGATATTTGTGTTGCTTTTATACTCTTACTGAAGACTCAATGTAGCTTTTATTTATATGTATTATATCTACGGGAATGTACTATTTGAGAAATTAATAATCAGCTGCATTTAAAAAAATTATTATTAATTCCCTTAAAATAGCAATAATAAACCCATATCTGCTCGTAGAAATAACTTATTATATGAGAAATAACCCTATTTTTCAAAACAAAACAAAAATCCTGTAGAAGAGGAACAATGTTTTATATGTTTGCAAATCTATTTGTTGTCCTGCTTAATGGGAGACTGTTGGATTCTCACATTTGCTTTTGTAGTCAAGGTGTTGGGATATCACAGGTCACATGCCATCTGAAACCTCCTCTGGACACACTTTGAGAGAATGAGGGAGGACAGGTAACCAGTATCTTAGTATGATGATGAAAAGCATTTGGACCTGTGGACCCCTGGAAAGATGTCAAGGGCTCACAGGATTTCCTGAGCCACTGAGAACCACTGAGTTAGTGTGTCTTAGATGATAAAGAGGTTGAATTTTATGGAAAAGAAAGTTCACTGTAGAGTTTTAAGTTGTGAATGACATGATTTGATTTATAAGAGGTCACTTTTTGAATGATCACTCCTCTGACTTCCATGTGTATAATGAATGTCTGGTATGGTTGGTGACAGATGTGGCAAGAGGGTCCAAGTGGCAGTGAGGGATAGACTAGGAGCTTCTGATGCTTTCCCTGCCAGATACTGTGGTAGTTCATACACAGAAGTGGTAGTGAAGATGTAGTGCATCTTTGGTAAGTAGAATCCACAGGTCTTGGTGATAGACATGATGGAAAGAGAGGAAACAGTGATCACGTGTATATTTTACATTTACACCTGTGTATGCATAAAGCCTGGAAGAGCATCAAGTTTTAGGGTGCATTTGGCAAAAGAGCAAAGTGTTGTACATTTCATGGGGCATAGATGTTTTGGATTTTTTTTGTTTCTTTCAAAGCTGCTATTAAATTGATGGTACATCTTAAAATCAATGACATCTTATATTTAAGAGACCATTCTTCTTCTCTATTCTACTGTTATACATAGATTAGAACTAAGTATATATGTGAAAGGCAATTTTATACCAAGTTTTATAACTAGGAATGCACAGATGTTCAATGATTCCATTTTCCTCTCCATGTTGCTGGAACCTTAGTTAGAAATAAACATAGTAGAATTCAGACCAAAGAATATTAACTGAATGTAAACATATCACCCAAACACTGTAATAATAGTAACTTTTTTCAGATACTGGTCTTGCTCAATCCCTTAAAGCAGTGGTCGGCAAACTGCGGCTCGCGAACCACATGTGGCTCTTTGGCCCCTTGAGTGTGGCTCTTCCACAAAATACCACGTGCGGGCGCGCATGTACAGTGTGACTGAAACTTTGTGGCCCATGCGCAGAAGGCTTAAAGGATATCACATAAACAAAATACTTTGCTGAAGTGGAAAGTAAGGCCTATGTTTGGATCCGGATGTAAACAGAGATGCCTCAGTATCAGCAACAGATCATTAGAATGTCCCTGTAATGTGCCAAGTCATGGGAGAAATCGTGTCTAAATCCTGCAAGGACAAATTATAAACACAGAGTTAGAATTAGTGGTGGTTGGCTTATAATGCAGCATCCATCATGCAGTTGATTTAGAGAGACAAAGAGAGCGCAAGAGCAGTTCCTCTCTTGTATCTCAGTTCTTAAGCATCCTTTTTTCCTTCATCTTTTCAGTGTACCTACACATAGCACAAAAGAACAAAATTTATTCCTAAATTATCTTATTGTGATCACACAGAATCCAAAAAGCAGCCATTTGCTTGCAGATTAGTGTTTCCTTACCACTGCCTTATCTTCTCCTGAAAAATGAGTCAGTAAGGTATAGATTCAAGATGCCCACTGGGAACTTTTTGAATATTTTAGCCCCAACACAAAGAAACTTTGCTTCTATTTGGGGGCTTGGTTCATGCCCTGATGCTGTGCCCGACATGTAGGTATCGATTATGTATTTAAAAAACAACTAAAATATTTGCATTTGGAATAATAGGCAGGGAGTCCTAGAATAACTTATGATAATGACCCATGATGTGGTTTCTTCCCTACTTGATGTCCCAGGCATGCCGAATCACTTATTCCCTGAATATATTATGGCCTTTCACATCTTACACCTGCTTGGTGAAATCTTAATTTTCCATCTAAAGGAAACCAAAGCTTCACATTTTGGGGGAAGACATTTCTGTCCTCCATAGAATTAATCAATTTACTGTGTTTCTATGCTAATAACTGCCTCAACTATCCTCAAATGAGTATAGAGAATAGAGTGAGGGCCTTTGGCAGGGCCTGAGTCTGGGTTTATCTCTGTGTTATCTGCAGCTGATACAAGCTCTTGTGCACGGCAGATGATCAGTACATTTTTAGTTAACACACACACACACACACACACACACACACACATATATACACATATATACACACACATATATATATATACATATATATGAAATTTTACAAACTCATATTACAGCTAAATGAACAATTACAATTTTGTCTATTTATTCTGCCTTATACTGAAAGTTCTTCATAGTTGATAGTTATATAAACTAAGTGTCTAGACATACCCCCTGAGGTTCAATATGTCACTTATTTTTTGACTGTTTAACAATTTATTTCTCAGCACTCAATTCATCTCTTCATACTGAGGATCTTTATTACCACAAAGGGAAAAAACATAGACACGTAGAAGCAGTACCTGAGAGATTTCTGAAGTATAAGGGATAGCATGCTTTTTTAAATATGGCATTCCAAAATTAAAATTCTTGAGTCTGGACTCCTTGTCTAGATATTACAACTTGAGAGAAGCTATGCCTAAGTAACAGCTGCTTTTACTCTGAGAGAAGGGAAGGCAGACAAAACACTCCAACAAAGAAGGCATATTTGGGAAGGACTTACAGGGAATAGTGATGGGAAGAGGTGGGACAGTCTCAGACCAATAGCCAGGGCTGCCACACCAGCCTTGAGGATGAGTGAGGCTAAGAGGTGTCCGAACAGCATGATTACTCAGCTGGGTAAGCACTTGGAGAACTCACTGATCCAAAGTTCTCCCCTCCACATCCAGAAAAGTTCATTAGCGCCTTTAAGTAAACATGTGCATCAAAGGGATAAAGAACTACAGAAAAAATTCATTAAGTTAAACCAAATAATTAGAAAATACTGCTATCTTTAAGGAACTTGAAAAGCTAAAGTTAGGGAGGAAAGACAAATCAGATAATTGGAGCAGAATACACATAGTAATCCATAGCGGCAAATGGTGCCTTTTCAGACAAAGACTGTTCACACATGCAGCAGACAATGTACTTTGGAGTCACCAGAAAATTTCATGAAGAGACTAGATTTTTAACAGAACCTTGTAATATAGGAAAATCTGAATAGGCAATAAAAAGGGAGTTCAATTAAGGTTCAGGGGATTAATTTACACTGGATTTGGAACCACAGGAATTAAGAAAGAGAAGAGTTTTAATGCTGATAAAGTTTGATGTTAGAAATGTCAAGTTTATAAAAATAAAAATTCAATGGTAAGATCTGAATCAGAACTTTAATCATAAAGCTCAAAATTGAGAGTTTACCAAGTGCTGTTGCAAGAATTACATCAACTGATATTCACCAAACCTCATGGGAAATTACCATCCCCACTTTGTGGCTGAGGAAATGAGTCTTGGCCCAGGTAAGATGTATCTATGGTTTGTGAGCCAATGAGAGCACCCGGGCTTTTAAGTGCATTCATTTTCTATCACAGGTTGCATCCTTTTAACTTTAAGAATTGACCAAAGAATGATTTAAATAAAAGCCTCCCTGATACACGTGAAGTATAATCTATTTGTTATAACAAAATACGGCTTACCAGTAACAAACACCTATCAGAATACAGCAAAGAAAGCACAAATTATATAGGGTCTATTGGAGTTGCCCACTTATGCTAAATACAGAGATTTAAAATTAAAAGTCAGCTCACCTGCCCTAGATCCGAACAGTAGAGAATAGAACATACAACCTTGGATCCCCAAATTAATTAAGACGAACAATGAAAGACTATTAGTATCCCCATCAATCAAATCTATAATTTCTAGATGATTGATTGGAGTGTCCCATGTCCCAGGCAGGCCCAGGAGGTAAGAAAGCACTTTCCCTTAAGTCTGCTGGCACGTGCAGTTACAGATCCACAGGGTCTCTCCCAGGAGCAGTCCCCTCAGAAGCTGCAGCTGCCACTGAGCCTGGGATGCACTTTATGTTATGACGTAAAACAGATGCACTAACTTGGACTGCAACTAATCTCTCAGAAGCCCCTTAGGCAAACCACCAGGGCTCATACTGAAATTCTAAAATGTTCCCCAGGCCCCTAACTGGTTAAAGCAACAGTGATTTATACAGACACACAGCTGGTGCCGTGGGTGCGAGAGAAAGAAGCATTCATTGTACATTAAAACAGAGTCTGACAGTCTTTGGCCAAGACCATGCTTACTTATAGGTGTATCAGCATGCTGGAGTTTTATAAGTTGGTTTTCAATTGAACATATTTAAAAATTAAAATCATGTTAATTCATTTTTGCTTTCTCACAAAAGCATGCTTAATACTGCAGGATCAACTATGAAACACTTTCTTTTATTTTAAAGGGTTGATACTATTGGATCCTTATTTTGTATTTAATGAAGATGCCTCCATTCAATACATTCCTATATTTCAACTCTCCTCTACTTCTGCATGACCCAGACCGAGCTGGTCCCAGGAAACACTACCCCTGTGTGAGTGAGCCAAGTGCCTCTGTGTATGTTATAAACCCGATTCACGTTTATTCACTCCAGTGCTCTGAGATGTGGCTCTATGCACTTGCAGGAGAGAGGCTGACAAGCTGTCATTAATAAGTGAGTTTTCACAGCTTGCTGAACAGGTTCCCCGACTACGCCATCCAACGAAGAATAAGCTAAGGCTTACTCCTAAGGAGTTAAATTTTATGTACTTAGAACAGAGCCTCACTGTTGATATAATTAATGATAATAATTATCATAATATAAATAATGGCTTCATGATTTTGATTTTTCACTTGTTCCAAAATCTGCACCTCTTTGCAAAAATGATCTAATATTCAGGGACTTGTACTTGCACCGGACCGTGAGGACTGAGCAAACTGTCAGAAATAACTACTAGTATAGTCATCTCTGTCAGGATGGGAACGAATCTGGTTGGCAATAAGGAGGGACTCACATTATATAAGCACCCAAGGCAACTGTTAAACAAGCCTTATCGATGATGACTGGCATAGTTTCCACACGTTATCCCATGGACTTGTCACATCGGACCTGTGAGGGAAGGGTGACTGTTTCTACTGCAAAGACGAAGAAACTAAAGCTTAGAGAAAAAGTAGGGCCTCTGAGCCAATAAGGTTAAGTCAGCCAAGGCATTCCTCCAATTACAGGGAAGACTTTTCAGCACCAAGATTTTAATCTCAGGAAGCCTGACTCAGAAGCAGTGGCCTCCTAGTAGGGTCTGTACTTTCTTCATATGTTTAAACTAGCTCATGACTACTGCTTACCAGGCAACAGCTGAGGTTTCTGGGGTATATTAACTCATTAAATCTTCACAACAGCCCGGTGAGAGAGGTGATTTTATTATTCACATTTTTCAGAAGAGTGAAATGCCTGTGCGCACACCCATGGGAGTCCCCCAGAGCATATTCCCTTAGCCTCCACACTATTCAAGCCACTATGTACAAAGACAGTGGAGACTGCAAATCTGACCCTTTACTTGAACATGTTAAATTCATTTAGAATGAATTCTGAGAAATAATAGGTTTTCTCACAGATTAGGAAATGTCACTGTGAAAGGCCATGTTTTTATAATTAAAACATATCTCCAGAAAAAATACATTAATTCTGATTTTGTTGAAAGCAACAATTGCATAGCATGTAGAGTTGTGTCACAGGCACATGCATAAGTAATTAGCATAAAAATTTTGAGAAACGTAATTCCAAAATTTTGAGAACACCATGTTCTAGGCTTTTTCTGACACAAGTAAATGTGCTGAGTTATATTAAAAGTGGAAAATCAATCGTGATTATGGAGGGAAAAGCAGAACACAATCATCTTTTTTTTTTTATTAAATTTTATTGGGGTGACATTAGTCATCATGGATATACAGGTTTCATGGGTGGATTACTAGTTTACAAAATCTGTATATAGGACCATGTGCCCACCACTCAAAGTCAAATCTTCTCCTGTCACCTCGTATTGGGACCCCTTTCTCCCCCCACACCCCTCCCTCTGGCAACCACCACACTGCTTGTGTACCTAAGTTTCAGTTTTATATCCCACATGAGTGAAATCATATAGTTCTTAGCTTTTTCTGTCTGACTTATTTCACTTCGCATAATGTTCTCAAGGTCCATCCATATTGTTGTCAATGATGCTATTTCATCCTTTCTTATGGCCGTTTATTACCCATTGTGTATATGTACCACATCTTCTTTACCCCTTCCTCTATTGTAGGACACTTTGGCTGTTTCCAAGTCTTGGCTACCATGAACACCATGAATAAATGATTTCGTGTTTTTTTTGGAGTGGGGTTGTTGGGTCATATGGTAGCTCTATTTTTAATTTTTTGAGGAATCACCAGACTGCTTCCCATAGTGATTGTACCAGCCTACATTCCCACCAGCAGTGAATGAGGGTTCCCTTTTTTCCACAATCTCTCCAACACTTGCTGGTGTAAGGTGGTATCGTATTGTAGTTTTGATTTGCATTTCCATGATTGCCAGTGAGGTTGAACATCTTTTCATACACCTATTGGCTGTTTGTATGTCTTCTTGGAAGAGGTGTATTTTCAGGTCCTCTGCCCACTTTTTGGTTGGATTGTTTGTTTGTTTGGTGTTGAGTTTTACAAATTCTTTATATATTTCGGACATTAAACCTTTGTCAGAGCTACTGTTTGCAAATATCATCTCCCGTCCAGTTGGCTGCCTGTTTGTTTTGTTGTCCATTCCTTTTGCTGTGCAGAAGCTCTTCAGTTTGATATAGTCCCATTCATTTATTTTTGCCATTACCTTCCTTGACTTTGGGGTCAAGTCCATAAAGTGTTCTCTACCACCCAGGTCCATAAGTTTGGCACCTATATATTTTTCTATGTGACTTATAGTTCCAGGTCTTATGTTTAAGTCTTTGATCCATTTTGAATTGATTTTTGTACATGGTGACAAACTGCACTCCAGTTTCATTCACTTGCATGTGGCCTTCCAGTTTTCCCAGCACCAGTTATTGAAGAGACTATCTTTACTCAGTGTGCATTTCTGGCTCCTTTGTCGAAAATTATCTGTCCGTATATGTGTGGTTTTATAGCTGAGCTCTCCATTCTGTTCCATTGATCTGTGTATCTGTTTCTCTGCCAATACCATGCTGTTTTGATTATCGAAGCTCTGAAGTATGGTATATTTTGAAGTCAGCTAGCATGATACCTCCAGCATCGCTCTTTTTTTTTCAGGGTTACTTTGGCTATTCTGGGTCTTTTGTGGTTCCATATAAACCTGATGATTTCTCATTCTATTTCTTTAAAATCAATGTGCAAAAATCTATTGCCTTCCTGTATATCAACAACAAAACTTCAGAAAAAGAAATGGAGAAAATAATTCCTTTTGCAATTACAACCAAAAGAATAAAATACTGAGGAATAAACTTAACAACGAATGTGAAAGACCTATATACTGAAAATTACAAAACATTATTAAAAGAGATTGAAAAAGACACAATGAAATGGAAAAATATCCCTGGATTGGAAGAATCAACATAGTTAAACTTTTACCCAAAACAATATAAAGATTTAATGCAATCCCCACAATCATCTTTGTTTCTTAAAAATTTGCCCTGCACTCTCATTCCCACTCATGTGTATAAGGTTGACCCAAGAAGAGAAGGAGCCACTGCACAGGTAGGTTGAGAACATGCCATGGCCTGTGACTGTAGACCATAGCTTAGAAAAAGCAAGTTCAATCTACTACAAAGGCTCAAAGTAGATGGACTTGGCCATGGTTCTTCTCCCACTTGCTTTCTGAGTGATTCTCTTCTGCACTGCCACCTCCTTGGTCCCATGTGTGAATTCATCCTGCTTTAAGTTACCTAAAACCTAAATGCTTCTAAGTTTCACAAGTTAATAGCTCTTCTAGAAGCTGATTTATTTTTCCACTGGGAATTCTATATGTCTTCAAGATGAGAAGATAAACAGTAGTAATAAAATTTTAGTTAAAAGTGATGTGGGGTGATGGGAGATTTCAGTTATGTTACACAAGTCAGCCCTGGGAGGGGTTGGCATGATTATACACATACACATAGAATCATAGCAATTTATTATGGCTTAGTCTCTGTTGAGAAGCCAGGAGCATTTACCCTAGGGCAGGTGTTTTAAATGGAGTGTGTCAGAGCCTGAGGGTTTCTCTGGGGCTGCCCCAATAGTGTGGAAAAAATCTGAAGGGACAACACTCTGTTCCCCCTTCTCTGCTTGAAACAAAACATCTCTTATTTTATCATATCAATATTTCAAATATTGGATTGGTTCTCCAGTGGGTACACATCCTATAATATTCTTGTACTAAGCCTACTCTTTTTTCTCTCAAGCCTCCCAAACCCTTTCACCCTTCTACTTTGCTTCCCTTTTAACTGAGAAAGTAGAATCCATGAGGGTTCACCTCCCTCATCTAATTATATCACCAAACTACAAACTGTAATGGTTCTTCACCCATTTCCTTTCTCACATGCCTCTGTCACCCATTGTTCAATTCTCTTTGCAAGGTCTTTGCCCTTTGGGTTATGCCCTCTCTTTCCATTCAGACATCTCTCCTATTTTAAAACAAATTCCCCTTAACCTCACAATCTCCTCCAGCTATTGCCTGATTTTAAGTTTCTCCACTTGTTTCAAAGAAAATCTGTAAACAGTTGTCTACTGTCAACACTTCCATGCCCTTGATTCATTCCTCACTTCAGGCCAGTCAACCACTTTCAGTCAACTACTCCATCAACTCTTCCTATCTTACATGCCAAATGACCTTCCTGCTGTTCAATTTTATTGGACGTGCTTTGGTCCTTAGGTTACCAGCTTCTCAGCAGCATTGGGCACTTTATTTACTGCCTCTCCCTTAGTATCATCTCTTTCTTGGTCACCAAATCAGCACAACTTCTTGATTTTCCTCTAGTCTTTCCTGGCTTCCCCCTGCCATCTTTCAGTAGCATCTGCTGGCCCTTCCTCCTCTATGCCAACTCTAAATGTTAGAATTCCCTGCTATTCATTCTTGGCCCTCTACTCTTTTCTCTCTACATACAGTCTCCTTAGGTTGTTTCATTCATACAATATAATTTCTATTGCCAAATTTTATACGTGATGGCCAGAATAATACATCCAAAAGCTATGTGAGATACAAGCATTCAGGACTTAATTTTAAAAAATCAAATTCTTTACCTTCTCCCTCAAAGCTTAGCTTCCAGTTCATCATTAAGTACCAGTTGCTCAGGACAAAAATCCAAGGTTCAACCTTGAGATATCCCTCTCCATCACTATCCTCATCCAACTGTTGGCATGTCCTGTCCAATCTATTATCTATTACTATGTCCACTTATACTTAAGTGTTGTTTTTTTTTCTCCAACAGTACTGGACAAACTTTTGCCATGACGTGTTACATGGACAAATGTAATAGTCTCCTACCTGGCATCTCTCATGCACTTTTCTCCCTCCAATCCATATTGCCAAGTGATATTCTTAAACTATACATAGGGTCACGACAAGCTTCTTTTTAAAGCCCTTTAATGACTTTCTACTAATTTGAAAACAAAATTAGAACTATGAATGCCCATAAAATTTTGCATGACCTGATTTTTGCTTAGAGTTTCAATCCTCCTCCCAGACCACAGCACACCAACCAGACTTGTTTCCTGCCAGTTATTCAAACACATCAGGATCTTTCCTGACTAATGTTTCTTTTTCTGGTAGATTCTAGAAATGTCTTCCCTCTACTCGACCTCACTCACCTCTCCTTACTCTTCAGATCTCAGTTTAAATAGAATATCTTCAGATGCCTTCTCTAACCACCCACTTAATCTAAGTTAACCCAGTATTCTCTTATTTCAAGGTATTTATTTATTTTTATTTGTTTTATATTACCTCACTAAATTATAATCTCCACGATGACAAAAATTAGATCTTTATTTCTTCAATAGTTTATACCCAGCACCTAGCACTGTGTATACAGGAGGTACTCAAGAATTATGTGTAAATTAATAAACAAAAAAAAGACTTTGACTATTGAAAACTAATATTTCCATTGACATGGGAAGCCCACTTAACTCTTACCTCCATTCTGTAAGTAGAGGGTTGGAGAGAGATTTAAAAACTCCTGCCTTCACTCATAATAAGACTCCTCCATGCCTAAAACTCCCATTATAAAATCTATTTCTCATCACAGTGGCACTGACTGCCTTAGAGGTTAAAACAAGACCAAAAGAAAATGAGAGGCAAAGGAGAGGCAAGAGGGGAAGAAGAAGGAGAAAAATAATTAATTTCTGCAATGGAAGCACATTTGATATGTAAGAAATTCTTAGTCTTCCCCTTTTAAGATTTAGTCTCTAAAACACGCTCCATCGAAAAGCCTATCATCTCTGTAATGATACTTGCATAGGCAATCTCCATTACTGTTAATGTTTGGAAAGGCCAGATATACAGCTCTAATCTTTAGAAGAAATCATCCTACAAACTCTAATATCATAGTTATTTCTTTAGATACTTCATACTAGAAATAAAATCCCTCTTACTGGTTGGTATAAGAGGAGATAAAAAATACAAGTTAGCTCTATCAATTCTGGAGATTATTTCACAGCCTAGACTTTGAAACAATAATTCTATCCCAGTGGAATGAAAGAACTAATACAATCCAAAGAGGTGCCAAATACATCCTTAAGAGGATTTGTTAAGCACTTGGAGAATCTGGCATTAACTTCTATTATTGTTACAGTTAAGTTTCCTGCAATGTGTTCCTTGCAAATATAATAATTTCTACCTAAAATTACTAATTGCCATTTATGAAATGAGCCATAATTTGAGTTTTCTCTAAGGACCTTTTCCAAATCTAAATGTCCAGTAACTGTATTATTTTTCTTGCAAAAAAAATAGGCTACACATTTGCCAAAACAAACAAATGAATGAACAAATGAAGCTCTGTTATTTAAAGCTACCATAACATGGGTACTGCTCAAAATATCAATAATGATGGAAAACACGTGAATGGAAAGCTTTATGTTTATTGTGGGATTTAAAGCCAAGTTAATGAAAAATAAGAAATGGGAATACTGTATTTATTCAACTCCTGATTTCATGCTAAAATGAGGAAAAAGAAGTAATGAACAAATTGCAGTTACTAATAATTTCCCAAATTCCATTTCTTCATTCAGCAAATATATTTAGACTCTACTAAACACAAAGCACTCATCTTGCAGTGAGAGAGGATGCATAGGAGATCCACATATCCTTTCATTCAATATGTATCATTAATGTAGTCATTAAAAATGCATATCTTACAAGTGTCCTTTTCTGTAGAGGTTTCTGGGATCACTGATTAAGTTGCCTCATTCAAGATTGATCAGTCTCTAATAAGCTGGATGATTCAAGTGATCATTTGTAACTAGGCATACATTTGTATATGGGCCTGGCATAGAATGTAATTATGGAAGAAAATATCCATAGTACAATTTTAAACCCCTTCTCCAAAGAGTTGTGCTAAGGAGTAATGTGACCAGACTGCTGAAAGAAGATGAATGATATGATTAGGACTTAATCACATGTTGACTTAAGTGAGAGCACTATTTATTTTCTTTTATCTTAACAACTTTTCATACTAAATAGTTTGATCTTCAACAAGTCAAGCCTTATGGTGCTTCTGGAAACCATCAGTCCTCTACTTTTGAAAGAGAGGGTAAACGAGGTCAAGAGGCTTGTCCCACACTCAGCAACAGCAGCACGATCAATTGAACTGTTGATTCAGTGCTTAGATGATAACTCAGATGGTTTCAGAACAAAGCCATTTGCACCCCAGGCAAAAATGAACACACACACACACACACACACACACACACACACACACACGCGCGCGCGCGCCGTTTGTCAGTATGAATTAAGACCTAGCGGATATTATGCTAAGTGAAATAAGTCAGATAGAGAAAGACAAATACCATATAATTTCACTTATATGTGGAATCTAAAGAACAATATAAACAAGCAAAATAGAAACAGACATACAGATACAGAGAACAGACTGATGATGTCAGAGGGGAGGGGGTTTGAGGAGCTGGGTAAAAAAGGTGAAGGGATTGAGAAGTACAAACTGGTAGTTAAGAAATAATCGCAGGGATGTCAAGTGCAGCATAGGGAATATAGTCAACAATACTGTGCTAACTGCATATGGTGCCAGTTGGGTGCTGGGAATATTGGGTGGGACACTTGGTAAAGTATATGCGTGTCTAACCCCTACGCTATGTACCTGAAACTAACACAAAGTAATGTTGAATGCAAGCAATTGAAAAAGAAAATTAAAAAAAAACCTAAAACTTAAAAAAAACCACCTATTTGCAAATTAGTGCTTCATGTCTATCTAGTCCCCAATGTCGGTGTATGCCTCGAGTCCATTATGTCTAAGCTTATATGTATGTATATTTCTGAGAATAACATGGATTGTTTTATTTTGCAAAATGCTAATTAGCATGTTCTGAATACCACGCTAGATCATTGCATTGATAGCTCTCAGATCTCATGTTGGAATGTGAAGAGAAAGAAGAAACTGGATGCTCACAACTGAGAATAAGCCTTTTTTCAGTGCAATGATATACTGCATGCATGCCACCGGAGAACAAGGGTGTGACGGGCTAATTAGCCTTTTTCCTTGCTGCAGCACTTCCTCCACTTGAATGTGCAGAGGCAGGGTCCCTCTGCAGGGGCCGCCCGCACAGCTCCGGAGGACAGTCAGGCACAGGGCTGCCCTGCAGGCCACACCTCCCCAGCACAGACCAGACACTCTTGCGATGTTTTACATGTTTTTTCTATGTGTGTGTGTGTGACTGGCTGGGCCCACTAAAACTTGTTCTAAGGGTGGGTAGTATTTGGAAATATATGAAATGAGCTTTTTGAAAAACTAACATATTGACTAATAGCAAAGTCTCTGGAGTCACTCTGTAAGGTTTCATAGTCATGTTACCCATATAGTTAGTTGTTAGGTGGCTACAAATGAGTCATTCACCTTTTCTGTGCCTCAGTTTCCTCATTTGTAAAATGGCAATATAAATAGTAGTGTCCATCTCACAGGGTTGTTTTTATAATGATTAAATGAACTAACATGTGAAGTGCTTAGATGAATATTGGCATATTGTAATGACTACATAAATATCACCTTTTTAAAAATTTCTTTACTGATTAAGGTATTACATATGAGTCACTACCCCCCCATTCCCCTTCATTTCCCCCACTCATGCCCTCACCCTCTGTTGTCTGTGTCCATTGGTTAGGCTTATATGCATGCATACAAGTCCTTTGGTTGATCTAACCCTAACCCTAACCCTTACCCCCACCTTACCCTACCTTCTCGCTAAGGTTTGACGGTCTGATCGATGTTTCTCTGTGTCTGGATCTGTTTTTGTTCATCAGTTTATGTTCATTATATTCCATAAATGAGTGAGACCATGGATCACCTTTTTTTCTTTATAAATATAACAAGTCTCTTTTTTCTCCCCAGTCTGCTAAATAGGTCTGTTAAATTCCTGTTTGTAAGCATTCATCTGTATCTATATCTTTTACCTGAATAGACTTTTTCTCCTTTCTCAATGAGCAAAATATCCCAATAAAAATAAAAAATTATGTGTATGAAAAATCTACCCAATATTTTGAAAATAGTCCATTAATGATGTATCACACATCTATCTACTTCGACCCTTCTACAAGGAACTGCTCCAAGACTCTTAAGAGCTACGCATCACTGGTAACAGGTGGTAATATTCAAAAGTACCTTGTAAAACAGCTGCTTGTTACTGCAAACTCTGACTCTATATGCAAATTTACATCGATACAGGAACACACAGGAGAACTCTTATTTTTCACTAATAATGACTTCCTTCTTGCTGCTTGCCATACATGTCACATAAATCAATATCATAAAAAATAAAACATAACGATAATAACAGTTAACAGTGAAGTGAAACAACTTGCGTGCCTGTCACTGTGTTAAGCACTTTATAAGCCTCCCAAGGGGAACCCTGATGACCGTGTTATAGGCTGAGGAAGTGGAGCTAAGATCACCCATATGGCAACTTGTCTGAGATCGCACAGGATGCTGACAGCTGGCTGGCACGTGAGCCTAGGTCTCTGTTTGGAGCCGGTGCGTCCCCATCCACAGCCACAGCAAGGAGGGAGCCCTGACGATATGCCTCTGCATTTGAGTTCTCATTACAAGTCCCTGTTCCTTCCATTGAGTTTTGTCCTGATACTGTGCCTGCTGGGTAAAGTTACCCCATTGAGCCTGAGGCCAGAGTTGAGAACAGACTGCGGGGATTAACAAAATAAACCATGTCTACGTGAGTAATGGGAAGTCCTGGGTCAGTTATGTCTCTGAGACACACAAATTATTGTTGTGAAAAATGATGTTTGTATCTCCAATTATTCAAACTGGCTTGTGGGGAAGTTTTAAATATTTTCTAAAGGCTTATTCTGCCTTACCTGCCACTTTCTCTATGGGACCCAGGGATAGTCTGCGCAGGGGATGATGACTCATTAACTCAGCTGCGTAAGCCCACAAATTCCAAAATGACAGTGAAGAGATAATGGCACAAGAAGATAAAGGAGAGGGAAATTAAAGTGAGTAAAGTGCACAATGATCACATAAAGGATTCCTAGAAATTCTCGTAGGGTTTTGAGGGAGAATTCATAATTCTTCAAAGAAAAAGTAAGTTCCTCAAAATGTGTTAACCATAATAAGATGCTTGTATATCATGAATTGGATAAATGAATTTAAATTTAGACAGTACTACAAAGAAGGCCAGAACGATATATATGGTTGTCAGAAATTCCTAATACAATGATTGCAAAAGAAAAAAAAAGGGGGGGGGGTAATGTCTATAAAAATTAATTTAGAAGTCTTGTTAAATCCTCATTAAAAAATCAAACTTAGCATCACTGGGTTTTTAAAATCATACACATATTAGAAGCACACATTTTTGTGCTGGGGACCAGAACAAATCCTGGGTAGATGACCTAAAGGAATGCAGACAATGTGCCTAAGCAAGCTGTGTAATCTCAAACTTCCACGCAGTCCAACTGTAAACAAGATGAGGTAACTTCAATTTTCAACATTTGGCACTACTCGTTAGCAAAGTTTCTCGTGAGCCCATTAATTAATAGCATATGCTTAGGGTTTTCAGCTCTGAAGATTGCCAGCATACCACCGAGAAACAGAGCCAGGCTTTTAACATATGCCAGTTGTTGTCCCCCCCCCACCCCGCTTTTTTTCGGGTCTCTTTACATTAGCATAACTTCCAGTTAGTGATGGCAGAGACCCTATTTCTGTTTCTAGAAATAGGCATAATTTATATTCATACAGATCACATGCCAGTACAGATGATGGGTGAGAAACCAGGATTGACAAAAAGGGATAAAAAATACACTTATTCAATCACTCAGGTAATACTGACCGCCTGTTCTGTGCAAGGCATTTTGCTGTATGGGCAAAGCTAAGACTCTTATTCTAGGCCTTTCATCAGTGTAAGCAAGTCTTCCTTATTATAAGCTGTGGTAGCCAGAATTCCAAGGTGGCCTCCCATGACTTTTCTCTTCATATAATCCCCTTCCCTGAGTGTGGGCAGAGCCCATGAAGATGAGAGGATATCACTCCCACACTTAGGTTACAAAATGTAATAAAGGTAAAAGAAGTTTGCAGATATAATTAAGGTCCCTTATCAGTTGACAAGACCTTAATCCGACAACCACAAAGAACCAAGTTCTGCCAGCAACCAGTGAGCCTGGAAGAGGACCCAAGCCTCAGGTGAGACTGTACTCTGGGGCATACCTCAATCTGCATTTGAGCAGAGGATCCAGCTAAACCATGAACAGAGCCTGCGCCACCAGTGCTGTGAGATAATATATACATGTTGAGTAAGCTGCTAAGTTGCAGATTATTTTGCAAAAGATAGTAAATGAATACATGTCCGTGTAAATTAAAAATGCCGCCAGAAAAGATGAAGACCTGGGGATTTCGGAGAGATTAAGACTTGTGCCACTCCAATCACAAAATTCGCTGCTGTGAGAGGAAAGCACTCTGGGGTCATTTAATAGCTGTGAATGTTGGCAAGTCACATAACCTCTTTTTACCTGAATTTCTTTACCATCAAATGGAGATAATATGTAGCCTGTGGGGGATGAGTGAGGGAACACATTTCCAGTGCTCAGACCAGCTCCTGTCACAGAATAAGCTCTCTAGTCTATGCTGAAAATATAAACAAATAAGTGAATGAATAGGACAGGATTTTTTAATGGATTCATGGCAATTACAGATGACTGTGATTTTGGCAGTCGGCAATAGTTTTTAATCATTTACTCATTAAAACAAAATATTTAGCCCCTCAGAATCCTTTTCATTACAATGCCCAGGGCAGGTACTACTAAGTGAGAGTTCTTGAGATAAAATTTACATGTCACAATGTAACTAGTACTGGATTGAGATACAAAGCCTAGCAAAGCTTCAAAGATTTGTAAGGATCAAACAAAAGTTTCATGGTTTTGACAGACATAAGAAACCATGAACCAGGCCCTCCATGCTGTCTTTCCCCCAAGCCCTTTCCTGCTGCTAAAACCCACTGCAGTCACTTCACTTCACGGGCTTCTAATTTATCATGCATCTAGGAGGTGACTGTGATACTCCCAAGAGACCAGGGAAGATAGAGCGCCTCTCCCTGCCCCTCTCCCTACCCTGTTCCAAGTCACCAGAACCTTCCCGGAAGGAGCTTGTAACACATCTGGTGACTCAGCTTTTGCAGCTGCCACCTGAGGGATGGACCCCTCCTTGCCTGGCTCTGCCAGCAGTGCTTGTATTCAGGAGTCCCACAGCACCGTAACAAATTAAAAAGAAGTTCTTAATGGGCTCGAGGGTACACTGCACAGCCATCCACCTGGATCCAGCACAGATGAGCCGAGGGAAATGTCCATCTCCCTGGAAGGCCTAACCACATATTTTCCAGCTGCTGCCTGAGGGTCCAGCTTTCAACCAGGCTGCATCTGTGTGCTAACTGCAATCCCCCTCGCTGGGACAGTGACGGGTCTTGTCACATCCTCAATTGCTGGAGCTACTATGAACGAAGAAGACAATTTGAACAATCACAGAGGCTTGAGAGATAACCAGGAGCACTGCATGGGCTGATTGACAAGATCCATCTTCTACACCAGGCAACTCTGTCAAGACTGAGCGAGATTATTATTTTACCTACTGCACAGAAATTAACACAGAGAGTTAAGGAACATGAGGACCAAGGAATATGTGCCAAACAAGAGAACAGGATAAAACTCCAGACCCAGACCTAAAAACAAGGTAAGTGATTTATCTGATAGAAAGTTCAACATAACACTCATAAAGCTGCTCACCAAAGTCAGAACAATGCATGAACAAACTGAGAGTTTCAACAAAGAGATAAAAAATATTTTAAAATTACCAAACAATGCAGAGAGCCAAAGAATACAATCACTGAGCTAAAAAGAAAAAAAAAAAATCCAAAAAAAGGGTTCCACAACAGACTAGATCAAGTAGAAGAAAGGATCATGAACTCAGAGACATGACAGTGGAATTCATCCAATGAGGAGCAAAAAGAAAAAAGACTGAAAAAATGTAAAGGTGGTTTAAGGGCATTATAGGATACAATAAAGTGGACCAATATACACATTATAAAGGTCATGGAAGGAGAAGAGGGAATGGGTGAGAGCTTATTCAAAGAAATAATGGCTGAAAACTTCCCTAACTTGGATATAAAACAGATATTTAAATCCAGGACACTCAGAGAGTTTCAAATAAGATGAATCCAAAGAGACACATTATAATTAAATTGTAAAAAGTTCAAGACAGGGAGAGAATCTTAAAAGCAGCAAGAGACAAACAACTTATGTACAAGGAAACCTCCATACCAGCAGATCTTCCTTTGTACAAGTAAAAAAGACCAGCGGTAATGAGTGTTGGCAAGCATGTAGAGAAAAAAGAATCCTTGTTCACTGTTGGTGAGACAGTACATTGGTTAAATACTATGGGAAAAAGTGTGGTGGTTGGTTCCTCAAAAAATTAAAAATAGAACTACCATATGATCCAACAATCCCACTTCTGAGTATATATCCAAAGGAAATGAAAATAAGATATTGAAGAGATCTGCACTCCCATGTCCACTGCAGCATTATTTACCATAGCCATGAAGACACGGAAACAATCTAAGTGTCCACCAAGAGATGAATGAATAAAAAAGATGCACATATAAATAGATAATGAAATATTATTCAACCATAAGAAAGAAGAAAAGCATGCCCT
The DNA here is from genome assembly GCF_014108235.1 of Myotis myotis. NCBI lineage: Eukaryota > Metazoa > Chordata > Mammalia > Chiroptera > Vespertilionidae > Myotis > Myotis myotis. Next base: position 8,556,376 of record NW_023416314.1, read on the forward strand.
TTGAGAAAACATAGTCCTTGAGGACATTATGCTAAATGAAATAAATCAGACAGAGAAAGACAAATACTGCATGACATCACTTATATGCTAATCTGGAAGAAATGAACTCATAGAAACAGACTAGAATGGTGGTTGCTAGGGGTTGGTGGGTGAGAGACATAGGGAGATGTTGGTCAAAGAGTATAACTTCTAGCTATAAAATGAATAAATGTCGGGGGCTATATAATGCATGGCGATTATTGTTCATAATATGCATTATATACCTGAAAGACACTTGAAGAGTAAAGTTTAAATGTTCTCACCACAAAAAAGAAGTGATAATTATGTGATACGATGGAGGTGTTAACAAATGTTATGGTGGCAATCATTTTGCAATATATGTTTATCAAATAAACACACTGTATACTTTACATATACATAATGTTATATGTCAATTATATCTCAACTAGAGGCCCGGTGCATGAAATTCGTGCACTTGGGGATGGGGGAGGTTCCTCAGCCCAGATTGTGAGAGGGCACAGGCCAGGCCGAGAGACCCCCCCTCAGTGCACGATCAGGGACAGGGAGGGAGGCAGGAGGTTGGCCAGCCGGGGAGGAACCATGGAAGGGCTCCAGGGTGTGTCCAGCCTGTCTCACTCAGTTCCGGTCAGCCGGACCCTAGCAGTAAGCTAACCTATCAGTAGGAGCATCTGTCCCCTGGTGGTCAGTGCACGTCATAGTGAGAAGTTGAGTAGCCTTAGCATATCATTATCATATTACACTTTGATTGGTTGAATGGCCGACCGGATACTTAGCATATTAGGCTTTTATTATAAAGGATAATGCTAAATAAAACAATAAAATTTACTGAACTGATGTTGCAGAACTCTGATCATGGCTTGGGGATGGCAGCACCTATAATTGTTAGTCTCTTTGCATTTTTTGTTCTCCTTCTCCATGGTAAGAATATTATGAGATTCTTAGGAAACATTCCAGGAATAACTAGAATCTCAGGATAACAATTTTTACAGCAACCATCATGAAAGAAGGTATAAAAATAAAAAATCCTTAACCATTACATGCATTGCCAAAAATGCTTTTTTATCTTAGTGAAAATAGTTTCAACTCAAGCAATATATTCTTTCTTTTTATTGACTAAAATCCTACAGGAGGAAACTTTCCCTGTGGAGGTTATTATTTAAAAGTATAAGAATTCTAGCTATTTGTTAACATAACAATGACTATAACCGCACAAACAGCATGATTCCTAGTAGACTCTATGTTTATTTCCTACTTTTCTCCAATTCTTGAAGTTCCCATGTAAGAGGAAGGAACTAAAATTCTACACATCAACAGTATCAGTAACAAATCCATCCTGCTAAGATCTGGTTATTTATTATTTTTCCATAAACAATAAAATCTCATTTCCACCACTGCAGATTCTGGACAAATTAAACAATTTTCTGCTGAAATAAACTCAGCCTGGAAAAAAATAATGAAAAACCACTGATGATGAGAAAAGGGCAAAGTTTAGGCATATGCTCATTCTATAGGTTAGATAAAATATCCATTCTAGGAGTTATAGGGAGCAGTATAAAAAATAGGTGACTTCTTCAAATATATCCATCTAATATGGATCTTAAAATATAACATCCATAACTAAGTGAATAAAACAGTGAATAAAACATGGCAGACTACAATAAGGAAGACACTTGGCAAGTGTGCTGAGACAGAGGGAAGAGGAAAGGACGTCTATTGATTGATTGATTCCAACAAGGAAAATCAAGAATGACTTTAAGAAGGAGGTAACATTACATAGACTGTGGAATTGAAGAGTTTGGGAATGACAGAGGATATGTCATTACTCTCCCTGCCCATTTTTTTTTCTTTGACAGAAATACCAGGCAAAACAGCAGATGTTTAAAAGGACAGATAAAAGAAAGAGTCAGACTCTTTCAGGTAGGAGCAAGTAGTCAGCTCTGACTGACATGTATTAGGCATGAGGGGAGGGGAATGTGCTGGGAGATCCTTCAGTGCTTCCCGGGGTAATCTGAGATTGAAGAGAATTCTAAACCAGACATGCGCCATGGTCCTCAGAAGTTTACCAAGACAGAGTAAGTTCCCATTTCAAAGTAGCATCACATGCATATTTAAGATGGGTTTCTCACAAAGTGTATTTCCAAACTAAGAGAGGGCCGGTGCATACTTGATATGAAGAAAAAAAAAAATCTGTTTTTGCATTAAATTACAACACTTAGTCTAGAAGAGTTATTTCTAAGTGATGACTCCACAAGTTGCTCTCACTTAGAGGTTTCAGCATGTTGTGCCCTGAGATCGCCCAGCGCTGGATGTTTGACAGCATTGTTGACAGGGGTGGGGAATGTCCGGCCTGAGGGCCATGGAAGGCCCATGAAGTCATCTGGTCCATACACTGTTTTTGAAAACTGGCCTGTAAGTCATGCGACGGAAGGGATGGCTTCCTGGGGAGCTATGGCTTGTACATGACTGTATCCTTCGTGCCCATTACAATGTCAGGCAAAAACGTGCTCCATGTTCCTGCAATTTCTCCACGCCCACATCACTCTTTCACTAACGAAAAACTTTCCCAAGTTTCTCACCATACTTAGGGAATTCTGTCTGTAAGAATTAAAAATCCAAGTTAACTCAGTCAATTGCTTATACATGCCATGAACACATACATGTAAGAACATTTAAAAATACCAAATAAAACTCTATTAGTCCAGTGGGAAAACACTTATTCAGAAATAATGGAACATTTCCTTTCTCTGGGCCTTATCTTTCTTAGCAGTGAAGTGTAGGAGCCAATACTCCTGATATTCTGTAAAGTACCACACAGCTGAGAGTCATCAGTTCAGTGAAACCTTCCATCCATGGCTAAATGAACTCTCTGATCCATTCCCTCTGTTTTCAAATCTTGCTGAAAAGCCTGGCTGGTGTGGCTCAGTTGATTGAGCATCATCCCATGCACCAAGAGGTCACTAGCTCAATTCCTGGTCAGGACATATGCTCAGGTTTCAGGCTCATTCCCAGTGGGGAGCATGCAGGAGGCAGCTGATGCAAACACACCTTCCCTGGCTCCTGACCCTCTTCACCTCACCTCAAAGGCAGCGGTGTGCGGCCCTGCTCTTCTCATGCTGCCCGCTCTCTGGTTCTCAATCTCCAGGCTCCTTCTTCCACTTACAAGGACGCTCTTGCCTACACTGGGCTGCTCAGATCGGTCACTGTTACCTCAAAGCCAGCTGCTGAGCAGCTCTAATCCAAACCATTAACCCACCCAGAACCAGTGTTTAAATGATAGGAGGTGGTGTTTTTGAAAAGGGAATGACTTCCTTCTTAATCTCTCAAAAGCAACCAATGACACAAAGTGACAGTGTACATCACCATCATTTTGTAATCTCCTGCTGCTTTCCATTAATAAAAAGCATTTCAGTCCAAGTAGAACAGATTTTAAAGAACAAATTGTTTAATTTGGTTGTGGACAATGCAGACACATTCATTTTTTCCCCCTTAGGCACCTTAACATCCCTTTTAATGCAGGTGACTATGTGAATAAATATTAAGGGAACCGTTTTTGGAATTTTAAATAAGAGGAGCCATTTTCACTAAAGCATCTGTATCTGTTGTGAGTACATTTCTCTGAATAAACGTGTATAGTTTAACCAGAATTACAGAACTTAGGACTAGGAAAATATATCTCAGAGATCATCTGGTCCAGGGCTACCCAAACAAACTCTGGTGAAGGACTAGGTTTCACTTTTCAATATGCCCCAAAATCTGTAAAATGGATTACTAATAAATGCAATAATGAAAAGCTAAATATGTATGTTCTAATTTTTAATTATTAGATTCAACAGACAAATTTCTGTAAAATTTATAACACATTTCTGTACTTATTTCATCATAGATGAATTAGTTCATTGGTCTTTACTGGTTACTAAACCAGACTTGCAGTGGAACTGATCTCTCTCTCTCTCTCTCTCTCTCTCTCTCTCTCTCTCTCATTCATCACATAGATTATTTTATTTAGTCCTCTAAATTTTATTTTTTCGGCAAACAATGGCCTCACTTTACAATTGAAGAAACTGCTGTCCATAAAGTGACACGTCTGATAACACAGCAGCAAACCTGGGGTATGCAAGTATCTTTATTCTGCTCCTACATGATACTTAAAAGACAGCCTTCAATAAGTAAAACTTGCTCTTTCTTCCAGCTAATCAAAAGGCTTATGAAAAAGAAAACTTGCCCTTAATTTCAGTTTGTATGCTACCAATCTTGGAATTTGTACAATTTGGAATTGTACCTTATTCACTATGATTTTGTATATAAGAGAAACATGGAACAAACATAAGATGGAGAAAAAGTAATAGAAAAGGCAAAATTACTATAAATCCAAGCCGGGGCACATACCGACAACAGTTGTTTACCCTACATCGCCTATACACTCCACACAGCTGTGTTTATGTTTTTTTCCTACTAATGTTAATCCCAACTATTTAAACCATTGGGGAGTTTGGGGAATTTTGTTATTTATCTCCTTTTTAAAAAGAATGTTTACTTGGGAATGTTCGTGCTAGTGCATATTTATTAAGTATGGTATCCTAGTTGGGAAATAATTCACTTTTGTCTAATAAAAGTCATAATCAATTACTACAAACATGAAACAAGTAAAAGACTAGTAGCATAGCATTTGAAAACTTCTGACCATACAGTGATATTTGATACCTGGGAACTAATGCTCAGGTCCTAATTATTAGCCCAGGTGCTGTTTTCTCAACAAGAGTTTGTCACCAATAAAATGGTCTTTAAAGAAGAAAGAAAAGTTTACATTATTTTACATTCTCTTCATCTGCAGATAAAAATCAAACAGGGCAGCAGGGATTTTATCTAGACAATTTAAGTAAAAAGTTTTTGAAATGTCTAGTTAATTGCCTCAAACCAATGCTTTATTTGTCTACAGAGACAAAAACTGTGGTTGCTTAGCGTATATTAAATAATGAGTGCAAACATCTATTATTAATAAGTGTTCTATCAATTTTAAAGCTAGTAAACTATGAATCAATAATATCCTGAGGCCATGAATTCAACTAATAAGATATGTTTAAAGTGGAATTTATCTTTATTTTTTAATTCATGAATTCAAAGTTAAATAACTTGTTAGCAAAGCTTGCAATTTTAATGCAGACTTTGAAAGGTATTTCAAACATCCTTTATTTTGTACACACCTGTATTTCTCTGTCATATTCCTTCTGGGATTTGTTATTTCTCTATAACACTACTTTTTCCTTTCCTTTTATCTGTTTTAATACCTACTGTAGACATTGGGTGCTCACTACAAAAAAAAAAAATTAAGAAATGTAATAAAACATTTCTTCTAATTGGCAAGGCCCACTAGTGCAGATATTCACTGTGGTAGACTGTGGTCTTCTCTCCTCTTTGCCTGGGAAAAGCCAAACCAGTTCACCAAGGCTAAGTTCAAAGACTGATCACTGATTTATTCACAGTCACTGATGCTGGAGAAACAGTGGTGAAGAGGTCGTCACAGAGTTGACAATTCATAACTAAGAAAGCAGACAGTGAGCTGCAACTGCAATGATGGAAAAGGGTTCGAGGTCCTTAAGGACAGCCAAGACAAGGTTCTCCATTAGCAATGGACAGGGAATATTAAAGGAACTGAAAGGCCTCATCTGAAGCCTGTGTGGAGGAAACACATGGGGCTGGATAATGCGGAACCCACAGCGATGCAGGCTAGAGGTACTAGCAGCTTAAACTACTGTGGCTTCACTGGGAACAGAGAGGGAAAGCTTTGGAAGCTAGTTGGAAGATGAAATAGAGTTTATTGATAGATAAAATATGGAGAGGGAAGAATTGAGGAGGCCTCGGAAATATCAAACCCGAGTGGTTGGCGAAGGGTAGAGCTGCTCAGTAAGATACAAACATAGAGAAAAACCTTTGGCAGGAAAAAAAAGATTTTTTTTTGTCATGCTGAATATACATGACATGCTGACATTTATGCGGTAATGGTGAAATCAACAGAGACGTCCAGTAAGCAGTAAGACATAAAAGTTGGGCTGAACAGGACCACCTAGGCACCAATAGTAAGCAGATGGTAATGCAGGGATGAGCATTAGTAAGATTATCCCTAAAGAAAGTTTGCAGAGTGGAAAAAGAAGAGGGCTTGAAAGAACCCTGGAGAACAGTGACCTTACATGTATCACACATTTCTCTATTGTATTATGTTAATAGTGCTTTCAAGTGGGCCATACCAGACTCCAAATGCAGTGTTTTCCTAGGTAATTTGTTTGCAGCTCAAGCCAACTAAAGTCCTTACCTTCCTCCTCCATTTCCATCTCAGCAAGAGAGCACCTCTGTGCTAGTCTCCTCCAGCACAAATATAACAAGTAAAAAGGGCCAAGGACAAAATAAATACCAATATATTTTAAGAGTTTTCAGGAGGGAGGAAAGAGTCATCTTGCACATCCAGCTGTTAAGTTGGAGCAATTTGTAGGCAATTCCAGAAGGTAAATTCTACTTGAAGGCTTGAAAGAACTTTCTGACTATTAAGCCAACAGCTCTAAAAAGGGTTGCATGATACAGTGGTGAGTGCACTTCACTAAAGTCCTGTATCAGCAGCCAGTAGAGTGGCCACAGAGATGTTCATAAGTAGAAAATTCACAGATAGTCTTTCAAGTCCTCATCTTCACTATGCATAATTATTATAAATGTTCATGTTCACTAAATCTGCTATGTTCATGATCATTTGTTCTCATTTATCATAAAATCCATTATATTATCAAAATGGCTAGAAAAAGTTTAGTTGTTTTTTTTTTTTTGTTTTGTTTTTTTACTATTTTAGAGTGAAGCAAAGTTTTGACAGGCAACTGTAATTGTTTTAATGAACTAATGAATCTTCTCAGTATTGGCTTCAGTCCACACCATTCCCTTTCTTAAAGGCTCTACAAAAGTAACGGTTTTCCTCTCCAGAAAATCTAGCAGTGTCACCCTCAGATGAGGCCCTCTGGGTACACTCAGAGGCTGGCATAAATAGATGAGCATGGTTATGAATGTAGTCCTTTTTTCTTTCACAGGCCTGCCATAAAAACAACAGATAAGAGATATTTATCATTAAAAAATACTGAGTCAGAAGAGGCCATGTAGAATTGTTTGGGGATGAGAAAAAAATCTGTTTTGGAATTCTCTCTTCTCTTGGGAAATTTAAATTATTGAATTCTAAAAAAAGGGCAAAAATCATCCATACCTGGAAGATTCACAGTGAGTATTAAATGAGATAATGCACATGAATTTCTTGATATTGTCATACCACATTAAAGAATGCTCAATAAATGGTGTTGATTATCATTCTTGATTTTCTCCTATCGTTCTTTATAATTCCTTACAATGCTGCATTCAGAAATTAAATTATCCTATGATGACCTAAAAATGCAAAGTAAACATTCAGTGATTAAGCAGAGTTTCCAAATAAATACTGTGATCACCAATTTTATATTTAGTATGGCAAATATTTATCAGGTGTAGCTTGAAAAGTTTGGAATACACTGGAAACCTGCTTAAATCTATGAGAGACACAAAAAATTCCAAGGAGTCTGGAAGGGTCCATGCAGAAAGCTAACTCCAATAGGAGCTCTGTATTTTCCCAATAATTAAGGCCTAACCCTGTCACTGTCATCGTTTTGTTTGTTTTCCCTTTCTTTTTGTTTTTTCTTTTGGCAACTTCAAAATAATGTTTTTATCTTTCCAGGTGGCATTGGGTGGCAGCTGTTCAGACCCCATAAAGAGTGGTTTAATGATTAGGAAGCCCTGACATAGCCCCTTCCATCTTCTGAAAAATAGCACACCATGAAGATTTTTATAGCATCCCTCGACAACTATCCCCTTAACCTGCAATGTTTCCTCCTGTGATCATATGGAATCATGAGAAGACACATAAACGTAAGAACATGCCTTTTCTGGCATGTCCCTAGGAACATGTTCTTTTTATTTTTTACTTATAACATAGGTGAGAAGGAAGACGGAGTAGAATAAGACCTTGTTTTCAGGACGGCAGGAAGCCTTGGTCACCAACATCAGATGCTTCCTGAAGCATCAGGGTGCAGAATTTGTCCTCTTAATAGCTAGCACTGAGTTTCTCCCGAAAAAGAAACTTCAAGTTAAATTCCTTGATAATTTTCTCTGAGGGGGAAGTGAAATATGAAGGCAAGAGTTTAAAGGAGATAATAAAAGAGAAATCGCTAAGCCATTCAGCACAGGAAATTAGAGGAGGGGCTGTCGGAGAGGAAACACTATGGAAAAGAGAGGGGGGAGAGAAGAGACAGGTGAAAGCTGAATGGTAGAACAGGAAGCGCAGTCCACAGAAATTCAGGTAGATGGAGGCTTAGTAAGGGTGGACGAGGAGGCAGAAAGAAGATACTCTACATTCTATGTTCATTTCTAATGCAACCTTCCATCCCAGTGAGCCAAGCCTGTGAAGCAAAGCACAAGTGTTGCTAAGAAATAGCAGGAACAGGAACCTTGCAGCTGTTGATGACAGCGGCTGTTTGGGTCTCTAGGTGGTGACCTGCCACAGGGATGAACAATGGCCACAGCAGTTCTGGGAGTAGCACCACAAAGCAGCAGCACTGACTGGAGGTGGATTGAGATTAGAAGCAGAGCAACACCTGAGTTGCATACCTTATCTTTGGCTGCTGACATGTGCAAAAGGAGACAAAAAATCCTCGCATCAGCCTTCCCTACACTCAACTGTACTACCTTTCTCTGCTGGCTGAATGAGCCACGTGCGTTCTCCCTCAGGGCCTTTGACCCTGCTGTCCCTCTCCCTGAAATGCTCCCCGTGGAGCAGTGGTTCTCAACCTTCTGGCCCTTTAAATACAGTTCCTCATGTTGTGACCAAACCATAAAATTATTTTCGTTGCTACTTCATAACTGTAATGTTGCTACTGTTATGAATTGTAATGTAAATATCTGATATGCAGGATGGTCTTAGGCGACCCCTGTGGAAGGGTCGTTCGACCGCCAAATGGGTCGCGGCCCACAGGTTGAGAACCGCTGCCTTTGGAGCATGGCGAAGTTCTGCCCCTCCCAGCTTGGCTCAAACATCTCAGTGAAACTGCTCAAGCCACCTCTCTGAAGCCCCTCCCCTCCCCTCCAGCTATTTTCTATAACCTCATCCTGGTTTACTATTTTCATAGACCTTATAAACACCTGACTTTTTTTGGCTTATTAATAATATTTCATTGAATCTAAGAGGTGATCAATTCTAAGTACTATTATTTTGTATATTACTAACAAAGCAAAATGCTACCAATTAAACTGAGAATATTTTCTTACCATTTTGAGTTCTGATTGTATACTTAAGAGTCTCTTATTTAGACACTGAATTTATCATGTATTGCTCTTTACATAAATGGGATATGTCATTAATTGTCTTGCAGTAGAATGCTAAGATGCAATCTTTCAAAAATGAATATTAGCTTCATTAATATCAAAGTTAAATCCTCTCTTTCTGATCTTTCTGCTGCAATAATAACCTTTTGTTTTAACGTCAAACGATAGTGTAATTTTCTCAAAGGCATTTTTAATGGCAATTAAATTCAATTTGTGTACACGTATCACAACTAAATTAGCCAACAAATGCCCATCTTTTAAAAAGTTTGGAAATGACAGCTCCATCAGGTGGCTTCCTGAACAATGGAAGGAAAGACACCTACAACTGTAAGCTGCATCTGACTTAAATGTGCTAAAATCTGTATCTTAGAATCAGCAAACAAGCTAACTGATTATATATATTTCTATAGAATATAGTAGGTACTAAAAACATATGTATTCAAAGAATGAGGTGTGTTTCGTTTCCTCTTAAAGCTGATGCTTTACCATTCAGAGAGATGGATGCTGGAGTAACAGCTAAAAATACAACATAACAACAACTGGCATTTCTGGTCTAGTAATTGTGCCTTAAAGGTTTTCTGCCACCAATGAGAAGACATGCCATCTAATCTTAGACAGAGACACTGTCTAGCTTTTTCCTTTAAGTATCCTAGAAGGCAATGAATTGCAAAAAAGAAAAAAAAAAGTGAGCCGCCTGGTGATCTACTCCCTTGATGAGATAACCTCTAGGCTGAAATCCCATTTGCAGCAGCCTGGTAAAGCGGAGATAACACTGACAAGTGGCACCAGGACGACTTTTGGATGTACACACCACAGAGGAGCTGTTAGAGACACATGAGCCCCATTCAGGTTCAAGGAATCTAGGGACTTAAACACCCCCCACTCCCAAACACCCCCCCCCCCCTTAAATGGCAAGCATGCCAACAGAGGAAAGTATCAGAGATGCAGGTGGTATTAAATACAACTCTTCTCCTTTTATCCAATTAGATGATTTAGTTCACATTACTTATTCTTAGGTCAACTTGTCATTGTTTTCTTTGATGTTCTTTCTTTGTAGTTCCTGCATTAGAGTTAGTACTAGAGGCCCGGTGCATGAAATTCATGCCTGCACCCTCTCGCAGTCTGGGAGCCCTCAGGGGATGTCCGACTGATGGCTTAGGCCAGTGGTCGGAAAACTCATTAGTCAACAGAGCCAAATATCAACAGTACTTCTTCAAAATAGACTCACCTAGGCCGGAAACTGACTTCTGCGCATGGGCCATTTAGTTTCAATCGCACTGTATGCGCGCCTGCATGTGGTATTTTGTGGAAGAGCCACACTCAAGGGGCCAAAGAGCTGCATGTGGCTCGCAAGCCGCAGTCTGCCGACCACAGGCTTAGGCCCATGGAGCAGGCCTCAGCCATGAGTCAGACATCCTTAGTGCTGCCACGGAGGCGGAGAGGCTCTGCTACCGCCACTGCGCTCACCAGCTGTGAGCCTGGCTTCTGGATGAGCAGTGCTCCCCCTGTGGGAGCACACTGACCACCAGGGGGCAGCTCCTGCATTGAGCATCTTCCCCCTGATGGTCAGTGCATGTCATAGTGAGCGGTTGAGCGGCCTTAGCATATCCTTAGCATATTACGTTTTGATTGGTTGAACGGATGACCAGACACTTAGCATATTAGGCTTTTATTATACAGGATACTGAGTAGATAGACAAGAGTTTTGATAAAAGTCAATAAAAACCATGCATCCTTTTTTCAAATTTTCTGTACAAGTAACATAACCTTGACATATACATACATACTCAGATTAATTTAAGATATTACTCTAAGAACTTGTTTTCTTCCCCCTTCAAACCCCTTTTCTCTCCCCCAGCTTCCCCCACCCCCCGCTTTGTACAGAGCTGCAACAATACACTTACCTACTCTCCTACAAACAGACAGACAGACAGATAATGCTCAATGAACTCAGTCTGGTTCCCTGTAACCTCTTGTGCAGTCTCTTTACCTGGGGGCTCTTCTTTCATAGGGATTTTTTTCCTGGTGTCTCCTATCTGAATTATCTTCTTACTTCTCCTCTTTATACTCTGTAAAATGCTGAATACTTATGCTTTCACTGAGACCATTACCTTCTCCTCGTGTAAACAATGATTAATATTACATGGGTATTATGTACAATTAGCTGATTTGTCAAAATAAAATATATCCTTAATAGTAAACCTACTTTTCCATGATGTTCTGAGAATATAACAAATGTGCAATGTGATTGCACAATATATTACCCAGCCATTATATTAGCCAGAATAGTAGCAAAATATTTTTATTATTATTTATTTGTATTATTTATTTTGTCACAGCAACAAACTAACCTTGACATCTCAGTAGCTTAACTGAAAGTTTGCTTCTCACTCACATAAGATCTAATCCAGGGGTGGGCAAACTTTTTGACTCGAGGGCCACAATGGGTTCTTAAACTGGACCGGAGGGCCGGAACAAAAGCATGGATGGAGTGTTTGTGTGAACTAATATAAATTCAAAGTAAACATCATTACATAAAAGGGTATGGTCTTTTTTTTTTTTTTTTTAGTTTTATTCATTTCAAATGGGCTGGATCCGGCCCGCAGGCCGTAGTTTGCCCACGGCTTTTCTAATCAGTCTGGGTGACCCTCTTGCAACTTCACCATTTGGAACTCCAAGGTTAGTGAACTAGGACAAGAACCTTATGGAAGAGATGCATTGACTCTTAACTGACTCAGCTCAGAACTGACAAATGTCACTTCAACTACTGTCCACGAGCTAAAATTAGTTATGAGGATAAAACAAATAAACAATAACTTACAAATAATGCACAGCCTACAGTAACATTCAATGATGTTTATTTATAATAATATTATTTTAAATATTACCATTTAATTCATTAGTATAGTAATATAATATATAAATATTATCATTTCATTATATCAATATTATTATACTTAACAGTTCAGCTTTATGAATTGATTTTGATTCCTGGTCATTTTTAATATTATTTCCATAAGTAATAAACATTTGAGTCATATGGATAAAATTTCTTAAAATCAATAATACATTTTACTTTAATAAACATATAACTTCTTCAGTTTTACTTTTTTAGAGAACTACAACTAACAGGAAAAAATACTGTAGAAGTACTTATAAATATTAACCAATTTTTCCTTGAGTTAAACAGTAATAATAATCATAATATTTATTGAGATGCTACTATGTCACATAACACACTAGACTTCATTATATGGGCTAGTTATATAATGCATGAATGCAAGATCGGTATTATGGAATCCATTCTATAGATTTAAAAAAAGTAAAAAAAAAAAAAAGAGGCTCAAAGAGGTTGCATAACCTACTATGTGATCCCTGAGCCCCAGTGTATCCTGCATCCAAGGTCTGTGCATATCATTTACCAAAGACATGATCTGGTGAAACTGAAGACACCCAGCAGCCATCAGGATGAATAACTCCTAACTACTAATGTGACCCCATGCCAGCATAGACAGCTGTGGGGGTCACACTCCTAATGAATCTCCGACAACCACATGCATTTCTGTAACATCAATCATTTATATCACCCACTAATGAAATATACAGGAAGCATGAAAGTAGCAATTACATTGTTAAGAGTTCTGTTTGTACTGTCCTTTGCAAGTATAAACCCAGCTGTGTATAAATGAATGGGTGTTTAGGGGTTACACACACATAAACACACACATATACTCACACATACAATACCATTTTTGGAGTATTACATACCAGGTAACTGCTGCAAAATCAGTAATTAATTTTATTGATTTTGTAATCATTGGATTATACACATTAAACGTTACCCTCAATTTTTTTCAGATGTCTCTAAGGAAATACATTCCATTAATCATAGTTAGAACATCCTAAGTATACTATTAAAATAAATGATTGTGTTGGATTAGAAATTTTATTACATATACAAATGGAATTCCAAACTGGTATAATAAGCATAAGCCCCATAACAAGCCCAATTAATTCAAGTGGTGCAATCCAGGAACACTGGATATAGACTCACACTCCGGCTCTGACCAGCTGAAGCTATCCAGTCCAAAGGATCGATTGAGTCATTCGTTCATCCGTTCATTTATTAAGCACCTCCAAAGTATCAGGCCATATGCTAACCTATGAGAACTACACTCCATGTCCTTAAGAAGCTCACAGTCAGTACTTTGTTAATATCAATATTTTAATTAAGGATCATTTGGTTTAAAGCAGGAAGTAGGACCCACACATTACGCTTAAGTAAAAAGGGGAACTTAAGGCAGACACAGAGAGGTCACCTGGAGCCCAAGGCAATATATTTACTCAGGCTTCCTAAGGGGCTGAAAGTAATAGCTAAAAGTCAACAACAGAGGCCACCCCTCTACTATCCCCCCACCCCACCCCTGCCCAGGCCCCCTGCCCATCTCCTTCCTCTTTCTGGCTGGCTTTCCTTCCTTCTGCGTGCACAGCATGGACAGCAGTTATTCCTCTAAGCTTAGCTTTCAGTGAACTCCTTATCTCATTAGCGTTTCTGGGCCCCCATTCAAGTGTTCTATGAGCAGGACTCTGGTTGGCCTAGGCTGAGTCAGGTGTTTGTACTTGTTCAACGTCCTGAGGCCAGTGGTGTAGCGCAGGCGGTCCACTACCCTCTCTGCAGGGACCGTGGTTAGCCTCTCAGAGAAGGGCCCTGGGCAAAGCAGGGAAACTGATCACTGTGTCTGTTACATTAGCCAACCACATTTAGACAGCACAACATCCATAAAACACGTAGTGCAATCTCTGGAATGAAATAAGTTCTAAATCAATGTTGTCTATATCTTTTGATGTCTATTACATCACACAGTGTTAGGTGTTATGGGAGAAGTAAGCCCACAGATCTGGGGCAGCCCAGTGCAGGGGTACTGGTCTCAATTTTGAGAGAATTCAGAAAGGCTTGCGAGATGAGCTGGTGAGAGATGAGGAATTTTTCAGGTAATGATGGGAGTTTGTGTGCGAGATGGAAGAGAGGGAGTACTCCAAAATGATGCAGTATATATGAAACCCCAGAGGTGAGAGAAAACATGCTATCTTCCAGAAATTGCACTTGGTTTAGTATGCCAGAAACCCAGGTGGATGTCCTGCAAAGGCTGGGCAAGATGAGGCTTAAGAATCTACCGAAGTCAGAACAGGGACCTTACTCAGAAGTCAGAACTCGGTGACTCTGAAAAGGTTTAATTAGAGAAGAACTTGATCTGATTTCCACCTGCTCCCTGCAGTGTGGAGGACTGTAGATGAGATGACAACAGGGAGAGGGGTGGGGAGTCTCTGTTCATAGGAGTGTCACTCACTGATACGCAGGTCACCAAAGGGAAAGCCACTTTTGAAAAGGCCGGGATGAGTTTAGTTCTGTGTGTAATGAGTCTGAGATGCCTGAAAGACAGCCACGAGGGGTCTACAAGGGAATTGAAGGTAGGGGTCTGCCCTCAATAGAGAGAGAGGCCTAAGAAGTGGGTGGAGGGCTAATGAGAAAACACAGGGGGTTTATAATTGTGAGTATTCGAAACACAGAGTTTATTCTTATCATATTATTTATTAATTATTGTATTATTTTCCATATGAATAACTGTGTACCTGCTTCTGTATATAAAACATATGCACCAACAAGCTGCAGGGATGGAAAAGTGAGGCCATAACTGGTGGGAAGGCCAGGGAAGGATCCTCAGAGAAGGCAGCATTGGCTCTGAGTGGGAAGGAGGAAAAGGGACCACCAAGCAGAAGGTGCGATGAGATGGGGAGGCAGGGCAGGGTATGCCCCCCAGAGGCGAAGTGAGAATGCAGGGCAACTCTGTGAGTCTGAGGGTATGGGTGACACCCAATTCTCTTGTACTTGAGACCTACAATTTTCTCCATGATTCTGTCCTTGGAGGCTGGGCAGCCCAGTGAGCCAAGGCTATATATGACTTAATGATCTCGTTCCTGTCTTATAATGGTTCCTCAGAAACGAAAATAAAACATTTCTGAAATGGCATTTGCAGACTCCCAGTAAAGCACCACAGACAGAACAAGCGTGCTTCCCTTCCCTTCCTCGCAAAAGCCACAGATCCTCACCTCCCGCTATAAAAAGCCCACAAGGGATGTCCAAGACTGACAAACCTGGAAACAGCAGTAGATAAGAAGAAATAATAAAACAACTGCCAATTAAAGGGAAAAGCAGAGTGATCTGAGAATTGGGGCTCTGTGTACGAAAAGGGATGGTTAGGGACACGGTTCACTTTTACAAACCCAGAGAGGCTTCCATTTGATTTTTAAGGACATACCTGCATTAATTTGAAGAAAATAAAACAAAATTATGAATTACAACATCAATCATGTGAGAACGAAATTCAGCTTGCACGTGACCTTTCACAAATACACCTTCTCCAGTAATAAATGGCATGGGAAGCATGGCGGTGCCACACTAACTCTACGTCAACACTTGCTCTGTGAGGGGTGTTCACCCTGCCCCAGTCCCAATCTGTGGACAATTTCATGCTTTACTAAAGTTGAAATACAAAGAATTGTCCTGCCTGCCAGATAGACTTTTAAAAAACACTCAAACATTTGGGTCAGCATCCTAAAAGATTTTGATCATATTTTCCTTACATAAAATTTTAGAACTAGAAGGGACTTAGGGTCTATCTAGATCAGTGTCCTCCTTTTGCATTTGGAAAAAAATAAGTACCAGACTAGAGAATTTGCTGGAGGCCAAACAGCTCGGCAGTGGTTGTGCTCTGACAACAATCATAGTTGCTTCTTTGCAGTCTTTGTTCCACTAAACCTGCATTTCTCCAGCTCTGGCCCACTGTCGGACTATTTACTCCTTGATCCTGTCTGACTACGCCAACTGTTGGGTGCACAGGTCCTCTGCCAGGAACCGGACCTTCATGGATGTTGGGTATTAGACAGAGAAGACATAAGGAGTAGGTGTATAGGAGAAACTTTATTGCAAACCAAGTAGCCATGGTTAACCAGGAACCATCAGACGAAACAGTTCTTCAAAGTAGTCCCACAAAGCAGCCGCAGTAAACATAGGAGCCATTGCACACACAGCAGCCCAGCCCTACATAAAAGCAGCCTCGCACTGGCTGGTTAACAACATACCTTTATTAGACAATATACTAATTTAGACAAAAGAGGCTTCTTGCCAAAGACATCAGTATTTGGGTTATAGAAAAGTATGCCTGTGCATTGCATACAGTACAACCGCTGTGTCCTTGCTTTTGTGCCTGCGTATGGCAAATTGGCCTTGAACATCCGGCGTACTGATTAGGGTTCCCATATCCACTGAAAACTAGGTTCATTATACCATGCCCTTCCTGCACAAAATATTAACACTATTGTCGATAGTAAGTACATTTTTAGGTTGTCTGTTGTTTACAATTTTGGTAACAAAATAGGATCTTTAAGCATTGGACCATCACAGAATTGCATCCTAAATAAATAAAATGCTCCTTATGATATAGTTGTAGGAGAGGTTCAATCCTTGTCCTTCTATAGCTTGTCAACATACAGGAGAAAGGGGGAATGAAACACAAAATGTAGTAAAGTGTGATGACTGGGACTAAAAATACTTCATGGGAACTAGGACGTTTTGCAAATATGTCTACAGACACAAAATTTGCAGTGTTGTTTCTAGAATAAAAGAAGTAAAGCATGTTCAATTTGGCCATTTATACAAGAAAAGGGAGAGTGCTCCCAAGTGCATGGAGCCCCTTTAGTATTCTATGAGCCACAGGCAATTGGATAAATCTCATTCAGTTGCCACAGATCATCTTGACATGTTGACTGGATTACTGATTGACGTTGCCGGGTCACCCACAACAAATTCTGTAGTGACTGACTGTGGTCTTCCATTGCACCTAACATCACCCTGTGCATGCTGTGCATCTCCTTGTTGTCCCTTCTTCCTTATTTAATGTCTGAATTCACTACCTGGAATTCCGTCATCCCTGCCTTTCCCAACAGGCCCACTGAACACCCAATTCAAGCTGCCTTCTGCCACCTTTGCTGACCTCCACCTGCCACTAGTATCACCCTGGTTCAAAGCACAGTGCTCCTCCATCCCCCACCCCAGCAGAGTAACCCCAGGGGTGTGCCCCTGCTCATGCACAAGCCTGTCTCCCCAGAAGAAAATGAGCTCCTGAAAGCAGAAAGCAAGCCCTCTCAGCTTTATCCTCCACATTTACAAACACTTGCTAGACTGTAGGTCTCCCAGGACTTATGTTATGGGGGTAAATATTTTCTGAATATTTTATTAAGAGTTAAGAGCAAATGATATCAATCCACACATTGTAATAGCTAGTGTACTGTAATAATTTTATGTTAAAGAAAAAATGAAATAATGTTTATGACTTCCCAAGATATCATATTTATTGAATAGAGAAAAGAATAGACAATAGATTCTAATTTACACATAACTTTTCATTTAAAAAACACACCTTTAAGAAAACCCAATGAGGAAATCCACATTTACAAAGCACTTATTTCAGACAGAAATCTGCATTACAAAACGTATCACTAAGTAGCTCTTTTAAACAGCAAACTCTCTGTTTAGATTAATTTTGTTCTCAGTTTTTAAAATACTCTGATTCTTGGGTTAAATAAGTTCACAAGTTTCCTCCCAACTTCATGTGCATTTTCAAGGACGGGTCTACGTCCATGGATGATATAAGCTTACACATATGTGTACTTTCAAATGCATCAATTATGTGATTAGAGAAAAACCTGACGTTGTAAAGCATGGGATCTTTAGTTTCTTGCCACTAAATATGTGGTTGGCAAATGAGCAGCATGGACATCACGTAGAACCCTCTTAGATGTGGCATCTCAAGCCACCACAGACCTCCTGAATGTGCAGAACCTGCATTTCAACATGACCCCCAGGTGGTTCGCATGCACAATAAATTTTGAGATGCACAATTTTAGTCCATGTGCCTTTCCTTCTTTGTGGTCAAAATGTGTGTCACTTCACAATAAAGTAACTCAATATCTAGTATTAAACATGCAGCAAATACAGTTATGCTGTGCATTGTATGGGACTTTGAATTTTTCAGAGTACTCGTCAATACACATGATCCCCATTCACTCTTTCACTATCTGCTCTAATGATACAACAGAATTGTTTTCTTTCCAATTGGCATGTGACCCAGGGGGGGTTGTATAGTAGGTGAGAGAGTTGGGAACAAAGATTAGGACAGCTAATTCCAAATGCAGGAAGTTGATGTGCTACACCGCATCCTCTGAGTATAATCTATGGTGGGGGAGAGGGGATATAATTTATAACAGAAATAGTTGAAAAGTAAAAGGAATAAAAGTGACAGGGAAAAGGTGAGCACCAGGTGCCCCCACAGAAATTACTATCTGGTAAGTGGAGAAAGAATAGGTTTAGATGGATCTGAGCTGAACTAGAAAAAAGCTCTGGGGCAGCGATCCAATCACAAAGGCTAAAGACTGACACCCAAGTGATGTGCAGAAGTTACTCTTTCAGTTGGACAAAGATAATCTAGTGATTTTTCACCTGAAACTACAGGTAAAATGACAGAATTGGAATCTACTGCCTATTTTCTTGGTTAATAAAGAAAACACTCTTCCCTGAAAACCAGTGTAAACAGCACACAAAGTGATAGAACTTGGGGCTGCCATGTTTTAATAAGTAACTTTCTCTCAATAAAAAAAAGAAGAAATATCAGACAGACAATTACTCTGCCTGGTGTGCAAATTAAATCCTAATTAAACCATTTGAATATCAGAACAAATATAGCACAAAATTGTAATACCGGTTAGCATTTTGTTTATCAGGCATTACCATAAAACAAAGTGCAAGTGTAGCCATGTTATTTTAATGAGGTCTTCGTTAGAGCAAATTACTTGAGCACAAAATGCAGAGTCAGCTCAAGATTCACATACCGGTATTCCAATAGAGACAACATAAAGAGACTGAGCTTATGTACAGTTACTGTGTGAAAAAATCCTGTAAATTAAATAATTCTGTGTTGAAAAGTACACATTTTGAAACATGAAGAAACATACATAGAAAAATTAGTGATTTTCTTTCCCCTGACCCCTAAAGGAAGGAGTCCTCTAAGATTGTAACTTTGGGGACATTCTCTTCCTCCCCTTCCCTTCCTTCCTTTCGGAGCCTCACCCCTCAATGTAGATGCCTCTAACGCCAAACTCTCCTGGAGACCAACTCTACATTTCTAACTGCATCCCCCCTGCACATCGCACTGGCCACTGAATATCCAAATCCAGTCATAAGTTACACCTTCTAATTCCCCGATTGTTGTAATGTCCTGACTCTTTCCCAGTGACCAGGGAGTTAGAAATGTCTTCAGTGGAAGCTGTTCTTTCTGTTCTCATGGCTAATGGTTATATATCGACTTTGGTGATGCCTCACTTGGGCTGTGTTAACAGCTTCCCATGTCACTCACTCTCAATTCATTGTAAAAGAGCTGCCTCCATGGCCTGGCCCACCTGACCCTTGTGCTTCTCTCTCTCCTTCTCCGCACATGCTGCTCCCTGATGCTCCTCCCTGTTGCCCACATGCTTTCTGTTTCCTACAGAAGAGATGCCTCGGCACCTGTGTTAATCCAGTTTCTCAGCCTGTAATGCTCTCCCCAAATTAAGCTTTTAAAAAGGTTCTCACTTGTAGTAGGTTAAATGGTGGCCCCCAAAAGTTATGTCCACGCTGAGATGTGTGAATATTACCTTCTATAGCCAAAAATGTGATTAAGTTCGGGCTCTTGAGAAAAGGAGCTAATCCTGGGTTACTCATCATGTCCTCCACACAATGTCAAGTGTCTTATCCAAGGAAGCCAAGGGGTGGTTCACACAGAAAAGGGGGAAGCAACATGACCGTGGGGACAGAATTGGAGTGATGGAGCCAAAGCCAAGGAGAGCCAACCGCAAACAGAAGGTGCAGCACAGACTGTCCCCCGACATCTGCAGGGTGTGTGGCCCTGAGGACACCTTGACTTGGGACTTCTGCCTTCCGGAACTGTGACAGAATACATTTCTGTTGTTCTAAGCCACCAAGGTTGTGGCAATTTGGTACAGCAGTCCAAGGCCGCTAATACAACATTTGTGTAGTCTGGTTCAAATGCCACTTTCTGTTCCAAAAGGATTCCTAACTCTCTGGGTTTGGTGACTCTCCCTATTTAGGTCTATTCAGTCATCATGTTTTAACATTTATTGTATTAATTAACACTACCACATTAATGTCACCACATCTATGTATATCTTGCATGGATATATTTATAATATATGTAACATGATACATCTGAACATATAAATAAGCATGCCTATACATATATGTGTAAAATATTATCATGCCTCAGGGAATACGTGTGTATGTGTGAACATACACATAATATTTCCATCCATACATTATCTAATTGGTTTGTTAAATCTCCATCTTATCTACTAATCGATCACAGTGCCTTACTAACAAAAGAAGTTCAGGATTTGTCAAATAAATAAAATTGTATTCAAGTCTCCTGTGATTTCTCTTATCACTGAGTCCCCAGATTCTTGGTGTAGTTAAATGAGAATCTGAGATGTGATTGATCTTACTTTAGAAAAAGCTAAGGCCCTAAGACATTCTTTGTGACTAGAATAAAGGAGAGGGTTCCATAGAGTGATGGCTATTCTTCCAAATTACTCCAGAAAATGGAGACTGCTCATGGCCAATGCCGTCTGTGAGATTCACCATTATGATGCATCAGGGAGTATCAACATAGGTCTTGGTACTGCACCTCCACCCGGGTTTCAGAACCTGCTTCTCAGGTGTCCTAAGTGAAGTCGGAAAAACCTTGTTGCCACGGGGATGCCCAGGGAAGAGTTGCTCATTGAAACCAATGCGCCTCAGCTTCCTGCCCCGTGCTGAGACCACAGTGTGCTCCCACAGTTTTCCTTATAGAGATTACTTCAATAAAAGGTTTTGTCATCATTAATATTTTCTAAGGAAAATAAATAGCATTCTCATGCTATTTTAAAAGGCTGTATTTTTATATGTGATTTTTTTTTTTTTCTATAAGAAACTGCAACTTCCTGTTTGGTAGAAGGAACACCTCCAGATCAGGAATTGTTTGCTGGGGCTATTTTAGAAAATAGCCCATTATAGAGCAAGCTTTCTACTAAAACCAGTATCTGTGTTTAGGCTACACATTTCTGATCATGCTGGAGTGCCGGGGTCCAACCCCAGCAGGTCCAGGGGTCCCCAAAGGTGTGGACGGAGTCGGCGAAAAAGGAATGACACGGAGACAGCGTTCAGTTGATCAGCAGCCTAGCCAGGATCTCTAGCCAGGATCTCCAGCCAAGTTCTGGTCTGGATCTCCAGCCAAGTTCTGGTGTTTATTGTCTTGTTACATCCATATTTATACCAGTTTATTTTAATCCTGTCAATTTCTATTGCAAAGGTTAGGGCGTTTCTTATCTCCATTCCAGGGAGTAAAGATTATGTAGCTTAAGCATGATTGTTTGTAGTTAAAGTGATTAACTACCTGCCTGGCACTTAGTTAAGGAGTTTTATCCCCTCCCTGACTTCAGGGAAAAATCCCTACCTGGGGAAACAACCTTTCTCGGAGAGGTGACCTTGGTTAAAACACACAGCGCTAAGGGGAGCAAACATATTAAGAACAGTATGCTATATACGCCAGGTCCCTTGAAACATATGCTGTGCAGATGTTTCCTGCAGCGACTGTGTCAAGCAGCAAGGATGGACCGGCTTCCAGCACTGGAGGGGAGCACACGTGAATAGAAAGGTATTGAGCCAATGCTTGCAGAATAAAGTGGAAACCGTCCTTGGAATGACTTGGTTTGGGCCTCTGTGAAAATACAAAATCTGGCAGCTGATTGGACTTAAACGTTTGGTTTAACCCAGTGGTCAGCAAACTTATTAGTCAACAGAGCCAAATATCAACAGTACAACGATTGAAATTTCTTTTGAGAGCCAAATTTTTTAAGCTTAAACTATATAGGTAGGTACATTGTTATTAACTTAATTAGGGTACTCCTAAGGCTTAGGAAGAGCCGCATGTGGCTCGCGAGCCGCAGTTCGCTGACCACGGGTTTAACCTATCGATTCCTATCCTTGGACATGTTATTTGCACTGGTTAGCAACTCAAAGCTCTTTGGGGAAGAGGTGCTGGGGAACCATCCCTGTGGTGGTTCTGGATGGAGGCCCCTCCACGGTGCATCTGGGGCATGTTCAGCTCCCAGCCTTTACTCTGGTGCATATAACCTACTGGCCTGAAGAGTCTCCCCACTAGATGGAGAATCATGTCTCTCACCACCATATCTCTTGCAGCTCAAGTATCTGGCACATAGTAGGTATTCAGTAAAGGTCTGATGAATCAACCAAAACTCACTCCCAACGTGCTGCTTTAAAACCAGAAAAGGATTGGCATTTTTTTCCCCTTTGGTTACATTATAACTGATTTGTCTACTTTTCAAATCCTGTTAAGATTATTTAAAGCAGCTTAAGTTTCTATCCTTTTTCTTAAAACCAGTTTGTATTTACATACATTGCTTTTTGACTTTGAAAAAAACTCTGAGTGGCAACTCAGAAACTGATTTCATCCTGACTTCCAAGCTTGTGTTGAAATGCAAGATTTTATATACAGAAAACAGCCTCTCCTGAATAGGCTGCAAACTGGCTTGATCTACAACTTTGGCTTGACTATACACCAGTAAGCTGAACGCTGAAAGTTAGGATGATAAATAAAATATAAAAAGACAACATAAAATGGGAGAACCATAAATTCTCAATTTTTATCACTACTTTTTACTTCAAAATGCTAAAAATATATATATAGCTAGTGTTTTTACCATAAAAAAGCCCCAAATCAGCACAGCTTTGGAGGGAAAAGGTAGACATATTGATGACCCAACCTAATAAAGTATTGGAGAAGCCACTTTCTCTCATTCTTCTCACTGTCTTTACTGAGACTGGTGATCGCTGTTCCCAACAATAGGCAGGAGGCCTCTGTGATACCGTGGAAAGGGCAACAGATGAGTAGTCAAAAAAACTTGCACTTGAATTTTGACCTTGTCATGATCCACTGTGTGACTTCAGGCAAGTAACTGCACTTCTCTATGCCTTGGTGTCATCAATCATAGAGCAAGAGGATGGCCTCAAAGAAGATTTCCAGTGATAAAACCTAATGCGTCCACAAAATCATCACATAAACATCCTGTAGACACAGCCATTACTACTACTTGCAGTAAGGTGCAATTTTATCATACTTGGAAAAAATGTTGAGACATTAAAAACAAACCTGACAAACAATTTAATACAGACATCTAAGTGCCTTAAAGCTTATTAGGGGCTAAGACCTTGACATATAGTAGCTATTTAATCTTCACAATCACTTTATAATGTAGGGCTATTGCATTGCCTTCTAATTAGATCTACACCATCTCTGCTACTCTTCAAGTTCCTCCCAAAAAAATGATATTGGTTAGACTGTTGTTGAGCACAATATCATTTCAAGATTGAAAGACAAATCTCTTATTAGTTATTACGATTAAAATATTAATTAAAACTTTAGCAGAAAAGTAACTTTCTAATTATGGGGCTGTGATTTTCTTGATTTTCTCTTTTGTGAGTTCAGATATTAGGCTAAATATTCCTGAACCATAGAAATAAATATGTAGGCTCACTTACCAACCCAATATGACTTAACTTTTCTGTGATATGCAATACGATTATTTGATCACTGGATAGCAGTAGAAAAAAGACAGCTTTGTGTGTCATATTATTTTATTCCCTCTCTTGGTTGGGAATGTAAATTAAACTAAGGAAATGTTGTATTTCCCAAATATAATAAAAATTTAAGAATAACAGTAATCTGCCATTAATATACAACTATTGTTGTCTATATGATTTCAACAAATTTTAGATATAATTAAAATATGTTGAAAAATTTACATGACTGTTTATTGCTCTGTACCCTATACACATCCAGTTTGTGTGTATGTGTAAAATTTATGAAAATCCAATTTAGATACATTGGTTAGTTGAAAATCATTTCCTGAACAACAGGTCCTTGTGCATACCCACTAGTTGCACATTTCCTCTGAACCCAGCACCAGCCAATTGGCCACTCTAAACCTGTAGAAAGTCCCTGGAGACTCCTTACTTGTCAGGTGAATGAGATTATAAAAAATAAGTTACTTTTTTGGAAAAAAAAGTATCATTATGATATCAGAAGTGAGAAGGTTGATGCTTTTGTGATTTTTAGGAGACATAGGGCAGAGTGGTGAGCATGTAAAACTACAAGAAAATGAAACCTGTAGCTCACTGCCAAGATTTAAAAACAGTAATCAACTGGAATTCACTGATACTGCCCTAAACTCCAAATTTCCAATAATCCTAATATTTGAAAATATTTTTTCTAAATATATCTCTTCTATTCCATCACCTAATATATAAATCATCATTGCACTGACAATATATATTACATCAGCATACTCTCCACACTAATAAGTACCTTTTGGATGCTAGTGATTATCACATAATTACCCCATGCTCAATTAACAAAGTAATTATTATCATATCACTTTTGACATTGTGCCCCAGAACCTAGTACAGAAACTGGCATATAGTGGAATCACAACAAGAATTTGTGAATAAACAAATAAGTGAATGTATGAGCCAAGAAATACATAAATGATATATTTTGCTTAAGAGAAATTTTTTTTAAAATCTATGAAATATAATGAAATAGTATCATTTTCATCATGTCAGGACTTGAATTTTCTAAATATTCTGATATAGAATGAGGGCCAAAGTAAGGCTAGAAATTTCTCAAAAGCAGAGGCCTAAATGTAATACTAAGCTATCAATATAGAATTACTGGACAGTGAAATTTTGTAAATGGCTAGAAAATTGAGTTCATCAAACTAAGCAGTTCCATCTTTCATATCAAATGCTTTTTTATGTTTATGTCAGTGCTGTAACATAACACATTGCCACACATTTATTGGCTTAAAACAACACATATTTATGCTTTTATAATTCAGAGGCCAGAAGTCTGAAATCAGTTCAGTGAACAAAAATCAAAGTGTTGGCAGGGTCGTGCTCCCTCTGAGTGCCCTAGGGGAGACTCTGTTCCCTGCTTCTTCTAGTTTCTGGTGGCTGCTCACATTCCTTGGCTTGTGGCCACATCACTTAAATCTGTTTCTATGGTCACAATGCCTTATCTTCTTCTGCCTGTGCCAAGTCTCCCATAGTCTGTCTCCTATAAGGATACCCGTGTAATCCAAGATAATCTCTCCATCTCTGGATCCTTAGTTAAATCACACCTGCAAAGTCTTTACCATATAAGATAGCATTTAGAGGTGCCAGAAGTAGGACATAAAATCTTTGAGGGCCATTACTCAGCCTAGAACATACCCCAATATATAGATTTACAATCTGCACTAAAGCACTCACTAAAATTGGTCATTTTTGTATATCACTTTGGATAAGCACACTGGAAGAGGTCAATGGGAGAAAATGGGGTGCATATATAATACTTTCAACAATAAAGATTTTTTTTAAAAAATAATACACTGGACGGACTAAATAGTAGATTGTATAAGATCAAATCAGCAATTTGGAAGACAAGGTAGAAAAATACCCAATTAGAGCAGGGGAAAAAAGGAATTGAAAAAAATGAGGATAGTTT
Organism: Myotis myotis; assembly: GCF_014108235.1. NCBI lineage: Eukaryota > Metazoa > Chordata > Mammalia > Chiroptera > Vespertilionidae > Myotis > Myotis myotis. Next base: position 8,582,484 of record NW_023416314.1, read on the forward strand.
AAGGGACCTTTGGGACAACATGAAGTATAACAACATCCACATTACAGGGGTAACCAGAAGGAGAAGAGAGAGAGCAAGGAATCAAGAACCTATCTGAAGAAATAATGACTGAAAATTTCCCTAAGCAGGTGAAGGAAAAAGACACACAGGTCCAGAAAGCACAGAGAGTCCCCAAAAAGATGGCCCACACCAATATACATCATAATTAAAATGACAGAGGTTGAAGACAAAGATAAAAATCTTAAAAGCAGCAAAAGAAAGGCAGTTAGCTACAAGGGAACATCCATAAGATTGTTTGCTGATTTCTCAATAGAAGCATTTCGGTCCTGAAGGGACTGGCACGAAGTATTCAAAGTAATGAAAAACATGGGCCTGAAAACAAGATTACTCTATCCAGCAAGCTTATCATTTAAAATTGAAAGAGAGATAAAGAGCTTTCCAGATAAGCAAAAGGTAAAGGTATTTGTTACCACCAAACTAGTAGTAAAATAAATGTTAAAGGGTCTTCCTGAAGAAGGAGGAAAAGAAGGAGAAGGAGATGAAGAAAAAGGAGGAAGAGGAGGAGGAAGAAGAGGAGGAGGAAGAGGAGAAGGAGAAGGAGAAGGAGGAGGAGGAGGAGGAGGAGGAGGAGGAGGAAGGGGAGAAGGAGGAGGGGGAGGAGGAAGAGAAGGAGAAGAAGAAGAAAAACAACAACAACAGCAACAACAACAACAGAGGAACAGCATTAAAAGAATAAAATGACAATAAATATGCACCTATCAATAATCACTTTAATTGTAAAAAGCTTAAATGCTCCAATCAAAAGGCATAGGTTACTGAATAGATATGGAAACAAGACACATATAAATGTTGTCTACAAAAGACACACCTCAGAACAAATGATACACACAGACTAAAAGTAAAGGGATGGAAAAAGATATTTCATGAAAATGGAAAGGAAAAAAAAAAAGCTATTGTAACAATACTTATATCTGACAAAATAGACTTTAAAACCAAGGCTATAGTAAGAGACATAGAAGGATACTACATAATGATGAAAGGAACAATCCAATAAGAGGATGTAACCCTTGCTAAAATGTATGCGCCCAACATAAGAGCACCTAAATATGTAAAGCAAACCTTGATGGACATGAAGGGAGAGATTGACAGAAATGCAGTCAAAATAGGGTATTTTAACACCCTATTGATATCAATGGATAGATCTTCTAGGCCAAAAATCAACAAGGAAACGGCAGTCTTAAGTAACACACTAGATCAGATAGATTTAATTAATATCTTCAGAGCATTTCACCCCAAAGCAGCAAAATATCCATTCTTTTCAAGTGCACATGAGACATTATCTTGGCTAGACCACATTTTAGACCACAAGTCAAGTCCCAATTAATTTAGGAAAATTTAAATCATTTCAAGTACCTTCTCTAACCATAATTGTATGAAACTGGAAATCAATCACAAGTAAAAAACACACAAAAACATGGAGGCTAAATAACATGTTACTAAACAATAACTGGGTTAACAATAAGATCAAGGAAGAAAAAGATACCTTAAAACAAATGAAAATGAGAATACAACCTCAAATTTATGGGACACAGCGAAAGTAGTCCTGAGAGGAAATTTCATAGCATTACAGGCCTACCTAACAATCTAAGTTTATACTTAAAGGAACCAGACAAAGTAAAACAAACAAGTTCCAAAGTGAGTAGAAGAAAGACAATAAAATGCATCAAATTGGAATGGAAGAAGTAAGTAAAACTTACTTACTTGTAGATGAAATGATCCTGTGTGTAAAGAAACCTAAAGATTCCATGAAAAAAAACAAAACACAAAACTACTACTAGTAAATGTATTTAGTAAAGTAGCAGGATACAAAAGAAATAACCAGAAATCAGTAGCATTTTATATACCAATAATGAACTATCAGAAAGGAAAACTAAGAAAACAATGCCATTTACAATTGCATCAAAAAATAAAATGCCTAGAAATATATTTTGCCCAGTGAGTGTGACTCAGGGGTTGAGCATCAATACATGAACCAAGAGGTCATAGGTTTGATTCCCAGTCAGGGCACGTGCCTGGGCTGCAGGACTGATCCCCAATGTGGGAGTGTATGTGTGCAGGAGGCAGCTGATCAATGATTTTCTCTCATCACTGATGTTTCTATCTCTCTCTCCCTTTCTGTTCCTCTCTCCAAAATCAGTTAAAAATATTAAATTTAATCAAGTATATAAAAGACCTGTGGAAAATTATAAGACAATGAAGAAAATGAAGAAGATACAAATAAATGAGAGCATATACCATGTTCATGGATCAAAATAATTAACATCTTAAAATGTCCATACTACTCAAAGTGATCCATATATTCAACACATTCACAGAACTTGATCAAATATTCCAAAAATTTATATGGAACCACAGAAGGCCTCAGATAGCCACAGCAATCTTAAGAAAGGAGAACAAAGTCAGAGGAATTATGCTACCTGATAGCAAACTACACTATAATGCCATAGTTATCAAAAGAGCATGGTACTGACATAAAAACAGACATATAGTTCAATGGTACAAAATAGAGGACCCAGAAATATACCTACAACTTTATGGTCAATTAATATTTAACAAAAGAGGCAAAAACATATAATGAAATAAAGATAGTCTATTCAATAACTGTTGTTGAGAAAATTGGATACATATGTGCAAAAAAATGAAACTAAGGCCAGTTCTTTATACCATACACTAAAAATGGATTAAATACTTAAATGTTAAACTAGAAACTATAAAAATCCTAAATGAACACATAAGCAGTAAAATCATGGACATTATTTTCTGATATATTGCCTCAGGCAAGAGAAACAAAAGAAAAAATGAACAAATGGGACTACAGCAAGCTAAAAAGTTTTTGCACAGCAAAGGATCAACAAAATAAAAATACAGCCCCCTGAATTGGAGAGCATATTCGTCAATGATACATCTCATAAGGGTTTAATATCCAGAATCTATAAAGAACATACACACTCAACAGCAATAACCAGATAATCCAATTTAAAAAATGGGCAAAGGGCCTGAATAGACACTTCTTCGAAGAGGACATACAGATGTCCAAAGATATATGAAAAGATGGTCAACCTCACTAATCATCAGAGAAATCCAAATTGAAACCACAATGAGGTATCACCTCACATCTCTCAGAATGGCTATCATCCAATATAATAAAAACCTAATATGCTAAGTGTCCGGTCATCCGGTCATCTGTTCAACAAATCAAAGCAAATATGCTAATGATATGCTAAGTCCACTCAACCACTCGGTATGATGTGCACTGACCACCAAGGGGCAAACGCTCTGACCAGCAGGTTAGCTTGATGCTGGGGTCCGGCCAATGGGGACTGAGAAAGACGGGCTGGACACGGCTTGGAATCCTCCTGCTGCCCCTCCTCCTGGCTGGCCCCCATCGGGGTGGGCTGGCCAGACCCTACCCATGCACAAATTCGTGCATGGGGCCTCTAATCAATAAATAAACAAACAACAAGGGTTGGTGAGGATGTAGAGAACAGGGAACCCTGGCACTGCTGGTGGGAATTCAGATTGGTGAAACCCTGTAAAAAGCAGAACGAAGTTAGCTCAAAAAATTAAAAATGGGACTGCTTTTTGACCCAGGGGCTCCACTTCAGGGAACATGTTTGAAGAAACCCAAAACACTAATTGTAAAGAATATATGCACCCCTATGTTCATTGCAGTATTACCTACAACAGCCAAAATTTGGAAGCAGCTTAAGTGTCCATCAGTTGATGAGTGGATAAAAAAGAGCTGTGGTATATTTGCATAATGGAATGCTGCTGGACCATATAAAAGAAGGAAATCTTACCATTTCTGACAGCATGGATGGACGTGGTCAAGTGAAATGAGCCAGTCAGAGAAAGACAAGAATCACATAGTACGTGGAATTGAATAAACAAAATTTTTTAAAATAAAAAAACAAAACTAGGTAACATAAGCTGCCCTATAATTATTCATATACATATTTTATCCCTTTAGTGTAAGTTATAATGGAGTAGAGGCTGTGCCTTATGCTTAACTGTTTGCCTTAGTGCTTCATCCAGTGCTCTGCATGGAGTCAGTACTCAATCAATATTTATTGAACAAATGTGTTTGTTTATGCTTTTTGCAGTTGGGTTTGGTGAAAAATACTTTAGTAAACTAACCTTCAGTGAACTAAAGAACCGAATCAAAGCAGTGTAAGCCAGAGGGGCTCTCCCAGAGTTATTTAAATAATCTCCCCTTACCCCGTACTTAAACTAAATTCCAAATAGCTCTCACTCTATTCTTTTTTTTTTTAATTAACTACTGTCTAAAATTATTTATTTCCATGTTTAGCAACTCCATCAGTGAGCTTCTTGTTTTATAGCAAATGTATACTTTTTGTCCCATTCAGTAGCGATTCTCTTGTTTAATCCTCAGTATAATAACTTAAAGTGTGAACGTGTTCACTTTATATGAATAAATCTTTAAATGGAATGGAGATGAATTCATCTTACCTTAGCTTTCTATACTTAACCACTGAGATTCAACCTTACAAATTGTTTACTGACCCTTACTTTATTTACTTCTTTCTTTGAACTTCTATTATTAAGTAGTGGAAGCTTCACATGAAAGTTCTCAAATACTAACACTGGAAGGGAAAGGTATACCAAGAAGAATTCATTCTAGTCAGAGCATGTGTGGGGATTATTTTAGGAGGATGAGGTGGGGAAAAAACAGTTAAAAACTCTCCACATTTCATTGATATAAGTCCAAAATTAACCACAAAATGGCATGCTTATGCCTAGGCAGCATCTAAAAGTATGTGTGATGTTGGCACTCCCAGAAAGTCATTTGGAAACATAACCAACTCTCTCCACCAAGCTAATGTTTATAACAGCTAAGAAAGCACTTTTGCATGTTATAAGTACGCAAGAAATATCAGGTATTAGCATGTACACCCACAATCAGAAACACCACTTACTGTAAAGACATGATCGTTAATTACTCTATTTTACTTTGCATATAATTTATGCAAATAAGTGCTTCCCTTTTGCCCCCTGCCTCGAGTTCATCTACACAAATACTGCACAAGTTCCTGAGCTGAAAGTGTCCACAGTTACTTTTATATTTCTATCACCTTCCCTTATCTGCTCTTCCTCTTCTAGTCCCTATCCTATTCACTGATATTAACAGACACCAGACAATTCTCAGAAACCTTAGAGTCACCCCAGGTTAGGAGTTAAACATCCTTTCTCCCATTCATTATGGTCGTGGGAGGGCTCATGTGGCCCAAATGATCAGCCGTAAGAAAAAAGACAGTTATTGGCTGATTTCCTGGTTCCTCAAATCTTATCGAGCTACTCCTACCTGCCAGGCAATGACATGGACAATGAGGATGCTTAACTTTATTAAGTACAGAGACTGCTTACACCAACAGAAGCCAGGTAGATAAATATCAGTATAGGCTCTATGATGGGAATGTGGGAAAAATAAAGGAGTAGTTGATTGGGAGGGTTGAGAGTCAGGAAAGGCCACGTAAAGTGGTGCAATTCCTCTGTCTAAATTTTACACCCTAAAATGTCACACCTGGTCAGTACATGTACTCAAAAGTCCATTAAAAAACAATTATGATGTGCCTGGAAGAACAATGACAACAAAAAGATTAATACAGTTTAGGAATGCACCACTGGATGAATATTCTAATATTTAAAAATTAAAAAGTTAAAAACAATATAAAACTAATTATTTTACTCTGAGGCCTACTGAATCGAAGCGTTTCCTTTAAATCCCAGTGAGATCACCCTTGTAGAACTCAATTAGTGAAGTAAAAAGAGGTGGAGAGCACAGTAAAGAAGTAGAAGCTGTAAATGTAGGTCTACAGGACATTGGCACGTAAATAGCAGTTGACCCTTTGGACAAAACTAAGATCTTCCAGAGACTCTCAGGGATAAAATGGAAAGATAAGGCTAAAGTTAGAGCCTTAAAAAACATACCGATAATTACAGCACAGGCGGGAAGAGAAAACCCAGCCAAGGAGAGAAAAATAATAAATAAACAAAAGGGTAAAAGATATAAGAAAATCTATGTGTGTTCAATATCATTTTCCATTGTTATAAATATCCTTCTATTATTTTAAATAGGGTAAGTTTATATATGAATTTATGTGTATCTATCCCAAAATGTTGCAGTTGTAGAACCTGATAGGTTAAAATATGGCATTATTTGTCACCTTTGAATGCTCTTTCTTTTTATATAACAAAATGCTGCATACATAAGATCTGTCACTGTTCATAATGGTTGCGGGCACAGAACAAAACATAAAATATACTTTGCTACTCCAAATAACCTAAAATAAGTATTCAGTTGGTTCTGCCTTTGTTTATATCACCATTTAAAACATATCATTTAGGAGCAGTTAAGGCAAAGACGGGGCAGTGTCAAGCCAAGGGAAGAGAACATTTCAAGAAAAGGCCTGCCAATCACAAGGAGGCTACAAATTATAGTGACCTCACCCAGCACAGTTCAGTGGAGCAGCAGAGATGATGAAATTGCAAAGGGTAAAATAGAGAGGAATGGAGACAGTGAGCTATAGTGAGACAGAAGAAGTTAATACGGTGATAAAATGAAGAGAATCAGTAAAACACCTTGTATATGTTATGGGAGGGTGCAATGAAACTTGTAGATGGGAGTTGGTGAGAGGATAGAGACAATAAGAAGAGAAAGTTTAAATAGAGGAGGGGGAGTAAACTCTGTGGGATTAGGTTTTGGGATTGAGGGAATCAGAAAGAGGGAGAATCGGCCCTAGCCAGTTTGGCTCAATAGATTGAGCATTGGCCCACGGACTAACGAGTCACAGGTTCGATTCCAGTCGAGGGCACATACCTCAGTGGCAGGTTTGATTCCCTGCTGGCCCACTGAGGCCACGTGTCTTTCTCACATTGATGTTTCTCTCTCTGTCTCTCCCCCTCTCTTTCACTCTCTCTAAAAATCAGTGGAAAACTATCCTAGAGATTAACAAACAACAAAAAAGGAGGTAGAATCATGCATAGGAGGGGATATAAAAGCACAATACTCACATACAGGGCTGACTTAGAAGAGCATCGCTAACTCTGATCCTGAGATAACTATTAATGCGAAATACTGGGTTTATACTTGATGTTATTGTTGGTTAGCAACTACATCATTTGTTGAAACATAAACTGTGTTCAACTAAGCCAGTTAGAAGATAAAGAGAGATATAGGTATAGACTATATCTATCTATCATCTATCTCTCTAATCTACCATTGCATAAACTGGTGCTAATTCAAGTTATTTTATTTTATAATTATGGAGTTGCTCTTATTTTATAGCCAAAGAGCTAGATTTTTCATTTATCTCCGTTGAATTTCATTTTAATAGGATAAGCCCATCATTTCAACCTAAGAACGTGTGGATTTTATAATTCAACAATCAGTAAACTATAGTTACAGGCACACTACCTATTTTGTAAATAACATTTTATTGGAACACAGCCACACCCATTCATTTATGTAATTTCTGTGGCTGCTTTCATGTAACATGAAACAGAGAACTGATGGCCTAAAAAGCCTAAAATATTTGCTATTTGGCCCTATACAGAAAAAGTCAGCCAACCTTGGCATGTAATCCAACCTAACAGCTATTCTTTCCAGCTAAAATATGCAAGTTTGGAAGATATGTTTTCCATGTCTTCATTCAAATTATTAAGGACTCTAATCCCAATAGGATCTAATCCGAAGTACTGATAGAAATCCCTGCTCACTTCCCTCTTGACTAACACAGATCTGCCAGTTACCACTGAAAGAATGATAACAACAGCTTATTAGCTTATTACCATCCGGGCTACAATCGCTTGTTTCCGCAAAGCTGTAAAAGTGAGCATTGTAAATCTTCTGGTGAAATCCATATATACTTAAGTTGATACCATTTCCAACTTATGATACTGGTAAACCTATCAAATGTGTAATCTAAACTTTCCTTTTTGACTCAAAAGCATCAATAAAAACATCAGCAAGTTTACTAGGCTGCAATATCATGATTCCCTGGTGGCACTGGGAAATAGTTTGTAACTCAGTCCATTTGGGCCGCTAAAACCAAATACCATAGACTGTGGCTTAGAAACGGCAGAAAAGTATTTCTTACTGTTCTAGAGCCCAAGATTGCGGTGCCCGTAGGTTCAATGTCTTTTCGCTGTGTCCTCACTCACATGGCAGACGGAGGGATGCACTCTCGGTGTCTCTTTCACAAGAGTACTAATTCCATTCATGAGGACTCTGTCCTCATAATCTAATCAGTTCCCCCCAATTCCACTTTCTATTATCATCACATTGGGAGTTACAAATTTCAGGGTATGAATTTAGAGGGCAGCACAAACATTCAGTTGCATTTTTCACTGTATTCAATAAGGAGCCTAAGCCGGCTGTGCTTTCTTTGGTCTTAAAAATGATTTTCAAAGCTTGAAAATATAAGAGGAGGCAGGAAAACTACTAGCTGTCACTTCTCAACGCTAACAGTGCGATAACCGGAACCAGTCCGGTTCACTGACGTCACAGCACGCTCCCAGTCTGCTGTGGGTCTGGGGACCACACAAGCAAGTGGGATGGAATTGCATGGAGAGTAAAGGCAAATGGTCCTTTAATGTCTACCACATGAGCGCTATGAACTCATTTATACACTTTGTGACACTAATTTTGGCTTTTAAGAGAATTTGTTGCATATTTATTAGTTCATTTGGTTGTGTTTTACATAGCTGAGGTTGCTGAATAGCTAAATTCCAGAAAATTAGCCTATTGCTATATTGCTTATTAAGCGTTTCAGTAAAATACGAAACTTGTCAACAGCTTCTCACCATTGGGTCTGAAATGACTTGTTAAAAATTAACACAGAATATTCAACCCATGCTCATAACTCACTCCAGCAATTGTCACTACACTCCCTCAGACCAAAGAAGGCATGCTGGATTTCAAATTTCAGAAATCAAGAATCCTATCACACAAGCTTTCCATAATGTTTGGCTCGCTTTTATAGATAAAGTACTGCATCCACAATTATGTCTTTATAAACACTGCACAAAAAGGTGCTCAAGTGAAAAACGTAATGTCTGAGAAAAGATCACTATTCTTTATGAAAGACAGCTCACATGCCTACGGTCCTGTCACCGATCTCTCTGTCTCCCAATTATACAAAAACCACTAATTTGCACACAGCACAAAACATAAGAAAACACAGTATTAATCTACCAGTATTAAAGTTAATATACCAATGTCTGCATGTCAAGGTGAGAGCAAAGATATAGTATTAAAGCATCATCAACTCTTGTAAGAAACAAGTTTTGCTTCATTCCTGTTCTGAGAAACATCCTCGGAAGACAATATTTCCTCCTGTCTGTGCACTGTACACGTTAGTGTCTCGTGGGCTAATTCCTTTATTTATGACTTACAGAGGGTCCTGAAATACTGTGTGGGGAGACAGTACATTTCTGCTGCAGTATTTGTCTTGGGTTCTTTCTTTTTAGCTTTTATATATTACTAGTGACCCGGTGCACAGATTCGTGCACATTGAAAGGAAATTAATTAGAAGAAATATTGTAATATCGCTATTCACCCTTTCTCTAAAATAGAAGTGTCAACCAAATTCACGATCAACAGTGACAGATTGAAACACACATGTGTGAATGGCGCCAGCAAGAGCTTTCTATGTATTGTGCATGCGCGAGTCAACTTAGCCTTTTATATATATAGATCCCCTCGCAATTTTTTGTCAAAACTGTCCTCATTAGAGTTAATGTGAAAGTGCTCCCTTTTAAATTGCATTAATTCTGAAATATAGAAGTGAAATAACTTGAAGCACTCAACAGGTCACTGTCATGATTAATATTACCCTATGAGACTTCAGATATAATCAACAGTTTCTAATATCTGGGGTTCTGAGCTGCAGAGGTGTATCCAGGGTGAGGGGACCTCAGTGCTGTCCCAAGAAAACTCAGGCATGGCCTCCTCTAGCATATTGAGAATATATTCTGTGTCTATGTCCCACAGGCAGGGGAGGTATAGAAAGACTGGCCTTTTCTTTTTTATTATTATTGATTTCAGAGAGAGGAAGGGAGAAGGAGAGAGAGATAGAAACATCAATGATGAGAGAGAATCATTGATCGGCTGCCTCCTGCATGGCCCCTACTGGGGACAGAGCCTGCAACCGAGGCATGTGCCCTGACCAGGAATCGAACTGTGACCTCCTGGTTCCTAGGTCAATGCTCAACCACTGAGCCACTGAGTCACAGCAGCCAAGCAAAAGGCTGGTCTTGATCACAGCCCTGGTCTGGCTGACTTCTCAGAAACACTACAGCACTCGGCATTGAAACACAGAATAGGGCATATCTTTCCCTAAATTAAATCTTTCACTGGCTTCCCATTGCCCTCAGCAGGACTGCCAAACTCCCTAACTTTACTTCCCAAACCTTTCACTAGTGGACACTTGCTTACCAATGTTCTCATCTCTAAATCTTGGCAAGTGCTATTCTCTGCACTAGAAAACCCACCCTCCTTCCTCACTGCTGCCAGCTTCTTAGCTCTTATGCATTCTTCATTCCCCAGTGTAGACATAACTTCCCCCAGGAAGCTTCTCCAACCCCTAATCTATATTAGGTCCTCCTTGTGAATTCCCATACTCCTGCGCATTCCCTCGATTAAAGCACCTATCACACAACATAGTGGTTTCATGGTTTTTAAACTGGAAAATACATTTTTTTCCAAATAAAAATCTTAGAAAGAATTCAAATATGTGAAACAGAAATGTGGAGACACATGGAATTGTTCTATTGAAACAGGAGTGGAGAATCTGAAGCTATACATGTTCAGCCTCTGAGGCATTTCGTGCTGGCCTCTAAGGTACTTCTTAAGAATCGAGGGACTCTCTAGGGTGCATCCAAACACAACGACAACACACTGGAACTAAGCACTTATTTTTCTATATTGCCCACGAGACCATAGGCTCCAAGAAGGCAGGAACCGTATTTGTTTCATTCAAAATGTGTCTGATAACTGAGCATCTGGCACAGAAACTGGCAGTTATTAGAGATACAATAAATAATTTTTCAATAAATGAATAATAGTTCTAGTAGGGTGAGCAGCAGAGCTCAGGGTTAACAATGATTTGTTCCTTCTTCTCTGGACAGTCCAGATCAAGTAAAGTATGACCTGAAAAGAGATAACCTTAAAGGAGATCAGATAATGCAAAGGGTACCCCATTCTTCTCTAAAGTCATCTTGATCTTTTATAAAAGCCAATGCATTACAGAAATGGCATGGCACAGAAGAGTTAGAAACATCCTACATCTGATTTGCTTAAAAGATGTTCCTATTTTACTACGAGAAAGAATTTTATTAAGGTCTTCAGGAAGTGCGTTTTTATGCTAATCAGATCATTTCAGCAAAGAAAGTTCAAGAGTAAGTTCTAGAAGAAAAATGATTTGCATTATGACTCAACTCTCCAGGACAGTTACATAACGGTGCACATCCTTCCAGACTTAGAATGATGGGATTATCTGAGCCGCTTGTGCTGGAGAGTCCTGTGTGACACCACGCTTATGGCTTGTCAGTGACTCTTTCGGACATTATTTGAACTTGTGGTTCTGAAACAATATTTTGCTTTCACTCACTTAAAGGGGAAATCTTGTAAACAAAAATCACTGTCAATTTATTAAACACAATATGGTCATGCCTATAACTCACACCTAGTGTTCCCTTCTGTTACAAAGTATATAAACACATGGCTGAACCAGACAGAGTAAGACAAGTATCACATGATCTATTTAAATGTGGAATCTCATGAACAAACTGATGAACAAAATAGAACCAGAGACATTGAAGCATGCAAGAGACTGGCATATTTCAGAGGGAAGGGGAAAGTGGGAAGAAATTAACCACAGAACTTATATGCATATATGCAAAACCCATGGACACAGACAATAATTCGGTGAAGGCATGAGAAGGAGGTGGGACTGGGGTGGGGGAGATCAATGGGGGGGAGGAAGGAGATATCTGTAATACTTTCAACAATAAGGATAAATTTAAAAACAATTAAATTAAACAATGTAATCTATGGTGGCAAGTCAATGCTATGCTGCATTTAAAATATGTAATCACCACCATGCTCTATAATATTATGAGGTTTTAATATCCCTAGAGTTGAACAGAAATATAAACACTGAAGAATGTATGAATTAGACACAAATCTGATTCTTAGCGTTCACTTTGTTTATATTGTCCTCTATTGTATTGCCTTCCCTTTAAGCTTTGATCTTTGTACCAAAGTCAATGTACTGTCTTCCGCTGGGATAATAGGAACCCATGTTATTTAAACATCCAGCTTGAGTACTTAAAAACCTAAGACCACAATTACTAAAATTGCAGGCCTATCTCTAGATTATGATAATGTAATAGATGATTCAAGAACAAGAATACTAAATAACACAACAAAACCAAATTCAAACCACTTACCACAAGCACCTGTACTTTCTGAATGCAACAATAAGTCAACAAAGTGAAGAATGACTCTGTATTCTTAATCTCCTCAGCAGGAAGTTCTATCTAGTTTGATGGGAAAATGAGTACATAATGCTGCCAGTTAATTGCTACCTTTACCCTTCTTGATCCACACTCTAAGCAATACCAGTTGTGGCCAGTTATTATTAAAAATCAACAAGTACATAGGCACTAAAATAAGAATACGTGGATGCTATTGCCAAATGAAGAGTTTTTTCTGCCTCAAGAGGTGAATCAGTTTGAGAAAAAGTAATAAATATGATATAAGGAAGTATAAATATTCAATTAAGTCCTGCAATCTAATTTTACTCCTTCTTAGATATAGAACCTTTTTCTTCTTGGATACAGAGACCAAATCCAACCACTGTCCTCCATTCCGTCACCTTCAGCCATTCTGCAGGTGCTGGGAAAGGCTCTACAGATATTCCTTTTAGGACAATAATATAGTTGACCCTTGAACAACACAGCTTTGAACTGCATAGGTCCACTTATACATAGATTTTTTTTTTCAATAAATACTATATTTTCTTTTCCTTGAAATTATCAATAAAATTTTATTTTTTGTAGCTTACTTTATTGTAAGAATACAGTGTATAATACATCTAATACAAAATATGTGTTAACTGATTGTTTATGTTATTGGTAAGGCTTCCAGTCAACAGTAGGCTGTTAGTAGTTAAGGTTTTGGGGAGTCAAAAGTTATATTTGGATATTTGACTGACAAAGGGGTGACAACCCTAACCCCCAAGAGTCAACTGTATAATATAATGACGAGTTCTGGAAAGCCAGTAGACAGCAGCAGACCAGTCTGCTATACTGGATAGCAGAAAACTATATTATTAATCAACCCTTACACTTCACTTCTGTATCATTTCTTAACTACTCTGGTTATCTGGAGCTATTAAGTACAGGTTGATAAAAAACAAGTTGTTGGTGTTTTTTTTTTAATCAGGCTGGACAGTCTCCAACACACCTCATGTGCAGCACAGGATGCCTGCCCTCTTTATTCCTTTCTTAACCCCAAAATTAGGTAGCAGCTAACAGGGTCAGCAGGGAGAAATCGATGGCACTCAGTGTAATGACAGTTTCATCATGAGATAATAGTTTCCAAAACCCCTACTCAAGGGTCATGGCTAATTTCTTTGTTGTGATTTCTTACCATTTGTAATCTGAGCGCCAGATCTTCCAGAGGCTCTAAATTAATGGTTGGGAACTTTTATCTTCTATATTCCCCCTTATATTCCAGGTCCATCCCCTTCCCAAGCTTATACCCTGTCTTAATCTGATAGTCAAAAGATCAAGAATACTGTCTTCTTCAATGAAGCATTAGGAAACATTGGGACAGCAAGTGGAAAATGTCTGGAATCAGAACAAGGGTTTAATTTAGTAAATTATTAGTTTCTCTTGTCAGCTCAACTGTTGCCATTAAGATTTTTCAGACAACGTCTAGACTTCTTCAAAGACTCTTTATTCTACTGTCTCTCCAAAACTCTCCGGCAATGTTTCTCAACGTTTTTTACATTATTGTCAATCCCCACTTAAGGTGCCCTTTTAGACTTTTTTTTCCTAATCACATCCTCTCCCTATGAAATATTAACACTAGAGATAGACTGTTAATCTGTTTGTATGCACTGGCCCTTTCGAGGACCACACACCATTGTAATACCAAAGATTTTTCACCTCCTAATATCCAATTTTGACCTTTTGGGGCAATATTTTTTTTTCTTTTTGAGAATGCATGCTCTATAAGAATAAGCTACCTTTTGAAAATTCTCCAAACTAACCAAACATTATGAGTTAATTTATTTACTCTGTATGTGACAATTTTCTTTTATCCGAAGTATCCTTTCCCTTTTCCTAGTCTTATTTATTGACATTGAGAAAAGTATTGAACAATATAAACCAATCAAAATGCATGTGTGTGTATTTGTGAGTCTACTATTAGAATAACTGCAAAACAGCTTTAGCTAAAATATGGAGAACTAAATCCAGGGAAGTTTTTGAAATTATGATGAAGTATATCATTTGTTATATAGACTTGACAGATATATAGAGTTTTCACACAGAAAAATAAAATGAGATTATTATTTTCAAAAAAATATTATGAGCTGCATGACTTGGTTTTAGTAAGAATCGTGGGCTAATGGGCAATGCTTACAGACTTTCAGATTCTGTCCTTGACTTCTTGTAACTGATACTGGGAGGCCAAGGATTACACAATTATGGGTATGAAGTCATGCAAATTAGAAATGGCATTTTACTCCCTGCAGCTGAAAGGACATATAAAGTGCAAGCATTAACAAATCCAAAAACTCAACTAGAAGAAGACGTCTTGATGGAAATATTAATGAGTAAAACAAAACTATAAAAGATTGATCTTAAGCCTAAACTTTTTAAGTTTAGTAAGAAAATGTTATGCTGTAATTAAGTTGTAAAGTTATCAGAAAGGTAATAATGGCGCATTTTACATAAAACACTATAATGAAGTAATTCTATACATATAGGGGGGTCTCTGGCCAGGAGTTGACTCCATAGTTCCCTGTACCTTCCACACACACACACACACACACACACACACACACACCCCACTTCAGATGATTTGAATGTACTGAAATCTGCAGTTTACTTGTCATCAGAAAATATAATGAAGTTTCTCTGTTTCAAAGTTCAGAAGCTTCTTAGCAAAGTCCAAGTTAAAGACATACAATGAGAGAACAAGGTAGCTAATATGAATTTTCCAGAGAACAGTCAAATGTTGCCAGCTCAAACAGTGAAGCCAACAAGATTAACTTGGTGATCTGAGGGGATGTGTTAGAACTGTACAGAAGCAGAGGAAGATGTTATTGATGAAGGAAAACCTCTGAGTCACTTCAGGTAGATAGCAGAAACAGCTGCAAAACACTGGCAACATCAGCTGTAGTTGAGAATTGAGAAATAAATCAACTTCAGAACTTGGTGGAGGCCCAGAACATAAATAAACTGAATTAAAGTCTCTGGGACCCAATGACCCAGGTGTCCTCTGGAATAAAGGAAAACAAACAAGCTTGCTTAGGATAGCTGTTTAAAGAGCTTTACTTTTTTGCAAACAGTTGAAAAGCCTTCTGTGCCAGGAAATTAATAGCAGAAACCGGTCCCCCTATGGTACAGATGGAACCCCAAAATCCCTCTTCTCCCAGACTCTGAACTTCTGAGCCACTCTGAACCCCAGTGGGAAAGTCACTCTGGGGACAGAATGGGCACACATCCACCTCCTAAAACTAAGCGATTTAAAGAAAAGCTGTCAGTCTGTCCCAGGTGTGACTGAGATACTGAAATGCCTCTTTTCCTCTTTCTCCACTAAAACAATAAAAATTAAAAGAAGTCACCCGAGAAAGTCACTCTTGAGTGCCTCCGTCTACTTTAAGTGTCTCAGCTATCTGAGTTTCAAGTTCAAAAGGTTAAGAGCTTCACCAATGGGCGGCGCAGCCTGCAACTCTCTGCAACTCCGGGGATCTGGAATCAGTACCCCTTGGGCATCAAATCGAAGTCTCCAGAGCGTGGGGAGAGAGCCACCTCACCCGTCCCATTCCCTCCTGCACGCATCCCACACATGTCCATCCTATTCCAGAAAAAAAGGGGGCTCTCTCAGGACTGGGGATCTGGGGACGGACACGAAACCCCCCACACCACAATGCATTCACCAGGGTTCGCGTGAGAGAGACAAAGAGAGGACAAGAAAAAGTGACTGTTTTTAATAAAATAAGTAAATAAAACCCGAGCCTCTTACCATCTCGCCTGAGGTTGGCGTTGCGCAAAGCTTTGATGGATGCGCTCTGCGGGGCTGCAGAAGTGTCCCGGTAGCTGCAAAAGTTTGCGCAGATTAGAGTGTAGACAAGGATGAGCCGGGGCATTGGGACCGGAGACCGAGGGGACAGCCTTGCTCTCAGAAAAACCCGGGCGATCTCCCGGGACGGCCGCCGCCGCACCGCGCTACTGCCGCCCGCGCTCGCCCCGCGATGGCCGGCCGCCGCGCTAGTCGCCAAGCTCTCCCCAAACTTCCTGCATGCTGAACTTTCCGAGCGCGTGTGGGTGCCGCACTTCCTTGTGGTGCTGAGAGCTGATAAATGGTGACGGGACGAACAACAGGTTGATGTTTGGTCGCCCCCTCCGGCGGCCGGCAGCTGCAGCACAGGCTGCAGGGGGCGGGCGCCGCGCGTTCCGGGGCGGCGAGCGGCGCGGCGTGGCCTCTGCCCGGAGGCTGCGGCCCCGGAGCTGCGCGCACTCAGGCTCCGGCGGCGGCAGGAGCAGCCCAGCTCCCCGGGCCTGGCCAGCACCCGCTCCCCCACTGAGCATGCCCATGCCCGGCTTGACCGAGGGCCAGGACTCTTGCCACCCCCCTGGATTTAACCCTCGACATTAGACCAGAAAGGGAGCAGAGAACAAACAGGGTGGCCAGGAGGAAGTGGGGGAAGGTAGAACCCAGGTACTTCTCCAAAGGTGACTGGCTCATTCACCTGAAAGGCAGAGCGCAGGCCTTGGTGATAGTCGGGTGGGGAAAGGGACTGGAGTTGGAAGTGTTTAGTTTGCAATAAATCTTGACTAGTTCTACTTAGTGAAGATTTCCCTCTGGGAGAAAAATGGAAACATGCAATTGCAGAGGAGCCCAATTCTGCGCTTTCCTTTGAGCTTCAGTGGATATGACCTTAGCTAAGTCAAGGTTAAGTTCTCAGGGCGACAGCAGTCCTTTCTCCCTAGCTCACAGGGCTCTCGTAGTCATGGGCCAAGTCCATGTGTTGAAGTGTGTAACAAATTACCAAGGGTGCTTTTAGATGCACAGTGCAAGCAAGGGGCTAGCGATCAGGGTGGGTTGAGGAGGGTACAGACTGGCAAGGTGAAGTTTGAGGGAACATTGTATTCTTTATCTTCATGGTCCATAGGAAGAGGCCGGGAACATGCAGGCCTCTGGGCCTCCCTACTCTGAGTATCTGGGTGCTCTGAGCTCCAGGGGAACTGCCTCTGGATTCCAGGAACTTCCTCACCAGGCATCTGTCTCTCCCATAGGGAGACTATTGGCAACAGGAGTGGAGACCCTGCTGCTCATTCACTTTGTCTCCTTGAGTCATATGACCTCTTGGGCCTCAATTTTTTTAACGTATAAAAAGAGAGTAGCAATTCTTGGTTTGTATGATTGTGGTGAGAATTATATGAAATAAGTTTTGTATATTGCTTTGTTTGTAGCTGAATCCAAGTCCACATTTACATAATTTCTCAGCTGCTCACCATGAGACCTAGAAGGGGTACTTCTCATTTTCTTTCAGGCCTCCTGGCTTCTGAAAGTCAGGGGTGTGAAAGGTCAGTGATATCCACATAGAGAGCTGGAAGTGGCTGGGAAGGGTGGAAAGTTCAGGAGAAGATGGACCTGGCAATTACACTATCTGATGCTTAATAGGACACACGTGTTCCTTCCACAAACGCAAAGATTAATGTGGTTCATCTCTTGTCATTTTTGTCTAAAACAGTGTTTTACAAACTGCAGGTTTGCGGGTTGTGAAATCAATTTCAAGACCAGTGTTATTATTCTTTTTTTGTTAATACTTTAGGTTTCAGAGCAATTTTATGTTCACAGCAAAATTGAGTGGAATATGTAGATTTCCCATATACCCTCTGTATCCACACATGTGTAGCCTCTCCCATAATCAACATCACCACCGGAGTGGTACTTTTGTTACAATTTATGAACCTACAAAACAAACACTCCCAAATTTACCTGCTGGTACACTCTTGGTTCCATATGGTATACATAAAGGTTACATACTGGTTCACCCTTGGTGTTTTACATTTCATGGGCTTGGACAAATATATAGCCATACATATTCATCATTATGTTATACACCGTGTTTTCACTGCTCTAAAAGTCCTCTGTGCTCCAGAATTATTCTTTAAATAAATAGTATGGAAGTAATAGCTTAGAGATTTATTTAGCAGGGTTCACTGGTAATACTGTTAAGTATTGTTTCAGGAATACTTTGTTGGAAACACACACACAGATATGAAAGTTATTTCTGTGGGGCATAGTAGAAAAAGTCTGAAAGCCACTGAGAAAAGGTCTGATCACTTTGTCTCAAAATGTAAGCAATCCCTGGAAGACACACCAAGAAGAACAAAATCTGGGTTTGCATTCAATCATTTATTCATTCAACAAATATTAATTAAGCAGATTTTCCCTTTTGCCATGGCCTAGTCTAAAAACCCTGGTGAATAAAATAGTGAAAATGGGAGGTAACACCTCTAGTCCATTGGAGTCTGCATTCTATTGGAGAAGGCTTATCGACAAGTAAGTACATATCTATATGATTAAGAGGATCAGAGATTGAGGAGATTGGATTTGAGGTTACTTCAAATATATGATACCATTGCCCTAGCTGGTTTGGCTCAGTGGATAGAGCGTCGGCCTGCAGACTGAAGGGTCCCAGTTTTGATTCTGGTCAAGGGCACATGCCTGGCTCGATCCCCAGTAGGGAGTGTGCAGGAGGCAGCCAATCAATGATTCTCTCTGACGTTTCTATCTCTCCCTCTTTGAAATCAATAAAAAAATATATTTAAAAAATATATATGATACCATCTTTAAAAAGTGGTTGAAAATGCTCATTAAAATGCTAAAGAGGATTATTTATTTAATACCAGGGTCTGGCCCCGGCAGTCCAGGGGTTCCCAAAGGTGTGGACGGAGTCGGCGAAGAATGTTTTACACGGAGACAGCGTTCAGAACTCTCTAGCTCTCTTTAGTCTCCGTGGATCTTCCTGTGCCTGGCTGAGGCCACAGAGAAAGATCCCGAGGCAAACTGAGCCTTTATTTTTATAGTCAGAGGTAAAGAAGGTAGTGGTTACCAAAGTTACACTGTTCTTGTGAGTTTCACTTGTTTTTGTTCTTGTTGCACTTCCTCAGCCCATTAGCTTCCCAGGTAAGATCTAGGGAGCTCATAAAGTCAAGCCTAATTATGCTTAAGAGGACTGTGCCCCCTAAGCTGGGACTTGTTTGTGACTTTGCCAACAGGTCAGTCGGAGGCTTAATCCTATATTGGCTCCCCACAATTTAAATATATTATATTAAATTTAAAGTCTTCAAAGTAGTGTTTCCAAGATACTAATAAATTCTGTGTACTCACAAGGCATTGTGAATTCATAGTGTCAGATAATTTAGCTAACTATATTAAAGGACAGCACATATAATCAGCATGTTCATGATTATTTTTAATGTCAGTAAACATCCATAAATCAATGACAAAACAAAAAATTAGGCACTCAAGCCTATCAATTGTTCTGAATCTGGTTTTAAATATTACCCAATAATTATTTCTGACAAATTAGCTTTATCATATAAACTAAGGTATTATTATATACAGAATAGATTCTTAATAAAAATATATTGAGTGGGAAAGGTCTGACATAAAGATAAAATATGACTGTTTCAACTTATTTTTTCACATGTAGTTCAAACTAACTCATAAAAGTTATGGTGGGAAAGGAGTGAAACATTGAAACATAGTATGACTGCTTTGAAGCCTTCTCATTTCTGCAAGTGGCTCACATCAGAGCCTTTCTTGAAAAACGTAAACTTCTAATTGCAACTCATTGCAGGACTTTTTTTCTTTTCTATAGTAGTTATGTTGAGAAGCCTTCTCCATTCAAAGAGGACAGCCCTCTGTTATTCATCCTCCCCTCAGTAGATCTCAGAAAATGCAAAACACTGTGATGTGACATTTTAAATTCTGCTCTGTCATTAGACTATTGAGTTTGGTTAATATTGATTTTTTATGGGACTGAGATGTCTTCCTATAAAATGGAAACATTATAATGGGTTACCTCCAAGACTTTTTCAAAAATATGAATATTGTGTTTTATTATTTAAAACTTGCTTTCACTCATAATTTTTTACCACTTGCTATATATATATATGTAGCTTTATCATCTTCAAATACATTTAAATAGCAATTAGAAAGTCTGATTACATACAAGAATAAATTTTTTCTACAAATTTTTATAAGCTATATTTTAAAATTCCTATAATTAATATATAATAAAATGATATCTCAAAGATTTAACATTAATAGCTACCTTATTTTCAAAATTATATTTTCTTTTAAAGAAATAAATGGTTCAAATGATAAAAACACAGATAAAGAGAAAGTGTTTTAGTGGTAGAAATAACTATATAGATGAAACATAGTTGATTAAAAGTATGGCAAATTTCTAAAAAAAAATTGACTATGTTGCCTTAAAACATCTAGCAAAATATTTTTGACCTTGATTTGGCTCAGAAAAACTAGATTAAACTGAGTTCATTTTCAAAATTATATAAAAGATAATGTTTGAATTTTTGGTGCTAAAGAATGAAATGAAATATTCATATGAAAACAAACTGGTATTTTTTCTAAATCATTCCTATTCATTTGAAAGACCTAGAATACTAACATGGTTATAGAATATTTTGTATCAAGTACATGCAAAATATATTATTAAATTATATTGACTGGTCAAGAAGCACACCAGTTTTAACCCATCTAATGACTGTCATTTAATAATGAAAGTTAACCTCCTATTAAATTCTTCCATATTTTTAACTAACTTTCTTGCCACATGTATCCTATTTATTATTTCATTCTTATTGATAGTAAACTAAGTTGTAGAAAGATGTTTTAAGCATCTTCTTAAAAATTATTACATTATCTGTCTTTGAAGGGGAAGAATTTATTTTGATATTAGGGTTCTGAAGAACTGAAACATTGATTGACTTAATTCTTTTAAAGCAGAGTCAATTTGCTTTTCTTTCCAGTTATTGGTGAGGGAGCCCATGCCCTGAGCATTGCTTTTCCTCAACAGAACATGACACTGAGTTCCATTTTGTTGAATATTTATCTTTGAAACTAGAATTTCAATGTTTCTTTCTATTTGTTAGGCTGAGATGCATGCCTAATTTCTATTTTCTAGGTCCTAATTTGAAGAAAATTATAGTACATGCTAATACAATCATAAGCCCAGGTGTGTTCAATTTACACTACACTGTGTTATTTACTCTCTAAATAATGTATATACACAATTACCACATTTATCTAGAATCCTACCTAGTATGTCAAATAAAATTTGCCCAACTACAGTCCTGACATACTTTGAACAGTAACTTTCAGATGTGATCTTTGAAATGGTTGTAGGTGAGACTATCAGTGTGACTCTTGGATAACAAGGCCAATCGGTCAGATGGTCTGATCTCACAAGCATTGGTTTTCCTTTACTTAATTGAATTAACCAGCGATTCAGTTCAATAGAATGCAGTGATGTAAAAGAATCCCTATATCTGTCATTTTTCTTCAACTTAGTTATATTTTTACTTTCAGATGTCTGTCCTTCAGCTGCATTATCTAGATTTAAGGTTTGAAAGATGAACGAATATGTTGCCTGCACTGCAGGATTCCTTCCTTAATTGATCTGGGATGTCTGCCAATCTCCTTTAAAATTCTGCACTTTTATCTTTATAAGATTGGCTTATGTCCAGTGAATTGTCACACTGTGATATCTCCTTTTACCTTCCCATTTCTTAAGCAACAAATTGGTATTCACATCTTGAAATGCCCCTTGCCTTGAGTGAGAGTTTTATTTCATTCAAAAAAATATTTTTCTATTTATATTCCTGGCAGTTCCATTATTACTCATTTATTCTCCTTTGAGTCAAGCCAATATTGAAGTTTTTAATAAGACAATATTTAAAACTTGAGTGAGTGTTTAACCCTTATGAATGAGCAAATTCTATTTTTCTCCCTAACTAATGTAACCCATTTAATAGGTATTCCCTTTCATCAAGTTGTTGCTTTTAAAAGTTTGAGATTGAGGGCATATTTTGCACTCTAAAATCTTGGTTATTTTTCCAGAATTTCCTCCTTATAGTCTACTAAAGAACATAAAATTGCATTGTGAAAGAGAAATAAGTATTGAAAGTGCAGTGCAAAATGAATACTATAGTTTACTTTGAATAAGCTAACTTGTAGGAGAAAAAAAGTCTCATCATTAGACACTGAAACTGAATCTTCTCTTAGATTTTTTTTTCTTTTAAGGCCATAAGAAATTTGTTTCCTGAGTAAAGACTGGAAAAGTGCCCCACTTAAACATTTTGAACTTCTAAAGTGAGTCTGTTTTGATAAAGGATAGACTATATTCACTTACCTCTTCAGCATAAACTTACCAGTGAGTATCTTTTTTCAGTATTATATACTGATTGACTAATAAATCCTCAAGTGACTCTTAAGTGTACTATAAGGAGGCATCTTTGAAAGGTTATGGCACATATTTCGTGATTATATTCTTTGAGTATAAGCCACTTTCAAAGCTATAAAAAGCCACCTCTTGTTCAAATGTTTGTTGGATATGTCTGATTTAGAGTTGCCTGGAGTGAAACTCTAAACCTTTCAGAAAACTTTGAAAGAATAAGCTTGCTTTCTTGACTTTATGTGGAACAATCAATGAGATGCAATCTCAAAACTGGAATGCACACAAAAAAAGCAACAATAAAAATGTGACAAAGAAAGGATGTTGGAAACCACAGAAAAGAACTAGGACATTTCAAGGTAATAAAAGCAAAACAATCTGTCCAACTCATTCCTTAAATGAGTTAGCTTTACAATCTGTCTGGATAGCATATATAAATGTAGAAAAACTAATATGACATTGATGAAGCCACAAAACAGAGAAGTATCTGTGTGAAATTCATGTCTTGAGAATTCTGAAGGTAAAGACTTTAGATTGTGTGGGAGTGAAGATAGAGTTGGGGTAGGGGTGAAGGGTCCAGGGAAACACAAAAATTGTCTTTGAGTACTTGAAGATTGGAAGATCTATTAAATTTAAGAATAAATAAGCTATTATTCCCATATAATACATACACTATGCTCTTATTAGAAGGTACATTCTAATTAATACACTGATTTTAAAAACAGTAATTTGGTGTGTTTAAGAGAAGAGAATGGTTTATTAAGACAGAAGTTGTTTTTCTTTTTAATTACTAAACACATATCATGGGGACTGCATAAATAGCAAGAGTATTAAAAATGAAGCTACTTCATTAAGAAGAAGTTTTTAAAGGCCTTAAAAGTTTTCTTTCCCAAACTCTAGGACTTTGAATTTCTTTTTTTTTAAATTCTTTATTGTTGAAAGTATTACATATGTCCCTTTTTCCCCCATTGACCCCATCCAGCCACCCCGCCACCCCCATCCTGCCACCCCAGGCCTTTAGCACAAGTACCTATGTCTGTGCCATGGGTTATGCATATATGCATACAAGGTTGATTATTTTCCACCCACCCACCCTCTCCCACCTTCCTTCTGAGATTCCGCACTCTGTCCCATCCTTCCAGGTCTCTGGATCCACTCCATTCATCAGTTTATTTTGTTACTTAGATTTCACATATGAGTGCGATCACTGATACTTGTCTTTCTCTGACTGACTTATTTCACTTAGCAGGATACTCTCCAGGTCCCTCCATGCTGTCTCAAAGGGTAAGAGATCCTTCTTTGTTACTGCTGCATAGTATTCCATGGTGTAAATGTACCACAGCTTTTTTGTCCACTCATCTACTGATGGGCACTTGGGCTATTTCCAGATCTTAGCTATTGTAAATTATGTTGCTATGAGCATAGGGATGCATATATTCTTTCTGATTGGTGCTTTGGGTTTCTTAGGATATATTCCTAGAAGTGGGATCACTAGGTCTAGGATTTTGCATTTCTATAATCATATTTTCCCCAAGGTTATTTAGTTTGGAATAATCTTATCATGTACAGCAAAGCTGGGAATTTTTAATAGTTTTATTTCAAATGTTTTTAGTTAGGAGCATTGTCTAAACCCCTGTTAAGCCACAACAGCAGTCTTAACATGGTTCTAAGGCTTATGACTTTATATTGAGGCAAAAAAATATGCAAATTAATTATCTTCTTAACCCGGCCAATATCATGAATAGTGTTATGGCTACTCATATTTTCCCCCTAATGCATTAAAGTTGATGTAATTGTTTTTCTAACACAATATAAATTTTAACAAGCTCAGGAAAGTTATTGAATTTATTCTTGAAGCCAAACATTGCTGCAGAAAATATGAAAATATTTAGGCTGATAAAATCTGATACAATATAACATTTTTTACATTGTTTCAAAGAAAACTTATTCCGCAACTTGAAGGAACTGCAATAAAACCAAAGAGCAATCTCTAAACAGCCAAACTAGGTGTTTGAAAGACTATCTGAAACGTCTGTGTTTCACTCCATGGGAAACCTTTAGGCCTAAGTCAGAGCCAACTTGGCCTTACTTTGTGCATAAATTTAAACGGCTCAAATATCTGGTTTCTCTCTTAAGTAGCAAAATGAATAATAAAAGAGAATTGAGAGTATGGAAAGATTTTTTTAATTTTTAAAACAAATGTAAAATTCAACATGGCAGTCTGTGATTATTCACTATGCTTCCACATATCCTGATGTATCTTTTTGGGGCTCATGAATATCTATATAATGCTTTATTAATTAAAACATAATTATGGTGCCAAGTTATCATAAATTCTTAAAAATTCAATTGGCTATATTCTATTTAATATGGTAAAGTTTTACACTGTCAATATGGAAATTTACTTTAAAACAACTGAATATTAATAATGCCACATATATATGGGTATATAAGTTGACTCCAACTTAAACTCAAGCAACAGTTGGCTAGCATTTGTAAAGAAAATAAAGTCTTTGTCAGAAATGAACCCTGCAGAAATAAAGTGCCTTAATTCAAATATATACATGAGGATTTTGTTAATTTATATAAACAATACTAGAAATAATTTTTCATTAGTGAAATGAATAGTATCCTATATATTGATCAGAAATATTGATCAGACCTTTTCTTGAATGAATGATATAAGAATTCAGCAAGGCCAGCAGTTAAATGTCTTTGGTGTAGAGCTCAATCCTGACTGGCATCCTCCCTTTGGACTTGCATCTTCCCACTTCACAGAGTACCTTATCGCCTGACCCAGTTGCAAGGTCAACTAGTCCTACTACCAGGATACCATTGTGCTCACCTCGCAGTGAGTCTGTCATGCAACATGCTGGTTCAAGGATCTGAGCAGAATGGACTGTCCAGGTGCCAGAGAAGCTATAAGAACTAGCTACTTGTTTTTCACTTGTTTGCTAATAATACTATGTGTTTGACATATATGTGCTTATATTGCAATATAAAAAACAGTAGAAAAGTTGTGAGGGAAAGAACATTTAGCCTGCATCTACCTTAACTGCCAGAGGTGACCAATATTTACCCCAAAAACTTAGAGTCTGCCTGATGGCTATGTAGGCTTAGGTCAGTTTGCAACACAAACATATGTTATAGAATTGTGGTAGAAGCCAAATAATTCTGTGCATAAATAAGGTTCCATTACCTTAACATGTACATAACGACCATCTCCTTGTTTGATATATTGGATCCGTGGTTGGCAAACCATGGCTCATGAGCCACATGCGGCTCTTTGGCCCCTTGAGTGTGGCTCTTCCACAAAATACCAAGTGGGGGCGCGCACGTACAGTGCGATTGAAACTTCGTTGCCCATGTGCAGAAGTTGGTATTTTGTGGAAGAGCCACACTCAAGGGGCCAAAGAGCCTCATGTGGCTTGCGAGCCGTGGTTTGCCGAGCCGCAGTTTGCCAACCACTGTACTGGGTAAATATGTCCAGTGTATTCACACTGCACACTAGCCATCTGCTAGTCACCCAGTAGTCACCTCAGTTATCAGATCCACTGTTGTAGCATTACATGCTATGTTCCAGTAACCCTTATTTACTTAATTAGGTTGCCCTTATTTATTTAATTCACATCACTTTTACGACAGCATATTACTATAATTGTGCTGCTTATTATTTACTAGGGGCCTGGTGCACGAAATTCGTGCACTGGGTGTGTGTGTGGGGGGGAGTGTCCCTCAGCCCAGCCTGCCCCCTCTCACATACTGGGAGCCCTCAGGTGTTGACCCCCATCACCCTCCAATCACAGGATCGGCCCCTTGCCCAGGCCTGACGCCTCCGCCAGAGGCGTCAGGCCTGGGCAGGGGACTCTCATTTCCCCCCATCACTGGTTCTGCCCCCAGCCCAGGCCTGATGCCTCTGTCCCAGGTGTCAGGCCTGGGCAGGGGACCCCCAGACCCCTCCGATTGCTGACTCTGCCCCTTGCCCAGGCCTGATGCCTCGGCCAGAGGCGTAGACCCCCATCACCCTCCGATCACCTGATTGGCCCCTTGCCCAGGCCTGACGCCTCCGCCAGAGGTGTCAGGCTTGGACAGGGGACCCCCATCTCCCTCTGATCACTTGCTCCACCCCCCGCCCAAGCCTGACGCCTCTGACCCAGGCTTCAGGCCTGGGCAAGGGGACCATCCTATCCCCCCAATCCCCAGCTCCGCCCCCCACCCAGGCCTGATGCCTCGGCCAGAGGAGTTGACCCTCATCACCCTCCGATCACCAATCACCAGATCGGCCCCTTGACCAGGCCTGAGGCCTCCGGCAGAGGTGTCAGGCCTGGGCAGGGGACCCCCAGCTCCCCGCGGTTGCAGGCTCCGCCCCTGCCCAGGCCTAACGCCTCTGGCCTAGGT
Organism: Myotis myotis; assembly: GCF_014108235.1. Taxonomy (NCBI): domain Eukaryota; kingdom Metazoa; phylum Chordata; class Mammalia; order Chiroptera; family Vespertilionidae; genus Myotis; species Myotis myotis. The sequence goes on from NW_023416314.1 coordinate 8,609,693, forward strand.
GTCCGCCCAGGCAGCGGGGACCCGCAGTGGCAGCGGGGGGCGCAGCGATCGTGGGCTTCGCTTTAGGCCCAGGCAAGGGCCCCTAGCTCCTGGGACTGCCAGCTTTGACCGTGCCCAGCTCCCATCACTGGCTCCACCCCTACTTCCTGCTATCACTGGCCAGGGCAGCAAAGGTGCCTGATTCTCCGATCATGGCTGGGGGGCAGGGGAAAGGCGGCCCCCCAGCTCTTAGCTCCCCTCTGGGTTTCTGATCACTGTCAGTGGCAGGGGGCTTCTTCCTGCTTTCCCTTTCGCCTCCCTGCATTGTGCCTACATATGCAAATTAACCGCCATCTTGTTGGCAGTTAACTGCCAATCTTAGTTGGCAGTTAATTTGCATATAGCCCTGATTAGCCAATGAAAAGGGTAGTGCCATATGCCAATTACCATTTTTCTCTTTTATTAGTGTAGATAATTTAATTTTCTACTCTGCCTAATTTATAAATTAAATTTTATCAAAGCTATATATATATAACAAAACATAGTATATTCCACTTCTCATGGTTCAGGAATCCACTGAGAGTCTTGGAACATATCCCCATGGATAAGGCGAGACTACTATACATGTAGAAATAAGTTTTTTTGTATATGAAAAAACAAATAGGAAAAACAAAAATGACTTGACATTTTGGCAAATAGTATGCCATAGATCATCAATTCTAAGATGCATTTCTTTTTCTCACTTTAAACAAGTCTAAAATCCAAATAAATCTTTCTCTTCTCTCAAACACTCTCAGCCAAGCAGCAGTTATCACGTGGTTGACATCACTTGGCACCTCTGGTGAGATTAAGAAAGCCCAAGCAGCAGGCCTCACAGAACGGTGTTGCTGAATAAGGAGAAAGGTTCAAACTCAGCAGTGGAGTGCTCCTTTAATAAGCGCTGTATTAGCAACACCCTTGATGGCCCAGAAAACAACATTATGTGGGAAAACACAGAGTTTAATAATTCTCAACCAAAAATTATACAGAAAAGTTGGATTTTGAATTAGAAGTTGTTTCAGAAAAACTATAACCTCAAAAATAAATACATTCTTTGTTATTTACTAGAGGCGCGATGCATGAAATTCGTGCAAGAGTAGGCCTTCCTTCCGCCGGCTGCTGGCACTGCCTTCCCTCCGGCACCCAGGACCCAGGCTTCCCTGGCAGCACTGGCTTGGTCCAGAAGGTCGTCTGGAACGATTTCTAGTCTAATTAGCATATTATGCTTTTATTATTATAAATTACTAGAGGCCTGTTGCACGAAGAGATTCGTGCAATAGGCCTTCCCTTCCCCTGGCTGCCGGCACCGGTTTTCCTCCGGCACCCAAGACCAAGGCCTTCGCTTTGGCAGGAGCTGCCTTCAAGCCTTCGCTGCTCTGGCAGGAGCCGCCTTCAGTCTTTGCTCCTCCGCTTTGCGGCACCTACGTATGCAAATTAACCACCATCTTTGTTGGCGGTATATTGCATATCTTGCTGATTAGCCGATGGGAGGCGTAGCGAAGGTATGGTCTAGTACCATGTTTGTCTATTATTAGATAGGATATGTCTTCTTTTATAAATCAGCAACTTTAACTTTTTTCTTTCACAAGGAAGTATTACAAATAGAAATACTACAATATATGAATGGAGTTGAATCAAAGTATTTGATAATATTTTTATTTTATTTATGCACAGAAGTAATTTTAAAAACTATGTATGAATCAGTTTGTAAGAGTTATTTAAATAAGCATAACATTTGTAAAGATAACAAAACATTGATTAGTTTAGTAGTTGAATTGACAGCTTTTTACCCCCTTATCAAGGATATACAAAATAATGACATATCTGAAGAGTCATATTAGCTATTTTCAACTATGTTAATTCTCTAGTGGATGCTAGAACTTGAAAATATCCATAATGGATCAAATTTCTCTAATGAATTCATTTTTTTACTAAATACTTTGAATTTTCTACCGGATAGACATGTGTGTTAAAACTGATAATTTCCAGTTTGATACTTTGCATAAACTATTTGCTATTCAATGCATTATTTTCAGTGTGTTCATCAATACTTGGTAGTGATGATGATGATGAACACAATAAAGTTGACATAAGAAAGTATTAAATAATTTTTGCCTCATGAATCTGCAATTTTCTGGTAAACTCTCAGCTAAAAATCTGACACATGAATTTCCATTCTAAAATCTGTAATGTGATTTTTGTCCACAATTAAACATTTACTGACTGAAGTTGTTTCCAGATTTTTCATTTTGTCATCCTATCTTATCACCAACTGTTGGTTGCTATAGTTCAGTAAATTTGATATTCAGTAGTAGAAAAACTATGATACCAAAATATATACATTCTTTTTAATTTAGTACATATATTTCCTCTTTTTAAAATCAGCAACTTAAACTTTTTTTTCTTTTAACAGATATTAAAAATGAAAATCCTACCATATATGTCAGTGCATTATGACTATAAAATCCATATTCATCTCTTGGGAAGGTGATGAATTAATAACAGTGCCTTCATAATCCAGTTTTTCAGCCTTCTCCCCTTTTCTAATAAAAATGCAGAGAGAACGTTGTGAAGCTCAAGTTCTCTCTAAAGTAAGTAGGACTTTACAGAACATCACCTCACCCGATGAAATGTGAAGGCAGAAAGGCATTTATTTTGAGAGTCATGAGCATTAAAATATTTATAAAGGTTAGATTTTTTTTCTCTAGATGCTACTGTCTCTTCATAAGCAAGGTCTGACTTAAGCCAATCTCAGCAAGAGGATCATGATTAATTTGTAAACTATTCAATTATCCTGACTTTCTTCTTCTTTTTTTTTCTGGCATTTCCCCCATTAATGTCAGGTAGCTTAACTTTAGTCTTTATGACTAAAAGCAGCACCAAGGTATCATAATATCACTGAAGATGTCCATGTCCTCTAAAATTTGCATTGTCTTTATTGTTTCATTCTTATAGATACATCCACCGAACAAAAATTTAAGGGGACCTGCTTGGCACATGTGTTATTACCTTTGAACAATGCAAATAATTTTGCCAGATTACTAGCCAGTAAGTTCTATTTTGAAACAAAGAGTCATCCAGATTTTCTGCTGACATTGGCTATAGCTGTTAACACTGGCTTATATGCCAAGTTTTTTAACTGGGGTTGGAACCTGAGGTTTGTTTAACTGTTGAGAGACCTGAGGAAGTGTAATACACAGAATGAGACAAAAAGGGAGAGCATTTTGAAGTCAAATAAAATAAAAACTACATAGATAGAAAAAATCTTCCCTCCGACAGGAAAACTTTAGAAGTACAAATATAGGATGAGTTTTAAGATATAAGTGATAAATGAAAGGGCCATGTTCAATGTAGATGACATAAATCTTGGGAGAATAATATGTCCTTGTTAGGATCTGGGAGTGTTTCAAAGATGGGACAACTGCCTGAGAAACAATATGCGATAGCATTGGTATGAGTGGGTAGAGCATTATTTATAGAAAAAAAAGCCCAGCATTGGGGACAGACCAAGGAGGATAAAAGAATGGTCACTAACTGTGATCTCAGGCTGCTCACCTGAAGAATACTTTCCTAGTCTGCAAAGTGGGGAAATAGCATTATGTTAGAAGTTGATTGCATTAGTGCTCCTCACGTGGTAGGTGCTATAAAAGTGAAAACTACCATTTTAATAGCAAAAAAAAGGTAATGGTCCAAATGATATTAGGTAGAAAACGGTACTTTTTCTGGGTCACATAATGATGTTTGGCATACCTTTATTGATGGGAAAAGAGATTGGAAATATGAAGGAGAGAATGGGAAAAAGTATTGGCAGTAAATTGGATGAATTATAGGGCCTTAGAAATGAAACATTTGTTCATTAAATCATTCAGCCAGTATTTTCTGAATGCCTGCTATTGTCTGGCACTGTTCTAGGTGCCAGTAATACAGTAGTAAACAAAACACTGGAAGGCCTATCATTCAAACACGAGTGATACAGGTAAAATATCTAGCAGGATAGAATAGGAGCTACAGGCAGAAACTAAACCAGGAGGTGTGATTATGACTGCCAGTAGTTAACCACTGGCAGCCCTTAACTTCAGGAAAGGTTTCTCTGAGGCAGTGACTTTTAAAGTCAAAAGCTGAAAGAAGGGAAAGAGCAAGCCATGCCTGTCTCTCAGCAAAGCACTTTCCGGAGATGAAAGAGCAGTTGCAGATGCCCTGTAGTGGGAGTGTGACATGTCCCAGGAATTGTGAGGAGACCATTTGGATGGAGGAGAGGATCAATTGAAGGAAAGTAGTGGCCTTGTGGCCAGATTATTGTAGGGCTTGGGGCATAGTACACACTGTGGCTTTAACTCTGAGTTAGAAGTCTTTGGGTTTTGAGGGGGGTAACTTGCTCTGACTTATATTTTAACAAGGCCATTCTAGCTGTTGTAGTAAGAACAGCCCAGCAAGGGAGGTAGATCCATGCGAAAGCTTTGAATCATACTGGAGAGAAATGGTGGTGACTGGGACTAGAGTGGGAGATTTCAGGGTGGTAAGAAGAGTTCAAATTATAAATACACTAGTAGCCCAGTGCACGAAATTCGTGCACATTAAAAGGGAATTAATTGCCCTAACCGGTTTGGCTCAGTGGATAGAGCATCGGCTTGCAGACTCAAGGGCCCCAGGTTCGATTCCGGTCAAGGTCATGTACCTTGGTTGTGAGCACTTCCCCAGCGGGGAGTGTGCAGGAGGCAGCTGATCGATGTTTCTCTCTCATCAATGTTTCTAACTCTTTATTCCTCTCCCTTCCTCTCTGTAAAAAATCAATAAAATATATTTTTTTAAAAAAGGGAATTAATTAGCGGAGATATTTTAATATTGCTATTTGCCCTTTCTCTATAATAGAAGCGTGAGAGATGAAAGGAAATTAGTAAAATGTATATGAAAATCATATATAAATTTATTAGTAAATAAACAGTAACAAAAGGATATAACTACAACAGAGGCATGATATAAAAATTACAAAAACATGATATGAAAACAACAAAAACATGATATGAAAACAACAAGAGCATGATATAAAAACAACAGTGATGCAAACAATGACTGATAAAGTGATTAAACTTATTCTAATATCTCCCTGTACACCACATTAAGAGTGAAAACACTTTCAGAGTGCTTGACTAATTTCCCTTGTGAGGAAGTACTTAGAATTTTAACTGTAACATCACATGCTCTTCAAACTCGAGAGAAAGCAACATATAACTGACCATGTGCAAAAACGGGTTCAGGTAGGAATATGCCTACTTTGTCTAGAGTTTGTCCTTGTGATTTATCAGTAGTCATTACAAATGCTGGCAACATGGGAAACCGTCGTCGAATCAATTTAAATGGGAGACCAGTGTCAGATGAGGACAAATTAATTCTTGGAATCAGAACAGCCTCTCCCTCTGCAGATCCTGTTAATGCTTCAGCTTCGATAATGTTAGGTTGTAATCTTTTGATAATAAATCTGGTACCATTACAAAAACCCCATTTACTATTGAGATTTTCTCAATAGCATGATGATTGCACCCACTTTCAATTTTAATTTATGACACGGCATTCCCGAAGGAGTAATACTATTAAGAAATTCAATGGGAAAATTTTCCTTTTCAGCATCATCTGTGCATCAATGGAAGCATCACTCAAATATGTGTGAAAATCTCCATCGAGTATATCCAAATTTTCTTCATTTAATTTTTGAACATGCTCATTTTTTGGACAAAGAATTGCATGTTTAGATATATGTTTAATATTATCTATATCAGTGGTTCTCAACCTTGGCTGCACATTAGAATCACCTCGGAATCTTTTTAAAATCCTGATTCCTGGGCCTGATCATCTGGAAATTGTTTCTTTGTTATGGGGTGGGGCCACAACATTGGTAACAAAGAAACAGAATTAAAACTTTATTTTGGGGAGCCACTACAGTGTTTTGGACAGGTTTAAGCCTTGGAATGGTGAGAGGGCACAGTCCTCTTATTGCCATGTGCAAGTCCCAGCATGGAGGGCAGGGCCCTTCCATCACAATTATAACCAACAGCTGTAGTTGTAAGCTTGAACCTGTGGTCCGAACACGTGGCCCCATGTGCCTGAGTGATGTAGGCTTGATAGAGTTCAGGTGCATGTAGTTGAGTAGGATTGAAACCCAGGAGAATGTTGTAAACATCTTGGTCATGCCCTTACTTTGCCTCGTAGCATCTGCTATAAAATAAAGGCATGGCTGTGGGTGTGGTCACTGTCTCTCAGAGAAGCAGTGTCCCACCGAGACCTGGCTTTCATTCTCTTGTCTGTCTTTTCTAAGCCTTTCAGCCACCCCAACTCAGGTTCACCCTTGGCTGTGCTGGCGCGGCACACTTTATAAAGATCTGCCTCCACGCTCCCAGGGCAGGTTCCTGCCTCAAACCCCACCCTTACAGGAAACAGCTCCAGGAAACAGCTCGGAGGAGGGTGCAGCCATTGCCAAGGCAACCCCTGCAGGACTGACTTCCTTCCGCTTGGTCGAGGTTCTGATCTGGTCGTGATGAACACCATATAAATTTCATATATAAATTTATAAAAACAAAGGGTTTTTGTATAAGTAGATTTTTAAGTAGCACCAATGCCTTTGTCAGTGGAGTGAATGAATGCAGGGCATAAGAGAAAGGGAAGATTCAAACATAATTCCAGATATTTTGGCAACTGGAAAGATGGAGGAGACTGAAGGAGAATCAGGTTTGGAGTGATATCAGGATAATAGATCTAGGTATGACAAATTTGAAATCCTTTTTAGATATTCAAGTGGAGATGTCAAATAGACAGTTGGATATGCAAACCATGAGATGAATAAGAGATGGATTATGTAGTTATTTTGAAAGAAAACAGAAAATATCTAAGGACTGAGCCTTGTGAATATCAACATTAAAAGGTTGGGAAGATAAGAACCAACAAAGGCTGGCCAAAATGTGAGAGGAAAAGCAGGAAAATGTGTGTTCTAGAAGCCAAGTGAAGATGTTTCATATTAACTAAATGAATTAGAAAAGCAGAACAGCAATAAAAATTGCTAAAAAATAGAGAAAAAATTCTCAGTGGAAAACAATAGGGGGAAGGATGATGAACTGGCTGAAGGTCCCATTAGGAGGAATTAACAAGGCAGAACAGGGGACATGTAAAAGTTTCTCAAATGAACTATGCATGACAATCAGCACCAGAGTCACTTGAGATGATCATTAAAACACGCGGACTCCTGAATTAGAATTCTTCACGGAAAACTGAGGATTTGTATTTTCAGAAATCTCCACATGTGATTCTTATACACATTACTAAGGTTAAAAATATTATAATTGGGAAGCTGATTTTCAGGAATATTTAGTATAATTATATGTAAGTGTGCAAATGTAGGTTGTGAATATGAGATGGACTTACCAGTTATTGGCTCTCACAGTCATGATCTATATTTTCACCCAAGAACAGAATTACTTTATAGCCATGCAGAGAAGAAATGAATTACTTTACTTTTAAACTTAATATCCATTTACACCAAATATATTTGAAAACTCAAATTGACAACTTTTATTTTTCCATTTCACTTCATACTGTGGGGAAGGAATCAAAAATTGAAATTTGCAAGCAAGTGAAGTAGAACCTATCATTACATTGTTCATTATTCCACTGATGCAGTGATTCTGCATGTCAAAAAGTATCCTCCTTCTACTTCTCCATGAGCAAAACACACACACACACACACACACACACACACACACACACACACATTTTGATGTATATGCAGCAGCTACAAACCCAACGTTGGGTTTGTGAAAATCCATTCCAGTGCTTCATAGGCAATTCCAGTTGCTCACATGTCAGAGCAAGCTTTCACCCTCATCTTTAGGGTTGTGGGAGATCTCCATTATTAAAGAGTTAGTAAAAAAAAAATATTAAGTGTCCATGAGATGTAAACTCTGAAGGAGAATCACTGAAGATTATAAAGTGTATTCCTAGTTCAAAAAACTCTAATTATATTTAGAAAGAATAGGAAGGATGAAGGGAAGATATAGTGTACACAGTAGAAAGTAAGGCATATGGAAAGAGCCTCCAATATTTATCTGTGCCTCCTATATTCCAAATGCAGTTTTCTGTGTTTTACACACATTGTCTCATTTTCTCCTTTCAGTTCTATGGATGGAGATTCTTAAACTCATTTACCCACAGTCAGTAGGTGATGAATTAGAGTTATATGTGGGTGTGTCATATAATAACTTCTGTTTCTTCAACTGTGCCACATGAGCTGTTTTGGAACTCACTTTTATGACTGAATTGCTAAGTTGTACTACAAATCTTGCATTACAATGATATATGTTACACCATTCAAATGCTAGCATCTCAAGCATGCGGGAAATATCTATGAAGCATATCATGGTAAAAACAACAATGGTGAGCTATCAATCTAGATTCTTAATGTACTTGAAAAGGCTTCCATTGTATAAGGAATTTCAAAATACTAAACCATAGTGACATGCGAGGTACAGTATTCTTACAGATTCACTTTTCCCAACTTACCATCCCTAGGCATCTTATCTGACCCAGGCCCCTCCCTGTAGGTTGTAGATCTCTTAGCCTTCTTTTTGTAAAGAATTGATAGGATACTTTCTAGTTATGCTGCTCCAGTTACCTTCCCTGGCTGAACTCATTCTCATAAAAATGCATACTCTAAAGGGCATCTTGACTCTCAATGATTGTCTTTTTCTTCTTTGCACTTAGTTCTTCTGTCCACAAATGGTTACATTGTCAATTGAAGGTATTTTTGTCATCCTCATCAGTCCCTCACTAGAGGAAGAATTTTCCTACACAGTAGAGGAAATGCCCAGCCTTAGGTTTCCTCTTCTTCTGAAACTTTGTAATACTGCTGTTAGCTTTTAGGAGCTGTTCTGATATACAGGCCAATAGACTGAGAAGCAAGAGACAGAGGTTTTAGTATAATTTCTGTCATTAGTTCATGGTTGAGTCCTTGGCAGATCACTTATCTTTCCTGAGCCTCAGTTTCCTCATCTTTAAAACAAAGTGTTTTGACTAAGTGCCCTTCACACCTAAGATCTCATTATTCCGTGATGACTCTTCAAAAATACACTGAGAGCAGCTTGCATTTGTCTTGCCTTTGTTCTGTTTACAGCTAAACAAGGTGTACAAGTTACTACCTGGATAACCCATCATAGGCCATTTTTATAAAAAATCAATAGTTTGTGAATGCAAACTTTATTTTCAAAATAATGTTCGTTTGTTTTTTCTGATTATAAAAGTGACACATCACCATTGCACAGAAATTGGAAAACACAGAACATATAAAGAGGAAACTCAAAATTACACACTTTCTCAAAGCAGTGATAATCACTACTTACATTGCAACTTTCTTGCTTACCTCTTTGTTTTTCAATAAAATTGAATATTTATTTTTTGTTTACTGATTTTTTTTTGAAAATATCATTTTATTTCTGGATAACATTCCATATTATCATTGTACCATGCTAATGCAATGATCTCCTATATTTGTGCATTAGTTTATTTTTAATATTGCATTATTTTGAACAATAATATATGAATATCTGCATGAATGTGTGTGTGTCTGTGTGTGTGTGTGTGTGTGTGTGTGTGTGTGTATTCCATGATCTCATCAGCATGAATTCCTAGAATTTAGCAACATATATTACTCGGTCAAATATTATAAATGCATATTAAGCCTTTAGATACTGCTGGTAAAGCAGTACATATTTTCATTCATACAGGAGATTTGAGAATACCACTCGCTATTCTCTTCAACACATACGTTATCATTGAATCCTTGCCAGTTCAATAGGTAAAATCTGTTCTCATTATATTTTTACTTTACATGTATGCCATTATTCCTGAGATTACTTGAAAGTATATTTACTGCTTCAGTTGTCCCACAGGACCGTCTTCCTTCCCAACTACCTTTCCTATTATTCCACTCCAGCCACTTGGATATTGCTGTTCTTAGATTCCGCTAAGTTTGTTTCCAACTCAGAGACCTTGACCAACCTGTTCATTTTCTGTACCTAAAATGTATCCTGGTCTCCACATCTTTGCAAGGCTCCGTTTTCTGTTCAAATATTACTTTCTCAGAGAAGCTTTCCATACGCCCCTCACCCCAAAATTGCCTCTCTCTGAGTTATAGCTACTTCTTCTACTTTCCTAAAACATTTGTTTACCAACTGAGATTGTTGTTTATTTATGTAATTATCTCCTGTTTACTTTTTTTGCTGTTGTCTTCTCAGTAGATTAGAAACTTTCTGAGAAGAGGGTTTGTGACTATCTTAAGCATTCTGTTATTAATCCCCACCACTTAAAACCCTGTCTAGCATATACTAGTTTTTTAATAAATATTTAAACAATGAATTATCTGAATTTGACATTTACTCATCTGTCTTAGTCGGGAGGCTTATAAACAATATAAATTTATTTCTCACAATTCTGGAGTCTGAGAGTCCAGGATTAAGGCACTGATAGATTGTTTGAGGACCCTTTTTTGATTCATATACAGCTGGTTTCTCATTGTGTCTGCATGTGGCAGAAGGGATCAGTGGCCAATCTGGGGTTTCTTTAACAAGGGCACTAATCTCATCGATGAGGTCCTTGTAATCACCTTCCAAAAGGCCCCACAAAATACCATCAGTTGAGTCTTATAATGTCAACAAATGAGATCATATATTTTAGGGAGACAAAAATGTAGACTCCATCAACCATCTTTCTATTTGGATGTTTCTCTTTTTTCTTAAGAGATTACAATTGATTAAGAGCATTACTTTTATAAATCCTTTGTCTGATGTACACACTACCCATATTTTTCTAAATTAGTTATTTTTGGTGGATGCATAGAAGAATTAAACATTTTGGCAAAAAAAAAATTTCAGGAAGTCATGTTTGTTAAACTTTCTTTTTATGGTTCCCTCCTCTAATATTATGATCAGAAAGTCTTTCTGCAGCCCAGTAATTAATTAATATTCACATGTTATTTCTCCTAGTTTATTTTTATTACTTTATTCTCAAATTCTGTAATGTATTTTGATGCATGTTATTTGTTTTATTTCCCTTCTTTAAAGTGAATACCATAAAATCCAGAAATAATTTTAATAAACTTATTACTGACATGGAGTTTCTTGCTATGAACATGTCCCTGAGCAAATCAGGGGAAAGTACTGCAGCTGGAATATTTCTTTTTCTTAAGGTTAGCATGTCTGCTACAGATTACAGACATGTTTCCTTCCCATTGGTAACCTCTTGAATCATTCTGATATGTATGCAAGGACAGTAGTCACCTTCAAGTTCTTACTTAAAAACCTATCTTTTAAAATGTATCTGCTGCTCCTGGGAAAGTGTTTAAAATATCATTCTTTCTACTTAAATGTGATCCAGTATGTGTTACTACTTTTGCATAAATTATCTCACTTCCTCCAGGAACAATGAATTAAGGTATTAATTCCATTTTACTGATACTGTAAAAAGTTAAATAACATTCCTAAGGTTGTACAGTTAGTTAGTGGCAGAACTGTGGTATCTTTGATATCAAAGCCAATGATAAAAATTGTAATGGAAATGTCTGAGGGAATACTATAAGCCAGTATTGAACCAAGTCTATTGCACAGCTTGTTTTGTTGAATATTCACAGAAACCTATTCTAGCTATTTGATATTTAAGACAATTAAGATTTAGAGACTTGCTCAAGGTCACACAACTACTTTACTGGTTCTAATAGTACTGCTTCAAAATGCCCTACTCTCTGGGTAAAAGTAATTTTAGTTACAGATCTGTATAAAGCAGAGTAGGCTAACTCTTGACTACAAGACCCCAAAAATTTATAATGGCTCAAACTTAATTAGGGCACTTCTACAAAAAGCTCAATGTATCCATTCCTTAAATAAATAAATAACTAAATAAATAACCCCACACAAACAAAACAAAAAACACACCTATTCTATAAAATTGAACATTAAAAATAACAGGACTTCTGGAAAAAATAGTGTTGGGGAAGCTGCTTCAAAACCGATGAAGCTTTGTAACCAGAGCACTAAAATACTGGGGGGAAAAATGCTAGTATGTCTTAAAAGCCCTGTTTCCAATTACAGGTGTTCTTTGATTTATGATGGAGTTACATTCTGACAAATTCAAGTAAAAAATTTCATAAGTTAAAAATGCATTTAACATACCTAACCTGTCAAACATCTAGCTGAGCCTAGCCTGCCTTAAACATGCTCACAACACAATCCCCCCAAAATGCTCGCAACAGGGCACACTGTAGAATATTGGTTGTTTACATGTTTCATGATTACATGTTTGAGTGGGAGCTGCAGTTCACTGCTACTCCCCAGCATCCTGAGAGAGTATCATACTCCATATGGCTACCTTGGAAAAAGATCAAAATTTCAACTTCAAAGTTTGGTTTCTACTGAATGCATATCACTTTCTCACTTTTATATAGTTGAAAGATCATAAGTCAAACCACATAAGTCAGGGACTATTTGTATATGACATCACAAAAAGGCAAAACTACGAATACAGCAAAAATAGCAGTAATTGCCAGAGGTTTAGGAAGGAAGAGAAATGGATGGGTGGCACAGAAGGATTTTTAGGGCTATGACACCATAGAATCAACTCAAGAGTGAACCATTGCCCTGGCTGGTTTGGCTCAGTGGATAGAGCCTCGGCCTACGGATTGAAGGGTCCCAGGTTTGATTCCGGCCAAGGGCACATGCCTGGGTTGTGGGCTCTATTCCCAGTAGGGGGCGTGCAGGAGGCAGCCAAATCAATGATTCTCTCTCATCATTGATGTTTGTATCTCTCTCTTCCTCTCCCTTCCTCTCTAAAATCAATAAAATATATTTCTTAAAAAAGCTTTTTTTTTTTTTTTTTTAAAAAGAGTGAACCGTTGTGTAAACTGTAAACTATGTACTTTGAATGTTAATGATTTGTCATTGCAGGTTCGTTAATGGTACCAAATTGCTGGAGATGGCAATAATGAATAATGGGGGAAGCTGGGGAGGATATGAAATGGCATGAGGAAACTCTCTGCTCTTTCCACTCACTTTTGCTGTGATTTTAAAACTGTTCTAAAAAACTAGGTGTCTAAAAAAAAGACATGTTAAATTCTTAACAAGTAAAAAAATACTTAGAAGCTACCCTTTAAAACATAGGAGAACAAGGGTGACAGAAGAGTACAAGGAATATTTGAGCTTCAGAATTATGGAGACAAAGACCACTAAGACCACCCAAAGTTTGTGATGCAGAACAAATGATCAAAGCTAGAACAAACATGGAGTGGATGGGAAGTTACAACTCTGAATTGCCCTGCGACTCTCTCTGTTTCACTATAGAATTTTCTCGTTACCAGAAGTCTGGAACTGGGGACTTTATTGAGTAAATATGGAACATGCAGGAGGGATGTAAAAAACACACACAATAAAATAAGAGCCTTACAAGGACAATGACGTCAGTGCTATGAACTGTGGTGTATTAGTTGTCAATCCCCTGTACCTAAAGTTAAAAATAAAGAAGGTAAAAATGAGGTAGTTCTTGGATTTTCTCTTGGTGTCTTAAAGATTATGCCTCCACTATGCAGTCTAACTGTCTTAAACCTAAAAAATCTATGATATTCTAACAAAGAAAAATAATGATTTTGCTACCCCTTCCTGATAATGGCATCCCATTGAAGGAAAAAACTTAGTTTGAATATACTAAGAGAAAAAAATAACTGTTTATCTTTATGATTTCCCCAACTGCAAAATTTTCTTACTTTTCCACATTTGCAAAAGGAGAAAAGTAACTGTAAATGAGGACTAATAGAAAGAAACATTCAGGTCCCACAAAACTTTATCTTGAATAGTAGAATCCTTGCCTTTTGCTGTGCACCTGCGGGCATATTCTTTTCTTCAAAACACTTCATTATGCTAAGATTTCTGCATCTCTAAAGAAATGTTCTAGTGGTCAGATAAATACAGTTGTAGTTGAATATGAGTACAAAATACAAAGGGAACAAAAGCTACTTAACTATTCAAAATAGCATTTTCGCTACCAGAAGTCTGCTCCCCACAGTCTACAAAAGATAACACATTCTAACATAATTCAATATGGCCCTTCAGGATTAATATACATTTGAATATAGCAGAGCATTACCTAATTTCTTTTAGCAAGTTTAAATGGGGAATCAGCCAGCCCATTGTGGGCAATCATGCAGAAATATCCACAGATATATTCAGCCATTAAAAATATCACCCCAGAAAATGAAAATGGAGCACTTGTCTGGTCCAGATAATTGGATCACTTAATATGCCAGAGACTTAGGCATTCGACATAGATGAATATAAATTATTTATGTCTAACTCAGTTAGAGTCTCCAAACTCCAAGCTTTATCTTTAAAATTGTAGGTTCTTAGTGGGAAAAATAGGATGTATTAGTTTCAAAGCCATGCACCTCATTAGCGCTTTGTATAGAAGCCCATGTCTTCACTTTTGAGAAACCACAAATATGTTATCTAGAGGTAAGTTTTTGGTCTTCCAAAATGTACTATTAAGTTGGTAGGTACGAAGCTTGACAATTGTGGCAAAAGTGCATTTATTTTAGAGAAGTTTATTCTTCTATATCAAATTGTAAAAACAAATGCCTCTTTTGAGTCAATGATGTTATCAGGTATCATACATTTGATAAATTCAAAATCTGTTATATTACTATTTTTGTTGTTTTTTTGTGTTGTTAATCCTCAATGAAGGATATTTTTCCATTGATTTTTAGGTTTTTAGATTAATAGACAGAAGAGAGAGGGGGAGAAAGAGAAAGAGAGAGAGAGAGAGAGAGAGAGAGAGAGAGAGAGAGAGAGATTAGAGATTGGTTTCCTCCCACACATGCCAAACCTGCAACCCAGGCATATGCCCTTGAAGGGGAATTGAACCTGAAACCTTTTGGCAGACAATCTAATCACTGAGCAACACCAGCCAAGGCATAATCCATTCTATTATTAATAATTTAAGCTCATAAAATAGACATATGATTATCAAAAAGTGCATTAAGAAAATATCTTGGGAACCACTTTCTTGTGATTTTATTATATTGTTTAAATTCCTTTAAAATCAGGGAGAAATTGGGCTGAATAGATCCTGGGTTGCAGAATCAAAAAAATGCCCCCTAAAAACCCTTGGGATTCTCTAGGGAGTGTATGAAATGCTTCTTGTCTTTAAGGTCCCAGTAAACAAACATTACAACTATTGGCTCTCAGTCAGTGTATTTCTTAGCAGAATCAGTTTCTTAACAAGGAAATGTGTTTTCAGAAATTTCCTCACCACATTCTGCATTAATGTAACTAAGAAAACTTCTGTATGGCCAATGTTGGGGAAAGTGACTCATTGATAACAATTGTCAGGTTGAAGAAGGAAGCTGAGAACTCCAAAAGTGCCTAATTTAAGAAGAGGCACACAATTTATGCGATAATTGTATAAATAGAAATGCCTGCCTTGGAGCAAATCCCAAGGAAGCGTTCTCTCACAAATAGCTTCATAAAAAATGAGGTTTTCTTGAAATGCAAAACTTGCAGTTCAGTTTTCTCGCTCATGCTGATATTATTCTTTTGTCACTAATAATGTACTTTTTCAGATTAGGTGCTTCTTTTAACTTCTTCAGCTCAGCATATTAACAGTAGACAACATCTACCATAGGAAATGGTATGCAAAGTGCTGACTTTTCATTTCAAATATGAAATGAATGTGTGGCTGGATTGGCCCACATCATTTCTGATAACATTTTAGGGCATCGTGTTTTTGTATGATTAACTATATAGATGGCATAGTCACGATCTTTCAGTAGCAGACAAATTGCTAATCATGGCACCTTAATAGATGGTAAAGGGCCTCTCCCACTTATTTCCTTCCCAATATCTCTTTCCTCTTTTGAAAATGTGGTGCACTTTTACTTTAAAACAATTAAAACCCTTTGTTTTGTGCTTTTGTTTATGGATAGAAAATATAACTTCAGGGTACTGTCCACACACCCTGATTCTCAAAGGTAAGGAAATTATTCATGTGTTAGATAGTATTTTTTTTCCAGTTGTAACAGAAACTCATTCAAATTCACTCACGAAACAGGAAATTTATGGTAAGGCATCTAGAGAGCCCCACACATATCCAAGGTTGAGAGTTCAGTGTGTGGTCAGGAATCCCTAGGGTGTGAGGGACGGCGGCTGCTCATCTGTTGAGGCCGGAGACCTCCAGCATCCTGCTTCTGCCTGGGTTTCAGAGCCCTTGCCATCTGTCTCCCAGCCACCTCCTTCTGAAATTCTCTTCTTGCATAGCTTTCAAAAGCTTGGACTCTTCTAATTGCTTCCATAGACTCAATTATATAAACTTTTCATCACTGACTAGAGAGCTTACCTTGTGATCGAGTGGTTCAAATTGCTGAGGACAGTCTGATCGGTGCACCTTGTCTTTTGGCCTGAATCACTTAGTAGGGACTATGTAGATGTGACCCATTTATTAGTTTCTACATTTCTCTGGTCAGCCGTAGTGGAAATACTCAGGGTAGGGGGGTGGTGCTGAGTAGGGTGGGGAGTTGAAGTAGGAGTGGTGAGGATATTTGGCCTACTGTTTGCTCACCTGTGATAGTAGGCTAGGATTATTTCAGAAAGATAAGATCAAAACAAGTAAGGAGTGACATTGCTAACTTAAAGTCTTTAAATCGGTGGTTCTCAACCTGTGGGTCACGACCCCTTTGGGGGTCCAACAACCTTTCACAGGGGTCGCCTAAGTCCATCGGAAAACACATATATAATTACATGTTGTTTTTGTGATTAATTACTATGCTTTAATTATGTTAAATATGGAGCAATGAAATTGGGGGTCACCACAACATGAGGAACTGTATTAAAGGGTCGCGGCATTAGGAAGGTTGGGAACCACTGCTTTAAATTTATGCACTCAAAATGCATCTTATGGCAATAATGCTATTTCTTTTAATTTTATTTTAGAATAGAAAAAATTTAAATTCATGTTCTATTTGGCAAACTCATTGATGACATAGGCCAGTGGCCGGCAAACTCATTAGTCAACAGAGCCAAATATCAACAGTACAACGATTGAAATTTCTTTTGAGAGCCAAAGTTTTTAAACTTAAACTATATAGGTAGGTACATTGTTATTAACTTAATTAGGGTACTCTTAAGGCTTAGGAAGAGCCACACTCAAGGGGCCAAAGAGCCGCATGTGGCTTGTTAGCCACAGTTTGCCAACCACGGGCATAGGCTAATCCATATTCATAAATAAATATTTGGGGGTAATGATAAACTGCTGTTTTCCTTACGTTTTCATTGAAACTGGTGCTGAGCTGAAACATGACTGCTAAGGCATTTGCCAATATCTACATATATAAAAGTCTAAGTGACCAGAGCAACTGGAAAGACCAGTCACTATAACACGCACTGACCACCAGGAGGCAGGCAGTCAATGCAGGAGCTGCCCCGTGGTGGTCAGTGTGCTTCCACAGCCAACCTCCCCTGGCCAGCCAATGTCCTGCAGTTCCTCCTCCTGGCCAGCAGGCCCTGATCACCTGGTTGGGGCTGGCCCCAGGCCTGGGACAAGGAACTAGGGGTGAGTGGCAGTGGATGTGGCCTCATTCCCAGGGGGCTGAGGACCAGTTCCCTCCTTGGGGCCAGTGGCCAATCTCCATGCCCTGTCCCTCCTCCCAGCTGGCAGGCTCCAATCAGCACGCCACCTGCCCACCATGGTGGTCGCGCAGCAGGGAAGGGACGAGGGGGGGGAGGTGGCGAACTGCATGGTGGCGAGGCACCGGCATCTGTTCCTTCCACGCCCAGCCCAGGGACCCTCACCTCCTCTCCAGCTCAGCCCTAATTTGCTTGGCCCTGATCAGCCCTGATCATTGTCCAGGCCTAGGGACCCCACCTATGCAAAAATTTCATGCACTGGGCCTCTAGTTTACAAATAATACAATATATAGATCAACTGGTGTCAGCCTGAACAATAATATAATAAAAACTCTTCATATGCTTGTTAATTTGGAGCTGAAAATGATATATTTTACATGTATTGATGGATAAACAGATCATGTGAGGAAAGTCCATGATGTATGAGATTAAACATTTATTTGATATTATGTATTAACATTGCTTTCAGAAAATAATGTCAGGGGACTGGACTAGTTAAAATCCTGGCAGGCCTCACTCAGGCTCTTCTCATAAGATGCAATTCATTCCTATGTATTTTATGCCTTTAGTTGAGGATTCCCACTAAGAATTATGCAAAGAACCCCTAGGTTTGACTTTTGTTTTTCAACTTGCTAGCAGGATGATGTTGGAAAAGTCAGTTAATCATTCTGGGCACCAGTTTCTATGTTTAAAAAATGTTACATCATAAAATTTGGTGTAAGTGTGAGCATTTTGTATATGATAAAGCATTATTCACATATTAGACTAGAAGCCCATTGCATGAAGATTCACACAATAGGCCTTCCTTCCCCTGGTTGCCTGCACCGGTTTTCCTCCAGCACCCGGGACCCAGGCTTTTGGTCTGGCTGCAGCAGAGAATCCAAGCCTCTTCAGTTTTCAGTCTTCAGTCGTCTTCAGTCTTCACTCCGGCCGTAGCCTTCAGTCTTCACTCTGTGCCTGTGTATGCAAATTAACCGCCATCTTTGTTGGGTTAATTTGCTTAGTCGCTCTGATTGGCTGGTGGGTGTAGTGGAGTGACACCAATTTGCATGTTTCTCTTTTATTAGTGTAGATACTTTTACTCCCTGTCAGGATATAGATAGAGGGACATCAGTTAGGCTCTTTCTTTCTAACTCGATTCTAATGCTTTTTTGTTGTTGTTAATCCTCAACTGAGGATACTTTTTCCATTTACTTTTTAGAGAGAATGGAAGGGAGGGGTAGAGACACAGAGAAAAACATTGATGTGAGAGAGATATCAACTGATTGCCTCCTGCACATGCCCCAAAGAGGGCCCAGAATTGAACCTACAACCAGGGTGTATGCCTTTGATTGGAATACTCTTGACCTCACTCAGCAGGCTGACACTAAACAGTGAGGCAAACCCGCCAGGGCCTAATGCTCTTAAACAGATATAATCTATAAATGGATAACCCGTTGTCCTAAAAACATTAGAAGGATTGAATAATATAATTATGCCTATGACTTGTCATGAACTCATTTATGGTAGCATGTAATCGTGTTGTTGAACAAAAGGGATTTAAAATAAATCCCAAAGCTCATGCAACTCCACAATATTTTGTGAGAAAAAGAGCATCTAGCAGAAAACAAGAAGATGTCTGGCAGTTTCTCCTCTCAAAGAGAAAAGCGTTCCTTGCTAGGTTAGTGGGACCAAGTAACCGCTAGTACACAGTGCATTGGGTGGTCAGCACAGATTTAATCTTGTCTCCAGAGTAACCTAGAGTATTCAAATATGTGGTCTCATTTCTGAAACTGACATTTAAATGGGTCAAAAATTATTTATGAGATGATTATGAGAACACCTTTCAGCTGGGATTATTTCTAGCTACTGCCAGAGACTTCAGTATTTTATTCTAATGCTATGTCTCCCCTATAGTTTATTGAGTTAACCATCATTTGTTATTTTTAAGCGGCATATAGGACTAATTGGGCACTAATTCATTTTTCATGCTTTTACTGATTTGTTCAAGATATCACTCCCATAACTGCTAAAACACAGAGTGCTAGGTGTGAAGGATTGATCACTGCTAACCTAGTATGTGTAACTGTGGGGGGACAGCACTGGTTGGCCATGGACAGCCCTTAGATAGATGGACATAAGGGGAACTTCTGGGCTTTGCAGTGAAGGCTTAGGTGAAAAGAAATCTCCCCAGTCTCAGCAGAGCAAAAAATGTAAGACCCTTGACTTGAACATTCATCCAGTAGAGACAAACTTGCTAAGTTGTAGAATTCTGCTCTCACATGTCTTAAAAAAATTAATAAAGACTATGAGGAGTTGGTTTAAATATCCTCAATATTGCCATTTTGATTAAAAAATACAAGGTGGCCCAAAAGTGTATATACATTTCAATAGCTGACAGCTCAATTTTGAAAATGGAATGTATTTTATTAAACACTACTTTCATAATTATTCAAAGTGTGTGTATACATTTTTTGGAACATATATATACACACTAGAGGCCTGGTGCACAAAAATTTGTGCACTTGGGGGGGGGGTACCTCAGCCTGGCCTGTGCCCTCTCATAGTCTGGGACCCCTCAGGGGATGACCACCCGCTGGCTTAGGCCCGATCCCCCCTTGGGGGATGCCCAGTTGCCAGGAGGGAGCAGACCTAAGCTGCAATTGTACATCCTTAGCGCTGCTGAGGAGGCAGGAGAGGCTCCCACCACCACCGCTGTACTTGCAGCCATCAGCCTGGCTTGAGGCTGAACAGAGCTCCTCCCATGTGAGAGCGCCCTGACCACCAGAGGGCAGCTCCTGCATTGAGAGTCTGCCCCCTGGTAGTTAGTGTGTGTCATATAGTGACCAGTCATTCCCAGTCCTTCTGCTGTTAGGGTCAGTTTTCATATTACCCTTTTACTATATAGGATAGAGGCCTGGTGCACGGGTGGGGGCTGGCTGGTTTGCCCTGAAGGGTGTCCCAGATCAGGGTGGGGGTCCCGCTTGGGTGCCTGGCCAGCCTCGGTGAGGGGATGATGGCTGTTTGCAGCTGGTCACACCCCCTTCAGGGTGGGTGTCCCCACTGGGGTGCCTGGCCAGTCTGGGTGAGGGGCTGAGGGCCGTTTTCAGGCTGGCAGGTGACTGAAGCTCCCAGCCTCTCCTTTTTTTCTTTCTTTTTTTTATTCTGGGATTTATTTACCTTCTATGGCTGCCACTGGAGCTGAGAACTGGCTTTAGCTCTGAGGCTCAGCTCCAGCTCTGAGACCTCAGCCGCTGAAAGCAGCTGGGTTTGTTTGGGTTCTATAATTATAAAACTGTTGCAGTACTGCTAGCTCCAGCTCTGATGGCTGAAAGCAGGTTTCTGGGGTTTATTTACCTTCTATAATTGCAACATTGTTTCTTAGATTGCAGTTCCTAGGCAGCAGCGGCAGGTGGGGAATGTTGGCTTCCTCCATCACTGGAGCAAGCAAGCCTCCTGTTCGCTTCAGCTGCCTGGCTGCCAGCCGCCATCTTGATTGGCAGGTAATTTTCATATCTCACTGATTAGCCAATGGGAAGGGTAGCGAAGTTAAGGTTAATTACCATGTTTCTCTATTATTAGATTTTATATATATAAAATCTTTATCTTTATTTTTTAATTTACATTTTTTATAATTGAAAGTATTACATATGTCTCCTTTTCCCCTTATTGATCTCTCTCAGCTGCTCCCGACCCCCAGCACATGCCCTCAACCCCCTACTTACCTGTGTCCATTGGTTATGCTTATCTGCATGCATATAAGTCCTTTGGTTGATCACTTACCTGCCCCCCCCAACCTTCCCCTGCCTTCCCTCTGAGTTTGGACGGTCGGTTCAATGCTTCTATGTCTCTGGATCTACTTTTGTTCATCAATTTATATTGTTCATTATAATTCACAAATGAGTGAGTTAATTTGATATTTATATTTCTCCAACTGGCTTATTCTGCTTAGCATAATGCTCTCTAGGCCCATCCATGTTGTTGCAAATGATAAGAGTTCTTTCTTTTTCACAACAGCATAGTATTCGATTGTGTAGATGTACCAGTGTTTTTTAATCCCCTCATCTGTTGATGGGCACTTAGGTTGTTTCCAAATCTTAGCCATTATAAATTGTGCTGCCATGAACATAGGGGTCCATATAGTCTTTCTGATTGGTGTTTCTGATTTCTTGGGATGTATTCCTAAAAGTGGGATCCCTGGGTCAAATGGGTGTTTCATTTTTAATTTTTTGAAGAAACTCCATACTGTTCTCCACAGTGGCTCCACCAGTCTGCATTCCCACCATCAGTGCACGAGGGTTCCTTTATCTCTGCATCCTTGCCTTAACTTGTTTGTTGATGATGTTAGCCATTCTGACAGGTGTGAGATGGTACCTCATTGTTGCTTTGATTTGCATCTCTCCGATGATTAGTGACTTTGAGCATGTTTTCATGCGTCTCTTGGCCTTCTGTATGTCCAATTTTGAAAAATGTCTATTTAGGTCCTTTGCCCATTTTTTGATTGGATTGTTTATCTTCCTTTTGTTAAGGGGACACTGTATATTTTTTAACCATAATGCTTTATTCTGGTGTCATGTGACTTGGGGATATATAGAGGAGGTGCCTGTCATTCCATGTGACTTCACCATGGTGTTTGTCCATTCTGTGTAGGCTTCTGTAGGCACTGAGCTTGGGTTGCTCCTCTGTAAGATACAGCAGGGCAGCAAAGACCACATTCTTTTACTCCCAGTAGAGTCTCCGTACTTCCCTTTGCATGATCTATTAGCCTCTTTGGGAGTAAACCTCAAACTGGGTCCAAACTGTTACTTTTATCCTAATTGATTCTGGACTCAAACTGGGCTGGTCTAATACAGGTACTTAAGTTTTATTATTCTAACAGAGGTATGAAATAATTCCTGGAAATATTTTCCTTTCCCCTCCTGCTTTCAGCAATTCTATGTGCCAGAGGCAAATCTATTTTTGTTTTGCTCCGATATACATTTTCTGGTTTAAATGAATTGCTAAATGAACATTTTTTCCCCCAAAAAAGCATATTTTTCTTAAAGGCCAAAATTATTTATTTTTATAAGATATAAGCAGGGAACCTATGAGCTGAGAAAAAAATCCTAGCTCGATGCTTTATTTAGTTTAGGCTGGGTATTTTTAAGTAGCATCATCATTACACAAATATGTGGATGGCGATGCGATGGTAGGGTAATATTCTCATTGGCATTAACACTGACAAAGTCTTGAGATATATTTAGCAACTCTATATTATTGCTTAGTATTTCTACGTGGCCTGTGTCTCCTCTAATAACTAAGAAGTACTCAAATAAAAAAAACAAAAAACAAAAACCTCCTTCTCTCTTGGTAATTTTAAATTACCAAGTCAATTTGACTCTGATCTGTATTCACAATCCAACAATCCAACATATATAGTGCAATAGTTTGGAAAAGACTGAAGAGAAGATGTAAAAGGCATAGAAACGAAGGTCTTGGTTTAAATGCTTCAGTGACTTCCCTTTGCACTTATAATGAAATGGAAATTTCTTAATGTGGCCCAGGGCACTGCAGCATCTGGCCCTGCCTTTCTCTCCAACAAACCTCTTCTTTTTGTCCTTCCTCTCACCGCTCTAGTCACACTGGCCCCCTTTCCTTGGCATGAATACATCGGGCTTTTACATTCGCAGGCCTTCTCACTTGCTATTCCCTGTGTGTGAACATTATTCCTCCATTATTTACTCAACTGGCTTCTTTTTTGTCTTAACATTATTGCAATGTGAAGTTCCCTGACTAACATCGGAATAAATTCCCACCTTTCTTTTCATCATTATCTTTTAGCTTTAGTTTAATTGTAGCACTGTCACTATTTGAATTTATTTTATTATTTGTCATATAATGCTGGAGAATTTATTTAATTGCTCTGGCCGTAGTTTCTTCATCTCTATAGTGAAAATAATAAATAATCCCTATATTTTTTATAATTCATACTAATTTTGCTAATTTTTATTAGAGCACTACAATTAAGGTATTAAATTATAAATTTATGTGGCATATTTAGAAATGAAATAATAATACAAATACCTTTAAAGTGTAATATGTAAATTTTACATATGTAAAATGTAAATTTTTATCATTAATCAGAATTCAGATTTCAGGTAAACAGTTTGATTAATTTTTTGATGTGTATAAAGGTTGGGAAATATCTATAAATAAATTATTTAACAGAAAAAAATTAAAACTAAAAGACATAATTAAGTTTTTAAATGGAAGCTAAATGTTCTGACCTATGGATACAATGTACAGAAAATACTTAAATCACAGGGTTGTTTATTTTTCCTTTTTTAAGCAAAAAGCATTTTTACAAACATTAATACTTCTTTATACATTTCCTATATAATAAAAGCCTAATATGCAAATTGATTGAAAAGCAGAACGACTGGTCGCTATGATGCACACTGACCACCAGGGGGCAGATGCTCAACACAGGAGCTGCCTCCATCCCACAAACCCCCAGCCAACCTCTCGGTTCCTCCCCCCCAGCCAGCAGGCTCTAATTCCCCCATGGGGAATGGGGAACTGGGGGTGGGTGACAGTGAGCGGTAGGGGAGCAGCTGCCAGCAGCCGGAGAAGTTGACCCTCATCTCAGGCCAGGCCTAGGGACCGTACCCAGGCACTAATTTCATGGGCCGGGCCTCTAGTAGTATATAATGATGCAGTGAACATGGGGTGAATATATATCTCTGAAATAGTGGTTTTGTTTCCTGGATATATTCCCAGAAATGGAATTGCTAGATCATAAGGCAATTCTATTATTTATATTTTGAGAAAATTCCATACTCTTTTCCATAGTGGTTGCACCAATTTATGTTCCAACTAACAGCACATAGGAGTTCCCTTTCTCCACATCCTTGCCTACACTTGTTATTTCTTCTCTTTTTGGTAATAGTCATTCTGAAAGGTGTTTGGTAATAGCTTATTGTCATTTTGTATTTGCCTCGTGATTCGTGATGTTGAGAACCTTTTCATGTACCTATTAGCATTATGTAAGTCTTGAACGTCTATGCAAATCCTCTGCCCATTTCTTTAAAAATCAAATTGTGTTTTCTGCTATTGAGTTACACAAGTTCTTTATATATTTTGCAAATATATAAAAAAAAGGAAAAATCACCAAGACCAATGTCAAGGAGCTTAACACTTGTTTTCTTCCAGAAGTTTTAGGTTTTCAGGTCTTATGTTCAAGTCTTTAATCCATTTTGAATTGATTTTTGTGTAAGATAGTGATCCAGTTCCGGGGGTGGGGGAAGGAAGTACGAAAGCATACACAAAAAGACGAAAGAACGAAAAAAATAAAGACCGGAAGGAGCCGAATGGATGGCAGAGCCTTGCGTGTCCTATGGGGATTGCTTCCTGTTGTGTCGTTATTGCTTTCTTGATGCGGGCGTTCGAGGAGTGCTTCGGGTCTGAGTTTTCTCGCGCTCTTTTCTCTCCTTCTTCTCGATCTTGCGGATTCTTCTTATTTCTTCTTCTTCTTCTTCTTCTTCTTCTTCTCTACTCCTCCTCCTCTCCTCCTCCTCTCCTCCTCCTCCTCCTCCTCCTCCTCTCCTCCTCCTTCTCTTCTCTTCTTCTTCTTCTTCTTCTTCTTTATCTCTCTCTCTCTCTCTCTCTCTCTCTCTCTCTCTCCTCTCTCTCTCTCCTCTCTCTCTCTCTCTCCTTCCCTTCCTTCCTTCCTTCCTTCCTTCCTTCCTTCCTTCCTTCCTTTCTTCCCTCATTTTTTGGCATATGGCTGTCCAGTTTTCCCAACATTTACTAAAAAGATTATCCTTCCTCATTGTATATTATTAGCTTCTTTGTCATAAATTACTTGACCATACAGTGTGGGTTTATTTTTTGATTCTCTATTCTGTTCCATTCATTTATGTGTCTGATTTTATGCCAATACCATACTCTTTTGGTCATTATGGCTTGGTAGTATAATTTGACATCAAGAAGCAAGAGGCCTCACATTTTTTCTTCTTTTTTTCTCAAGATACTTCAGCTATTCAGGGTCTCTGTGGTTCCATTGAATTCTTGGTTCTATCTTTTTTTTTTTTTTTTTTTTTTTTTTTTTGTAAAAAGTGCCCCTGGAATTTCAGTAAGGATTGCATTAAATACATAGATTACTTTGAGAAGTATGAACATTTTAACATATTGATTCTTCCATACCATGAGCATAGAATATCTATTTATTTGTGTTTTTTTCAATTTATTTAATTGGTGTTTCATAGTTTTTAGTGCACAGGTCTTTCAGTTCCGTGTTTAATTTGTATTTGAATGATGAAATGACTAAGAAATAATAGGCAAGAAGGAATGGACTAAATAGAGCACTTACTTTAGGATAGCAATTGATTAAAATAAAATTTCAAAGAGAGGAAGAAAATCTATCTTCATTGAGTTTAATCTCTCTAAGTACAAAATATTCATTTTATTTCAACCATACCCATCCCTTTTAAATGACCCTTGAAACTCATGCTAAATTTTCTATATTAAAATACTAAGAGTGAAGCACTAGATAGTGTAATTTTAGTAAACACTTTAGATGATTCTTATACATACTATGAGATCTATTAACGTAATCTTACAGATTCTTACTCTATTTTTTTCCTACCTTACTCCCTCCCAGTTTGACTCCACTTCCAAATGTATCCAGCTATGAGGAAATATTTTATTGTATTAAAAGATCTCTTTCCTGTACATGCATTCAACATTTTGTCCTTTTGCTTCATCCTCTCATGAAATGTAAATTAATGTCACTAGCCTTGTCTTGCGGATACATGTGATCTCATGAATATTGTTGGAGGAGTTTCCAGTTGGGAGGCTAGAACGCATTAATAAATTGTGGTGGGCAACCCATTTGCATTCTCAGAAATCCTTTTGTTCATCTTTAATCTATTATGCACCATTTTCCATACATTTTTAATGCAAGAGCATTTCCATTGTCTTTAGGCCTTCTCTTCTCTGCCCCCTTCTCTTTCCCTAAAAGTGCTATGCTTGGTTGTAGCCCTAAAATTTATCTCCTGCCTGAAGTACTCAACCCTGTCCTCCTTTCCTGGCTTGCAGCTACTTACATTTCATATTCACTTTAAATATTCCCTCTGTATTAAATCTTTTCTGACCTCCTAAGGTAGACTTTGCCACTCAGTCTTTTGAGACAACATTAATATTTCTATCATAGCACTGCATTTAACATTTAAACCTAAGACACTTTAGAAAGTGAAAGAATGCTAGCAAAAATTACATTATCCAATAAGTTTGAATTGGGACTGTCTTGAGAAAATTATGATGTGTAGTTCACCTCTTTATATTATATTACATGACTGTTTTCTCCTAATAAGATACTCATTGAAAGTGCAATATCTATCATTTTACCCCAACATTTAGTATAGTCCCTGGCTGGCTGAGTGAGAGAATGAATGAAAGTTGAATCTATAAATGACATAAAAAAAGAAAAGTACAGGAACCCAGGCACCCTGTGAATCAGACTGGTGCAGTTTTGTCAACTTCTACCCATCTGTTTTATTGCCCCTCGCCCGTGCTCTGGCACATGACTCATTCTGTTCATTCTTCATCATTTTGTTTTTGTTATTCTCTGCTAAGCTGGAGTTCAGGAATTGAAAAATTATATAGTCAGAGACAGCTTTTAAGTGTCAAATAAAATGTTCCTCTCCTGAGGGTCTTCATAGCATTGAGTGTTTTCTTACTTTTGTTCTCTACCAAATATTTTAGAAAATTATTAAAGATATTTTCCCAAAAGTTAGTATATCTAAACTTATTTTTCCTTTGCTTGCTTTGAAGCAAAATTGTCTGAAAATATGCTGTTGATCTTGGTCTCCTAGTGCATTGACAATTATGCCAAGCTCAGTTAATAATTGTGAAATAACTTACACTGTTGACCTTTTTCTCTCCTTTTTCATGCTACCATACCCTCATCCATTTGCAAATTTGACATGTATTGAGCACTGAAAGTATTAAGTGCTAGGAATTCAGAGAATAACAAGACATAAGTCGTAAGTCACAATAAGTTTACAATCAAGCAACAGTTGCATCTGGCAGCTTAAACCACTTACCATAAAACACTGCTTTACTCTAAGTTAGTGTTTTATGCTTCACATTTTCCCATCACTTCTCTCCTCCCCCACCACATTAGAACATATCCATCAGCTTGAACATTTGTCAAAAATTTTGATAGGAACTGACATATAACTCATGGTAATAACCAATAATATATGTATTAGTTTAGATAAAGGCTAAGGGACTCTTTAAAAAAGACTATAAATAAAGTAGTCTCCCCTTATCTATAGGGGGTACATTCCAAGACCCCCAGTGGGTGCCTGAAACTGTGGACAGTACCAAACTCTACAGAGCAGGCCTTTGACTAATGTCATTTTGTTCAACTTTGTTTTTTTTATAATGTTGATGAGATGCCCTAGGAATTAACTAGTAGCTCTTGTTTATATCAATTAGTCTATGTTAAAATTGATTTTATTATACTTCCTTTCATTGAAGTTCAAAGAACCTATCAATGATGTTAAGTAAGGACTTACTATATATGCTTTTTCATATGCATATATACCAATGATAAAGTTTAATTTATAACTATTTCACAGGAAGATATTAACAATAATAATAAAATAGAACAAATACGACACTATAGTCTAATAAAAGTTATATGACTTACGGTCTCTTTCTTTCTCTCTAATAGCCAATCTAATAGCCCAGATAGGTATTAGTGACTCACATGGGTAGCATGTATACACTGGACAAATAGATGATTCACATACCAGGCTGGTCATAGTTGGATGGTGCAATATTTCATCACACTAATTGGAATGGTGCACAACTTTATTTATTTATAGCATTTTCCATTTAATATTTTTGGACCATGACTGACCATGGGGGTAACTGAAACTCCAAAAACCAAAACCATGGATATATAGGAACTACTGCATATTGGTTGCCTTGGTATGAGGGGAAGGCCAAGAGGAGGGCATCAGGAAATGATTCCAAAAGAGCACAAGGAAAATTTGGGGGATGATGGATTCATTCATTATTATGATTGTGGTGTTTGCTTCAGAGGCATAGACATAAATGAAAACATATCAAATTGTATATTTTAAGTATGTGCAGATTATGGTTTGCTAATTTTATACATCAATAAAGCTGTTTAAAACATTGTAGCCTAAATACATGTGTTTATTTCTCTCTCATCTGTTTGTTCTGTGTACGGTCATAGAAGGCCTACTGCTCAGACCCTTCAGAGACCTAGATTCTTACCATCTTGTTTCTTTACCTCGCTAGGGTGTTGTCTTCATCTGCATAGTCAATATTGGTTTTCTGTTATAACTTCGAACATACTTCGTGAGAAGGAGAGTCACGCTCCAGAGAAAAAGAGTTATCTTAAATCAATAAAAGATGAAAGTACTTATTCCTTCTACTCATATTCCTTTTCCCAAATTTAATTATAAAACCACACTTAACTGCATGGGAAGCTAAGAACTATTGACCTGAACCAGATGGTTTGTGTCCAACTAAAACTACAATAGAAAGAAGGTTAGAAAGAGATTTGGCAAGAGAACTAGCCATCTGCACAGGAACTTTATTTATTGGAAGCATACTTTTTGCTATGCCCTGTGCTCATTACTTTATTGCATTAGCTAATTTGTTCTCTTCAATGGGAAAGATGTAATTATTGGCCTTACTAAAGATGAGTAGAACGCATAGAGGCGTACAGATTTTATTCTGTGTAATTCCATGGTCATCCATCATATAGACTATTAAATGAATGTTGCCCTGGAGTTATATAGCACATGGTCTTCACAGCTGAATCCTGTGACCCTGCCTAGGACTTAGGAAAGTTTATGAGCCTCCCCAAGTTTCTTGCACAGCTGGTAAGTGGCAGAGCTTGGCTTTGAATGCAGCATGGATGGCTTGAGAGCTGTGCCCTTACTCGCCATGCAAAACTGTGTGCCGACGTGTTCAACAGTGACTGTGCCCTAAGGAATTACCCCACTCAGCTAACCAATTTTCATTTTAATTGGACCTTTACTCACAGATTAGATCACTGGTCGGCAATATTTTTTTCTGTAAAGCTTCAGAAAGTAAATTTTTTCACCCATATGGTCTCTGTCTCAAATACTCATCTCTACCATTACAGGTGAAAGCATGCATAGACAATATATAAATAAATGAGAATGGCTGTGTTCCAGTGAAAGTTTATTTTCAAAAACAGGCAATGGGCTAAATTTGGCTCTCAGGAAGTATTTTATGTTCCCTAGAACAGACAGAAATTTTAGGCCAATGTAGAATGCATTTGGGCAGACTGATATTATGGTCAATCCCTGTGTACAATAAGAATGACTTTTATCTGCATGTGCTGCCATATAGATTCACTGCTCACCTAGAGGGAAACAGCTAGCAATATAGCTGGTACCCGGAGCCACTCCATGTTATATCCAAGGAGCTTAACTTTAAAAATTTAAACATAATTTATATATTGGAAACATCACCAAGAAAAACTTACAAAGTCTTTTTCTCTAAATATCAATAATTGTATGAAAGTAAAGTGCCTAAGGGATTGAGATAATGTGAATTACTTTCCTATTGTTATCTGCATGATCCCTCCCAGCACACCCTATATTCTATGTCAGCAATTTTCAACTTTTTCCATCTCATGGCATGAATAAACTAATTACTAAAGTTCTGTGGCACACCAAAAATATATTATAGTTTTATTGATTTAATAAAATTGGTACAATTTTGATTGATTTACAAAAAAAAAAAAAAATAGTAGTAGATACCCACCCTTTTTGCTCCAAACTTACTTTAAAAAATCAGGCACCTAAATTTGTATATAAGGATTTCTGGAATCAAGAATTAACCAATCAGATGTAACCTTATTATTTGATGTGACCAATAAGATTCAACTCTATTACATGACCTACATGTTTATGTTTCAAGACAGGGCATTCACCTGGATGGCTATTGTTGTATTGGCTGTTGTCATTTTTTTATTTGACAGCCTAAGGGAAAGGAGGTCAGTGCTCCTGACCTGTCAGGTATTGCATGTTTTAAAAATTATTGTGGCACACCAGACACATCAGTGAATATTACTGCTCTGTGTCCTTGATAGCTCATTAAGTCTTCAACAGACCACACCCTCTCATGTTTCCTACAACCCATACCTGTTACCATTGCCTGGCATTAAAAGACAGCTTCTCCTCTCTGCTTAGTCAATCTCCAAAAGTCTTTTAAGTCCCAGAGCAAATGGAACCTTTTATCTAAGGTTTCTATAACTGACCCTTCTTTGGGCTTTCAAAGTGCATTATTTTCCCCTTATCTTTGCTCCAATGGAATTTCTTACTTTCTCGCTGAATTAGTCATGCATTTTTTTCTGTCTTCCTGAGGAAGGGTGAACCTACTGATAAGCAGAACTGTTGAGTGTTTATTTTACTGTTTCTCATCTGTAAGATTGTGCCTGGCATATAGTAAAAACATAGAACATATTGCTGAATCAATAAATGAATGGTTTGTTTTAACAATGTGCTGTGTCATCTTAGTGACAGAGAGCAGTGGTCATTGATACATGCTTATTGAATAACTTCATTAATCTTATAAATTCTGGATGAATTGCTATCTTTATTAAAATGAGTTAAAATGACTCAAATATTAACAAAAAAGGTGGTGAGTGCCACTCTCTCTCTCTGTTTGCAAAGTAAAATTATATGTAAGGGGTAACTTTTGAAAGTGGTATCATTCTCTCAACTAACCCTGATCCTGTTACTTCACTGTTTAAAGCCCATGGATGGTTGCTCACTCTCTCTCAGAATGAGGGACCAACTCGCTAGCACAGTGGTCCTCAACACTGGCTGCACATTGACTTCAGCTGGGAAGCTATTACATGAGCCCATGCTTGTGCCCCAACCCAGGCCAATTCATGAAAAGCCATCTCTGGAAGGGGGACCCCAGCATCAGAATGGGTTTACTCTCCCCAGGTGATTCCATGTGCAGCCCAGGTTAAGAACCATTTAGCATGACCTGTAGTTATGGTGATCACTCTTATTCCCACAGTTATTTCCCACAGTAAAAACTTTGAGTTTTGACTTTACTGTAGTGAGAAGCAACACGATCTGTGTTAGGTCTTAAAAGTATCAATGGCTGTTGTGAAGCATGTGGATGGTAGAGGAGCAAGAGTGGAAGACAAGTGGACCAGTGAGGAGGCCATTGATACAGTAAATTATAATTGAAACATTCAGTGATTCCAGAGGAAAAAAAAATATTGCTGCTTAATTCTCAGTTACTCATATCACTAAGTTAATGATATGAGAAGCAGTTTAGAGTATTCTAGTAAATTGCGCTTTTATTGTGCATATATGTCACATTTGTTGTGCCACATATTCTTTCAAATTATCGCAGGGCCTCATGCACACTAAGCATGAAAGCTTTATGTAATTATCTCTGATCTGAAAACATCTCTCATGTGTAATCTGAGATAGCCACTGCCTTATAAACTTTTGTGGTGCATTTTAAGGCATGTAAATTTTAATATGATTTTAAATAATCACTTTCATTTAGAATTCCATAGTTCATATGCACACAAATTAAAGTTTACCATGAAAGTTAAGGCCTAATGAGCAGAGGGGCAAAATAAAATCTTGCTGAATTAAGAAGAAGCATTTTATTACACTTTTTTTTGTTTTGGTGCTGTTGTGTCACTTCTGCACATGGATGCTGGCAGCTGGTCTTCCCCATTTTTTTTAATGTTGTAGAACAATAGGCATGCTTACTCTCCCAACAGAGCTCACAGGTTTTTTAAAAAGTTGTTCTTCAGAGAGAGAGAGGAAGGGAGAGGGAGAGAAAGAGAAACATCAATGTGAGAGTGAAACATCGATCTGCTGCCTTCCACATGACCTCTACTGGAGCCCGAAATCTGGGCATGTGCCATGAGCCGGAATGGAACAGGCAAAGTTTTGGTTCGTGGGATGAGACCCAACCATCTGAGCCTCACTGGCCAGGGCTGGTCTTTCCAATTCCTAAAAGCCTGTCAAAGTCTGTCAGGAAGCTGCTTCCTATCCTCTGTACATTTAAATGAGGCTTCCTCTAATTGAAACATCTCCATGGGACACGAGTGTCCCATTCATTTAGTCATCAAGCAAATATCTATTGAGCACCCACTATCTGCTTTACTGGCCCCATCTTTGACAAAATTTGCATAATTTTTACCCTAATAAAAACCAGAATCCAGAGAATATACAGCCTTGGAAATTCATGCATTTAACAAACATTTATTGAGCCTTTATCATATCAAGGCATGCTTGTAAGAGTTTAGAAACTTAAAATCGAATCTAGTACACACATACAAAGATAAGCAGTTCTCAAATAACAAATGATAGGAGAGTTAAAGCAACTATGTGAATCGGTGCTTCATAAAGTCAACATTGTTATTTATCATAAGGCATGAACACATCCAATGCTATGAAAGTACAGAGGAGGACAGGACACAGTATCATCATGGTCAGACCAAAAGGGAGCTAAGGCTTGGAATGGAGCAGAGTCCAGAACAGAATCCCAGGGGCTGCAGCCGGCAGCCTCTCCATCGGAATTCCCAGTCTTCCTGAGTCATGGCATCTGGGGCCAGTGTGCAAAAGACCGACATTTGGTGACGAATTCTGCCATTTCTTCAGCTGCCAGTCACCTGGGTAGCTATCATGCAGTATGACTGCTTTATATGACGAACCAATTTAAAACAGTCCGGCCTACCATTTCTAATTAATTTCAGAAGAAGCTTAAAGGGCTTTAGAAACATAGTTAAGGGAAGAACATTTGTTTAAAAAATGTGATATTTGTCATTAGCAAAACATTTTAGAGCCTGAGGTCAGTCTGGCAGCAGAATCATTATGAAGACATCAGCATTTCCATAACTAAGAGGAAATCAGAGTTAAAGAGGAAAATAGTGGCCCATTACTGCACCACAATTTTATTTAACTGAGCCAATAACTATTTATGAGTGCAGTGAGGTCACACTAAATTCATATGAAATCTGAGGCCAGTGAAAAATAAAGACCTAGTGAAAATGTTTTCTAAATCCTAGAAAATAATATTCTATACCCCAAAATTGTTTTTTTAATTTAAATTCTTTATTGTTTAAAGTATTACATATGTCTGCCTTTTCCCCCATTGACCCCTCCCCAGCAACTCCCAGCCCCAGCACATGCCCTCACTCCCCTACTGTCAGTTTCCATGGGTTATGCTTATATGCATGCATACAAGTCCTTTGGTTAATCTCTACCCTCTGCCTCCACCCTCTGAGGTTTGATGGTCTGTTCCATGCTTCTATGCTTCTGGATCTATTTTTGTTTATCAGTTGATGTTGTTAATTATATTCCACAAACAACTGAGATCATGTGATATATATCTTTCTCCGACTGGATTATTTTGCTTAGCATAATGCCCTCAAGGACCATTCTAGCTGTTGTGAATAGTAGGGTTCCTTCTTTTTTACAGCAGCATAGTATTCCATTGTGTAGATGTACCACTACTTCTTAATCCACGCATTTGCTGGTGGGCACTTAGGCTGTTTCCAAATCTTAGCTATGGTAAATTGTGCTGCTATGAACATAGGGATGCATTTGTCCTTTCGGATTGGTGTTTCTGGTTTCTTGGGCTATAGTCCTAGAAGTGGCGACTGCTCCTCAGGAGGTTGCAGCGATGGCTGTCCATGCAGCCGCTCTCCTGGCTGTTCATAGTCTGCTCCTTGCGTGGCTGCTCCTGTGGTTGCTGTGGCGGCTGCTCCTTGGGCGGTGGTTGCAGTGACTGCCCACAGGGCTGCTCATGAGGTTGCTCCTGTTGTTGCAGGTGCTACTCAGTCGTTAGCAGCAGGGGCCGCTCCTCGGTGGTCACTGTAGCCGCTGCTGGCAGGGTGGCAGTCCCCAGGGCTAAAGCTTCAGGCGGCAGGAGGGGAGTGCACTCCAGAACTCACATGAGCCCACAGCCTGGGAGGCTGGAGGCCCCGTGCTCGTGGGTCTGCAGCCGGGGCAGCAGGTCCCTGGCCTAGTGGCTGTATGGTCCCAGGTGGTGTCTGAGGGCTCCCTGGGTGGAGGTGTGGCTGGGCTTCCAGTCACAGCAGCTCAGATGGTGTGGCCTCTGAGGCAGAGCCGGCTGCCCCGGGAGTAATTACAGCAGTAGCAGAGGCTGCCTGGCTAGATCAGCCTGGTCCGCCAGCCCTCGAAGGTCCTGCAGAATCTAACTGTCCCTTTATACACACACACACACACACCACATGTCCACACACTCATTTGCTCCCTCACTCACTCACACGCTTTGCCTCATTGCCATCCTCCTGGCCGCCATCTTCACAAGATGTTTTTTTAGGATGTGGTTCTTGGCAGTTCCAGGAGGGAAATAAGCTAGTGAATTGGCAAAGGGAAGACATCAGTAAGAAGTGAGTTATGTTGTAAGTAACTCCTGTGAACAACTGGGATCAATCCCACTGGGGACTCATAGCAGACACTATAGAATACATATCAGTTACCCAACAAAAGGGTAAAAAAGTTGGGAATCCTCAGTCTGCCATTGATTTGATGGCTGCTTGCAGGGACATCAATTTTCTGGTACTTCCAGCTTGCTTTGCCTGTAGGCCAAGGATGCTCCCTCAGCCAGAAAAATAAAAACAGCCCTTAAGTAATTGCAGTAAGACAATTTCATTATTGAGAGGTTATTTTTGAGGGGTTATGAGCAGTGATCTCATAGCATCTACAATGGAAACACATAGCTTAAATCTATTTGTCCAATAAGGCCCAATGCAAAAAAGAGGGAGTAGAGCTGGAGAGATCTGGGTTTGAATCTTGATCCATTTGTTTATCAGCTATGTAACCTTGGTTAAAGTTCCTACATTTTTTTGTAGCCTCAGTGCCTTCATTTATAAACAAAGGCAATGCCTGCATTAAAGGGCAGCTATAAAGATTAAATGAGACTTTTGATAGAGCAATTAACACAGAGGTAGGCACTTAAGAGTGCCTAATGACTAGAAGTTTATTGTGTATTCATTTATTCAGTAAAAACGTATTAAATGTGCACTATGTGCAGGCATATGGTAGACACTAGAGACATAGAGATGAATTAAATAAATGTAAAACCTCGTGTGTCCCACCAGGTAGACGCCTAAGAATAAACATGCAAATATTCAACCTGCTATTATTTTTAAGACTCTTTTGTGTGTCCTGTGATAGCTCTGAGCCTCTCATATTTCTCTTCACTTTTTAGGGCACTTG
This sequence comes from Myotis myotis, assembly GCF_014108235.1. NCBI lineage: Eukaryota > Metazoa > Chordata > Mammalia > Chiroptera > Vespertilionidae > Myotis > Myotis myotis. The sequence goes on from NW_023416314.1 coordinate 8,645,670, forward strand.
TCCCTTTGGCAGATTCTCCTCATACCTCTTCTGGGACTTGATACTGCTTCTTGTTGTTCGAGCCCACCCCAATTGTCCACCCCCACCCCATTAAATCATATGCATGTAATGAGTTTTATTTTGTAGGGAGGTATTTTTAGTTTATCATATCGAAAAAGTGTAAAGAAACTCATTCTAAATAAGTACCAACAGATGGTATGGTTTAATACATTCATTACCTTCCCTACAGACTTTTCTGTCTTCAGAATTTCAGAAGGTACTATTTTTTTTTTTTATCAGAAAGTCCTTTATAGTGATTGCCTAGTCTCTCTGAAGGAATGGGGAAGAACATTTTAAATATTGCTATTGGATGGGCCTTGTATCTCACTTAGTCTTCATAACCAGCCCATGAGATGGATAGTAGTATCAAGTATCAATATTATATGGATTAAAAAAAGGTGGAGTTTAGAGAGAGGCATTGCCCAAGGTCATGTGGCCATGAACTGTGAAAATAAGAGTTCAAAATCAGGCCTAACTCTAAAGTATGGGAATTTGCTAATACGCGACAGCTGCACAACACCTGAGAAGAGCTTCTGCTTTAACTTAATTATTCAGGTAAGATGATTATGTGGCATCTCAAGTGGGGACTGTGAGGAATGTGAGATCTTGGAAATAATAGAGTGTTTATTTGCTTGGTGATAGTGGGTGTTAAAGGCGGGGGTGAGGGCATATCCTTGAAGCTAATGATTTCTGTCAGTTAAAATTTGGAGAATTGAAACTATTTGACCAAAGTAATGCAAGTTGAAGGAAAGATATTGTTTCCTGTTAAGCACCAGCGATGTCATCTGGGTATAATCTCCAGACAGTGTTCCTCCAAAATACAGGACATGCAAGTTGCTGACGACAGCAGTGTCAGACTCCCAGCGCACTGTGCTGGATGAGGCTGGCTGGCTGAGGGAATGGCTGGGCTAAAGGGCATTTTGAAGTACATGCAGTTTTATTATCTTCAAGCTCATCCACTCATAGTACTAATAGGTGAGTAGGTGAGAGAAAGAATGTGAGATCAGAAACATAAAATTCAGCCTAAAACAGTGCCTTCATTGTACTAGTTTTGTGACCATATTTCTTTTGCTACTTGATCCTTAGTTTTCTGTAAAATTGAGAGTATGTTATCTGCCTCATTTAGCCTTTATAATGACTAAATTTTTATTACATGTATATTACTTAGAAATTTCCTAGCTTGGTTAAAAATGAAGTCAAATAAACATTTGATAGGACTTTGCTAACTTCTTATTTCCCTGTCAATTATTTTCTGGATTCTTCAAGTGGTGATTTTCAATTAATCACACATCAGTAAAAACTGCCACTTGCTGTTGACTTTGGGTACAGCTACCTGTGGCCTCAACCTTTCGGACAAACTCTCTAGATCTGATAATATTTCTGGAGTAATTAGACTGTAGCAGTCACCTCAGGAATGAGAAGTAGGAACTCCTCGCATCTCCAAGTGGACTCAGATAGGAGCGGTCCAACATAAGGATGCCTTGGCCCCCAAATGTTCCACAGTCAAAATGCACCATCCATCACCCCTACTCCCACCCATTTCCCCAAAATCAGACTTCCTCATTTCTTTTCCATCACACAGTCAAAGGTGGCAGAGCCAACATTCAAAGTCCAGTGTGACTCACGGAGCCAGAGCTCTTAAACACTCAACTCTGCTGTTTAACAACTGAAATGGCCTCTCAGGTGAGATGCAGTGTGCACTTCTACAGAAAACCAAAACAGAACCCTCAACCTGACCCATATGGGACATGATTGCAGGAGCGCTGGCTCATGACTTGCCTCCAGCAATGTCAGGTGGAATCTCAACTCAGTGGCTCCCTTTAATCCCCCTCTAAGTCCCGGTTTCCGTTAGCCAATGCTGCGGCTCCAACTCAAACCATTTCTTTTGCTGTGTTTCTGTTCTTTCCAGCAATATTTCTTCCTGACACTATTCAAATTAAAATGACGATTCTCCTCTCTATTTTCACTGTCTTTATGACCATTCCCCTCATCTAAATCTGTAATTTTAGCCTTTCTTATTTCACAGTTCCCTATTTTCTGGATCATACTTCCCAAGATTAAGTATTAGATTCATGAACGAGCATAACCTAGGACTGTTTTCTTCTCCAGAAAACTGTCAACTGTTTTCTTCTCTGGAAAACAAAATGAATGGCAAGAATCAAACACCAGGATCCATTTCTATTTAAAGCAGAAATTCTTACAAAATCTGGAGGAATTTTTACTGGGTGGAGGAAATCTTAGATATATAGGTCAATTCCCGGGCACACTGGGAAACAGTCACAGAATCACATACCAAATCAAGGCTACATTAATTCTCTGGGCTTTGCTTCTAAAACTGAACTTTGATATTTTACTTTTTGTTCTTACATGGTTCCTCTCTTGGAACTTTTTATATGTCCCCAAGGGCTTCAGGGTGAAGGCCTAGGGAGTGTCGGAGTGGGGGTCAATGGAGAATAAAAGAGGGCATCTGTAATACTTTCAACAATAAAGACACATTTTTAAAAAACTTGTTTGCACTGAATGCTTGTATTTTTTAAATTAAAATTATTGAGGTGACATTGGTTAATAGGGTCATATATGTTTGAAATGAACATTCTATGGTACATGATCTGTATATTGCATTGCGTGCCCACTACCCAAAGTCACATCATTTTCTATCATATATTTGGCCCCCTTTACCCTTTACTCACTGCCACCCATCCCTTCTCTCTGGTAACCACCAAACTGTTGTCTGTCTACGTTTATGAGAAATAACTCAGTCTAAATGCTTGTATTTTTGATTCACATCTTCTCCAATAGACGGCCTCTCTTAAATCTTAATCACTACCCTGACCATAGTAATATACTTATTATTGTTGTTGGAATTGTTATGTATAACTATGTACCATGGACTGTCCTAATTGTTCAGTCCATAAACCTCTTTTGGGCTTATATCAACACTTCTCACTCAGCAACACATCTGGCTCTTCATTCATTTTTGCTTCTGATTTCTCAATATAAGCCACTGGATTTGGCTACCAGATGTTAGGTTCTCCTTGTATATTCTGATTTTCACTTAGCCTTTAGATCAGCTGACTGAATGTTCTTCATTCACTGACTGTATCATCAGGTAAGAGGTACTCTAACCCCCTCTTTCCCCAATTCGAGGTGGGTATATTCTTTGCTTCATCCAATCAACCCATTTACAATATGCAGTTGAAGAACAATTTTGATTTTCTAAAGGATGATCTTTGGTACAGATAAGGGCTTACACTTGTTTTCAGTTTCTCTCTAGAAGTGGAGGGAATCAAATCAACTTCTAGCCTCCAATCTTTCCCCAGCTTTCAACCATGGGGCTAATATCCAGCTGAACCTAACTGTCCACCCTCTCACCCCCCCCCCACCCCTTAGGAAAGACTGTGATGACTGCCAGACAGAAAGCATTGTCTCTGAGGCTATGCAAAGGCAGGAGAACATCAAGGTCAGGGAGACATAGTCCCAATCCTATAGAAACTTTCAATCTAATAAGGACATAAGGAGACAGAAGCTCCTGGAATGCTGGGTGGGGTGAGAGCGAAGTGCTCCTTTCTCCCCCACTGATTAAGTGGCTTTTGAATGGTAAGTAGATAAGAACAATAGTTAACACAGAAGATACGTAATATAGTAGAATTTGAATTCAGGTGACCTGACATCCTATGCCCAGCTCTTAACCACTATATTCTAATGCCTCTGCATAATATCTAATGGGCAGAAGGAAAGGGAAATTTCTTCTAGGGACACATCAATGGAAACACAGACACAGAAATCAGCGTGTGCTCCGTATGACAGAAATAAACAATGCATCATTTAAAAAAGTAAGAGATAAAATTAAAAAATATTTGGGATTGATTATTGAGATCTTTGAATGGTTTGGTAAGAAGTTTGAGAATAGGGGGGTGGGGGGAAGTTGGGGATGACCAGGCCAGCAGGGAGGCAGTTCGGGGCAATCAGGCAGGCAGGCACGTGAGCAGTTAGGAGCCAGTGGTCCCGGATTGTGAGAGGAATGTCAGGATGCCAGGATCGGGCCTAAACTGGCAGTCGGACATCCCCTGAGGGGTCCCAGATTGTAGAAGGTGCAGGCTGGGCTGAGGGGATCCCTCTTCCCCATGCATGAATTTCATGCACCAGGTCTCTAGTTCTCTTAATAAACAGATAATTATGGACATTATAAAGATAGGACAGCAACTTGATGAGGCTGGAATGATAGAATCTGGGGGAAGGTGGGGATTTTTTAGACTGAGAAGTAAGAGAAATGGGAAAATCTATAATAATAAAATCATAATATGCTAATTATACCAGACAGCAGAACGACCTTTTGAATGAAGCCAGGGCTGTGAGGTTGTGAGGCTGAGCCCCTTGCTTGAATTTCTTGCAGCGGGCTTCTAATAAATCAAATAAATAAAAATGGGAATAATTCAAGGGACACTTCTATAGGACACAGTGGTGAATAGATGTAAGACTGTACAGATGTAAAACTGAACAGATAGAGGGTTGGATGAAGTGGGGGCTAAGCAAGGGATGGGTGAATGAACTGCTGAGACTTACTTTGGCCCCAGTTTCACAACTAAAAGTACATGTGAAGAGCTCACAGTTTCATGAATACTGCATTGGCAACAAAGATAATTTTTAAAAAATGACCTGAGAGCATGTGGAGTAGCCCAAGGTGGAATGGCAACGTCAATATTTTCAAAAGAGCTGCAAGCAAGAAAAAGTAGCCTGAAAGCAAACAAGAGTGCAATGTGTTATATTTGAAAGTCAATGGTGTGCAATAAGAGATGGCTTTGATTTTTCTGCTTGTGAATATGGGGTGTAGGTTTTACACACTTAAGTTATGAAGTTGTACATCAATGCAATATGGTCTGAATACTAAGAAACTTTCTGTGAATGACCCTGGGGTTTTCCCTACTCAGCACTATCGACCAGATGAAAACCACCACCAGAGTCGTCAACCTTTTAAAACAATCTCCCTTGCATTAAATACCACATCTTCTTCCTTTCCCAGTTTTCCTTTATCTCTCCTTCCTTCCTGTCTTCTTGCAGCTGCTGATCTTCTTCACACATTTTAGCTATGCTGTGATCACTATTGTGGAGATTATAATTTCTTAATTGGCTAACAGCTATAAGATTATAGTTAGACATTTATATAGCTCCACTTTTTGCTAACGTATATAGTATCTCTGAAGTAATATTCATATATCATCAAAAATAATGAATAATTGAATGAAGAACAATTCATACATTAAAGTACAGAAGTTTATACAAACTGTATCAAAACCAACCCCACTATGACTCCAATCCCAGTAAATCACTATGTTTTCATCCAAGGATGGTCTAAAACACATGCTCTGGAGGAAAGCATCCAGAATTTCTCAAGGATTAATGTCATATAGCTTTTTTCTAGCTTGGGTGTGGATTGATTACTAACTAGCCATCTGGTTGGCATGGAGAGACAGAATTTTTTTGTGTGTAGAAAACTGATGGACTCAGTTTCATGTAAAAAGAAAATTTATTGTAAAATACAGTTAAACTTTACTAACTAAAATGTAATAAAGAAAAACATTTAATGACATTAGTTGGGGTTACAGTGTAAAAAATACAGAAAATCAATGTTACAAGGTGCAAGGTTACACTGCTTATTTATATTAAGAGGAATCATGAATCTCTGTCCAGGAATTCCTTGAATTATACTGCTGGGTTTTCCACACTTTTAGCATTGAATTACTTTTCTGATTTTTTTTTCTTACCAAATTGATCCAATATTCTCACTTAATTTAAGTTTTTTTCTTTAGACTAATGCTTAGTTCTATTAGACTTAATATCCTCTTTTTATAATAATTCTCTAAACCAGGGATCAGTCTTATTATATTTACTGTTCCCTTTTTATAATAATTGCTTTTTATGCCTGCTTTACAATTCTGAAATGAAATCAATAGATAATAGCCTATCTACAAGCAAAATTTTCAAAATTCAATATAATGTCGAAACTATATTCCAGAGATGTAACTACTCTGTATTTTGAGGGAAGTTGGTGTTTTGTTTTTATTATTTTTCAAAATCACAACACCAATGGAAATACTGCTTGTGGTATTTGAGGAGGCAACACAATCATATTCTTGCTTCTCTCATATTTCATGTAGCAATCTGCTTTTGAAGTCATATATACATTTAAACACTTGACTACTTTCCTATGTCATAAATGTAGTTATATAAGACTATTTACATATTTAAATGCATATTATGTCACATTAAGTTATCCCATTTTATTTCTTCTGTGTTTTATAGTTACAGAATTTAAATGTGTTTTTGCAAGTTTGCATGTAGAAGGGTTACTGATTAATTTCATTTCAGAGGAGTAAAGCAGACCGAATTCTAGTCATCTCAAGCCCCAGTTGGAGCTGAAGGATCCACTCGTGTGGTGAGTCACAGTTTGGGCTTCTTGTGGAATGCTGGACTGATGGACTCAGTTTCTGCTATGTTGGCTTGTGCCACGGGGTTGCTCAAAACATGGCAGCTTCCTTCCCCCAGAACAAGTGATACAACAGAGTGAGAGAGAGGAAGAGAAGCAGAGAGAAAGGAAGAAAGATCAAGGGTAGGCACTGAAGTTGGAAATGAAAGACTTTTATAACCTAACCTCTGAAGTGACATCCCTTCATTCTGTACAATTTCATTCACTAGATACGAGTCACTAAATCCAGCCTATACTCAAGGGGAGGTGACTACACAGGTGAAAACATGGGAGCCAGCTTAGGGCCTGCCTACCACACGTGTCTGTGGAGTTTTTCCAAAGCCCTTCCAAAGAAAGAAAAAGGAGGATGGAACTCAAGTCCCTGTTCCCCAACTCTCTAATGCCTGGCGCACCTTGGGACCCTCAGTTTTGCTCTTTCTTGCTTCTCTCATATTTCATTTCAATTCACATCAGCAGGCTCTCTTTTGCATATATTCTTCTGTGCCTTTTTATTTCAACTCTCATACTGACCATAAGGAATTCCCTCTCCAGGTTTTTCCCTCTTCTTTTTACTTTTCTCTTTTTGATTTATAAAAATTCCTTTCCTCAACAAGACTCCTGTCTTATTTTTTATGTATATATGTTAAGAAAAATAAAAGTATAGCTTCATATTTTGAAAAACAATTGTATAAAAGAAACATTGTTGTAATTCCAAATTTCCATTTCAACTAATGTCCTTGAAAATTCATGGAAGAACCCTTCAGACTCTTTAAGATCAGCTTACTCATCTGTATTCAATTAAACACACTCTTCTCAAAGTATTCTCTTTAGAAATAGATACCATATATCTCACTTGACCTGTTTTATTTAACTTAGTCACCACCATTCTAATATTTCATAACATATCTAAAGAAAATGTACAATACTTGCTGAGATTTGGACATTCCAAGTAACTTAATCAACATTTATGAGATCATTTATTGTGGTGAAATAAACACTACTAGCCCAATGCTGCTTATTATTGGTTCACTTACTGCTCATATTACCTTGGGCAAGTCACAATATTTTGTGGCCAAAAACTTCTAAAACCCTTGTAATTTTCTGAGGGATAAGGATGCTAAAAGTGACTTCTGTTCTAATATTTGGTCTTTAACTCTGGTTCCTGACACATGTTCTCCTTTGATCCTTGGAAACTTCTGACTGATGAGTTTCTTTTTGAATGCTTGTAAGATGACTGGTGTCTGGGAGCCCCTAGATTGCTTCAGGATGGGAACTGATTACAGTTAAGATTACAGTTTGGAACTTTCAGTGCCATTCATCATCTTCTGGAAAGAAGAGCGGGGCTGGAGATGAGTTAATAATGGAGCATGCCTGTGTGATGAAGCCTTTACAGAAATCCCTGAACTATGCAGTGGTAGAGGTTTTGGGTTGGTGAACGAATCTATGTGTTGAAATGATGTTCACCCCAATTTCATGGTGACAGAAGCACTTGTGTTCAGGATCCTTCAGGACTTCACCCTATATAAGTCTTCATCTGGCTGTTCATTCATATCCTTTATAATAAACCAGTACACATATGTCATTGTTCCCCTGAGTTCTCTGAGCCATTTTCACAAATTATGAAACCTGAGGAAGGAGTTATGGGAAGTCCTGATTTATAGCCAGTTGTTGGACATAAGTGCAGGTGACAACTTGGGACTCGCTACTGGTGTCTGATGTGTGTGGGGGCGTAGATGTACAGTCTTATGGGGCTGAGCTCATAACCTGTGGAGACTGTTAATTTCAGATAGTTATTGCCATAGTTAAACTGTAGAACATCAAGTTGGTGTTGGGAGAGTTGGAGAATTGGTCAGTATGGGATAACACCCCCATTTTTGGTGTCACAAGTGTTCTATGAGTAGAAGAACAGAGGAATTTCCTTTTAATCTTTCAGCCTGTTTTTGATCATTTGTACAAAGGAAATCACAAAACTCACATAAATTCCTAAAGGGTTCCTTCCAAGATGGGTGAAAAAATAGTTGTGAAGATACTTTTAAAACAATGATATGTTAGAAATTCATTAGGGGTTATTATTATATGTAACATTGCTTCTGTGAATTGAGGCCTGCTAAGTTCAAAATAATTCTCATGGAAATAAACTTGGGGAAAACAATCCATTTCTACACTGGAAATTTCCCATATTTAAAATTTACATTTATTCAGATAAAATTGTCTGAGTAGTTGTGCACAAGTTCTGATAAGGAAGCTGACATGGAAATATTTTTACTCTGATTACATTTTAAAATTTTGCCTGAATTATGTTTCAGATTAGATTCTCATGCCAGTGAAATAAGATAGAAGGAAGAGAAGTGAAATTACAAAACCTGCCAGTATACAGATATGACTTCAGTGTTATAAAGAACCTGAGCAGCACTGAATACACACAATAGGCAATTAATAGATGTCTCTCATGTAAGGCAGAAGAAGTTTAAAGTTAAACTATATAGCCATGGACAATCTAATATGAAGTATAGAAGAAGCTATTGATTTTTAGTTAGCTTAGCAGCAACAAAAAATAAAGCAATTAGCCACGATGAGCTCTCAAGATAGCCTTCAATATAGATAATGTCAGTATTTGTTATTCCTCACTGTCCTCATATTCTGAATCAACTCATGTTTGAGTACTCATGAATGTGATGTGATGTGCTGTGCATATCATGAAGAGCTTTTAGATATCATTCGGCAGTGATCTCCTTTTGGTTCTGCAAGAAGCTGTGTGGTTCATTTGTGCAAACCAACTTTTAACGATCTGTGTGCTACAGTTTTAGAGACTTTTGGTATGGAAAATGCAAACTTGGTTAACAATTCACTACTGATAATTCAGATTACAGCTGTATACAGGCTGAGAGCATCAAGTAGTAATACTGGTCAAAATATATGCCATATGATTGTCTAACTGCTAAGCTGTACACTTAAAACCAACAATATATATATTGTTGGTTATATATATATAACCATTCTTGAGAACCACCTGAAGACTAGCTGAACAGAAGTCCTTTAAATAAGGATATACACATGAAGCCACATCAAAACTGGTAGGAGGAACAGCTGGTCCTACACCCACCCGTGGAGGTTAAAAATTGGGAGGTATATCTCAGCTGCGGAGGTTCCCCCTGAGGAGTGACAGGTATCAGCCATACCAGGCTCCCTAGCCCAAGTTTCCAGAGCCAGAAAGAGAAGTTCCCATAACTTCTGGCTATGAAAATCAGCAAATACTGTGGCTGCGGAGATTGTGGCTGAGTGAGACAGAAGGCTGCTGGACTTATTGACTGACAAACCCACAAATTCTGGGCTCCAGGACTGGGGCGGTGTCTCAAAAATTGCCAGGGACATATGGGGAGGAAGAGGATTATCTGGCTTCAAGGCGAGGGCAGCAGGGGCAGCTGTCTCCCAGACAGAAGTGCTGGCATAAACCGTTATTCCTCCGTTGAGCCTTCTCCCAACCCAGCCTGTAGGCACAGGCTGACTCCAAGTCTGAGTCTCCATCAACTAGGCTTGCACTGTTCTCTCCGCCCTGGTGATTCTCTGAGTTTCCCCCCACCACCTAACTTATGGGCCCATCCAAGCCACTTCCAGTAGTTTTCCATGCAAATGTCTTGTCTTGGCTCATGAAGTACCACTTTGTATCCATTAGGATAGCTATCATCAAAAAATAATAATCGTGTATTTTCAAGGATGTTGATAAAGTGGAATTTATGTGAACTATGGGTTGGAATGTAAAATAGTGTAACCACCATGAGAAACAATATGAAGTTTTCTCAAAGAAATTAAGAATAGATTTACCATATGATCCAATAATTCCAATTCTGGACCTATACCCTAAAACAGCAATTTTCAACCGGTGTGCCACAGCATTTTAGTAATTAACTTAGGTGTATCATGAGATGAAAAAGGTTTAAAATCACTGCCCTAAATGACTGAAAGCAGATATTAAATAGATATTTGGTGTTCACACATGTTCATAGCATCATTATTCACACTAGGCAAAAGGTAAAAGCAACTCAAGTGTGCATTAATAAATGCATGAATAAGCAAAATGTATTCCATACATAGAATGGAATATTATTCATCCTTAAAAAGGAATGCAATTCTGACACATACTACAACAGGGATTAACCTTACAGACATTATGCTAAGTCCAACTGCTGAGTCCTTGAGTTGGTCCAAATGTTTAGTGATATTGAGCCTCTCTTCATGTAAATCATTGGCCATTTGTATATCTCCTTTTGGGGTGCAAGGAAAATGTCTAGTTAAGCTATTTGCACGTTTTTAAATTGAGTTGTTGGTTTCTATGTTATTGAGCTATAGGAATTCCTTATATATCCTGGATATTATTCTTTCATACTCAATGTGATTTACAAATATTTTTTTCTGATTCAATAGGTTGCTTTTTCACTCTGTTGATAATGTCTTTTGAGGTAAAAAAAAAAAAGTTCAAATTATCTATTTTATTTTGCTGCTAAACTATTTTTTTCTAAGACAAAGAAATGAAAAGAAAAGAAAGGTTGATTGATATAAGGTTTACTCAACACTCTTTTAATCTGAAAAGTTCACTAGAGATTTAGATTGTGAACACATTTGTGTTTTAGTATAGGCAAATCTTCCTGGTGGCATTTAGCATGACCCAAAATGAGCCTTAATTTATCCATTTTTTTTTCCTTTTTGATGATGTTTCAAAAAGAAATACTTATATTTTCTTTGATATATATATATATATATATATATATATATATATATATATATATATATATATATATTTGGTGTTCTGAAAGGCTGGCATGTATGAATTTCAGGAGGCCTATAATTTTCTAGCAATTTGATTAGAAGAGCTTATTTTACTGAATCATTTCCCTGATTAAAGTATAAAATTTAATTGACAGCATATATAGTTGATACTTCACTTTTAGGTCAGGCAGAGGACTCCTAATTCTTGCCCTTTCTTAGGGTATAGTGTAGTTTTATTCAGTAATAAAAAAGTAAGAAGACATTTGGTATTGTAATGCCACCAATGTGAGGTTACTTAGAGCTAATGTTTTTGCTGTTAAATGACTAGAACTCTAAGTATCATGTCCCTTCTTATCATTTATTAAAAGAACTGCTCCCTTGGGAAATTATTTTTAGAAAGCACTGATATGAACAGACTATTTTATGTATGAAGTTATATAGAAATTATATTTTTGCCAATACTATACTTAATTCTTTTCTGAAATGCAATCTCACTTGTTCTTTTTGATAAGTATTGTTTTTTGCCCAAAATTTAAGCAATAATACCTACTGAAATACTCTTAGTATTCTGGGAACATATTTTGTTCTTAAGACAAAGCTACAGCATTCAGATTATATATGTCCTACTTTTAAGAGTCAGTATATCATAAGCCAGTGAAGGAGGGCAGGGAATAGAGTAATTGGCATGTAATATGTAAGAGTCAGGAGGTAAAATGTTAAGTGAACTTTCTTGTTTTTCTCCTACATTAAAATTTATGGCTAAAAAAAGTTAGTTTAGTTATGAATAGGGAGCCAGCATAGCTTTTAACCTATCCTTTCATTTCACATTTTCTTTTCCTTTTTTATGGGACTTGCACATGTAATACATTTATAATATAACCTTATGTTTTATTCTTACATTTGGAAAATAGATTTTGGACATCAAGAAGTAGGTTCCAAGAGAGAATTAGCTTACTGACCTATTATGGTCTGGGCCAGAAATGTTTGAGTGAGTTCAGCAGCAGGAGTAAACAATTCATCAATTTTACTATCTTAAAATTTCATTCCTAAAACTTGTGTTTTTTGGGTTTTTTTGTTTTGTTTTTTGTTTTTGTTTTTTAGTAAAGTCTTTATTGTAAAAATGACCTCCAATGAATGAAGTTTTGTTGAACTATTTATTTTAATTCTAAATATCTTGCATTTCACTCTGAGATCAGTCATTTGTGGCTTTGACAAGTGTTGGAAAATGTATTTAGGTGTGAAAATAACCTAGCTCATATATATATATATATTCAAACAGTTACCTCCCTTACTTGCCTTGACTAGAAATTGAACCTTCAACCTGAGTATATGCCCTGACCAGGAATTTAACCAGCGACCTTTCATTGCAAAGGGGACGACATTCCAACCAACCAAGCCACACTGGCCATGGCTATTTCCTGATATTTTAACAAATCTCCATTTCCCATGTTCCTGACACTGCAAAGTCCCAGTTACCTGTGGTAAAAGACATAACTATAAAACATGGAGCTGATTTTCACATACATATTGTAGCATTTCTTCATATTGCCAACTTGTACACACTTTCAGATATAACTTAGAGTACACATTTTATCAAAATATTTTTCATGGAAATGTGTTTATCTTCCAATATACAATATATAAGACATTTATTTTTTATTATTTAGAAAAGCTTATAAGTTACTGCTCAATAAAGACTTCACATAGATGGGAGAAGATCCACCTCTGAAATTCAATTACACTATACTTATGCATTGTATTCTTTTTTTAGAAGTATATGACCAAAGGTGTCAAGTTTTCCTATTTAAATTGAAATGACTAATACATTTTCTTCAAAGCACATTTATTATTAAATAATTCACTTTTATGCTTGCTTTCAGAACTATATTGGTTTCTACTAGTACCCACTAAGAGCTTTCATTCTCATGCAGACATTCATCTCTAATACCATAGTTCATATTGAGGTCAAACATTCTACAACTGGCTGGCTTGATTTTGACCACTGGCATATTTCTAGTCTTCTGGATTTATGTTATATTTGGCCCAAGATATGGCAAATATTAAAAGCTAAGGATTATTAACTGCATCTTCTTACTTCTGAACTTCTGACTCCTCATTTATGGAAAGTAATCCCTTTTACTTCATTGAGTTTCTGTGAGATTGGTCAATATAACATGTTTAAAATATGCACTATAAGTAAAAAGGTTCTATATTACTGTATTTCCTACAGCTGCTATGACAAATTACCACAAATTTAGTGGCTTAAAACAACACAAATTAATTCTTTTATAGTTCTGGAGGTCAGAAGTCCAAAATCAGTTCTTTTAAAAAAAATCTTTATTGTTGATTCTATTACTTATGCCCCCTTTTTTCCCCCATTGACCTTTTCTAGCCCACCCCTGCACTCCACCCCAGGCCTTCACCACCCTACTGTCTGTGTCCATGGGTTATACATATATGTATACAAGTTCTTTGGTTGATCTCTTCCCACCCACCCACCCCTAACTTCCCCCAATGGGCTAAATAAAGTCAAGATGTTGGCAGAATTGATTCCTTCTGGAATCTCCAGGGGGATAATTCATTTCCTTTCATTTTCTAGCTCCTGGAGGCCACCTGCCTTCTTCAACTTGTGACCCATTCGTTTCCCTTATAATTTTCTCAGGTCTCTTACTTCCTCTCTTTAGTCAAATTATTTTCTGCCTTCCTTTTAATAAGGGCACTAGTAATTGCACTCAGGATCAACATAAATAAGCCTTAAGAATATCCACAGCTCAAGATCCTTAACTTAATCACATCTGCAAACTCCTTTCTTCCACATAAACAGCGTGAAGGTTATCCAGGGATTAGGACACCACTATCTTTGGGGACAATATTCAGCCTTTATAGAAGCCTCTCTTTCTTATTCTTACAAACTTCTCTGGGTTCACTTCAGAGTAGCACAAAGAAAGGCCCATCTCTGAAAACTGTCCCAGAATATTCTAATGTATCCCTCTTACGAAAACCCTTAACAATAATATACAAGATGTCTTGGAAGCATTATCTCAATTTATTGAGGTTCTTCTTCCCAGCATATGTCAACAGTTTGGCTCAAATAAACTCACAAAAATTCTTTACAGGTTTCGATGGTTTTTTACGTTAACATTACTTGGCATCATGAACAGAATTCCAAAGAAGCTCACCCAAGACCATCCCTAGGACTTGGACTCGGTGCTAGGATTGAGCCCGCCTGTTCTCGGCCCATTGGGTGAACTTGGGCATCTGACTGGGAATGGACATCTACTCCCATCTCTGACACCCATCTCTGTCTGCAGCTGAGATTAAAGACTTTTCAAAGACAAGAAACAGCTGAAACTTTTTGAGGATGAGAAGTCGCTGACCCCAGAGGCAGACAGCTATCCGAAGACGACATCAACAAGGCCTGTATGCTCACAAACTGATATTGCTTGAACCTTGTTTTTATATCATCTAATTGTTATTGACTGAATGCACATAAAATGATTTTCATAGTATCATTATCCTCCTTATGGAAACAATATCTGCCTCCTTAGACCTCCTCTCCTCCCTTATTAGATATGAAAAATTTAACTTGGATAACTGCTAATCTTTCCCACCTACTGCACAACGATGTTCTGATTATCAGGTATGATAGTGAAATTAATGCTTTGTTAGCCAAACATTGGTTTTCTCCTACTATCAATATAAGCTTTGGTACATTTTTTTCTGACTATATCTACTATAAAGGACACTTTAGGCAAATACCTCCCTGATAATTCCACTGGTAGAACAGTATATGGATCTAATCTGGATGAATATTGTATAACTATAGAGATGGATGACAAATAGCTAAGAAAAAACACCTGGATATTATGGCCAATATTATGACAGCAGCCTGTCCTATCTGTCATAGCATATCTTGTCCTCAGACTCACCAACCATGCTCTTGTGGCTGGATGTCTATGAAATAAGAAATCAATGGATCCCCATTTCAGAAAGTATTGGGATCACTTGGTGGGTAGATATGTCTAACTACCCCACCATCCTTGCATCCTGGACGCTTGTGGGAAGCCCTATGGAATGCTTAAACTCTAGCTCATTTGGGGGTCACCTTCACCCATTTAACTATGACATGGGAAACTCAACATTTTTGGGTCCACTCAGTATACCCTAACTGCTCCCAAGCCATGCTACCCAATGGCAACAACATTCCTGGTGGATCCAACATTGACCCCCTAAAAGAAGCAAAAGGGGAATACTTGGAGGAGTAAGGGCTGACCTTAGTATCCTGGGACAAGCTGAACTTGCAGCTAATGAAGAATCGTCATTCATTAGAAAAAGGTTTTTATCTCAAATAGGTCATATAGAGGGAATACTGTATCAGGAAGAAGGAAAAAGGGTGGGAAGCAGAATGGAAAGACAATAAAGCCTTAGTTTCATGGATAGAACAGACTCGTTAGACTATAAAAACTCATGCACAAACCCAACAATGGGAACGTGCCTATACCTTAACTCAATAGGGCCTATTGTCTATGTGCTAATGCAAATGGAATCTGAGGTGGCTGTGAAACAATGGCCAACTATAATGGCTGCAGAAGCCCAGGCCAGACATTTATGGGATTCATATGGTTCCCCAGGAATATGGAAAATGTTGAATGGGAAATGTGATCTATGACGTTGTGGTTTAAAAGCCCAGGTGCCTTGGTTAAATCCTAAGCTTAAATTCCCAATAGTTCAACTGGCCGGCATAGGGACCATTCTCAATAATACTAGAATACTTCCAATGGGAAGTAGATGGGCCATATTTAAAAATAATAAACAATATGAACCCACCTCACTGTCTGATTGTGAACGTCGGAAAGGTAAATGGTTATCCCCCAATCCATATGGAACACTGAATTCACCCAGTCCTGGTCTATTGTATCTACCCCAACAAATAACAATATATGGTATATGGGAAAGGGGCATTTTTTCTGGGAAGGGTTAAAAAACTCTTCTGTTATACTAAGCGATGTTTACTATAATATCACCAAGTTGACATTTAATAATACTGGAATATGGTGTAATACTGAAATTATAGGCAGAATGACTTTGCCTGAAGTTCATAAAACCTATGATAATATTGATACTGAAAGACCAATTTATTGGGAAATTGAACTCCTCCCTATAAAGTCATTTCTATGGAAACTAACTGGCCAGAAGAAAACTAGAGCTTCTAGATAATGAAATGGTAGAGAATCTTAATTTATCTGGCCAAACATATCATAAGGTACAAGTGACAGTGGATGAAGGAGGAAAACATATAATTAGCTTAATAAAAATTATGATAATACATGTAAAGTGGTTTTCGGTTGTCTGGGATGCTTGTTCCCCTCAGACTTTTCCTCATCTAGTATTAGACATTTTCTGTTCCTAATCAATGTTATTGGTTTAGTTACTTTTGTTCCTGATTTGTAAAATGTTATACTAGATGCAGAAAAACAAAACTTGACAAACAGCAAAAAGACTCGGATCATCATGGCTCAAAAATTAGAAATGATCCAGAATACTTTTTAATAACGACATAGGATCTGACTGCCTCCCATTTACCTGCCCTTTTTGAATAATAATAATTTGACCTTAAATGCTATCTAAGGTTATGGTCTTGCCCCATCCCCAGTGGCCCACCTGTTCAGCAAGACATGCTGAAACTGAGACATCCTAGGACAGTGATGGCGAACCTATGACACGCGTGTCAGAGGTGACACGCGAACTCATTTTTTTGGTTGATTTGTCTTTGTTAAATGGCATTTAAATATATAAAATAAATATCAAAAATATAAGTTTGTTTTACTATGGTTGCAAATATCAAAAAATTTCTCTATGTGACACGGCACCAGAGTTAAGTTAGGGTTTTTCAAAATGCTGACACGCTGAGCTCAAAAGGTTCACCATCACAGTCCTAGGATGCACCTTCCTAGAACCGTGGGATTTCATTATCCAACCAAAAGGTTGGCCATCAATGCATCCTTTGAATTGATTTATGACCAAAAGGGGGATGTGTGGATGAAAGGGGCCACATGCTGACCTGACAAGCTCAGGGGAGGCCGGCATGGCGGTCTTGCAAACTCAGAGACCTAAAGTCACCACAAAGGATGGTCTGAAATTAAACTTTAACTAAAAGTAGTTATGGTGGGCAGTTACGTCCTAGGCTGGTATCTTCACTGACAAGGTCAACCTTTACCTTTACTGAGCCTATCTGTCTTTTTGTATCTATGATAATATACCCTTGAAATGGCTGGGTAACTTGTAACTTCCCTTTTTCTGGACCCTTGGGGCACAACCTGGGCTCCAGGACAGATACCACAGATTCCTTCATCATCATGTTAATTGTTCCTGCACCCACCTAAGTATGTGTCCATCATTTTACTTTTTATCCAATCCCAGGGGTTTCCCTGCTTTGCTTTATCCCTCCTCTTTAATCTATCACCAATGAATTTCATGTAACCTTCCTATGTCCCTCCTTTGATTGCAATGTATAAATACAAATGTAACCTGCCATTCTCTGGAGCATTATCTCAATTCGTTGAGGTTCTGCTTCCCGGCATATGTCGACCATTTGGCTCAAATAAACTCACAAAAAAAAAAAAAAAAAAAAAAAGAGATGTCTTGGGCATGTTCTGTTCTGTATTCTAAAAATTAGAAATATCTACTCTCCAAAACCCTATGTTCAGCTTTTTAGATGGTATTCAGCACATTTAGATGGTATTCCAATACATATCTGATATCACTATCACAAGACGTATGGGTGACAGAAAAGCAAGGGAATATAGTGGGGTGGCCTATATTTTACCCCTAAACCAGAATATCTTTAAGAGTAAAATAGAAAGTGTTAATAATAATAGTGGTATAATAAACGTAAACCAACACTGTGTTGGACTAATTAGAACATACACATAGCTGCTCTATCTAAGGCTTCAATCATTGTAAATCCCTCCATTGGTGGCAAGACAGAATGCATTTAAAAAAATTACTTCAATGTGTCATTTTTGGTTATTTAACATAGTTAACAAAATTTCTTGCATTGGATTCTGAAAGCACTAACTATAAAAAAACATGTATTAATTGGACATCTTCAAAATTAAAAACTTCTGTTCTTCAAAAGGCACTGTTAAAAAATAAAAAGGTTAAAAACAAGCTGGAAGAAAATACTTGCAATATATATATCTGACAAAGGGCCTTAGCATTTAAAATAAACTCTTGCAACTTACTAATAGGACAAAAAACCTGATTTTTAAAATGTACACTGAATTTAAGCAGACATCACAAAAGAAGATATACAAAGAAGCAATGATCACATTAAAATATGTCCAATACAATTAGTAATTAGAGAAATAAAATTATAACAAAGAGATACCACTATACACCCACCAAATGGTTAACTCTAGTAACATTGACAATGCTAACTTTGGTCAAGAATGTTTACGCAGCAACTAGAACACACATACACACTGGAAATGTAAAATGAGATAATAAATTTTCAGTGTCTTAGGAAGTTAAAAATATAGATATAATATCAGCAGAATATTCTACTTCTTGATATTTTCATAAGAAAAATTAAAACATATCTTCACACAAAGATTCACACATTAATGCTTTTGACATTTTTATTCTTAATTAGTGTCAGACTGGGAACATCCCTAATGCTCATCAACAGGTGAATAAATAAGCATTATAGTTTATTCTCACAGTGGAATATTAAGAAATAGAATGAATGAACTACTGATACAACATTAATGAGTTTTACAAACATGCTGAGAAAAACAAACAAATCCAACCAGAAACAAAAGATACACACAGTATAATGGTATGACTACATTTTTCTGAAAATCAAGAAAAAAAAATCTAATCTTGCCGAAACCGGTTTGGCTCAGTGGATAGAGCATCGGCCTGCGGACTGGGGGGTCCCGGGTTCGATTCCTGTCAAGGGCATGTGCCTGGGTTGCGGGCATATCCCCAGTGGGAGATGTGCAGGAGGCAGCTGATCGATGTTTCTCTCTCATTGATGTTTCTAGCTCTCTAGCTCTCTCCCTTCCTCTCTGTGAAAAATCAATAAAATATATTTTTTAAAAAATCTAATGTTTAGTGACAGATTGTTGCTGTGGTTGAGGTTATTGTCTGGAAAGAGGCACAGGCAAGCTTTTTGGGTGATGGAATGTCCTAAATTGGGACTGTGATCAGAAGAGTGTATAATCCATTCTCAGCAAAACTTATTGAGAGGAGGAAAAAATGGCGGCTGAATAGGCAGACATGTCCTGCACCTCATCCCAGGGACAGACTGGAAATACAACTAAATCAGAGGGCATCCACCCAGAGTTAATGAAGAAGGCACAGCTGAGAAGAAAATTTACAACAAGAAAGGGCAGAGGATGCCTAGAGACCAGCAGGAACTGGGGTGTGGGTTTGAGAGGGGTGGCTGGCCAGCAAGCTAAGAGGGAGAGGAAGAAGTTGTGGGTGCTGCACCAAAGACATGTCCCTTGGCAACAGACATAACATCCGACTGTGAAAAGGAAAAGCCGCAGAGGTCCTAGCTGCTGGGGAATCTGGACCCAAGACCAGAGCTGTGAAAGGCTGCACCGCAAAAGGCAGCCCCAGCAGCGCAGTACTGGGGGGAGAGAAACCCACAGGGTTGTTGTTGTTTTTGCTTTTATTCTCTAGACCCAGAAAACAGGACTTTTCATTTGTAAACACTCATCTGAGGCTTTAGCGCAGAGAGAGAGGCACAGATATGAGGTGCCTGAGGAGAGGCTAGGGAGGGAAGCTGGGCAGGGAGATGTGGCCAGGACCCCTGCATTGGGACATTCTCAGGCTTCTAAACCTCAGGGACTATTTCTCCCCAGGGGATCTAGCCCCTCGCAGCTGACTCAGGGAAGGTCACATCTTGCATTCTGAGCTTTACCAAAGAAACAAAGGCAGAGGCCAAAATGACAGGTCTGATAGTCCCAAGGAGCCAACAATGACTGCTTGGAAGAGGGGCAGTTCAGCCCTGCTATTCAGGGAACCAGACTGACATGAATTTCAGGTTGCCAGCCAATCCCATTGGTCTCCATACAAGGATCTCTGACCAACCAAGGCTAGAGTAATATTTTGGGCCACTTATGGAAGAGTAGGTCTGGGTCAGGAAAAAAGAAAACCACACACACCTATCTTATTCTCTGAAAGCAAAACAGCACCAACCCCTCCTAAAGCCCTGCCAGAAACAGATGCTTTGGTGATTAAGACTGACAGCTGCCAGACAGGCAAAGAAGGCAGATTGGCCTGGCCTGCCTGCAGCCAAGGCCTGTGGAGACAGACAAAGGCAGAAGACCTGTGGATCCTTTGGAGCTTCAAGCAGGATGCTAAAAGTCAAAAGGCAGTGCCTGACAATGGCCAGCACCTAAGTACCTAAAAGGAAGCAGAATTAGCAGACAGAACAGACGTGCGAAGCCGTAAACCAGCTTCCATGGGGCATTAAAACTCAGCTGAAGCGAACAGCACTTCACTTTTTTATTTCTTATTTTTAAAATTTTTTATGATTATTTTAAACTAGAGGCCCAATGCACAAAATTCTTGCAAAGGGCTCGGCCCCCACCGCAAATAGCAGCTGCCTTGGCCATCACCACCATGGCAGCCGCCTCTGCCTCGGTTCCCACCTGCCATGGTGGCTGCCTCTGCCTCAGCTTTGTCTGGAAGGACGTCCAGAAGAATGTCCGGTCTAATTAGCATATTGTGCTTTTATTATATAGGATACTTTTTAGAGAGATAGAAACATTGATGAGAGAGAAACATCATTGATCAGCTGCCTCCTGAATGTACCCCACAGAGGATCTAGTAGCCCGTAACCTGGGCATGTGACCTGACTGGGAATCAAACCAGCAGCCTCTTGGGAGTAGAGGGAACATACCTTAACATAATAATAAAGGCCATATATGACAAACCTACAGCCAACATCATACTCAATGGGCAGAAACTAAAACTATTTTTCCTAAGGACAGAAATAAAATAGGGATGCATTCCTTCATCACTCGTGTTCAACATGGTTCTGGAAGTCCTGGCCACAGCAATCAGATAAGAAGAAGAAATAAAAGGAATCCAAATTGGAAAGGAGGACGGACGTAACACTGTCATTATTCTCAGATGACATAATACTGTACATAGAAAACCCTAAAGACTCAATCAAAGAACTACTAGTTTTAATAAATGAATTCGGAAATGTAGCAGGATACAAAATTAACACCCAAAAATTAATTGCATTTTTATACACCAATAGTGAACTTTCAGAAAGAGAAACTAAAAAAAAAAATCCCATTTACCGTTGCAACAAAAAAAAATTAAGAAAGAGTAAATTAGGAATAAACTTAACTAAGGAGGTAAAAGACATACTCTAAAAACTACAGGACATTGAAAAAAGAGATAGAAGAGGATATAAACAGTGGAAGAATATACTGTGTTCATGGATTGGTATCATCACCATCATTAAAATATTTTACTACCCAAAGCAATCTATAGATTCAATGCAATCCCTATTAAAATACCAAGGGCATATTTCACAGATCTATAACAAACACTCCAAAAATTTATATGGAATCAAAATAGCTGTACTTTTGCCTTATTCTGTCAGAGTATTTTTGTTTGGATATAAAATACATATCTATAATAATAAAAGCATAATATGCTAATTAGACCAGACATCCTTCCCGATGACCTTCCAGACAAAGCTGAGAATGTAAGGGAAGCTCATGTCCCTGGTGCCAGGGGAAGCAGGTGACGACAGCCGGGGTAAGGAAGGCCTATTCTTGCATGAATTTTGTCCATCAGGCCTCTAGTTATTAATAATGTGCACATAAATCTGTAGGCACAAAAGTGTAAATATGTGAGAAGTGTCTATTTAGGTCCTTTGCCCATTTTTTAATTGAATAGTTTGTCTTTCTTTTGTTAAGTTATATAAGTTCTCTATATACTTTATAGATAACCCCTTGTCAGATGTATTGTTGGCAAACATGTTCTCCCATGCAGTGGGCTCTCTTGTTATTTTGTTGATGGTTTCTTTTGCTGTGCAAAAGGTTTTTATTTTGATGTAGTGCCATTTGTTTATTTTCTCCTTAGTTTCCATTGTCCTAGGAGATGTATCAGTAAACATATTGCTACGAGAGATGTCTGAGATTTTGGTGCCTATAGTTTCTTCTAGGATTTTTATGGTTTCACATCTTACATTTAAGTCTTTTATCCATTTTGAGTTTATTCTTCTAAATGGTGTAAGTTGGTGGTCTAGTTTAAGAACTGGGTAGGGATAGATTTATTTCTAATTTAAAATGTCAACAAAGAGTAAAAATTCACACAAAGAATTAGAGAAGGTATTTTACCTTTATTGTTTTATATTGTTTAATTTTACAATGTAGAAGTATATATTTGTAATAAAATATTAAGTAAATAATCAATTAAAAGTAAAATGCCATTCTCAAATACCTATATTATATTGTAGTTAATCACATTATATTGCATTTAGGTATATTACAATTGCTTTTATAATAGCAAAGGTAGAAACGATAAAAAAAAATTACCTTTAGAAATTAGGTAGCAGGTTAAAGTTTAAACTGTGGAGCTTGGTGCATTGGACCCAATGACTTGGTCTCAGTGGTCTCTCTTTGCCATTCTCCTACCAATTTTCCACTTGAATCTTACCTTCTAGGCATCCAAAATACTTGTAAGTCCTGGAACAAATCTCACAATAGCATACTTTTTTGCTTTGCTACTCTAGCATGCTACCTAAGGAATTCCTTTCCTTTGTCTTTTTCTGGATAAGTACTAAAAGTCCTTCAAGACTGAGCCTCAAATCATCAAGGGTCAACTGATCAAGTCTGTCTCAGAATCCTGATGAACAGATACCCGTTGTTCACAATCCCAAACTAACTTGGCACACATCTATCACAGCATTTACCTTGGTACCTTCATTGTTTATGTAGCTGTGCTACTATAATTATGGTATTGAGAGAAGGCATTCGATCTTTTAATTCTGTATCACAGTACCAATCTTAATTAAGTATATTTTTTCAAATAATTAAATAAAAATCTACCAATAGCATTAATTTCACATTTGTTTCCTCTATCACAGAGGTTCTCAACCTGTGGGTCGCGACCCCTTTGGGGATCGAACGACCCTTTCACAGGGGTCGCCTAAGACCATCGGAAAACACATATATAATTACATATTTTTTGTGATTAATCACTATGCTTTAATGACGTTCAATTTGTAACAATGAAAATATATCCTGCATATCAAATATTTACATTACTATTCATAACAGTAGCAAAATTACAGTTATGAAGTAGCAACAAAAATAAATTTTATGGTTGGGGGTCACCATAAAATGAGGAACTGTATTAAAGGGTCGCAGCATTAGGAAGGTTGAGAAGCACTGCTCTACCAGTTAATAAGAAGGCATGAGATGATCTTGATTTTCAAAATAAATTATTCTACCAGATTTACTTTTGAAAGATCTTGTTAATAAAAATGTAGCTAAAGAATGCCAAAAAAATCATGGAAGAACATAAATTAAAGAACTTAGGTATTTAGGTTGCAAACTCATATTAGCTTCTATAAAATAGAAATAATAAAAATTACTTTTCAGGATTCTTGTGTGTATGAAATGAAGTGTTGAATACTAAAGCTCTATCTAAACTATTATGAAATAACAAATTACTCTATTTAGTAATAATAATATGAATTTAAAAGAAATTAGTTATTCCTTAAGTCATTTGTATAAAGAATATAAATATATTATGGTTATTACTTAATGTAGGCCTTTCCCTTTTGAACTAAATTCTGCATTTGACAATTCTTTTTGCATTTCTAAAATTTAATTCTCTAAGTTGGCATTATTATAGTACCAGATAGTGAAACAGAATTGTTCAGGAAATTGGCAATAATTGTTAGAAAAATGAAGTCTAATTACCATACTCCGTACATTCAACACACTGTTGAAAGCCCTGACAAAACAAATTAGGAGGTTTTCTCATCACCACAGCAACAATTTTCAAATTTGTTTTGCTTTTCTGAAAATATAACCATTCAAGCACAGTTAATTTAACTTGAGCAGGATGAAAAATTGATTTTTTTAAGCGATGCAATCACGCTTAAAAAAATCAGGTTAAATAATGATAAGCACAGTTTAATTTGTTTACAAACCCTTAGAAAACTTATTGTGGAGTTATAGCAAACAGGAGTTGACTATAAAAAAGGAAAATGGCTGGTGGAATATTTTATTACATTTTGTTTGTATTATTCATTTGAAATAAAAAATGGTTAGTATAAGTTAGTAACATTCTTTACTTATATTATGACCTCAAAAATTCTTGCCGACTATTCCCCATATATTAATATGACACATTTAGAATTATTAATTCATCTAACTTAAAATAAATATGCTTTTTTGAAGTCTACAAAATTCCATAAAGAAATCCATAAAATTCAAATGAAAATTAGGGATACATAACAGTATCTTTGAATTAAGAATATTCAGATTGTATTAATTCAGCAACTATAAAAAAAATAGCAGAGATTAAACATGAGATGACAGTATTTGAGCTCAAAAATTACTTTCATTAAAAATTTGTGTGTCCTGGCACTTCAATATGAAATTATATGAGAAAAAGAAATAATATTGACCATATTTCTGATAAAATTATTTAATTTATCTATGTTCACCAAGAGTTCCTTGATTTTTTATAATCTACTAGAGGCATGATGTACAAAATTTGTGCAAGAGCCTTGGCCCCGGTCCCCGCCCACCACCGCCATGTCTGGGGCCTCTGCTGCCTCTGCCTCGGCCCTTGCCCACTGTGGCTTTGTCCAGAAAAAAGGACGTCCAGTCTAATTAGCATATTATGCTTTTATTATTATAGATTCTTACGTTTTAAAAGGTTTGCTTATACTAAATCTACCCCCTGAACTTTATACTCACTGTTCCTTCTACCTGGAACTTACTTCCCTCCACTTTCACATGATTGGTTCATTCTCTTTCTTCCATTTTTTAAAAAATGTGTCTTTATTTATTTACTTACTTGCTTATTTATTTATTTAAAAAGAGGAAGATAGAGTGAGAGTGAAACATCCATGAGAGAAATATGATCAAGCTGCCTCCTGCACCCCCATACTGGGGATCGAACCTGCACCCCGGGCATGTGCCCTGACTGAAATTGAACCGGTATGATGTTCAACCAACTGAGCCACACCGTCTAAGGCTCTTCCTTCAGTGTTTTATTTAAATGTTTTCTGCCTCAGAGGCCTGTCCTGATTACACTATCCCATATCCTTACCCCTCCACTACCCTAGGTACTCTCTTTTTCATTCACTTGTTAAATTTCTTCATCACACTCACCATACATAGTACCAGGTGTACCAGTTAATAATGCAGTTTTTTTTTCAATAGATGGAGTTACACATATGTGCGATTTGGTATGTATGTTATTTTGTTGTATTGACAAGCTTCAAAACTTCATATGTCAAATTTGCTAAAGATGTTAACATCATAGATATCATAGATATTTTTACACTTAAAAATGTAAAATTTCATGCCAAGAAAAAGAGCATTTGCGAGAAGTTTTAATTCATTACTTTATTTTGAAGAAAAGTGCTGCTGAAAGTTATCGCATACTTCGGGAAGCTTATGGTGAACATGCTCCATCTCAAGATACTTGTGACCGCTGGTTTAAGTGCTTTAAAAGTGATGCTTTCGATGTGAAAGACAAAGAACGTCCAGGTCAATTTGAACCACGCTTTGGTCATAAAATGACCAGAATGGGCCAGAAGACACGGCAAAGTAATTGTGCTTCATGATGATGCACCATCACACATTTCAAAACCAGTTAAAGACACGTTAAAAGATCTTCTCTGGGAAATATTAGCCCACCCGCAGTATTCACCAGACCTTGCTCCTTCAGATTACCAATTGTTCCAATTGATAGCACACACATTTTCTGAGCAGCACTTCAAAACGTATGAAGAAGTGGAAAATTGGATTTCTGAATGGTTTGCCTCAAAACAAGAAAAGTTCTATTGGGATGGTATCCACAAATTACCTGAAAGATGGGGGAAATGTGTAGCTAGCGATGGGATTACTTTGAATAAAGCACTTTTGATTGTTTCTCTTGAAATTATCGTGCTTTCTCTGATTACAAAATCTGCATTATTAATCGGTACACCTAGTATGTCACACATTAGGGAAGAGGGCAGAAATTAACAGTCATAAAATGAATGGATGAATGAATTAATTAATTTTATGAATATGATGGCTTATAGTTGTAGTCTACAAGTACATATATCCTGGTATCTTTTGAAAGAAACAAATCAAACAAGTGATATTTATAGAGTGCTTCCTATGAACTCAAGACAGTTATAAAAGTATATGGAATTAAACATGCATATCTTTTTATGTCCTGGTTATTAGACACAGGAAACTATAGCAAACAATAGAAAATTGAATAAAACGTCACTCTAGTTTACATTTACGAGAGAGTTCATGGAAAGAGACATCCTTGAGGGAGAGTTCAATCGCTGAAGGCTTGATGGAAAGTTTTAGGCATCCTTCACACCTTAAAACATAAATGCACTTTGTCTTATTTTATATGAGCACACAGAAATTTGAAGAGAATTAGGAATATCATTCTATTTTAAAATATATTCTTATTTTAATAGGCCAAATTCCTCTATGTGAGGGAAAAATTCTGAGAGACAGTGTTTAGGATACCTAATTCTCAGCCACTATGTGCCCTGCAATCAGCATTTAAACCCTCCATGATTGCTTTCCAATGATGGTGCTTTATTCATCCTGGGTTCACGGAGAATCAGCGGTATACAAATGACACATTTTGATTCACTATTCAATTCAGGTCATGAAAACTATGGTTATTACATGAAAATGGTTATTACATGGTTATTACATAATCATGAAAACTATGGTTATTACATGGTCCCTATATTCCCAATAGAGTGCTCAGCACTTTGCATCTGACTAGCAAAAGGTTGGAGATTTCAGTTTCTTTTAACACTTTAGTCAGTATGAAGCCTTTGATAAGTCATCTTATCAAGAGATCACAAAGCAACACATGCATTAATTATTGGTTTTAAATCATGGAAAATGCTTAATGAAATAAATACAATGGTCACACATATACTCTCTTTTACTTATATTGAAAGGAATTTCTGTTTCAATAAACAACTGTAAAACATCCTACAAGAATTATTGAATGCTAGGTATAGATTTTTGAAACAAATTATGTGTTTAAAATTATTTAAACATTTGTAAATTGTATATATTCATACTAAGTCACAGTGGCCTCCAATTGAACCAAATAAGTCACTCTTTGAAGTCAATTGATTATTCACTGAGAACTATAATGTTTTGAAAAAGGCACAAAAGCAAATTAGACAATCTGGTTGATGGTCAAATACTTCATTTACTGAAAAATATATTCCTCCACATAGTTCTATGGATTTCATATCTGATGCGCTTCAGCGTTTATAATACTCTTTTGTTATGCATTGGTAGGCAGCAATGGTGTTTCTGTTACTCAGGGGCCTGAAACACAATGCATTCATTTGAAATGGATGACTAGCATGCAAAATTAGGCTGTGACAAGAAAAAATGTAAATTCAAGTTTTTTTTCACATCTCAGCCTTGTGAACTTTCTTTTGTAATGCAGTGTAATCAAAAGATTATGAATTTTAGGGTCAGATCAGAAATCAAATCCTCTGTCACTTCCTGTATGACCATCATTAAGTGACTTCATTTCTCTGAGTTTCAATTTCATTGTTTATACAACAAAATAATGTTTGAAAAGAATAATACCTATTATTGTGGTTGTTTTGAGGTTGGAAGAGTTTGGCATGAATGAGGCACCCAGGAATGTTAACTAGCACTTCTTGTCTACAGAAGGACTCCATGATTGTTTCCTCTAACCAAAATGATACATTGCAAGGAATCTTGGACAGGGAGAAGTGAATTTTGGTCTATACTCTGTTACTAATTTGGTCTTTAATCTCAGGAAATATATTCTGGATTTCAGTTGTTTAATGTGTCAATAACAACCCATGGCTCTCATTCACCCTTCATTGTCCTGTTTCATCATTAAAACATTTTATAGATCAGGAAACGGAAGCTCAGAGGCTAAGTAACCTTTCTCATTGGAGGTACATCCAATGTGTTATCAGAGTTCAAACGAGGACGAGAGAAAGTCTTTCATGTGGAAGGAGGCGCTGAAGCTGGAGCACTAACATTTTGGAGTTCTCAAATATTTTCTTCTAAGAAATGGAAAACTTATTTGAAATCAGGCTTCCTGTTCACTTTTATTCATGAAATATTTTGTTTTATTTGATTATTATCCTGGAACTCTCCATGATATTTTACCTTAAATATAGTCATGAATCAAAGATTAAAAACCCAATGACTATTGGGCAGTTCAGATAACTTATATGGCTGAAGGAGGCTGGGTATAAGCCAGAAAGTGAGTGGAAGATGGGAAGGAAATATGACTATGTGTAGAATGTATAGTTCTGATCTACTGTTATTCAAAATCAAATGTATTTAAAAATTATTTACAGGGGTCATGCAAACACTGTCTACTGAGAGGTCCCAAGTTCCCAAGCTTGTAGGACTGTAAAGAAGTGTTTACAGAGCTATATTTAAAGTAGCAATTTTACCACATTAAAATCAATTTTTGTTTCTTCTAAAATTTCAGCAGTTTGTGGGTTTCTACTGTATAACATGCTTCTGTGATAAACTCCGCAGCGGGGGAAGGGAATGAGATGGAGCCATTGGAGTGTGGTGGAAACCGAACCGCATGAAGATTTATGTGACCTGAATTTGTTATGGGATGGGGTCCCAACATTAGTAACAAAGAAACAGAATTTCTGGAGGATGAGGCCCAGAAATCAGGATTTTAAAAAGATTCCCAGGTGATTCTAATGTGCAGCCAAGGTTGAGAACCACTGCCTTAGAGACAGGCATTAAAGGATTTAAAAGGTGGAGTTTGGATAGAATTAAAGGCAGAATAAAGAAATGGACTGAATAAGGAATGTCTAGACCATGTGTAGAGAACAGGAAAAAAAGCACAATTTATTTGATACTTACAGTATGTATCAGGAAGAGAAGATAAAGCCATACCGGTGGATTGGAATTACAATGGAGTCTGAGAAGTTTATAAGAAGGAATGAAACTTGGCAGGATCTGCTCTTTAAGAAGTGCAATCAAATCATGTAACTGTGTTAGGGAATTGAGAGAGAACCTTAGCTGTGAGGTATGATGGCCCTGTGAGGTCAAAAAGTGAAAGGAAAAAAAAAGTGTATATGAATAAAGATATTTTATTTGAATTAAAAATTGCAATTCATCAGCATACCACGAATGTGTATGTTGTTATACTGGTAGCATTGCCTGTTAAAATATAAAGTTTGCATTATCATTTAGATTATATAATTCATTGAAATCAAAGTTCCAGAACAAAATTCAAGAAAAAAAGAGAGAGGTGTGTGTGTGTGTGTGTGTGTGTGTGTGTGTGTGTGTGTGTGTGTGGTGTTAGTGATGGTAGGACTGGAAAAACCCTACTAGAGGTATATCAGAAGCAAAATGCATGAATCTTAGGACAGTGCCAGTGATACTTGCAAGATTCTGAGCATCATAATTAAGAATACAAGTCAACAGAAAAATTAACAGAACATCTAGTTGAGGGGTGGAGAAGGAGACTGAGAGAAGGAAGTTGAGATCTGAGTGTGATTCCCTGACTTTGAAATACCATTGTAGAGACTCTTTCAGGGAGCTAGAGATGGGTGCCTGGGGCTTGGAGAAGGGTCAGGTCAGATGAAGAGGTGTAGAGTCTTCAGTACAAAGAAATTGACTGACGTCACCACAATATTTGAAATTATCAAAGGGGAAAAATTGTAAAATGAGGAGGTGGGTGATCATTAAACTTTGGGAATACACATGTTTAGAGACTTAGAGGCGGCAGTGGAGCTAGTGAGAAGGGCCAGATGAGCACATGTGGAATGGAAGGACGGGGTAGTGTGGTGATAATGAAGTTGAGGAAGGAGCGGGATTTATGTCAAGGCTTGGGACCAGCTGTTCCATTTGGTGACATTTGAAAATGCAGCTTGAGCAAATGTGGAGGTGGACACCAGATTGCAGTGATTAAGTTTTTATTGATATTGAGAAATCAAGGCTAAAAGGAGAGCCTGGGCTTTCAAGAATTCTGAGAATGAAATGGAGGGAGAACTAGGGCAAAAGCTTGAAGAGTTTGTAAAATCAAGGGAAGATGCTTTTAAGATATGAGAAATCTGGTGTATTCAGAAACAGAAAGGTACCTGGTAATAAATATTTTGATGTGAGAAAGAACTGATATAAGAACTTAACTGAGGAATTCTGTGGGACATTCTATGGCAAAAGGAGTCAGCTGTCTCCAAAGCTGGTTTCTGAAAGAGTGGTTGTGGCCAACATTGGCACATTTATTTTAAAATGGTTGGTTTGTTTGTTGGACATTCTCTGTGTTTCTTTATCTCATGTTCTTTCAACTTTTTAAAATAAAGAATACACACATATAGCCACACAGAAAAAGAGAGACAGAGAGACAGAGATAACAGAAGAGAGAAGATTCTGAGATTATAAAATATCCAGTAAATGCAAGTGATCCATCTGTAACCTTCAAACAAGCAACGGCTATGCTGTGCAGCTAGCTGACACTTGGGACACCTGATGAGCTAGTGTCTCAGTCCCCAAAACTTCACAAGCAGAGAGTAATTTTTTAGAAAACTGAGGTCAAGCAATAGCACCGTTAACCAGGAGGAAGGCTCTTGGCAGAAATCACTTTTTTAAAAAACGCCTCCATGGCAAACCCATTGTTAAATGTATGTTGAAAGTGCTTGAAAAATGCAATATCTGTGGATGCAGAGATGAGTGCTTTACTCAATATAGTTTCTCGTCATCAATCAAATTTCAAGTATTTTGTGGAGTGCTTGGTGTGGCTCTGGAATTATGAACATCAGCACACATTTATACTGATCAGGACACATCCTAATTATAGTAGCAGACCTAAAATTACAGTCAATTCTTTAGAGTTTCCTTCAGGTCAGTAGAGTGGCACTAATGCTTGGTAATTAAAGGCTGAGTAAACTATTGCATTGTTAGAAATCTGTTGTTAGTTTTCAGGAGGTTGCTTTTTTACTTAGTAAAGTCTATATGGGTTAAGTAGAGGAATGAGTTAATTTGAGGGCGTTCTCTGTTCTCTTCTGGGTTTACCCTAGACCAGAGGAGCTGGTGTGTGTGTGTGTGTGTGTGTGTGTGTGTGTGTGTGCGCGCGTGCGCGCGTGCCCGTGACATTTTCTTTATTAAAAAGTGACATAAATTTTTTTTGAGATTTTTTTTTTTGGCTTTTGTCAGAAGCTTTATTTTGCAATTCCTTTTCTTGATCTATAGTTGAACTTTTCAAAAGCTGCCACTAATCTAGTAGAATTTAAAAGTAAAATGTAAAGGATCCAAAACTGTTTTAAAATTAGATTCAGCTATATGTCATAGAGATCAGACCATGGAACTTCATAAAATACGGCTTATTGTTTCTCCCATAACAAGAAACGTAGAGATGCATGCTCTAGGGATGTGCACTGGGGATACAATGCCTACATTCCTCAGGCTCCTTCCCCCTTTTCTGTGATTCTAGTGTGTGGATTTACCCTCACGATCACCTTATGGCAACACAATGGCACAGCTACTTTCAATCTTATTTCTGCCTCTCATTTCAGAGGAGCAATAAAGAAATCACAAAGAATAAGGACTAGACTTATATCAGTAAAACTGTATTGTCCCAGAAATTCTTCCCACCTATCTCACTAGAGAGACCGGGGATTCAAGATTTATGATGATCATAATGCTATTTCAATCAAAATCAGAATTCTTTGTATAAGGAAGGGATCCATATTAAGAAACAATATGGCCAGTATATTATATAAGAGCATCTCTCCAAGAAAGCATTCTGTTTAAGGTTTACAGTTATTAGATAAAATGATGTTTCATAAGAGTACAGGCAGAAACAAATAAAAACAAATTAGAGGGTCTGATTATATTACATTAGGTTATACAATATTTTATTGGCCAACAAACTAGATTTAACCCATCAAGCACATATGACCACATAGTGATATTTTTATTAGCCATATTTGTGGCATATTACTTTTTTTGGATATTACTTTTTAATAACATGTTTTGGTTTCTAGCTTGAGGGACTTTCCGGCCTAACCTTCATTCTTTTGTTCTTCAATAGAATTTCCTCTGATTTCTTACTCATTTCCTTGAGTTTTCAGTAGTGGCATTCAAATTGTAGAAGCCCTTTTATCTGACCTAACTGGGTCTGTTGTTTAAACGTGTTCTTTAAAAAGAAATATTTTCCCTTTTTATTGAATTTATTAGTGTGACACTGGTTAACAAATTTATACACGTTTCAGATGAACAATTTTATAATCATAAACATTATGCATTTCCTAAAAACCATTTCTTAATTTTTTTATTGAATCTATAAAAATAAAAGTGTAATATGCTAATTAGACCGGACATCCTTCCAGACCACCTTCCAGATGAAGCCAGGGCTATGAGGGTAGCTCAGGTCCCAGTTGCCTGCTGGTAGCTGAAGGGAAGCCTGGGTCCCGGGTGCCAGAGGGTAGCCAGTGCCAGCAGCTGGGGGAAGGAAGACCTACTCTTTTTTTAAAAAAAAATATATTTTATTGATTTTTTACAGAGAGGAAGGGAGAGAGATAGAGAGTTAGAAACATCAATGAGAGAGAAACATCGATCAGCTGCCTCCTGCACATCTCCTACTGGGGATATGCCTGCAACCCAGGTACATGCCCTTGACCGGAATCGAACCTGGGACCTATCAGTCCACAGGCCGACGCTCTATCCACTGAGCCAAACCGGTTTTGGCAGGAAGGCCTACTCTTGCACAAATTTTGTGCATTGGGCCTCTAGTTTATATAGAACTATTTGTAAAGGTACACTTCAGTTGTTTTCAATACTCTTACAATATTTTGCAACCATAACCACTATCCATTTCCTGAACTTTTTCTAGAAATGTTTCATCATCCCAAATAGAAAATCTGTACCTGTTAATAATTCCATGACAAAACCGGTTTGGCTCAGTGGATAGAGCATTGGCCTGCGGACTGAAGGGTCCCGGGTTCGATTCCGGTCAAGGGCATGTACCTGGGTTGCGGGCACATCCCCTGGGGATGTGCAGGAGGCAGCTGATCAATGTTTCTCTCTCATCGATATTTCTAACTCTCTATCTCTCTCCCTTCCTCTCTGTAAAAAATCAATAAAATATATTTAAAAAAATAATTCCATATTACCTAACTCCTCAATTAGCATAATGTTTTCAAAGTTCATCCATGTTGTAGCATGTATCAGAATATTATTCCTTTTAAAGTTTAATAATATTCCATTGTATGTATGCAACACATTTTGTTTTTCCATTTCTGTTGATGAACATTTGTGATGTTTCTACCTATTAAGTATTGTGAATAATACTGCAAGTATCATATTAAGCCCTTCCTTCAATTATTTTGAGTACATACCTATAAGATGAATTGCTAGATTGTAATTCTCTAATTAACTTTTTGAGGAACTGCCAAAATGTTGTCTATAAAGACTGCACTGTTACAGCCTCAGCAGCAAAGTATAAGAAGTCCAATTTTTCATTTTTTAAAAGAAGTTATTCTAATGGTTATAAAGTGACATTTCATTGTTGTTTGGCTTTGCATTTCTTTTAATAACCAATGATATTCATAATCTTTTTATGTGTTTATTAACCACTAATATATGTTCTTTGGAGAAATGTCTATTCAAGCCCTCTAGCTTTTTAAAACTTGGGTTGTTTGTTATTTTGTTGAATTGTAGTTCTTTAGGTTTTTTTTCTAAATATTAACTCCTTATCAGACAGGATTATAACTATTTTCTCCTATTCCATGTCTTACCTTTTCACTTTGTTGTTTGTCTTTTGATATAGAGAAGGTTTTAATTTTGATGTTGTCCAATTAATCTATTTTTCTTTTGTTGCTTATGTCTTAAAACTAATTTTAAGAGATAGATTACAATATTTATACACAAATATACATGAATTCATGACTTAGTCAAACTTTGGATGGAGAAAGTCTTTTCATTGTGTTTGGATTGCATAAACTTTCTGATAAATCTATACCCAATTCATAATGTTCATTTTCAGAATTTTTAAAATCAAAGGAAAATACTGTGAAATAATCTTGAGGCAGAATTCTATATTTAAATTTTAATTTCTATTATTTCCTTTTCTTGACCACAGCTAATTTTATGCTAATTTTTAGCAACTCATTAAAAAATTCTTTGTAAAACATTCAAGCATTCAACTTTATTTTCATTGATTAAATTTTCACAATACATTAAAAACTCTATCTATACATTTTAATAGTGCTTCTAAAAAGATCTGTGGTAAATGACCTTCCTCCCCACCCATCTGAGACTAATGTTTTTATTAAATCCAATAAAAAAGAATTACTAGGAAAATGAAATAAAAGTTAATTTTTATAAGATACAAACTCTTTTTATAACTAGATTCAGCAGATATGAAATTAAATGCCAATGCATACAAAGCAAACAAACATAACTTAAGAAAAAAGAAAAAGAATTACAAGATTTGTACAGTGTTCATTGAAAATATGTGTATAGACAATACGTAAAGCACTACTATGTTCATAACTCATTTTCATCCTGCAATTATCAGTTAACAAAAATTAGGAAGGAAATAATAATTGTGTATATTCAGTGACTAGATGCACCACTTGAATGGACATTTTACATATCAATATTTAAAGTTTTAATGGGATAAATGTGCTTGATTTTTTAATATATTTTGAATTGACATAAATGCTATGTATAGACAATAATGTGCAGCTATAAAAGTTTCTATGTTTTGTTTTAAAACACAAGGAATAGAAGTGATTCTTAAACAATTTCAGTAAACTCATGATATTTCATTTGTAATGTTTATCCAAAATGATTAAGTGGTGCTGTAATTTCAAAAATTAATCTTCAATCTGTCAACAGTAGCTACATTTCCTATAAAGGAATGGATAAATAATCTTTTGCTGAAAAAAAAAAGATTCTGGATGTATGAATTTACCATAAATGAATCTTCAAAATGTTCTATCAAATTTTTATGCTGTTGGATGATAACTCTTATTATATGTGCAACATTGAAGTCATCACATAGTCCATTAACAAATGTTATGTTTTAGAACATAAAATATCTCTAGAAATTCTGTTCTTTCAAACTTCTATTTTTATTTTTGCCCTGAAATCTGTCTTTTTTTCCATTGACAAACATGTTTCATTTCTTCTTGCATGGAAATGTTATGGTTATTATTAAAAAGAGCAAAAATATTTATAACTATGTC
Organism: Myotis myotis; assembly: GCF_014108235.1. Taxonomy (NCBI): domain Eukaryota; kingdom Metazoa; phylum Chordata; class Mammalia; order Chiroptera; family Vespertilionidae; genus Myotis; species Myotis myotis. Next base: position 8,681,408 of record NW_023416314.1, read on the forward strand.
TTTTTACCACATTTGGAATCAAACTATTTTTTTTAATTTATAAAACACTAAGAATCTATTTTGTAGTTCAAACATTCTCAACTGAAATTTCCTCCCCCATAACCATTGTCTGTCAACAAGCAATGGGAGTGTTTATAATCAACTTCCATATTATCACTTGATAAAATATATTTTCAAATTAACATGTTAGTCTTTATATAATTCACAATTTTTACCTTGCCAGTAATCACATTGGTTTAGCTCACAGTTACGTTTTGTGTTGTGTTTTGTTGTTTTTAATTTCATATAGCAAGATTTTCTTGATAAAGAAAGTGATGTTGATTTATTTTCTGGTATAAACTTCTTAACACATTTACTGACCCTGTTTGTATGTTTGGTTGTGCGGCGATATCAGTTTGCTCTGAGGTGTTCTAGACACTCTCAATTTCTGTGCTGACCTCACTGCCAGCCAGTAAAAGTCAGGTAGCAGCTAGTCCCAGTCAGCACACTAGAATATGAGTACTGTTTTAAAGAATATTTAAATACCTGATTATAATAACAAATAAAGCTGCACTAACTGGATGAGGAAACATGCAATTATTAACTCGTGAATGTAGGAGGAATCTTAGATTCTGTCCCTTGATGGAAGGAGAGGCAGTCTGGAACTACTTTCATTTACCAGAGTACACACTCCAGTGACAATTATTTATATTTCTTCTACAGGCAAAATAGATGTAACATTCACAAGATTTTCATCTCATTGTAGGGTCAGACTCAAAGGGTCTCATCATCTAAATAAGTCCAGTGTGGATGAGGGTTCTATGGTTCATATGAACTAAAGGGAAGTAAACTGTCTTCCATACACCCAAGATAGATATGATGTCACAGGAACCGAATAACTACAATAACTGTTCCCATGTAAGAAGCAGAGAATAAAAGGTACATATCAGTCCCTCTTTCATAGCAATTATAAAGATCCAGCAGGGCATGTTAATAGGACTCTACTGACTGGAGGTAGGAAGCCTTGTTTTACTTGGACACTGTGCTCCCGGCTGTAGTTCCCTATCACTGGTCTCCTCAGCTCTTCTTAGCTCTGACCTCTGAGCTGGCCTCTCTTTTCCGTGGGAAATCAAGTCCTGGAAGCCAAAATAATAATGAAAATGTAAATCACTGGGAAGGTACAAAGAAAAGTATGAGGGCAGCAGGCCGGAGCTGTTGGCTGGGTCACAATTTACCCTTCACAGTAACCAGCGTGATATCTTCTAGATTAGAAACACTTTGTAATGTAGGTTGAATAAGATCCTGGATTAAAGACAATGCTATCTATATGGTATGAAGTATTAAGCAAAATCACGTTGCAACTGTCAAAAGTATTAATATTAATTCTCCGTCGATTGCTCTTTATACAATACTAGAGGCCTGATGTACGAAATTCATGCAAGGGACTCGGCCCTCACAGTCCCGGCTTTGTCTGGGAGGTTGTCCAGAAGGTCGTTCGGCTGTCCGTCTAATTAGCCTATTATGCTTTATAATTATAGACTAGAGGTCTGATGCACGACATTTGTGCAAGGGGCTTGCCCTCGCAGCCTCGGCTGCCTTGGCCAGCCCTTGCAGCCCTAGCTTCGTCTGGAAGGTTGTCCGGACGGTCGTTCTGCTGTTTGGTCTAATTAGCCTATTTGCTCTTTATTATATAAGATTGTGCTGAATTATTAATTAAAAATCTGTGTGACATAATTCTTTTCTCACTCTATTTTGTTTTGGTTTGTTTAAACTATTTATTCCCTCATCGTATAATGCAGAACTGGTTTAGTGAAAAATCGATTACCTGCCTTTGGTGAGGTGGCAGCCTTGTCTCTCTAGTGCTCTAAGACACGATGTCACCTTTTTCTAGCAGTGAAATGTCTGTGAGAAAATGTCATGTTTAACAAAGACACATTGTGTGAGGAATTGTAGTCAGAAGTTAAGTCAGTGCTTATTTTGAGAGATCATAACTTTGAGATTAATTGTGACATTTTGTATCTAATCTAACACCGACCTATCTATATATAGCTATCGGCATGGGAGAATACACACTTTTTTTTACAGTTCTTTTGAGCCAGGATAAAAAGAAAATAATTGCTCAGATTTTCACAATTCCAGATTCTGGAGATAATGGTTATTGTTTTTAGCTATTTTATGGCTAGGGTTTCCCCAGGAGTGGTCCATTACTACTAAACACACCCTCACCTTCTCTTGCCCACCAGAAAAAGAGGAGGTTTCAGTGTATTTTTCATTTTTACTATCTCCCCAATAATTACTGAATTAAAAACAAAACTGGTTTTATCTTCAAAGGCAGCTCAGCACTCAGTTAAATTAGTACTTTAATATCTGTTTTTTATTGACATAAAGATGTTAAGTAGTTATATTGGTAGATTTTTATGAAGCCTACTAGAGGCCCGGTGCACAAAAATTTGTGCACTCGGTGGGGAGGGGGGGGTCCCTCAGCCTGGCCTGTGCCCTCTAGCAGTCTGTGATCCCTCGGGAGATAATGACCTGCTGGCTTAGGCCTGCTCCCGGGTGGCAGAGGGCAGGCCCAATCCCTAGGTGCAGCCCCTGGTCAGGCTCAGAGCAGGGCCAATTGGGGGGTTGGGGCACCACCCCCTGTCACACTCAAGGCAGGGTCGATGGGGAGGTTGTGGCGCAACCCCCTGTCACGCACAGAGCAGGGCCAATCCGGGGGTTGGGGAGCTCCCTCCTGTCACGCACAGAGCAGGGCCCATCAGGGGGTTGAGGAACTCCCCCTGTCACTCACAGAGTAGGTCCGATAGGGGAGTTGGGACACCGTCCCCTGTCACACACAGAGCAGGGCAGATCAGTGGGTTGGGGTGCCGCCCTCTATCACCCACAGAGCAGGGCCAATCAGGGGATTGGGGCGCCACTGTCACACTCAGGGCAGGGCTGATGGGGAGGTTATGGCTCTACCCCATCGAACACAGAGCAGGGCCCGTGGGGGGGGCGGGGGGGTTGGGACACCGCCCTCTATCACCCACAGAGCAGGGCCGATCAGGGGGTTGGGGCGCCGCCACTCTTACACTCAGGGCAGGGCTGATGGGGAGGTTATGGCTCTACCCTGTCACACACAGAGCAGGGACCGGGGGGCGGGGGGAGGTTGGGGTGCCGCACCCTGTCACACACAGAGCAGGGCCGATCAGGGTGTTTGGGTGCTATCCCCTGTCATGCTGATCCCGGTGCCAGGAGGCATATTACCCTTTTACTATATAGAATAGAGGCCTGGTGCATGGGTGGGGCTGGCTGGTTTGCCCTGAAGGGTGTCCTGGATCAGGGTGGGGGTCCCCACTGGGGTGCCTGGCCAGCCGGGGTGAGGGGATGATGGCTGTTTGCAGCTGGTCACACACCCTTCAGGGTGGGGGTCCCTACTGGGGTGCCTGGCCATTCTGGATGAGGGGCTGAGGGCTGTTTTCAGGCTGGGGGTGACTGAAGTTCCCAACCACTCCTTTTTTCTTTTTTTTTTTTTTTATTCTGGGCCAGCTTTAGCTTGAGGCTTGGCTCCAGCTGTTAGGCCTCCGCTGCTGAAAGTAGGTTTCTGGCCTTTGCATACAATGTTGCGAATCTGCTGGCTGAAGTCCGGCGGTATTTGTTACAATGTTTGAAACTGCAGGTTCAGAGGCCACAGCCGCAGGCGGGGAGCGTTGGTTTCCTCTGTCACTGAGGCAAGCAAGCCTCATGTTAGTTTCAAGCTGCCTGGCTGCCGGCCGCCATCTTGGCTGACAGTTAATTTGCATATCTCGCTGATTAGCCAATGAAAAGGGTAGCGGTCGTACGCCAATTACCATGTTTCTCTTTTATTAGTGTAGATGCCTGGTCAGGACTGCTTGGTCAGGACTATTATATACAATTTTAGTCTCTTATTCTCAATTAAGAGAAGAACCTGCAGCAAATGCTTTTTAAAATTAGCATAGGTGTTAGGGAGTAGTGGATACTGAGAGTCTGTACACTGCAGCTGAACAAGTTGCCATACTGAAACCATACTGAAAGAAATGCTCATTACCTGAAACAGAAGGACCCACTCAATTAATAGAGAAGCTGAAAAAAAGTGAAGTAAAGATTCCCATCAGAAAACTGATCCTCGCAAATATTAATTCACACCTATTACCTGGCGTGAATTGACCTGCAGACAGCTCCAGGTGTGCCTCTGTTCACTGCTTGAAGCAATTTAAATCGATTGCACTAACCTTAAGCAGTTAGGTTAAATTGACCCATTGAAAACCATTTTAGTTTTCATTTTTTCCTTTCAATTTGTGAAATCCGCACATTTTCAGAAATAAGATACTTTTTCCCACAAGATATTGAAATATGAGAATTGAAGGGTATTTATGCAGCCATTTTGTTGAAAGGAAATGAAGTTCCATAATTACAATGATGTCTCCATGGGATCTGATTTGATTATATCAGAGTTTTAAATTATGGGCAATAACAAATTAATTTGCATTTATCTTCAGGATAGTCTAACCTAATGCAGTAGAATCTAGGTAACAACTATGTTAGCTAAGGTTATTCATTTCTTGCTTTGTTATTAGAGGACTTTTTCATTATTATTATAAAACACAATGATATTTGATCATATCTGATTGGGATGGAGTAGAAGATGACATGGCATTAGAGTAGGGAGAGAAATAAGAGATTCAGGGAAGGACCAAGAATAGAAAAAAAAGAAATAATCAAAATAAATGTAAAAAAATGAAAAGGTGCTTTACTATATTGTTACTGATAAAAGTTCTATTTTATTTCTGACCCTATGCTAATTATTTCCTTTATTAAAAAAAATTGATAATATAATATTAGTACTCACTTGAGTATCCAATGGTAAATGAGGATGGATGCATGGCTTTTAATATCTGGCATCGCATTGGTTAAAAGTATTTTAGAAGCTGGTATATTCAATTAAACCGGTCATATCTATAAAGGAAGATGATTGCTATAACTAAGCTAGATATATATAAGTTCAATATCAATTTTGTTTCACCTGTGCTTTCCTGTGCTTGGGGGTTAAGATTAGATAAGAGAGAACAGAGTGGGGAGGGAGAGGATCTGACTTTTCAAATAATAAATATTGTTTTGTACAAAAATGTATAAGCAATATAAAAGGGATAACATAATTTGATGCAAATATTTATAGCATATTGTTGAAAACACTTGCCTTTTAGTTCCTGGTAGTATTTGCCTTAAATAATTAAAAAAAAACAGCATAGAATTAAAATTATGGATTTTAATCCATAAAATTGTGTAGAATATTTTTTAAAACTTTAAAAAATGCTAAACTGAACTGGATAAATAATGGTAGAATTCTGAGTTCAAGAAACACAAAGTGAATCCCCAGCCCAGAGAGATAAGCTAACATTCAGCATGAGAGCTGCATCAGGTCCTACACTACTGCCTAGCAGGGGTGGGCAAACTTTTTGACTCGAGGGCCACAGTGAGTTCTTAAACTGGACCGGAGGGCCGGAACAAAAGCATGGATGGAGTGTTTGTGTGAACTAATATAAATTCAAAGTAAACATCATTACATACAAGGGTACGGTCTTTTTTTTTTTTTTTAGTTTTATTCATTTCAAATGGGCCGGATCCGGCCCGCAGGCCGTAGTTTGCCCACGGCTGGCCTAGGGCCTAGGCCTTGAGCTTTGGTTTAACAGCCTAAGAGAGTAACAGAAGGCACCTGGGCCCACTCAAGGTGGCTTTTCTGGTCAGGGTCAGGGACTGCATCAATGTGGGCTTCCGAAAAGCTTTGTGTCCAACATTAGGAAAAATGGTGAAGTTGGAGAGAGAGAAATAAAGCACACCACAAAGGGAGGTAAAAATGAAACCTGCAAATCTTGACCTTAGCACTCAGTGATACAATAAAAACTATATCCTGAGCATGATTAAGCACAAGCTAGTCCTTATGCAGACTAGTCCTTATGAAAGAATTAGAGGAAAAAAGAAAAAAAAAGCTAGAATCAGATCTACAAATAATTGGGGTAATGGTATTATTTGCGTACTTTATAATCATGTTTAATGTCTTAAAGGAAAATTTGAGAGTATATATAAAACAACTAGAGACATAATAATGAACCAGGCAGCATGTTAAAACAAAAATAAATACAACTTGCCAGGCTGGTGTGACTCAGTGATTGAGCATCAACCTATGAACCAGAAGGTTATGGTTTGATTCCCAGTCGGGGCACATGCCAGGTTTGCAAGGTCCATCCCCCTGTGGGGCCTGCAGGAGGCAGCCGATCAATGATTCTCTCTCATTATTGAAAATTCTCTCTCCCCTTCCCCTTTCCTCCTTAAAATCAATAAAAATATATTAAAAAACATAAAAATACAACTTATGGAAAGGAAAAGTACAATAAGGTAATAAAAGAGAGGGCAATTAAAGTGTTTTACAATTGATTGTGGTGATGGTGCACAACTCTATGGCTATGTTTAAAAACATTGAATTGTATACTTTAAATGGGTGAGTTACATTGGATGTAAATTATATATCAATGAAACTGTTGTGCTTCCTTTTGCAGTTTTGTAGAAATTATTCCTCTATTGCTTAATGTGACAATCTGTTTCCCAGAAGAAATATATATATATATATATATATATATATATATATATATATATATATATAGAGAGAGAGAGAGAGAGAGAGAGAGAGAGAGAGAGAGAGCAGAATATATTAACACATTTGAAAGGAATTAGATTGACTTGAATTGGCTTATCACTACTATAGATGTACGTTTAAATTTGGGAGAGAATGTGCTGCACAGAATGTACTTAGTCTTTTTGGAAGAACAATATACTATATTAAACCAGGAAAATTTGATGAGTTTTTGGAAAATCCCAGATTCTTCTGGAAGCAGCCTTTCTTATCAAGACTTGAAATATAAATTATGGTGAGCAAGTATATGTTGAGCTAGAATGAGAAACAATTTCATTGGATTCAGGATGTAGAACAGTTCAGGTATTGATTGTATATTTGGACTAATTTTCTGAGCAGACCATTCTGTGTCACAGGGTTACTATGATATAAAACAGATTATTTTTCAACTTTTTAAAACTTTGAAGTATAATTTTCATTAAATAAAATGCACAAACATTAAGTTCATAGTTTGGTGAATTTTGGCAATTGCATAAATCTTGCTCACACAGTAAGACAGATGGTTTCCATCGCCCCAGAAAGATGACTTGTGCTCCATCCAAGTCAATCCCACCCTTAACCAGAAATATCCATTGTTCTGAACTCTTTCACCAGAGAAAAGTTGTTATATTCCTACTTGTCTTTGTATGTGAATTTCATTTAAATGGAACAGCACAGAAGGTACTTCTTTGTGTAAGGCTTCACTCACTCCACATGTTTTGGAGATTCATGTTGTTGAGTAGTTCATTCCTCTTTATTGCTGAGTAGTATCTATCTATATAAAACCCCAATATGCAAATAGACTTAACAGCAGAACAACCAAACAACTGGTTGCTATGATATGCGCTGACTACCAGGTGGTGGGTGCAGACCATGACAGGCTTTGGCTGCAGCGGGATGGTGGAGCAAGTGAGCTGGGGTGCCAGACCCAGGCGGGGCACTGGTTGCTGTCATTGGGGTGAGCCTCTGGTGGTTACTGAAAATTCTTTGCTCCCATGCACCACGGTTCCACCTGGCACTCACACCCGCTGCCGGCGCCAAAGCCACGGCTGGTACCAAAGTCACCGCTGGCACCTGCTGCTGACCCCAATCGCCCCTCAGGGCTTCTCCAACTTCCCCTGCTCCTGAAGGGTGATAAGGGCTGGCAGTCACCTCTTTCACCCACATCCAGCACATAGTGCCAGTCCCGATCACCCCTGAGGGCTTCTCCACCTGCCCCTGCTCCTGAGGGGCTATTGGGGCAGCAGCTGCCTCTCGCACCTGCGGATGGCAGTGGCCCCGCTGGTGATGGTCCCAATTGCTCCAAGCCATCAGCAGGTGTGAGCAGGGCCTGTGACCTCAACGCATGGGAGCAGCAGCCCCAGGAGTAGGGCTGCTAGCAGACAGGGGACTGGGGGCAGTGGCAGGAGGGGTTGAATGGAGGTGTGGAGGATGGGCTGAGTCCTGCCCCTGTGCCCACCGCAACCTCGCAGCCCACAGTTCCTTGCAAGGTGCACGAATTCATGCACTGGGCCCCTAGTTCTATTATATGGAAATACTGCAGTGTTAATTAATTCTCCTGTTGATGAATAATTTGGGCTACTTTTTGACTACTTCAAAGAAGGTTGACTTAAAGCAGCACATTCCAGGGCTTTTCTGTGTTATATGTTTTCATGTCTCATGGATAACTATGACTACATTTATGAAAAACTGCTAGATTGATTTCCAAATAAGTGAAACTGTTTTTACATGCCCAACAGCAATTTGTGAGAGTTTCAGCCACTCCACATTATTTGCCATCAGTTAGTGTTGTTAGTAGAGAGCAATATCACATTGTTACTTTAATTTGCATTTCTCTAATGACTAATGATGTTATGAGCTTATTAGTTATTGGTATATAAACCTTAATGAAATGCCCATTTTTTATTTGAATTGTTTTTCTTTTTAATTATTCAGTTGTAGAGGTTGTATATTAGACTTGAAGTTTTTTGTAAGTTATTTTTATCACATATTTTTCCCAGTCTGCAGTTTGTATGTTTATCTTTTCAATGATGTAAGCAAAATGTTTTAATTTTGATAACAATTTTTTTTTGGTTAGTGCTTTCTGGGTCTTGTTTATGAAGCATTTGGTCCAACCCAAAGTCAGCCTAAGTAATGAAGGTAATCTACATAAAAAAATAATATTTATGCCTGGCTGGCATGGCTCAGTGGTTGAGTGTTGACCTATGAACCAGGAAGTCACAGTTTGATTCTGGGTTGGGGCATCTGCCCAGGTTGTGGGCTTGATGCCCAGTATGGGTCATGCAAGAGAGTGTCTATCTCTCCCTCTACCTTCCTCTCTAAAATCAATAAAATATTTTTAAAAACAATATTTATAATATAAGGTTTTACATTTAGGTGTTTAATCTATTTGAAATTAATTATTTTGTGTATAGTGTGAGGTATGGCTTAAGATCCTTTTTTTCTCTCATATGTACAGCTAGTTTTTTCAGAACAATTTATTCAAATAATTTCCTGCCCCTCTAAAATTGATTAAATTATTTTTAAATATAATATTTATAATATAAGGTTTTACATTTATGTGTTTAATCTACCTGAAATTAGTTTTTTGTGTATGGTATGAGGTATGGTTTAAGATCCTTTTTTTCTCTCATATGTACAGCTAGTTGTTCAAGGAAAATTTATTCAAAATAATTTCCTGCTTCATTTTACTATTTTGAAACCATGTTGAAAATAAATGATTTGCATGTATCTCTTTTTTAACCCTTTGTTCTTTTAAATTTATATATTTGTCTATCTTTATGCCTATGACAATACTACATTTTCTGGGTTAATGTAGCACAAGAGTAAATCTTGAAATGACATAGGGTATGACCTCCTTTTTTTTTTTTTTTTGGTTTTGGGACTAGGGTAATGCTGGCTTCATAGAATCCACAAATTACCTGAAAGATGGGGAAATGTGTAGCTAGCGATGGACATTACTTTGGATAAAGCACTTTTGATGTTTCCCTTGATATTATCATGTTTTTTTTGATTACAAAATCCGCTATTATTAACCGGTACACCTAGTATAATTATGATGTGTCTTGGTGTGGGCCTTTTTGGGTTTATTTTGATTGGGACTCTCTGTGATTGTGTGACTTTTTTCTGCCCCCAAATCAGTGAAGTTTTCTGTCATTATTTCTTCAAATAGGTTTTACTAATCTTTGCTCCTCTTTTTGTCCTTCTGGCACCCCTATTATACATATGTTGCTTCGTTTCATGTTGTTCCAAAGCTACCTCAGGTTGTCCTTATTTCTAATTTTTTTCTCTAATTGCTATTTAGATTGTGTGTGTTTTTCTGCCCTATATGCTAACTTACTAATTTAGTCTTCCGCTTCTTCTAGTCTACTGTTGAAACCTTCCATTTTGTTTTTTATTGTAGCTATATCATTTTTTTATTTCCTCTTAATTCTTACATAAGTTGTTGATTTTCTCATCCATCATTTATGAACTATAGTGGGGCCTTGACTTACAAGAGTAATTCGTTCCGAGACCGAGCTCGTTAAGGAGCTCATTAAGGAGCTCATTAACTCAAATTACCCTATCAACTCAATGCAAAAAATAGGCCGAGAGACAGTTGGTATCTCAAAAAACTCGTTAGTCAGGACACTCGTAAGTCAAGGCCCCACTGTATATGACCCTTACCCTGAACTATTTTTTCTGACATATTGCATGCCTCTATTTCATTTAGTTCCTTTTTGGAGGTGGGGGGTGATCATTCCAGCTCTTCTTTCCTTTGGGTTTTTTTTTCTTTGTCTCCCCATTTTTGCTGCCTCTTTCTGGCCCCGGGAAGCCTGCTTGGGTTTGAGAGGTTAAAGATCCTATCAGGGCAATGGTCCAGAAATCATTAGTCCATGGCCAGGGGCTGGGTCTAACTTAAGTTTCATGCCTTTATTGTCTCTGCTCTGAGTTATATTCCCTTCTCCCATGGGCCTTGTCCCTCACTTGTCTGCTTCAGATGCTCTGGAGGGGTGGAAGCACGTGCACAGTTTCTCTGGTGTGTGACTTCCTGTGAGGACCCAGAGCCCTCTGGCATGCAATTCGTGGCATCGGTGGCACCCTAGGTCCCTCTGGCAGCGCACTTGAAGTGCAGTCCTTTGGCCCCTGGCTGGGCTCACCAACTTGCTCCTGGCAATGATCCTGTGTGGCCCAAAGTGAGGCACCAATATGCATGCTCACCAATAGTATACAAGGGTTCCCTTTTTTCCATATCCTCATCAATTCCTTTGTTTGTGGATTTATTGATGACTAGAGGCCCGGTGCACAAAAATTTGTGCACTCAGAGGGGGGTCCCTCAGCCCGGCCTGTGCCCTCTTGCAGTCTGGGACCCCTTGGGGGATGACCACCTGCTGGCTTAGGCCTGCTTCCCAGGGGATTGGGCCTAAAATGGCAATCAGACATCCCTCTGGCAGCCCGGCAGCCCTCGGGGATGTCCACTTGCCACCAGGGAGCAGACCTAAGCTGCAGTCGGACATCCTTCGCACCGCTGAGGAGGAAGGAGAGGCTCCCACCACCACCGCTGTACTGGCAGCCATCAGCCTGGCTTGTGGCTGAGCAGAACTCCCCATGTGGGAGCACCCTGACCACCAGAGGGCAGCTCCTGCATTGAGAATCTGCCTCCTGGTGGTCATTGTGTGTCATAGTAACCAGTCATTCCCAGTCTTTCTGCTGTTAGGGTCAGTTTTCATATTACCCTTTTACTATATAGGATAGAGGCCTGGTGCACGGGTGGGGGCCGGCTGGTTTGCCCTGAAGGGTGTCCCTGATCACGGTGGGGGTCCCACTTGGGTGCCTGGCCAGCCTGGGTGAGGGGCTGATGGCTGTTTTCAGGCTGGCCACACCCCCTTTAGGGTGGGGGTCCCCACTGGGGTGCCTGGCCAGTCTGGGTGAGGGACTGAGGGCCATTTTCAGGCTGGCCTGTGACTGAAGCTCCCAGCCTCTCCTTTTTTTCTTTTTTTTTTCTTCTGGGATTTATTTACCTTCTATAATTGAAACTTTGTTGCTGTCACTGGAGCTAAGAACTGGCTCCGTGGCCATGGCCTGCTGAAAGCAGGTATCTGGGGTTTGTTTAGCTTCTATAATGAAAACATTGTTGCTTTTAGAGCTCAGAGCTGGGCCGCGGCAGGCGGGGAACCTTGGCCTTTTCCATCACTGGAGCAAGCAAGCTTCCTGCTAGCTTCAGCTGCATGGCTGCCAGCCGCCATCTTTGTTTGCGGTTAATTTGCATATCTCTCTGATTAGCCAATGGGAAGCGTAGGGAAGGTATGGCCAATTACCCTTTTTGCCTTTTATTAGATAGGATAGCCATTCTAAAAGGTATGAGGTGATATGTCACTGTGATTTTAATGTTCATTTTAATGATGATAAGTGACATTGAACATGTTTTCATAGGTTATTGGCCATTTGTATGTCCTCTTTGGAGAAGTGTCTCTTCAAGTCCTGTGCCCATTTTTAAAATAAATTGTATTGTTTGGGGTTTTTTAGTGTTGAGTTTTATAAGTTCTTAGTAAATTTTAATGTTTGGCTAAAAATCCAAGGTATGATGATTCTATAACTTGTTTTCTGCCTAGTTCTCATTTCTTTGGTACTCAGTCCAATAATTCCAGTCTCTATAGAATCACGCAACTCTGATTTCTGTCTACTGAACACCGTGAGACTAGTAGATTATGTTTGAATCGCACTTCTTTGCACTTCAGTCTAGAAAGTTTCCAGGCAAAAATCAGAAACAACCATGGAATTAAATTTTTTTCTACCTCCTTTTCAGCTTTGCCATTTTGCAGTCCATGCTGAAAAACATGTGAAATCATTTACATCATAATCTTTGTACATTTTTATAGTTATTTATGGTTGGGGAGATAGTTACTTCATCATGGCTAACAGAAGTCCAAAAGCAAATTTTAAAACAGATTGTTCAGTTTCTGTGTTGAGTGAGGACACATCTTGGGCTCCCTGTCCCCTCTATTTCTTTTTTACAACCTTCTTTCAACCTTAATATAGTACCTTTATGGGTCTGGCTTTTTTCTCCATTTCTCTTTTTTTAATTAAATTTAATTGAGGTGACATTGGTAAACATGAACATATAGGTTTCATGTGTGGATTTCTAAGTTACAAAATCTGTATATAGGACCATGTGCCCACCACCCAAAATCAAGTCTTCTCCTGTCACTTCATATTAGGACCCTTTTCTCCCCCCACCCCCACCCCCCCCCCCAGCTAACCAAAATTCACTCTTCAGATTTTTTGCCAATAGCTACACTGAATAAACATTTCGTTTGCTTGAGCAATTTATGGTTTGGCCTAGATAATAATATATGAATACTATAATCTTAGATAGAATGTTCTAGTTAAATATTGTCTTTGAAGATATTTATCTTCACAGGCCTTCCTAGATAAGGGCTTGTCATGGTAAGAGATACTTAGCAGTCCACTAATCTTAAGAACTAACCAATAATGAAATAAACTTATAGGGTTTACAGAGAGGGGGAAAAAAAGAGAGGTGAGGTGGGCTGGAGTTAGTCTTAAGATGGTCTTGGTGTGATGGTAAGAAATTGTAAACCACAAAGTTGCTGGAACATTTAATGGTCTTATTTTTTTAAAATTATAGATGTGCATGAAGTTAATGTCATATCACTTTGCATGTAATATTATCTTGGACAATGTGGGTTTAATTTAACTGGTATTAAATTAGTTTGCACTTAGTCTGCAATATCCATATTTTTTAAAATATATTTTATTGATTTTTTACAGAGAGGAAGGGAGCGGGATAGACAGGAACATCGATGAGAGAGAAACATCGATTAGCTGCCTCCTGCACACCCCCAACTGGGGATGTACCCACAACCAAGGTACATGCCCTTGACTGGAATCAAACCTGGGATCTTTCAGTCCAAAGGCCCATGCTCTATCCACTGAGCCAAACCGGTTAAGGCTGCAATATCCATCTCGATGTGGCACAATTTATGTGTTTTAAGAGCCCGGGTACACTTTTTCATTTCTTTCACATGTAAGAATTACCACCTGGACTCTAGGTATTGCATAATGGAATTTAATTCCAAAGCTAAGAAAGAAATGAAGTATAACCAAATTCAGAATCTCAAGAAAATGTCATTGTGATTAATAACATTAATTTTATGAAAGCAATTCAGAGTTATATTCCCAGTGCCAGATATTTATTGAATGAATGAATAAATTCAATTTTAAAAAGGTTGTGAGACAAAAGACAGGAATTAGCAATGTGCATAATCTCTTGTTCTTATAGATATAATTAAGTAAAACATAATATAGACACATGAAATCTGCAATGTAAAAATCTACATAAAATTAATATACCTTAAAGATAGCTTCTTATATAGGATATTTAAATCATTTAATATTATTTATCTCTTGATTACAAATCTATTAGTGTAGTGCAGACAGCAAGGGATGGGGAATTATATATGCACTGATCATTAGTCTGATAGTTCTATTATTGGTTGTGATACCTTTGAGAAATAATGATTTCTTTAGTCTCAGTTTCTTCATCTGAAAAATGAAAAAATTATTATGGATGGAAGGAATATAACTAAATGATTACCGTATATTCTAAGCATATTGTAGCTGCTCCTAAAATATTACTCAACATCCCCTTACTTTTCATCACTGCAATCAATATATAAGTACATTAAGGCAATACTATACTTACTGATCATAATTATTTTTTATTATTCTGTTTAAATGTAGATCTCTATGCAGAAAGCTAAGCTTTTGGGAAAAATATAGAAGAGAGAAAGGGGTGTAGAAAAAGCAGAGAGGGAAAAGATACAGTGCTACAAAGACAGGTAAAGTTTGATCCCAAATTTTAGTCACATCTCATGTCCAAATTTTTAGCTGAGTGGTAATAAAAAAAAAACACTGGAGAGATATAGATATAATTAGTATTTTTTGTATATGTGGTATTCATTAATTTGGTTTACTGAACCATCATCTATACCAGTGGTCGGCAAACTGCAGCTTGCGAGCCACATGCTGCTCTTCGGCCCCTTGAGTGTGGCTCTTCCACAAAACGACGTGCGGGAAAACATGTACAGTGTGATTGAAACTTCGTGGCCCATGCGCAGAAGTCGGTATTTTGTGGAAGAGCCACACTCAAGGGGCCGAAGGGCCACATGTGGCTAGTGAGCCACAGTTTGCTGACCACTGATCTATACTAATAAAAGCATAGGTGGCCCTTGCGCACGTCATCGCCACAAGGTGGCCTACATGCACAGAGGAGGTGGAGCCTGGTGGCTGCTCTGTGCAGTGTGGCCTGGCAGTCCCGTGTCTCCACAAGACATGGAGGTCAGTCCTGGCATCTCCGCTGCCTCACTCGGAGGAGGCGGGTCGCAGTGGGGGCTGGGGGGGGTGCATTGTGGGCAATTGGGCCAGCAGGGGAGCAGTTAGGGGGCAATCAGGCAGGCAGGCAGGCGAGTGGTTAGAAGCCAGCAGTCCCAGATTGTGAGAGGAATGTCCCACTGAAGGTTTAGGTCCAGTCCTTAAACTGGCAGTCAGACATCCCCCGAGGGGTCCCAGATTGGAGAGGGTGCAGGCCAGGCTGAGGGACACCATTCTAGGAGGATTAATCATCTTTGCAAAGATCTGGAGAAAGGAGAAAGCATGCTTTGCACAGGGTCTAAAAGAGAGCTAGTATGAATGGAACTCTTTGTCCACAAAAGAGAGGGTGGACCAGGAGACCTAAAGTGAGAATGAAAGAAGTCCAGGACTAAATAATATAGGGTCTAACCCAGCCGTGGGCAAACTATGGCCCGCGGGCGGATCTGGCCCATTTGAAATGAATAAAACTAAAAAAAGAAAAGACCGTACCCTTTTATGTAATGATGTTTACTTTGAATTTATATTAGTTCACACAAACACTTCATCCATGCTTTTGTTCCAGCCCTCCGGTCCAGTTTAAGAACCCATTGAGGCCCTCGAGTCAAAAAGTTTGCCCTGGACCTGTATGGTAAATATTTTGAATTTTATGAGCAGTAATATGAAGCCACTGAAAGGTTTGAATCAGGGCAATGCAACTGATATGTTTGAAAGCAGCAAAATTCTGCTACTCTGAAGCTGCCTTTTTGAGATATTGATTTTAAGCTGTTTATGAAGAAACAATGTTATCGGTGGAAGTGGAGTTCATGGGGTGCCACAAGGAAAATAATTTCCTGAGGCCCCCACGGGAGGATGGGGTTGCATGGACAACTTTATTGATGATGTAAAATTAAGGGGTTCCAGCTCCATCCATGTTGCCATGGAAGTAGTCCAATCTTGTCTACAACAGGGCCAGAATTAAGGCAACTGCCCATAGTTTCTGCTCGATCTTAAAGTACAGTACGGTACAGCATCTGGCTAGTTTAGCTTGTATTCCCAGCTGCAGTCCATTGTGTGTGGGGTCTGCACAGCCATGGGTCATGTGACAGCTAAGGCCACGTGACTATGGAGAGAGAACAGGTGAGCCTAGGGACCTGTTAACTAGATAACCCTTGTTTCTGAGTCACCTGGCAAGGGGTTCCGACTATGTGTGTTCCACTCTTCTTCAACTACCTGTAAATCACCATTCTCATTTCTGAAGTCTAAGACCTGGTTCCCCTATTTCTCCTTTGTCCAAAAATGTTTTATATACCCAAAGTTGTCTCATTGTCTCTGGAATTTTCATGAACAGGTATTACAATTTTATTTTCTCCTGTTAATTTGTGTCTGTTAATTTGGTTATTAGCCCAGCCTGGATGAATTTAGAAGGAGGATGGGAAAGTATTAATATGTTTTTAATCCACACATGTTATAAGACAATCGTTTTTGCTTCAGTGAGATGAGTATGTTTGAAGAGAAAAGAAGGTTTATACAGAAAAAGCTAGAAAACTGGATGATTTATGCAAGGTAGATGTGTTCATGATTTGCATTAGGGTGGTGGTGGAAGAGATAAATAATGGATAAATTAGAGATGTAGTTAAAACTTAACATCAACAGAATTTTGCCCAGCAGGCTAATCCTTCTTTGAAAACCCTCCCAACCACCTGTCAACCTCCTTCCTAACCTGGAGAAGTTCTGTACAGTGGGGCCTTGACTTACGAGTTTAATTCGTTCCGAGACCGAGCTCGTTAAGGAGCTTGTTAAGGAGCTCATTAACTCAAATTACTCTGTCAACTCTGCAAAAAATCGGCTGAGAGACAGCTGGTATCTCAAAAAACTCGTTAGTCGGGACACTCGTAAGTCAAGGCCCCACTGTGTATTCTTTAAGTTTACAGTCAAGTGCAGCTACCTGCATTTTGATGACTTTCCTCCCACAGGCAGAGTTAGTGGATTACTATTATAGAACCTGGAAAATGCATCCTTTAAGACAGTGAACTTCAATCTTAGATTAATGTCATCTGGGGAACTTTTAAACACTACTAATACTTGCCTCCCACTCTAGACTGACTCTATAGGAGTTGGGGCAGAGCAAGATGACTGCTTAAAAGCTCTCCAGGTGGTTCTAACCTGCATTTAGGGGTGGGAACCAGCACTTACTCATAAAGGCATTTGCCTTACTGGCATTTTTAGTTGTGCTTTTCTTTAGGGTGTAACCTCATTGTGGCCCAGAGTGTTAAGTCATCTTCATATCCTGAGGGCTTAGCACAGCAATGATACAACTTAATTTACAGCTATGTATTTAAATAAATTACAATATGCAAATTGAATTACTTTTGCAAAATAAGGCTTCTCTGCCCATGAAAATAACTGGGGATAATCCTGAGGAGATTCATGAAAAGTATACACTAGAAACGCTTTACTAAGGTGTAAGCATAATTTGAAATCATAATGTCTAACCACTATGATGTATACCCAAAACTAATATTGAATGTCAACTGTAATTTAAAATTTAAAAAAAAAATTATATTGAAAGTAAAGTTATTTCAAGTGTGCAGCTATTGCCAAAATGTGAACAGTGTTGCCAATGGCAATGTATCTGATTTGGATTCTGACCAAGAATTATTTTTTCTGACCTACAGGAAAAGAAAACATTTTTTTTTAATTATTATATATTTCTCAATAAATGTATATTGCTCTAAAGTATTTTGACCCAAATGTCCAGTCATATCCAGGCAATCAGACATCCCTCTCACAATCTGGGACCGCTGGCTCCTGAAGGCTCACTTGCCTGCCTGCCTGATCACCCCTAACCACCTCTGCCTGCCTGATTGTTCCTAATTGCTCTCCCCTGCCAGCCTGATCACTCCTAACTTCTCTCCCTTGCCTGCCTGATCACCCTTAACTGCTCTTCTCTGCCTGCCTGATGGCTCCTAACTGCCTCTGCCTTGGGCCCCACCACTGTGGTTTTGTGTGGAAGATGTCTGGTCTATCTGGTCTAATTAGCATGTTACCCTTTTATTAGTGTAGATTTATCTTTTTAAACACATCAATTCTATCTTTGGAACAGGACAGGTAATAAATATAGTGAAGCAATGCATCTATACTAATAAAAGCCTAGGCGGCCCTTGCACCCTCACATCATCACAAGATGGCCACCCCAGTTGTCACGAGATGGCTGCCCCCACGTCATCACAAGATGGCCACCCCCACATCGTCA
Organism: Myotis myotis; assembly: GCF_014108235.1. Lineage (NCBI taxonomy): Eukaryota > Metazoa > Chordata > Mammalia > Chiroptera > Vespertilionidae > Myotis > Myotis myotis. Next base: position 8,699,656 of record NW_023416314.1, read on the forward strand.
CAGGATGGCCCCGTAAGATGGCTGTCACAAGATGGCCACCACAAGATGGCTGGCAGAAGAGGGAAGTTGGGGGCGATCGGGCCAGCAGACAAGGGCAGTTAGGGGCGATCAGGCTGGCATGGGAGCTATTAGGCCTCAATCAGGCTGGCAGGCCGAAGCAGTTAGGGGCAATCAGGCAGGCAGGCAGGTGAGTGGTTAGGAGCCAGCAGTCCAGGATTGTGAGAGGGATGTCTGACTGCCAGTTTAACCCTTGAGTGCCAACCAATATTCTAGGAACTATGCTAAAATTGCCAAGGCATTTTTGCTGATTTTACAGCAGTTTAGGAAAAAATTATGAATCACAAGTAAAGGAAGTTACATATTCAAAAACTTAAGGAAACCTTTACTACATTTGTTTTCATCTTTGACATATATTGTTTGCTGATTGTATTATAAAATACTAGTAGAAAAAAATTTTGAACAAAACATATAATGTTAAAATAAAGCACTCCCGGCACTTTTGGTGAAAGACAAGAGGAGTGCAATCATGCTCCCCGGCATTCTAGGGGCTAAGCTCACAGGAATCAGGCCTAAATCGGCAGTCGGACATCCCCGAGAGGTCCCAGATTGAAGAGGGTGCAGGCTGGGCTGAGGGACACCCCCTCCCCCCATGCACAAATTTTGTGCACTGGGCCTCTAGTTCTTTATATGAAAAACTAGATTTCAGCTTTAGAAAGATCTAAATCTATGCAGTTTTAGAAAGGCCAAAAGGAAAACTATGCAAACTTTGGTGTCAAGAAACTTAATATTTCATTGAAAGATAAGAAATTTATGCACAGTTACATGAACATATGGCAGTACAAAAATAGAGGTATATGCAAAGTATTGGAGGAGTTAATTTCTTATTGAAGAAAAGTCTTCATGTAAGAGGTGGCATTAAATTAGACTCAAGTGATGAGTAGGAGGTAGATAGATGCAGAAAATATAGGAAAAATAACTGTTTTAGGTAGAAGCACAAATAAATGAATATACTTTAAGGCAAGATTTTGACTTGAGTCTGTGGGCCGGAGTGGTAAAAATAAAAGGAAGGTAAATTTAGATGAGGATCTGCCTGAAATGTAGTCTAAGAACTTTATTACATTAATAATTATCATTTCTTTAAATAATAAATTGAGTCATTAACAATTTCCAGAAAAAAAAAAAAGCACAATTGCAGGTGATAGATAGTATGGATTGGAAGTGGGAGAATCTACAAGCATGATGGCTGAGTTGTAGGCATCCTTACTAACTGGGAACCAGGTGCTCTGGTTACTATTGTTTCATAATATGTCAACCCCAAACTTAGTGACTCAACAATTATTTTAGTGCCTTTAATAGTTAATGTGAATCAGGAGTTTTAGAAAGGCTTGGCTGGGTGTTTCTGACTCAGAGATGCTCATCAGATTACATTCAGAGGGTGGCAGGAGCTGAACTCAAGGAGCTAGAGTAACTGGGACTTTCTTTCTCTCTCTCTCTCTCTCTTTCTCTCTCTCTCATTATCCTCCCTGTAGCCTTAGCTTAGATTGTTTTATTTGAGCTTCTTCATGGATTGGAAGCTTTAGGACAGTTTCTGTTTACATGGAGGCTCAGGGTTCCATGAAGAGGAAATAGAATTTTAGTGAGTGAAATAGAATTTGTGTCACCTTTTCTAACCCAAGCTACTGTGTCATTTATAGTCCCTTTTTGCTACATTCCATTGAACATTTCCAGATGCAAAAGGAAGAGAATTATACTCTATCTGTAAAGGTGTGACAAAATTATTAAAGAACATGGTGATGTTCTTTAGGGTCAGTTTGGATATTAGGGTCAGTTTGCATATTACCCTTTTACTATATAGGATAGAGCCTGGTGCATGGGTGGGGGCCGGCTAGTTTTCCCTGAAGGGTGTCCCGGATCAGGGTGGGGGTCCTGCTTGGGTGCCTGGCCAGCCTGGGTGAGGGGCTGATGGCTATCTGCAGCTGGTCACACCCCCTTCAGGGTCGGGGTCCCCATTGGGGTGCCTGGCCAGCCTGGATGAGGGGCTGATGGCTGTTTTCAGGCTGCCTGCACCCCCTTTAGGGTGGGGGCCCCCACTGGGGTACCTGGCCAGCCTGGATGAGGGGCTGAGGGTTTTCAGGCTGGCCAAGCCCGCTGGCGACTGAAGCTCTTAGCCTCTCCTTTTTTTCTTTTTTTTTTTATTCTGTGATTTATTTACCTTCTATAATTGAAACTTTGTTACCGCTCCAGCTCCGAGGCCACGGCCTACTGAAAGTAGGTATCTGGGGTTTGTTTAGCTTCTATAATTGCAACTTTGTTGCTTTTGGAGCTCAGAGCCAGGCCTCCATCACTGGAGCAAGCAAGCCTCCTGCTCGCTTCAGCTGCATGGCTGCCAGCCTCCATCTTTGTTGGTGGTTAACTTGCATATCTCGCTGATTAGCCAATGGGAAGCGTAGCAAAGGTACGGTTAATTTCAATCTTTGTCTATTATTAGATAGGACAACATGCTACAAGAGGGAAGAGTAAGATTTGATAGTAGACTGTGACATATTTATCAAGGAATACATGTATATTTAACTAACTATTTAACTGAAATGGACAAGTCATGATACAGGCCACTTTGTAAGGATCTTTATACTTTTATGATCATTGTATTTATGGTAGTTTGTTTAAATGTATGACTCCTCCAGTTTAATGATGCATACTCAGGTTTGTATGTTCTGGACCTAAAACAGTTTATGGAATAAAATGATTACTTAATAAATTCTGTTAAAAACTATCACTTTGGAATATTCAGATGAAAACATGTAGAAAGCAGTTTTAAAAAAGAAATGAAAAAGGTCTAAAATTCAAGAGAGACCTTAAGATTAGAGACCTAGCTTTGCGACATACAGAATCAGTGCCGCTGAGCTGCCACAAGTAAGAGAGCTCTCTTGTCTGGGCTCTCACTTATATAAGAAGGTTTCAATCAGTGCTGGGGTCCAACCCCAGCAAGTCCAGGGGTCCCCAAAGGTGTGGATGGAGTCGGCAAAGAAGGAATGACACGGAGACAGCGTTCAGTTGATCAGCAGCCTAGCCAGGATCTCTAGCCAAGTTCTGGTCAGGATCTCCAGCCAGGTTCTGTGTCCATGTTCTCTTGCTAGGTTCTCCAGCCAGGTTCTGTAGCCAAGTTCCCTCACTAGGTTCTCCAGCCAGGTTCTGTCCAGGTTCTCCAGCCAGGTTCAGTCACCAGGTTCTAGTCAGGTTCTCTTGCCATGTTCTATCCAGGTTCTGTAGCCAGGTTCTGTCTCTAGGTTCTGTTGCCAGTTTCTGTCCAGGATCTTTTGCCATGTTCTCTCCAGCGAAGTTCTTCTGTCTCTAGGTTCTGTGTAGGTTCTGTCTTCTAAGTTCTGTCTTCTAAGTTCTGTGTTGTTACATCTGTATTTATACCAGTTGATTCCAATCCTATCAATTTCTATTCCAAAGGTTAGGGCGTTTCTTATCTCCATTCCAGGGAGTAAAGATTATGTAGCTTAAGCATGACTGTTCGTAGTTAAAGTGATTAATTACCTGTCTAGCACTTAGTTAAGAGGTTTTATTCCCTCCCTAACTTCAGGGGAAAATCCCTACCTGGGGAAACAACCTTTCTCAGAGACCTTGGTTAGAACACATAGTGCCAAGAAGGTGAGCAAACATATTAAGAACAGTATGCCATATATGCCAGGTCCCTTGAAGCAGCAAGGATGGACTGGCTCCCGGCAAATCAGGTTGTCTGCATGAACTTCATGCAATTTATAGTTGTTTTTGTCTGTGTTGAGGATCCATTATTTTACTTTCCTTCTTTCCTAGCAGTATCATGGCAATTCTAGAAAACACTATTTTGGTGCTTAATGAGAGGCCCAACCAGGGCCCAATGCCAGCTCCTCTATTGAAACAACTGCCCTTTGACACCATGGAGGTGACCATCATATTGTTTTTGCTCTAAAAGGTAGGTTTTGGTAAAGAGCAAGCTTTCTCCAGAATTCTGGCCCTGTTCAATATTAGCTATGTGATCTTGAACTAGTTATTTAATACTTATGAACCTCTCTCTCATCTGTGAAATTGGGAAAGTAATACCTGGCAGAGATTATGAGATTGTGAATATACAATGTGAGACTGTGCTTGTACATAAAAGTTAATAAATAGAACCGCAGTTTTTCTGGCTCTGTCTGTTTAATATGATGGCTAGAGAAATAAAAGCACAGAACATTTGGGGCCATTGTAAAAATGGTTTCTAGTCAACTATGAGTTCATTTATGAATTGTGTTACTTCACCTATAGCAATACAAAATACTTCCCATATTTTACATTGAATATTATATCTCATGCCTGTGTGTAGCTACCCCAAGTGAAATATTGAAAAAAGAGGACATACAGATGGCCAATAGACATAAGAAAAATTTCTCAATGGTACTAATCATCAGAGAGATGCAAATTAAAACCACAATGAGATATAGCCTCACACCTATCAGAATGGCTACCATCAATAAATCAACAAACAAAAAGTACTGGTGAGTATATAGAGAAAAGAGAACCCTCATGCACTTTTGGTAGGAAAACGGACTGATACAGCCACTGTGGAAAACAGTATGGAGTTTCCTCAAAAAATTAAAAATAGAATTGCCTTTTGTTTCTGAGATCCTACTTTTGGGAATATATCCTAAGAATTATAAAACACCAGTCATGAAGAATATATATTCATAGAGGCATTATTTATAATAGATAAGCTCTGGATACAGCTCAGGTGCCCATCAGTAGATGAGTGGATAAAAAAAGCTGTGGTACATTTACATAATGGAATACTGCACAGCTGTAAAAAAGAATGATCTCTTACCTTTTGAAACAACATGGATGGACCTGGAGATTATTATGCTAAGTGAAATAAGCCAGAGAAAGACAAATACCATATGATCTCATTTATATGTGGAATATAATGAACAAAACAAAGTGACAAACAATATAGAACTAGAGGCATGGATATATGGAACAGACTGACAGAGGTCATAGGGGAGGAGGTTGGGGGAGTAGATTAGCCAAAGGACATATGTGCATAGCCATGGGCACAGACAACGTGGTGATGGCCAGAGGGAGGGAGGCAAGGGGGCTGGGTGGAGGTACGTAAAAAAAGGAAAATGGGGAGCATCTGTAATGTCAACAATAAAAAAAAAATTAGGTGAGCATTTTGCTTCACTGGAGTACATGCAAATTGGTTTAAACACATGATATAATCTTTGGTTTTTAACTACTAGAGGCCTGGTTCACAGCTTTGTGCCCTGGTGGGACCCCTTGGCCTGGCCTGCATCCTCTCACAATCTGGGACCTCTCAGGGGATGTTGGACTGCCGGTTTCAGCCTGATTCCTGCAAGCCAGGCCAAAGGACCCCACCTGTGCACGAATCCATGCTCCAGGCTTCTAGTATGCATATAAGATCTTTGGGTAATCTCTTCCTTCCCTCCCCCCTTTACCCTTCTCTCTGAGATTCATCAGTCTGTTCCATGTTTCCATGCCTGTGCATTGAGCATCTGCCACCTGGTGGTCAGTGCACATCATATAGCTCAGGGGTGGGCAAACTTTTTGACTCAAGGGCCACAATGGGTTCTTAAAGTGGCCTGGAGGGCTGGAACAAAAGCATGGATGGAGTGTTTGTGTGAACTAATATAAATTCAAAGTAAACATCATTACATAAAAGGGTACGGTGTTTTTTTTTTTTTTTTTTTAGTTTTATTCATTTCAAACGGGCCGGATCCGGCCCGCAGGCCGTAGTTTGCCCACGGCTGTCATAGCTACTGGTTGAATGGCCACTTAGGCTTTTATAGATATAGATTTTCAGCATGCACCCATCCTACTCCTGCCTTATGAGGTATGGAACTAAAGATTTAGCATAAAAAGGAATTAAAAACTACAAACTTAAAAAAATGATAAATAACAAAAATATCACAATCCAGTCAAGTAAAATACTGTTTTTACTAACAAAATAATTTGATAATATTTTTGCACATCATTTGGCTTTACATTCTTTGAATGACTATTCACAATGATGTTGTAATATCATTTTGTATAAATCCTAAATAATCGAATGTTTCCTCTAGAGTTAATTGATATGTGTTTCTGATTACTACTAGTTTGGGAACATTTCTTTCCTTTTCATAGCTCATTATTGGTAACATTACTTAAATTTTTAGGATTATTGTCAATTTTTGCAAAACTTTGTTCAGATATGGTCTCTGAACCTTTACCTTTCATTAGAACGCCGTCTGAATTGGCCTGTGGGTGGTGAAAGTATTCCAAGAAGATGTGCCTACATCTGGTTACCAACAACAACTTCATGGAAGTGACGAAAGACCACATATCATCTCACTAAAATTTAATCAAATATATACCTTACTTTGTCTTAGCAAGGTTTCAAAATTACTCATAGCCACTCTGAAGCCATTAGAGGTGTGATGGAGAGGAAGAAACATTGCAAAGAGGTACCTCCAACAATATCTCACTTTAGCAAGTTTTAGAAAACTACATGGGAATGGGAACACCTCGCTAGGGCTCTCCCAGAGCCTTGAGAGAAAGGCATGCAAGTGAGGGGCCTGGCGGTAAAGCTTTAGTGAAATTCCCAGCCTTTACCCCTTCCTGAAGTCCTCCTGCTAGAACAATTATTCTGAGAAATTTAGGACAGAGCCTGGAGCTTTGGTTCTTATTTTATTCTTGCCAGTCACACTTTTTAGTGAAAATAGTCCCATATCTCAGCCAGCTGGTTGGGGTTCTCCCCTCATAAACACCGATTCATGCTGTCTTCATTCCTATGCTCACTAGTTTGTAAACCTGCCTGTGCCTGTATTATTACTGAGTTTGCCTTATGGAGATTATGCCAGTTTCCCAGATTCGTCCTGGCTTCTTAATCCTATGTTGTCAACATACTTTAAACTTGAAGGCACCCCTACTTAAAAGCTGCAAACTTTTGGATTAAAATTATATTGTAGTACTTCTTGAGCTAAATGATTTGCAATTCTATCTACATATGATCAGGGGTTAACTCTGGAAATTTAAACTGTTTATAAACTGTTTACACCTACAACATAAGTCTGAAAAAAATCACCTGGCAGGTCTTAAACCAGCATGCTGCTCCCTATAAGATGCTTCTGGCAGATGCCACTCATTAACCAACTCTTCTTCCCAATGGTTCTAAATGCAGTTTTAAAACTAAGGCTCCTGCAATTATATGCTAAATGTTAATATTTTTATATTCTGGGGAATTTTTATAAAGTTTAAATAATTTTATCTTATCTATTTTACTTTGTAGCATATATCTTTGTCAGTATTATGGAAAAGCAAATATCAATTTGAGCTTTTACTCCATGCTTGATGATATACTGAAGTTTAGAGAAGTAAAAACATAAGAGACATCCAATTAGTAATTGGTCTCAGAGTCTCGGTGCTTATCATCCCATCGCCTTACCCTCTTTCCTCTCAAGCTTGCTTTGGAAGAATCACTCAATCTCCACTCTTTCTTTAGGTAAAACACACACACACACACACACACACACACACACACTGATTCTCATTCATGGATATATATATATATATATATATATATATATATATATATGCCTAAGCAACTGGCAGGGCAGATGTTCAACACATAGTCATGGAAACATGGAACAGACTGATGAATCTCAGAAGGAATGGGGGGAGAAGGGAGGGCCGGAAGAGATTAACCAAAGATCTTATATGCATACTAGAGGCCCAGTGCACAGATACATGCACAGGTGGGGTCCTTCGGCCTGGCCTGCGGGGATCAGGCCGAAACTGGCTCTCCAATATACCTCGAGGGATCCCAGATTGCAAGAGGGTGCAGGCCAGGCCGAGGGACCCCAGCAGTGCACAAATCCGTGCACTGGACCTCTAGATGATAGATAAAAACAAGAGGTGGTAGATATATACAATAGATTTTTAGCCATAAAAGAAAGAATGACATCTTGCCATTTGTAACAACATGGATGGACATAGAGAATATCATGCTAAGTAAAATAAGTCAACCAATAGAGACAAATACTGTATGATTTCACTTATATGTAGAATCTAGAAAATAAAACAAACACATATAGAAACAAATATATAGATAAAGAGAACAAACTGCTTGTTGCCACATAAAGGGGTAGGGAGTGAACAAAAAAACTACTTGTTATAAAATAGTCAGAGGGATATAATATATGGCATAGGAATTATCTACACTAATAAATGAGAAACATGGTAATTGGCGTACGATTGCTACCCTTTTCATTGGCTAATCAGCGAGATATGCAAATTAACTGTCAGCCAAGATGGTGACTGGCAGCCAGGCAGCTTGAAACTAACATGAGGCTTGGTTGCCTCAGTGACGGAGGACTCCAACGTTCCCCGCCTGGCCTGCGGCTGCAGGCCTCTGAGCCTGCAGTTTAAGAAACTCTGTAACAAATACCACCGGACTTCAGCCAGCAGATTCGCAACATTGTAAGCAAAGGCCAGAAACCTACTTTCAGCCGAGGCCTAAGAGCTGGAGCCAAGCCTCAAAGCTAAAGCTGGCCCAGAATAAAAAAAAGAAAAAAAGAAAAAAAAGGAGCTGTTGGGAGCTTCAGTCACTCCCAGCCTGAAAACAGCCCTCAGCCCCTCACCCAGAATGGCCAGGCACCCCAGTGGAAACCCCCACCCTGAAGGGTGTGTGACCAGCTGCAAACAGCCATCATCCCCTCACCCAGGCTGGCCAGGCACTCCAGTGGGGACCCCCACCCTGATCCAGGACACCCTTGAGGGCAAACCAGCCAACCCCCACCCATGCACCAGGCCTCTACCCTATATAGTAAAAGGGTAATATGCCTCCCAGCACCGGGATCAGCGTGACAGGGGGCAGCACCCAAACCCCCTGATCGCCCTGCGGCTCTGTGTGTGACAGGGGGCGGGGCCACAACCTCCCTATCAGCCCTGCTCTGTTCTTGACAGGGGAAGGCGCCCCAACCCCCTGATCAGCCCTGCTCTGTGCCTGATAGAGGGGAGCTCCCCAACCCCCCCCCCCCACGGGCCCTGCTCTGTGTGTGACAGGGTAGAGCCATAACCTCCCCATTGGCCCTGCCCTGAGTGTGAGAGTGGCGGAGCCCCAACCCCCTGATAGGCCCTGCTCTGTGGGTGATAGAGGGCGGTGCCCCACCCCCTGATGGGCCCTGCTCTGTGTGTGATGGGGGGCAGTGCCCCAACCCCCTGATTGGCCCTGCTCTTTTCGTGACAGAGGGTGGCACCGCAACCTCCCCATCGACCCTGCCTTGAGTGTGACAGGGGGCGGTGCCCCAACCCCCAATCGGCCCTACCCTGAGCATGACTGAGGGTGGCATCACAACCTCCCAATCTCCCGGCTCTGTGCATGACAGGGGGCGGTGCCCCAACTCCCCAATCGGCCCTGCTCTGAGCCCGACCAGGGGCTGCACATAGAGATTGGGCCTGCCCTCTGCCACCCGGGAGCAGGCCTGAGCCAGCAGGTCGTTATCTCCTGAGGGGTCCCAGACTGTGAGAGGGCACAGGCCGGGCTGAGGGACCTCCCCTCCCCCCGAGTGCACAAATTTTTGTGCACTGGGCCTCTAGTCTATAATAATAAAAGTGTAATATGCTAATTAGGCCAGACAGCCAAAGGACCTTCTGGACAACCTTCCGGATGAAGCTGGGGCTACAAGGGCCAAGGCAAGCCACTGCAGCTGCGAGGGCTGAGCTTCTTGCATGAGTTTCATGCATTGGCCCTTTAGTAGTCAATAATATCCTAATAGTAGTATATGGTGACAGGTACTAGATATAACGGTGATCACTTTCTAAGGTATATAAATGTCAAATAATTATGTTGTATACATGAAACATATAATATAATTTGTAAACTTGGATTTTAAAACAAACTTAAAACTTTAGAAATAGAAAACAGAAAACGGAAGCCACCAGATGCAAACTGTCCACAGTGGACTTGGGCACATCAGCTTCTTTTTGTCTCCTTAGTTGTGAATAATGTTTCCTCATTTCTAGACAACATTGTATTATTAGTTATTGTGTATTTCTTCTCTATGGTCATCATATGCTCATGATTTCCTTGTGTTTTATCATTTTGACAGGTCAAGTCTCAACCATTATTAAAACAAAACAAAAGATAACAAGAATGGAGATATAAGAATATGTGCTCAGAAGTCAGAAAATCTGGATTTAAATCCATGTTCCACCATTGGGCAACTGACCTGACCTTGACAGTTTTCTGAGCCCACCTGTATCTGTTTCCTCATCTGTAAATGAAATGATATATATGGTTTAGAATACTGCCTATGCCTATGGTTAACAGTACGTTAATTATTGTAGTTACTTTTCTTATTACCCAGCACATGTTAAACACCCAGTGAATGTTGTTTATGGTGTTGTTGCCATCCTCCTGATCCAGATGCCCTCATATAGTTGGTGTAATTTGTAATAATAAAAGCGTAATATGCTAATTAGACCAGACATCCTTCTGGATGACCTACCAGATGAAGCCAGGGCTGAGAGGGAAGCCCGGGTCCCGGGTGCCAGAGGGAAGTCGGTGCTGGCAGCCGGGTGAAGAAAGGCCTACTCTTGCATGAGTTTTGTGCATCAGGCCTCTAGTTTGGAAATAAAAGTTTATTCATCTTCCTCTTCAATAGCATATTCCTGTCTCTTCCCATGCCACTTCACACACTTGGTTTCTGTCCTTTGGTGATACTGGCGCTTACTGAGGATGCTTATTTTAATATTTCTAAAGCATTTTAACAGTGGAGTAAATACTCACTACATGCAAATTATTATTTGTGTTTTTATTAGTATTAATATCAGCAGGCTTTGCTACCTCTTGTCTTCCTCTGTTGTATGCCATTCTCTCTCCTCAGAACACCTACCGTTAACATTATGCTGACTTCAATTCTGATAGGCTCCCTCACAGAAAAAGTGCTTTTATATTTTCTTTAAAAATAAAAGGAGAGGAAATATGATCTGTTAAGAAAGTACCATTTCCTGCTGATTTTTGGCTTTACTGCTCTTTTTATTTTATTTTTTCAGTTCTATTGAGAAATAATTGACAAATAACTGTGTGAATTTAAATTGTACAATGTGATGATTTGATATCTGTATATTGTGAAATGATTATCCCAATAAGGTTCATTAACACATCAATCACCTCACATCATTACTTTTGTTGCCTCTATGACTGGTTCATCCCTCCCTCCTTCATTTGCCTGATTCACTGAATTCCTAAGGATCCCTCAGGACTTGACTCAGGTGGAGCCTTCCTTCTCACTCTCCCAGTGGCTGAGAGGTGGCCCTCTCAGTACACCTGAATCATCTGGTGTTAAACTGTCAAGTATACTCAGTACATCGACTGTACATCCTTGACTTCATGCTGACTGAAGAAAAAGCACTGGGTTTTTATCATCTTTACATCAACTGCCTCAAAAACAGTGTCTGACAGTGTTTTCTATACTATTGCTTATAGACTGAACTAGATAATATTTTGGAATTATGATGGATGAATAAGTGAATTGTTTGTGAGTTGGAAAGAACCCCAAAGGGGTTGAATATATAGCAGAAATGAAGAGAAAAGAAATGCTTCCATTTTTAAAGTTTCCATTCACCTTTTACTCTGAATTTTTCTGGGCCTGACAGTCTCACGGTGACCACCAGGAATCCCAAGCAAATTAAATTTCCATTAAGCCACACACAGTGTTTGTGAAGATTACGCCTGCTTTCTCAGAACTTAGAAGTGGTAAAAGGTATTTGTTCTCAATAGCAGCAAATACTCTTTGCAGTGTAATAACCTCACTTTGTGGTTTGCCACTTGGGATTTTATGCTGTTATGTGAACTCTTCATTATCTGTTTTCCGATTTAAAGGCTCATAAGGACACCTATTTGTTGGGAAACACTAAATTGAATAGAATATAATTGTTTTCTCATTCTGCCAGGTTCTCTCCGGGATTTTAAATTAGGTCTATGATATCAACCTAGGGTAGAGAAGGGAAGCAATTATTCTGATAGTCCAGATTGAGAAAGTATAGCAGAAAAAAAAGCCAGCTGTGCATTATGAATGAACTCAAATTCCACTGAAGAGCTCCAAGTAATCAATTAGAAGGAAAAATTTCATAAGTGGGTTTTTATAGCTGCTATCTTCTAATGGAGAGAATCTAGTGCTATGAGGGCCTGTAATTTTGAGTTACAGTTGGGAAGCCAAGCTGCCTCTCTCTTTTTCTCCCTGATAAAACTTTTTCTAAGGAATATTTTCTTTCTTTTTCTTTCTACGTATGTTTTAAATATATAAATCCTGAGAAATTTTATTCAACTAATAAAAAATAAACATGGAATCTTAGACATTATTTCCAATGATTATCCCCTCATCTATTTCATGCAAAGATTGCTTCTACCAATAGCTACACAGTGAGGTCTTTGGTGATGTCTTACCAAATCTGACTTTGATGGACTAGAACTTCTGGGAGGTTAAAAAAAATACCCAATGTGGTGATTTTTTCTTAAATTTGAAGTTTCGGTTAACAAAGTGATGGTGTAGTGAAGGAAGACTTTTTTGTGGTAACTCTCTTACAGTTGTGTTAAAAATACACAGGAAAAGAAAATGACAATGGGTCTCTCCTGACAAAAGAATAAAGTATTTCTTCCTACTTGGGAAAGATAGGTGAGAGCCTAGCACATGTCGCTGTGAGAGTGTACTTGCTGACGAATAAGCTCATCCTTTATTGATGGTAAATTCTGAGCTGCCTTTTATGGCTGAAGAACTTCCTGCCTGTTAGCTTGTTACTTGTCCTAGATTCTTGCTGCTGTATCCTTTTCATAGGGAAATATTTATCTTGCACTAAGGAAAAACCGTATGGTTAAGTCTGACATTTAACCTGTACATCAATTATTCTGTGAATATTATTGGGTAGAATCTGATATTGCTCATAAATGTGTCATTTTATTTTATGAATTGTTGTTAATCTCACTATTGACAGAAATGTGTTCATATATTCATTTCTTGCGAGAAGAGGGGTTAGATTTGAAATAGGGTAACTAATTAATAGATACAATAATTTTGTAGGTCTGATGGTAAAAACATGGATACAATTTTAATATGCAATATATTCCATTACTCTAATTTTTTAAACAATCTAAAATTAATTTTAAATATATGCAATATATGTATTAATAATAAATTGAATTAGATTTTTTATTTTGAAGAGATAAAATATTATGATTTATTATTAAAAATAATCAGTATGGTATCCTATTAATAAAAGGGTAATATACAAATTGTCACCTCAATTGGGAGTTCAACTGGAGTTTGACCAGGGGGTGGGGCCAACCTGCCAACCACCCGGGACCTCTCTCCCATGCCTACCCGACTCCTGATCGGCCCCACACACCCCAATTGGGGCAGGGCTGGCTGGCCAACCTCTCGCATCCCCTCTCCTCAGTGGACTCAGCCCAATTGGCCCTGATCTGGGCAGGCCGGCTGGACCTCACCTGTGCATGAATTTGTGCACCAGGCCTCTAGTATTAGAAATAATGTAAGTTTCACTGCAAACACTTGGCTATTAATCCAGCTCTTTCAGGTGACTTTTCATTCTGAGCCTTGTTTTTCTTAATGTAAACTGGAAATACCTATTATACAATAGTCTGTATCACGGGGGTGTGGTATGAACCAAATTAAAATTCTGGCAAAAGCATATGTGTATGAGGTCATTATTTCAAATAATAATAATAAAGTAGAAAAGTAGATAACTGATTTAAAGAATAGCAGTTATATTTTCAGGACACAACATTAAGCAACAGCTGTAACAAGATTAGATCTTAAATGAAGTCTGAAATCACCTGATATCCTGTTTGAATAGCTGCAGCAATCCTGAGAAAGAAGAACAAAGTAGGCAGGATCTCAATTCCAGATATCAAGCTGTATTACAAAGCCATTGTTCTCAAAACAGCCTGGTACTGGCACAAGAACAGACATATAGATCAATGGAATACAATAGAGAACCCAGAAATTGACCCAAACCACTATGCTCAATTAATATTTGACAAAGGAGGCAAGAACACACAATAGAGTCAAGACAGTCTCTTCAATAAATGGTGTTAGGAAAATTAGACAGATACATGCAAAAAAATGAAACTAGACCATCAACTTACACTATACACAAAAATAAACTCAAAATGGGTAAGTGACTTAAACATAAGATGGGGAACAATGAAAATATTAGAGGAATCCACAGGCAGCAAAATCTCAGACATATGCTGAAGCAATATCTTCACTGATACAGCTCCTAGGGTAATGGAGACTAAGGAGAAAATAAACAAATGGGACTACATCAAGATAAAAAGCTTCTGTACAGCAAAAGAAACCATCAACAAAGCAACAAAAAAGCCCACTGCATGGGAGAACATATTTTCCAATGTTATCACCGATAAGAGTTTAATCTCCAAAATTTCAGGGAACTCATACAATTTAACAAAAGGAAGATAAACAACCCAATCAAAAAATGGGCAACGGGCCTAAATAGATACTTTTTGAAAGAGGACATAAGGAAGGCTAAGAGACATATGAAAACATGCTCAAAGTCACTAATCATCTGAGAGATGCAAATCAAAATGACAATGCAGTACCATCTCACACCTGTCAGAATGGCTATCATCAACAAATCAACAAATGACAACTCTCACGTTTTTATTATGACCATCCACTTAGCATCTGTGGTTTCTATAGTTTACTTCCCTTTATTGATGAATCAAATTGATACTGAAGGAACAAATGTTCCTACTGTCCTCTTATGGATTCCTCAAGCTTTATACTTCTTTAATGATAAAGTCAGCTCTTAGAATACATCTATACCAAAGTGGCTGTATTATTTTTCTTTTTTCTCAAATGCCACTGTGATTAACAACCTGTTAATAAATTTGGAATTACCTGGGAATAAATAAAAGGATAGATGAGAATTCAATCAGATTTAATCAAGTTATAAGGTCTTCCTTATGATTTTTTATATAATTGGTGATCAAGCAAATTATTGTAAAAAAATGAAGATGAAACACAGCACTTGGAGCCATGTTTATTACCTAAGGGAGGCATTCTTGTTCAGTTCAGTGTGGAAACTTATAACTGAAGCTGTAGAGTATTGCATTTCCCATTGGTATTCGTTTTCATTCTAGCTTAGTGAAAACATAAGCATTCAGTTTGCAATAAAAGTATGCTACATTTTTATAATTTTGGTTTAATAATTTGGTTTAATTATAAAAATATAAATAAAACACTAAAAATGTTTCTTTTTTATCTTTTGCCTATCTACATGAACCAGGCTTACATTATTTTAACCTACCTTTCATTGTTCCATGTTCTGAGTGATTTCTATATTTTACCTTTTAAAAAATGTCTTTTCACTCTTACAGACATGAAATGAAACTCATAAATTATACACATACATACATATTTATAGTAAATATATTTGTCCTATGTACATATGTATGTATTTATCAAAAAATATGTAATAAATATGTTCCATGACAACTATGATAATGCTGTATTAGCTAGTTGAGCCACTTTCTGTGTTGCTCTATGGGCATACACAGTAACACAAATTGAAATAGAATGCAACTTGTCCCCTATTGGCAGAGTTACCCCAAAGGAATGGAAAGATTAGTAATTATCCCAGCTGTTGTAATACCAAGCTGTTCAAAACCAACTCATATTTGATACCAACTAAAAGCACTGTGCCTAATTAAAATATGGCATGATTGAAGAAATAAAGTATACTAAAACCTTTTAAAAAAAACTACCTAATTTTAACACTTATTAAGAAACTCTTTATTTAAAACTCTGTGAGCTCCAAACAACCAACCAAGATGGCTGAGTAGGTAAATGCAGTACTCGCATCCTCCCACAACCACATCAAAAATACAACAAAACTACAGAAAAACCATCATTCAGAACCACCTGAAATCTAGCTGAATGAAGGTCCTACAACTAAAGATGTAAATAAGAAGCCCCATCCAGACTGGTCGGAAGACAGAGATTCAAGACAAGCTGGTCCCACACCAATGAGTGGTGGGAAAAAATCAGGAGGGATATCTAGGCTGCAGAGCTCACCTCTGAGGAGCAGGCATCCAAGCCCCCACACAAGGCCCCCAAACCTGGGATTCCAGTGCCAGAAAGAGAAACTCTCATAACTTCTGGCTGTGAAAATCAGCAGGTAATAGTGGCTGAGTGAGATGGAGGCTGCTGGAGTCCCAGGCAGTTCCTCTTAAAGGGCCCTATTCAGACTCATTCTCTCTGAGTTCCAGGGCTGGGGCAGCAGCTTGAAAGGGACCAGGGACATACAAGTAGGACCTGAACTATCTGGCATCAGGGAGAGAGCTGGTGGGTAGCTTTCTTCCATACAGACGTGCTGGCAGAGGTCATTGTTCCTTTGCTGAGCCCTCCTGGCATAGAACTTGCAGGGGTCACCATATATGAGTATCCATTAACCTAGATATTACTGTTTCCCAGGCTTGGTGATTCCCTGATACCCCACTCAACTTTTATGCCCATCCAAGTTGTTTTCAGTGGCGTGGCTCCTGCTTCAGACTTTTCTAAAGTCTCTCAAATAAGCAGCATCTGGCAGGTGACTTTATAGCTCATTCTGGGTGTCAATGGGAAGAACACAGGTGACCACTGACCTTGTCCCACACCTCCTGTGCACCCAATGAAATCTTCAGGCCACATTGAAGCATCACCCAACCACCCATACAAGCAACATACTCAACAGGAGGGTTCAGCTGGCACCAGAGCCTCTTGAAGTAAGTCCAGTTTCATGGAGTGGACCCCTACACAGCTGACCCTTCATTGTCATCACAGCCAGTCTTCACAGCCAATTGACCTCGGGGTAAATCTCTCCCATTGATGTGCCAATAGCAATCAAGGCCCAACTACAATAGGAGGGTTTACACAGCTCACATGGTGGGAGGGGGGCACATCACCCAGTTCAGGTGAATGGGGAGACTGTGCCACTGAATCCTACAAGACACCTACTATATTAGGCCACTTCATCACTTGTCTTGTCAATTCTTCACAAATTTATTGTTTCCTTGTCCAAAAGGCATAAAAGATGCCTGTTTTGGTTACTTCTTTTAGCCACTTATTTTTTAATATGTTTTTATTAACTTTTAGAGATAAAGGAAGTGAGAGAGAGAGAGAGAGAATGATAGAGACATGTAATCCACTGGCTATCTACTGCACACCCCCTACTGTGGATTGAGGCCCTAACCTGGGCCTGTGCCCTGATGGTAATCAAACCAGTGACCTCTCGGTTCTTGGGTCGACACTCAACCAATGAGCCATGTCAGCTGGACAGGCTTTTATTTTTATAAGGTCTCATACATATGATATTAGTATTTCTCCTATTAATCTGTTTTATGTCAATTTAATTAACAGATTAACCAAAGCATCTAGAAGGAAAGAAAGGAAAGGTTTTTCTCCCGGTGAGGGGAATGTATATGTGTATTTGTGTTATGTGACTTTGTGTGTGTGTGTGTGTGTGTGTTTTCAACCATGTAACTCTGACTTCCAATCCTAGATTACAAAAATTTTACTTCAAAGGTTGGGAAAAGAGATTTAGAACAGATTGTAATAAATTAATTGCCTTCTAGTTTGTTCACTTCTAAACTATGGAATTTTTAAATAATCTTGTTCCTGGTGGGGAAGTGGAGATATTATTGAAAAGTGATAATTTAATAAAAATTGCTTTTGATATGAATGTTTTATTTTCTTAAAGTATTACAGATTATGAGATCCAAAGCTACACCTTACATATGTCTTTTACATTTCTGTTACATACAATACTGAGCACATAATAGGCTCATATTTAATTAATTAATAAGTTGCCTGTATTAATAGTAGAGAATTATAAATGGAAGACTCATATGTTCAATATTTTGCCAATGATGGATGAAGGCTTCAAAAGAGTGTGGACAATATTCCTTGAACAATCAAAGTTTACAACTAATTGAAAGCATAAATTTGTGTGCTTGCATATAATTGAAGTTAATCCAATAAAATTAGGACAATTCATGTTCACCTTGGGCCCAATAATTGCATCTTATGAATGGCAGTATAAATTTTGGATTCTAAATTTAATATAAAGATAAAGATTTATAATTTAATTTTAATAGAAGAGTCACTATTATCTAGATGATTATTTCCTGGAAAATGACACTCATTGGGCTGGTGTCCTCTGGAATCAGAGTCCGGAGCCTAGAAACACTTGGCCTGCATTTGAATTCCAATGCTGTCACTTACTATAGGACCTTGGGTTGGGTAAGTCTCCTACACTCTCATTGCCTCAGTTTCCACTCCATAAATGGGAATAATAATAGTACCTGCCTCTTAGGGTAGTTGTGAGAATTAATGGATTGATTGATGGATAAGTGAATTAATACATGCATATGCTAAGTGTATAGAGTTGAATCTGGCACACATTAAAGGATCAAAAATGTTATTTGTAAAGATGATTATTGTACTCATTTCCTGTTGCTCCTGTAAAAAATCATCACAAAGTGAGAAGCTTAAAACAAAAACTTCATTATGTTACTATTTTACTGTAATACCTTTTTGTACTTTTTAATCTATGTGCATGCTAGAAGTTGGATATAGGTCTCACTAGACCAAAATTAAGGGGTCATCAGACAATGTTCCTTTCTGCTGGCTCTGGAGGGCGATTATTAGTTTGCTCTTTTGTGTTATTGGCTTTCACGTCCTTGTGTTGGAGGACTTAGGTCTCTGTGTTCTTGTTGGCTCTGAGCAAAAGGCCATTTCCAGTTTCTGAAATTGCTGCATTTCTTGGCTCATTGTCCCCTTCCTCCACCTTCAAAGTCAATAAAGGCAGGTCATGTCCTTGTCCAGTGGCATCTCTCTGATCCTTCTTTCATGTTTGTATATTTCAGCCAGAAAAGGATCTTCTTTTAATGATTCATAGAATTACATTGGGCCCACCTGATAATCCAGGAATATCTTCCCATCTGAGTCCTTACCCTTCACCACATCGGCAAAATTCCATTGGTCATTTAAGGTAACATATTCCCTGGTTCTGAGGACTGTGGCATGGAAATCTTTCTAGGGCAGAGGGGTCATTATTCTGTTTACTGCAGGAATGATGAACTTGCAGTTGATGGCAAGAAGGAAGAGACAGAAATAATTACATTTGTCAGGTGATCTGTGGAGTTATTTTTCAGTTTTTTTAAGTATTTCAAAGTGAAGAGGAGGAAGTGACCAATTACCCTAGAACCTCTGCCTAATACTCTGCCAGAACATTATTTTTGTGATAATGTTATTGTTATTGCATTATTGTTGTTTAATATAATAAACAACAAAAAAGGGTCCATAGGAGGGCTGATAGTTGTTGTCATATAAGATTGGTCAATAAAACAATGAAATCTCATTCTTTAATGAAAGATTATTTGCTCTTAATATGCCACATTGCGTTTTGCCTTTCCAAAAGGGCTCCAGTATTTCCAAATCTTATTCAGCTATGAAAATGTTATTTTTAATTATTTCCCTAGAGGCCTTGTATTAACCTTGGAAAGTAATGGTCTAGTCACTTGGAATTCTTGCAACATACTTGGCCAGCAGTGTGGACAAAGCCTCTTATTGCTTAGGAGGGAGAATTGCAAGGAGACTTTACTCTTGCCCTTATCAGTAACATCCTCTTGAGAATTTATTTTTCTTTCAAAAGATAGAAAACATTTTTCATGGTTCAGTGTATTTGAAAGTATTTGTATGACTGGACATGGCCAAAACCTCGTTCATTGGCTAAATAATAACAATTTCTATGATGTCTAGTACTTATTTCTGTTTAATATGTTCCAGGCACTATGCTAAGGAGTTTGTAAATATTACTACATTTAATCCTCATGACAACACTTATGTGGTAGATGAAATACTTACAAAGAAATTGAGATGAGTAGAGTTAATGTAGTAAATATGGGGTTTGAAAATTAAACCTCGGGTATGTTACTTCATTGCATGTCCTCTTATTTACTATGCTCTACTGCCACTGTAAGTGGGGTTATAGATGTAAACCAAAAGGCTACAGTAAGTTTAAAGGCAGTTTTTCATTTTGAAATGAACAATCTAAGGGTAAGGAGCATATGTAGATGCACACTAAATATGCCAATCATTGCTTCTCCAAACATGTTCTTTTCCATGATGATCTCTCTCATTCCCCAAAGCTGACTTTCTTGTACAGTTCTTTGTCTCCCTCTATACTCTGATCTCCATGGAAATAATTAGACCAATTATAAAAATCTTGGCCCCAACATGACCTATGAACTTGTTTGAGCCACATAGACTCTATCTTGAGACTCTGAATTGAGTCACTCAGGAACTGCATTACATTAAGGGATCACAGGAAAAGGATCTAGGGAGAGGACCCATGCAGAGTGGAGCTGAGTGCCTCCTGGAACTGGCTTTCAAAGTAGATTTCTTTTCTAAAACTGAAAGGACTGGAACAAACAAACAGTCTTGAGATCAGCTGGAGAAAAAAACAATATTTCCAGAGAGTTGGAGAGGGAGAATGTCCAGTCCTTGTGAAAGAATAGGAGTCCCTATAGATTGCAAAATCTGGACTATTGGTATTTAGGAAGCATGATTCATTGAGCTGGTATTGCTTGATTAAAATATCTTGCAAAGTCTTTGAATTTCCTTTGCTTTGATTTTGTAGTTGCTGAACAACCATCTGATCTAAGTTGTCTTTTCTGCGGAGGCTTCTCTAACAGGTGGATATTGGGCTTTCTGGCTTCCCAGCGAATCCTCACACTGAATTAATAAATCGCCATTCTGATTTATAAATTATCCTGTCATCAGGCAGGTTGGGGGAATTCTCAGGTTTAATCACCTCTAGGTAAACTGATGGCTAAGGACTCTGACCCCTTAAGATGAATGGTCAGATGCAATTCACCACCTTGCAGGCCTAAACTGGCAACCAGGAAGGCACGAAATCATCTGGTTGCTAACTAATTCTTCAGCAAATGTTTGAGGGGTGCTTCCTACATGCTGGGAACTGCTCTGGATGCCAGATACCCTGCAGTAAACAAAGCAGAAAGGAACTTTGGCCTCAGAAAATTGTATATTAGTAAAAGGGGATAGACAGTAATTTATAAAAGTAAAGAAATAGATACATAGATAAACAAATAAATATATATGAAAAGTATCAGGTAGTGAAAGGTGTTATTAAGAACATTAAAATAGGGTAATATGAAAGATGGTAACTGGGTTGACATTTTCTGAGAGAGAAGAGTGAAATAGTTAAAATAATGAACTTCAGATATGGGATCAAATGTATTTTCATTACTTACTAGTGCCTGACCTTAGGCAGTTTTCTCAGCCTCTCTGTGCCTTAGTTCTTCATCTGAAAATGAGGTTGATAACTAAAGCATCTACTTGTTGGTTTGTTATTAGTATTAAATGAGTTAATTTACGTAAAACATTTAGAATGGTGCTGAATAAATATAAAAGTGCCGATTGCTATTGTTGTTCCTTTGTTTTTAACCCTCACCTGAGGAGATGTTATCATAGATTTTAGAGAGGAAGGATGGGGGAGAGAGAGTGAGAGAAAAACATCAATGTGAGTGAGGAACATTGTTTGCCTTCCGTGAGCACCGACAAGTGGTCAAACACACAACCTGGGTATGTGCTCTGACCGGGAATCGAACTCACCACATTTTGACGTGTGGAGATGATACTCCAACCAGCAGAGAACCATATGAATTAGGCAGGACATTGCAAGCAGAAAATAAAACTTTTTTCAAAAGCTGAACGGTAAAATGCACTGGCCATGTAAAGGATTAAACTGGGTGGCTTGAGTGTAGAAGTCACATGGTAAGCATAGCTGGGTCAAAAGGGGCTACTAACCAGTGCAAGGTATTTTCTTTGAAAAAAAATGATACGGTGTTGCTTGGAGACTAGATAAAAGGGTGTGGAATGAGAATAAAAGCAAAAACACCAGTGAGGAGACTATGGCAATAAGCAGGTGGGAGGATGTATTACACCCACTTCAAAACAACATGCGTAGGTAACTTTACATCAAGCACCTCCACATGTTTGTCCTTACATATTTAGCAGCGAAAAAGGAAAAACAGAAACAGATCAAATCTTTGCCCTCATGGAGCATTCATTACAATAAATCTTAACTTTGGGCAAGAAGGCTTTCCCTTGAGTATAATCACCCCTTATCCTGAGGCTCATCCAAAAACAAGCAAGTGATATTTGTGGTAGGCACAGAGAGGCCTTAGTTGTAATTTATATCTCTAAGATGCTTATGGCCTATTGATGTTGTTCTTCCTGATCTTTCACCATCGCTTCCATCAGTAAAGTGGTTGCTAAGGTAGGGACCAGTTTAGGATTTTTGTCACACCAATCACTCTGGTAATGTGTCAGGATGCAGGCAGCTATGTCTGGATGGAGAATCGGCTCTGTGTACTGTTAATATAAGACAGGAATCAATAGGCTTTCTACTCCACGGCTCCTTGGGTCTTCGTGTGTGCTCCAGGTACAATTTGCATAGATTTGTTAGCAAGCCTTCTCACCAAACAAGGGCGAACGGGCGTAGATTTCTCTGGGTCTGTTTAACAGAGCGAATGTTATTTTGCTTTTTACTTATTAAATGATGAAACCCGGAACCTAGTCTCATTCCACTGACCATTTGAATATTGTTCTGACATCTAAAACCAGCTTTTTCAAACTCTTGGCGAGATCTATTTAGATCCCATGAAGTGATAACTCGAACTGCTTATGCAGCTCTGGTGGTTGTCTTTCTACTAACACCAGGGGGGAAGGAGGGAGGTGTGCATTTACTATTTTCCCTCTTAAATAACTAATTCATAAAATAATTTAATGTAGTCTATTTTTATACCATTAAATATTTCTGGAGATTGTTGCCCTATTAGATGTAACTTTTCAAGATTCTAATCATGTTCCTAAAGATTTGTTTAAATAGATTTTATTACATAAGAACAGAATGCATCTTAAACAAAATCCTTTCTTCTCTGGGGAGATGTGGCCTAAGCTGGAGAATGCTGACACTACCTTGTCTTCCTGAATTCTCTTCTTCATACAGATTTTACAGGTTTTAACATACACCATCAGAGAAATTAATTTAATCACCTCCCTTTGAAGTTTCTTTAAAAGGTAGTTAGTGCTGTTAAGAACTAATTCTTACTGATGCAGTACACGACCTTATTCTGATAAGTAGGAGTAGACATAAAAAATACTTGTTAGAGCATGAAGCTAGGTAGGTAGTATTCAAAGAAAGAAAGAAAAAATGCTGAAATCAAGTGAGGATAAGAGAAAGCAACCCTTGCCTTCTTTATCATGAGAATGGTTTTCATTTCCCCAAATGGTGGCTCTCCTGTATTCACTCAACCTGTGCAGTCCACAGCCTCGGGCTGAGCAATGCAATGACTTTCGCTGTTACTGAACAAGAATTCCAACTTAGATGAAATTGATCATTCCCTGCATCTATGATGGCCAATGCTCTCTCTAAACTGCAGTTAATTCTTCAGAAAAACAAACGTAAAGTCCAAAAGCAAAACATTGGAATAAATTGTCACTATTGTGGGCAGCTGAGAGACAACAAGCAGAACAGTGGAGGAAAGTGTACAGTGTGTGAAGCAGAGAAGAAATTGGCGCCTACACATATTTAAGTCATATCGCCCTTTGTGACTTGCCAGCAGGAATGACCTAGGTGGACCCCTGCCACCTGCACTAAATGCTATTGAACAGTGAGGGAAGCTCAGAGATGCTTTAACAAAGCATGTAAATCTCTGGGCAAATGCTTTGCCCATAGGTCAAATCTATCCTGCAGCCCATATCTTTAAGCCTCTGTAGACTGTTTACTGTTGTCCAAGCAAATGGATAAGAGGAGACAAATGTGCTTTGCTGTCTTAAGGCATGCAGGCCTGTGTACATTTGTCCGTACACATGCAGACACACACATGCATGCACATCATAGCACCAGATGGTGCTGCCTATTGACCTTTGAAACATCCAGCTACTAAAATGCTATGTGCTTATTTTAGGCTTAAGACTCATCTGCTTGACTTCTAATGAGAACTATTATCATACTCAAAGGTCTGTTTTAACTTCTGGTTTGATTCTGAGCCCAGTTTTCCAAGTTTGCTGCCACCTGAATGTCATAACTAGTCTGAAAACTTTCTTTGTGGAAGCAATTCTGCTTACACCCAAAGAGGCAGTAAAATATGGCTCTGATTTTACTCTTCCTGCCACCCTTCTGAAGCACACGCATTTAGCTACATGAATTACAACTTCAGATTCATATCAGACGCTGAGATGACCACAGCACGGCTGTGAGGTGTTGGCTCTCTGAGAGTCAGAAAAGACTCATGGAATCTCAGAGGTGGTAGGCAGCAACTTTACTGGGTAGTGTAGCTGGGCCAAGGGAATATGATATGTTGATAATTTTCAGCTATGACTAGGTCAGCATGACAATATGGCAGCTGTGAGAGAACTGTATATTATATCTTCATAAAATCCTTGGCCTTTCTTTATATAAATTCTTGATATGTCATCAAAAGCATCCATTTATTACTGCTGTCATCTGGCCAAGCTTGTAGAATTAGGAAAATACTTTCTGTTATTCTGGCTTGCATGAACAGTGTTGAATTCTCTGCTGACTATGCTTGTGGATAACAAGTCCCTAGGATTGGGAGGACTCCCAGAGCTTGGGTTACTCTCTCTACATACATCAGTACAGGGGCACTGAGCAATCAGTTTCTGCAGATATTGTAGTTAATGAGAAACCTAGATTACTCTGGTTCGGTCCTCCTTGCTGCTCCGCCTAAGAATTTGCAGATAAAATACAAAAAAAAAAAATGTGAGTCCAGGCAATTGCACATGCTTTGAGGACACTCCAAATGAGCCACCTTTGAAGTCTGAGGGCTTTAAAACAGAAAGGAAATTTACCCTTGTTTTATATTGCCACTCTACATTGTCCAATCCAGTTTTCCTAGTCTGCCTCATCCTTTCCTCTTGTTTCCCGCTTTCTTGCTGACCACTCCTCCCTTAGAAAGGAGATGCAGAGAATGATAGAAAAAACTCCACCTTTAGAACCAAGATTAGAGTCATGACAAGGCAAATCTGAGTCAAAAAGGAAATGGAGGCTCATGCCATTCATCGATTATAAATTATTCCAAGTCTTGAATTCAGTTACTCAGCAAATATTTACAGGACATTTAATAAGAATTGGGAATAACAAAAGAGTGAAACCCTGACTTATTGGCCACTCGTAGGTGTGCAGAGCTTACAGTGTGCAAGGACTCTGACAGGTGCTCTATGACAGAGATATAGACAAGCACTGCTCTGGCTTTGGCTGGACTTACATTGAGAGAGGCATTGCGGTAGGAAACATTGGAAGTGTTTGGAGCCATAAGAAGGTGTTTGTCATCTTGGAGAGAGAAAGGCTGACTGGACTATTAGCATGCTTACTAAGCAGCACTAAAGGCCAACTTGGTGTACATCCAGTCTCATGCAGGGTTCGCATTTGATGTGAGAGCAAGCGCATAATTATGTGTTTTTCTGCAATGGTTCTGCTGCCCTGGAACAAACACAGATTAGGTAGAAAATTGGATTTAACCAGGGATTGGACTTTAGCCAAAGTTAACATAACAACATAGAGAAGAGCAAGAGCTGGAATCTAAGTTTGTGTAAACACAGAAACAAAGACAAGAAAAAGATAAGGAATAATAAAAGAGTAGTAGCATCAGTGCATTTAGATCCTTGAAAAAGGGTGTGTGGGGGTGTGTGTCAAAATTGCTGATGTAGTCCGGCAGTGTGGCTCAATGGTTGAGCCTTGATCTATGAACCTGGAGGTCACAGTTCGATTCCTGGTCAGGGCACATGCCTGGTTGCAGACTCCATCCCCAGTGGGGGTCATACAGGAGGCAGCCAATCAATGATTCTGTCTCATCATTGATATTTCTATCTCTCTATTCCCTCTCCCTTCCTCTCTGAAATCAATTGAAATATATTTTTAAATATGATGCAGCACTCAAACATTAAAAAACAACAACTTGCTGGTGTAGTGATACTCAGAGGAAAAAGCGGGAGAGTTGGAAGATGTATTTTGAGTAAGAATTCATGAAACTGGGGGAATAATTACACATGAAACCAAAAACATCGCCAGGGACTAGGCCATAAAGCCAGGGTGCCCAATCTCCATAAAATTCTCTTCCCTGAGGAAGGATTTATCCAAACCAGTGTTCTTTAAGAACAACGTGATAGTAATATGCAAGACGATGTGAGTGGGGCATAACAAGAAGCTGAGGGAGGTGTGTAAAGACCATTCTGATATCAAAGGTGATTTTTTGGACCAATTGTTTATTAATTTGCACTGTTGTATACCTATCTCATCACCTGAGAAGGACTACCCTGCCTTAATAGTTATTCTCTGAAAAAGGCAGGTAGATTTCTTTCCATGGAGCACCTGCGGCTTGTCTCTCTTGTCGGTTGTTCAAGCACCTTGTGCCAGTTGCTGAGGAGAGAAAGAGGAGAGCACTTCCTGGGTGTGCAATGCCATCTGATACCCGCGGGCTGTATGTCCACTCTAATCAGTAGCCTTGCACATTCCTGGGACTGGGCACTCCTGTACCTGCTCTGACAGCTGGTGGATTTACCCCATTACACCAATGAAGGCCTTTGGAAAGCTGTGTAAATCAAGCCATACAGTTAATGCCCATAGAAAAAATGATACTGAAAGGAGATTTGAAAGTCACCCTTTAATTCAGTAAAATAATTATATTTTGCAAATGGTTGTGCCGTGATATAAATTATAATTTAATTTCAAAGTTAAAGTATAATGTTAGAAAATCATAAACTTTGAAGAAAACTTAGATAATTTATCTCCCAGTTTCTCAGTTCATAGAGATAAAGGCGCACCTTGCTATCTGATCTCAAGTGCCCAGGAGATTCAGATATTGCTTTTGAGGTAAAGTTGTTTGGCGGAAAGGAATCCCCAATTCTTTGTCACTGGCTCTCTGAATCTTAAAAAACTAACACAGTCTTCTTCATAACCCAAATTTGTTTCCATCCAAATTCAGAAGCATGTAAATTTAAAAGATAAAAAAATCTGGCCCTGGCTGATTTGGCTCAGTGGATAGAGTGTTAGGCCCAAGGACTAAGGGTCCCAGATTTGGTTCTGGTCAAGGGCACATACCTCAGTTGCAGGCTAGATCCTTGGACCTGGTTGGGACACATGTGAGAAGCAAACAATCACGTATCTCTCACATCGATGTTTCTCCCTCTCCCTTCCACTCTCTCTAAAAATTAATGGAAAAATATACTTGGGTAAGGATTAACAAACAAAAAACCTATATTTTCTCTGAAGAAACCTAAGATATCACTAAATAGTAATCAAATTTAAGTCATTGAAGGTTCATAAGCAATAATGTTCCTCCCTTGCTCTGGGATCTTGGAAGAGATTTCCCATGTATATATTTTTTAAAAATTGAATTTTGGCTTCTTTATGAAACAGTGGGCATAAAATAAAATAAAAAAGAAAGAACTTTACCAGATGTGACCTGGCTCTCCGTGACATTAGAAAATCTGGCTAGCCTCTGTAGAAAGGTTCCAAGGACTGTAATAAAACTGAGTTTGTGTCGTCCTCCTCCTCAGAATAGTTGTGAAGAATTAGGAACACAAACCCCAGTCAAGAAAGCATTACAGTCTTCTTTAGCCCTTGATTCCACAAGAGTAAACTGATGTAGAAGAAAGAACTGGAAAGGAGAAGCAGGATTATTGAGATAATTCATGACCTAGATATCAGGAGAGCCTTAGGTCCCTGATTTCCAATGTCTGGAATAAATGACAGTAAAGGTAGTAGTGCTGCCAAATAGTGTAGTATCCAATTAACGGAGTATGTTTAATTATATTTCATTTTAAGAAGGAAAATTCAGGAATTTCTTTCATCTCAGATCAGAGGTAGTTATTCTTTTTACCAAAAAGAACAGAAAATAATTAACCATAGCTGAATATAATGAATACGAAAAAAAAAAATAAAAAGGGCTAACACCATGAAGCTACATTTTTTTGAGATCTGACTATATAAAAGAAAAGCATTTCTAGGGGAAGGGGTAGCTAGCAGCAATTACTGGCAAGGATGCGGAGAAAAGGAAATTTTGAGCACTGTTGGTGGAATTGTAAATTGGTGCAATCGCTATGGATAACAATAGTATGGAGATTTCTCAAACAAATTTTTAAAAGCTCCTATATGATCTAATCATTCGACATCTGCGTTTATAACTGAAGGGCACAAAAGCACTATGTTGAAGAGATATTTGCATCCATATCTATGTTCATAGCCACCTTATTTACAATCATCAAGACATAAACACAATCTAAGTGCCCATTTACAGGTCTACGGATGAATGAATAAAGAAGATGCAGTAGATACATGTACATACAAGATACTGTTCAGCCATAGAAAAGGACACATTGCCATTTGTGACACTGATGGATGTTAAAGGCACTGTGCTAAGTGAAATGAGTCAGACAAAGACAAATACTGTACAATATCACTTAAATGTGTAATCTAAAAACAAGCAAACAAACCCATATAAAAAGAGATCAGATTTGTTATTATCCAAAGCTGGTGGGGGGTGGGGGGGGTGAGGGGACTTGGATAAAGGTGGTCAAAAGGCACAAATTTCCAGTTATAAATACTATGAATGTAATGTACAATATGATGACTTTAATTGACATTGCAGTAGATATATTTGAAAGTTGAGAGTAAATCCTAAGAGTTCTCATCAGAAGGATATTTTCCCCGTTTTTGTTATCTATATGAGATGATGAATGTTAACTAAATACTGTGGTAATCATTTCAAAACATACATATGTCACATCATTTTGCTGTACGCCTTAAACTTATACAATGCTATATGTCAATTATATCACAACAAAACTGGAAAAAAGAGCCCATATTTTTTTAAAAAGAAATGACAGAGATAATGGGATTAGTTGACAAGGATAGTAAAACAATTATAAATATGTTCCATGTGATCAAGAAGGTAGAAAAAATCACAAGTTATGGAGAGCTAGAAAAGGTTTTTTTTAAAATGAAACAAAGAAGCAAAAATACTGAAAAATAAAGAAAGGAGAATTCCCCATTAAGCTGCAGAGCAACCTCCAGTGGCCTAATGTATGTGATTAGAGTCCCTGTGCTGGAAGGCCAGAAGCAGTACTTGATGAAATAGTAGCTGAAAATTTTACAAGTTTGACTCACCAGACATTCTCACAGATCCAAGAAGTACAAATAAACTCAAGCACAAGAAAAATAAAACGTATGTTAAATTACCCAATACCAGGGATACCAAATACTTTAAAATAAGCTACATGCAAAAGACACACTGTATAACATGCAGAGAAAAGAATACAAGAATGACAGCAGATACTCCTCGCCAGTAGTTTATACATGTTAGACACACATGAGGCAGCAGGTGGCATGTGGAAAATTCTTTCAATCATCAGATGGGTAAAATATAGGTGGAGAATGAACAGTGCAAACCAGAAGCTTGAGGAGCAACGTCTTGAAAGGGGTGTGTGTGTGTGGGGGGACCACACAAACAAACAAACAAAACATAAAATCTCTCAACCCAGAATTATTTACCCACTAAACATATCTATAATAATAAAAGCATAATATGCTAATTAGACTGGACGTCCTTCCTGACGAAGCTGGAGCTGCGAGGGAAGCCCGGGTCCCGGGTGCCTGCCAGCAGCTGGAAGGAAGCCTGGGAAGGAAGGCTTACTCTTGCACGAATTTTGTGCATTGGGCCTCAGTATTTTAAATAAAGGTAAAGACTTTTTCAGACACCCAAAATTGAAAGAATTCATCACTAGCTGACCTTCACTAGGAGAAATATTAAGAGAGGTCCTTCCAGCAGGGGAAAAAAAAACCCCAAACTATTAGAGAGATGATATTCTGAGCATTAAAAATGGTAAATGTGTCAGCAATTTATAATTGGTTTTGCATTGTTGAAATAGGTACACTTTGATATCACATCTGGATTAATGACAAAAAGCACAGGGTCAGATTCTATATCTTGATATAAATATGATCATGACAGTACTAGAAGTTTATTGGTAGTGAAAGAGAGTGAGTCTAAAAATCTGTGTGACAAAATCAGGCCTGTGAAAATTTATTCCAGTCATCAGATGTGTAAAATATAAGTGAGTGCTCAATTTTTACTAAAAATCATATCAAAATAAATTTTCTTTTAGTCATATGCTTTATATAACACTTTTTACAATTATAAATGTAACATACTTTTTATATAGGGCATATTTTGAAAAAATATTATTTTTTATTTTGATTGAGTTTATTGGGGTGATTTTGGTTAATAAAATTACATAGGTTTCAGGTACTCAACTCTATAATACATCATCTGAATATTGTATTGTGTATTCACCACCCAAACTTAAGTTTCCTTCTCTCACCATTTATTCCCCTTTACCCTCTATTGGCTCACACCACTCCCCTTTCCCTCTGGTAATCACCTTCCTGTTGTCAGGAAAATTATTATAATTGTATTTATAGGGCATATATGTACAGAAAATCTATAAATATCCAGTATATTTTTGTGTGAAGCTGATCATTTTATGTATCCCAACATATAAAATTGGATTTTAGTTTCTTTGACACTTTTTTTCCTTATAAAATATGATACTTCCAGAAGGAAAAAAAAAAAGGCATGAAAATCACTATCAATGCAATTAAATTAGCTGAAGAAACAAGAGTTCCAGTAACAATACTTCTATACATACTCGTCAATAAATCAATGTATGTAGCATAAGAATAATTCAGTTAAATATTATGTAGTTCAATACAACACAGCAACAATTTTTAAAGTGCTTTGTAATTACTCCTGTGTATGCCTTAATTTCAGATTAATTTTCTAAATTATCAATAATTAAAAAGACATAGCAATTAATCATACTGAGAAATAGTGAATTATCATTTTATTTTCTCCACTAGAGGCCCAGTGCATGAAAATTTGTGTACTCGGGGGAGTCCCTTAGCCAGGCCTGCACCCTCTTGCAGTCTGGGACCCCTTGGGGGATGCCCACCTGCCAGCTTAGGCCTGCTCCCTGGAGGATTGGGCCTAAGGTGGCAGTTGGACATCCCTCTGGCAGCCCGGGAGCCCTCAGGGGATGTCCAACTGATGGCTTAGGCCTGCTCCCCACGTGAGCAAGCCTAAGCCTCAGTTGAAAATTCTTAGTGCTGCCCAAGGAGTGGGTAGAGACTTCCTCCACTGCTGCTGCACTCGCAGCCATCAGTCCAGCTTGTGGCTGAGCATAGCTCACCCTGTGGGAGCACACAGACCATCAGGGGGCAGCTCCTGCATTGAGCATCTGCCTCCTGGTGGTCAGTGTGCCTCATAGTGACTGGTTGTTCCTAATCGTTCCACCATTAGGGTCAATTTTCATTATATAGGATAATAAATATTATGATATCATCATACAAAAAAAAAAGATCAAAAGTATTTAGTCAGAAAACTATAGGAAAGAAAGACTATTATAGAGGGTATTAGAGAATTCATTAACAAAATATTACATTATTTCCTGTAATATATGATGATATATTTGTCAAATTTTAAAGTTGATAATTGGCTATCTTTTTGTATAAATGCACATTTATTTTGTATTATATTTTTCTTAGTATTTCTTAGTACTGTATCACAACTAAATAAGATTTTAACCCCACAAAATCTATACCTTTGTACCACAGAACAGCCATGGTAGACATTAAACTTTGGTGTGGCATCTCCCTAGACATATATTAAAATTCAGCTCTTGTTTTAAATATTCTTGATAGAGGTTTTATTTCCCCTCTTCTTGAAATACTAATTATATTGGAGATAATATAATGTAATATATCCAAAAGAAAGTTGGAGATGGAAGGAACTATGTTAGAGAAAGAAAGATGAATTTACAGGAGATCCTGGGTCCTATTAAACTGAATGGTGATTATTCCATGAACTGGTCATATGTGATGCAATTTAACATCTACGTGCTCAGGCGTAAAAGCATATTTCTGTGTCTCAAAATCTAATTTTACTTTTCTGTCAGCCATAAATCACGTTCACTCTGGATAACCCAGGTGTTACCCAACACCTCTGTATCCTTTAGAAGTGTAGGTTTTCTTTAACAACTCTTCCCTTCTTACCTATGGTTTCCCTGCCTTGGTACATTTGTCCTTGGGCCAGTAGTCTCTGTTATCTCACATTACTCAGGTAAACTTCTGCCCTTTCAAAAACAGTCCATTCATCACATAATTTTAATAAATTACCTGGTAGAAAGTTGGGAAATTAATCATCTGAAATTCTAGTTTCATCTTTCATCTGAGCGTTGATAAATGAAACTTCTTTGATATGATTGTCTAACCACAATGCTAAACACCCGAAACCAATACAAAATATTATTCAAAGTAAACTGTAATTCAAATATAAATTTAATTATTTAATTAAGAAAAGTAGTTAATGGAACTTACTGCTCTAAAGTTCTACTGTGAAAGTGTACTTTTCCTCACTATACCAGGCATAGGAGGAGGAAATCTGATTCTGCTTCATTCAGGAACATTATTATGGAATTATTGCTTCTCAGATGTACTTCCCATATCACTGCCCCCAGGAAGATAGCCCTAAGTGCTCATAAAAACTGTCTTGCCTGTGCCTCACTTAATACCAATCTTGACTTTACTTGGTCAAGTCAATAACTTGACTCAAAGCATGAATTTGTTTTAGGTGGATAACCTGATCCAGCATCAAATATGAATGGAAGCAGAGCATACTTTCCTTATAAATTCGTGGAGGTGGGCCAGAAGTAGTTCTGGCTGGTTCCACTGTTAAGACCAAGGTAAAGGCTTACTTTCTGCTGTGGAGTTCAGAAGGGAGGCAGTGATTTGGGAAAGCAACTGCTGAGCCTAAAAGTTCAATCTCCTTTAAAAAAGAAAGAAAAAAAATTGATAGTGATAATTTTTCACCTTCCATTAACTGCACAGGTACTCTAAAATGATCACTTTATTCTTTTTCTGTGTGAAAATGTTACATTTGCTTGCTATGGTGTGACCTAGGAAGGGAGTATAATACAATCTATACAGATATTCCTTTCTCTTCACCTTTACAACAGGTCTCTTAATTCATGAAATATATATATTCCTGAACCAAACTAATACTTTAGGGAGTGAATGCCATTTTATAATCTTAAACACCTTCTGATGAGCCAGTTATAAAGACCCAAATGGAAAATATGTCCAGTGTTGAATATTCTAATGCTATTACACAGGGCATCTTCTGTGATGTGCAGATTGTGCATACATTTCTCAAGAACACACATCTACAAACGTGAATAATTATAATCATGATTTTTAAAAAACAGATTCTAGTTTTGATGCTGTTTCTCAATACTCTTCAAATGTGTTGCTTCAGAGGAATGACTTAGCTTTTTTGAACATACAAATCAAATGGACATTGAAGAGACAACATGTATATTCATTCATTTATATCTGGTGCTAGGAATTAATGTAGGTGGCATAGTGCTGAAGAGATAAGTTTGTTATTTATGTAAGTAGGATACTTTCTCATACTGACTACTGTCAACTGAATGTCATTTGGAGGATGAAGCAACCCTTGGTCAGGTGGAAACGTAAAACCGAATGAGGAGAGGAAATAGCTCTCATGTGGTTTATGTAGACTCCTTGCTCTTCTCTTGGTAAGTCAATGCATTTAGTGTGCTTTTTCAATCAACATTGGATGTTGAATACATGACTCTGTCCTCCCACTCCTCCCATCTCAACCTATACGGATTTAACACTGTAGTATAACTCCCACTTTACAACCTATGATAATGTAGGAATAATTTTTAAGACTGGGAAAAGTATCGTTTACCCTAAAATTGCTTCACCATCTGCTTGCCTTTGTGTCTGAAATTACTGCAATAAACATTATATAAACAGTAAGGGTTTGAACATATATCTAAGCAAAATATCCATCATTAACACAACAGTTTATCAGATTAGCCAGCAGAAGCTAGAATGATTCCATATGTCCTAAGCTCAGTGTCTTATCTCTGCATGTTAAGAAAGTTGGAAAGATTCACTGCTTTTAAAAGGTCATGATTTAGACTACAGACACAACCTTACCTACACTTGTGCTCTTACTTCTGATTAAATTTTTTTTCTCCAGCACTGTTTCTCTTTGGCTTTAATTACTCCAATCCATCTTGTGTTGGCCCATTTTGGTCTAACTATAGCAAGGATTGTTTTAGTCTCTCGTATCTCCTGAAGTTTTACAAGGTTTCTGAGGCCATGAGAAATAAGGAGAGGGGTTTTAATTCAGAAAAAGACATGGGAAATGTATGGGTTGGGGAACACTATTGATATGTAGATGGAAAAAGAGCATTAACCCTAGACTGGGAGAAAGACAGGAATCCAGAATATAGTTTGTCAATTTGGTTATTGTCAGGTAGAGACTCAGCCCCAAGTGGGTATTGGCTCTGCGTAGTCAGAACTCTCTCCTGTGCTAAGTCCATGGCACCTGGACACATTGGCCAGGCTTAGATTTCTACAGGGGTCGCCAAGTATTTCCAACCAGTATATCAGACCTACCAGTACATCTCTCAGCTATGCCTGGACTACTGTAAGGGAGTCGCCACTGCTGTTTACCTCCTTTTAGTTTGCTAAGGGACTCTAACCTCCCTAACGCACTCCTCAATCACTCGTGCTCTCTAGGCTTTGGGGGTCTCTGGAGTTTCTCCACGGTCTTCATAATTTTGAAGAAAGAGTGAGGGTCTTTGCTCTTCCTTCTGTCATCTCAAGAATCTTCTCTTTTGCAAGAACCTTGAGCTTTTTTAGGCACAGTTAGGGACTTCCTTCTCTTTGCTTCCAGGATTCATTGGCCATGTCAGTATGTGTCACTAGCCACCCTGCCCAGCTATTCTTCCTTTATGTGTATGTCCACACTCTCACCTCACTCCAGGAAGTGAGTGCTGTATCACTGTATCCATGAAGACCTCCTGGCCCAATAGTCTGCTGAATAATAGGTGCTTAATAATATTGAGTGAATGAAAAAGTGTTCTGAATTTGTATAATACGTTTTTCAAAGTTTCTAAGGTGAACATTTAACTTATTTAGTAATATTGCTATTCTTTAGAGATGATATTAGATATGGAAATCATTGAAAACGGTTTCAAAAAATATTTTATTTCCTCTCTTCATGTTTGGAATTTGGTTTGCAGTGCTGTTTATTTATTGCCATTCATTTTCTTTGTAGAAAAATCTAGAGATTGCAAAGAAGCTCCTAGAATAATATATTTGTCTATTGAAATTATTCAATAGAGCACTCTGGAAAAAAATCTGTATGGCTATAATACAGGTTTTTAACTATAATCATATTCATTCAGTGTTAGTTATATGAATAAGTGACTGGCACACATAACAGCATTTCCTATCTAGTTTCTAAACTGAGTTTCATGATTTTTATATGACAAGGTATTTTATTTTGATTAGGTTTAGAACAAAACCTGTTATTTACAGCGTAGTATTCTGAGTACATTCATGTTCTGGCGTTAAGTCTTCTTACTCTGGGCTTTTTCACACTTAAAAATGGAAGTTGCAATGGATGCCTTAAGTAAAGTTGTACTGCTGAAGCTTGACTAAGCAAAGGATCATGAGCAGCTGCTTGAGCTTGCACTTTTTCCAAGGGCAAATTCTTCTAAGTTATTGTATTGATTTAATTTGCATTCAAATTGCTCAGAATTTTCGTGGTGTATTTTCACTTGAATGCTTTGCTATCAAGTGGAGAATGAATAGATGACATGTACAAATTCAAGTGTGGACGTGAATTTTAAAATATTTATGAATTTTAGTGTAACCATGTCAATAGCAAAATAAAAGAAAAAAACTATGAGAGCAGATGATGTTTTTTCTTATTATTTCTTAAACAAAAACAGAAAATTACATTGATTGTGAATTTTCCTTACAAATTTTTTATTATTTAGCATAAAATTTCATGTTTACTTTTGTTAATTTTATTCTACTAAGTTTATAAATTTTTAAATTGTAGTAAAGTTATGATTTCACTCAGAAGTAGTTGATTTTGATGCATATTAATCATAGGATGCAATAACTATAATTTAAATGTTTATCTTATAATCTTTTTTAAAATTTGTGATATGTTTGTCATTCTAACCATCCGACTGAGTAAAATACAAATAAGAAAAACCTTTATGTCTCTTGGCATGGAGCTTTTATTTGCTTTTGTTTGCATGAATGAATAATATGCATTAAGAATAAAGCTGCTTAGATGATTGGAGGGTTGGAGCTGGTGGAAGTGTGAAAGTGAACTAATGCTTCAGGATGTACTAAATAGGTCAATTTGTAACCTTCTCAGTTGGGACAAGTGAGTTTTCACTGTACATTGTATTTCCTTAATACAAAACACCCTTTGTCACTTCTTATCTAGACTAATTGCTCTCAAATCTGGATTGATTTTCTGAAGAATACCTCTGATCAAGGAAGTCCTTTCTCAAGAAACTTCAATGTTTTCCATTGTATATTGAACAAAGGTAATGAGTAGGATTAGATTAATTGAACTTCTAGACATTTAACATATCGTTAACCTTCAATCGGAACTCTATAAAGTAGAGATTTTGTATGGAGGAGAAACCGGAGCTTCAATGAAAGCAAGGATTTGACAGGGTTGTAGCTGCCTATCAGCAGGAAACTCTGTGAAGGCAGCCACTTGTGTATCTTGCTCACATTGTATCTGTACCATCCATTAACTTTCCAGACCTATTTGAATGAACTATACAGTACTGCATTTATATTTGTTCCATTGGCTTATACTCTGTTTCATGAATTTTATATCCCTACTTCACAATTATTTACGTATTGACTATTTTGTATATATAAAAATTATATAAGCATGATTGGAAAAATTTTTGACGATTTTTTCCTAAAGGGCTTCTGAGATCTGGCCCCACTAATGGTTTACTTAAGCTATGCAAATGCAATTTGTTCACTGATATTTTGCTTTAGATCAAGGAGTTTCAAGATATGTTACCTGCAATTGATTTCCTATTTTGGTACATTTAAATTAATATGGGGACTTAAAGACATATATAAGGCAAATGGAATTCAGAATCCTTGCAAATTTATAGTTTTCTTTTTATTTAATAGTTGTTTTGCCTAAAAAAAAAAATAGCCCAATGACAATTACAGTCACAATTCACATTTATTAATTCTTGAAAAAGTATTCGACTTAGTTCATAAAAACCTAACTACTTTTCTCTTTGTATTCATTTCATCATTTTGCACTATAAGAACATACAAACACACATTAGTATAAACAGTTGTAGATATGAAAAAAACACAAGTGATATTTGCTAAGTATACAAACAAGCTAGAGAAAGAAAACATAAGTGGATATATCAAAGCAGTGCTTCTCATATTTCAACATGCATAGGAGGTTCCCAGGGATATTGTTAAAATGCATATTCTTATTTGTAGGTCTGGAGTGATGGCCTGAGATTCTGCATTCTTAACAAGTTTTCTGATGCTGTTGGTCCTTGGACAACAATTTTTAATAACCTATTAACTATGACTTTTCACAATGTCATAAACACTAGTAGTTTTGTTTTAAAAGAACAGAGAGTTAGCTTGTGAAGGCTTAAGGGAATTTATCTGTATAATTTATTATATTTGGTAAACAACTAGAGAGCAGAAAATGAGTCTCTGTCATCTATGTTTCTTACTGAGGTCATAACAAAGGCATTATAAAATGTGTGGCTAATCAATCACATATAACCATAAACCTCATCAATGATATCAGTAAACATTTAAATAAATGAATAAGTTTATTTATTTAAATGAATGTATTCAAACCATATAAATATTGAAATGTCCTTTGTAATAGTAATCAGGACAAATTTTAGTGTAAACAGTGAATTTACAAATTGGGCAGTTTAAAAATAATTGTAGAGGTAAAATAAATTATTGAAGAAAAAATTAAATTTCTCCACAAAACTTACAACAAATATCTAGTATCTAACTCTACTACATCCAGTTGTTTTCCTAATGAGTGGGATTTCCTAGCAAGCAGATTTGGGTACTGAGGAATGCAAACACTGTTCCGGGTCCAGGGATACATCTTAAAGCGTCCATTTGTTTATGAGCAGAAAAGAATGAGAAATGAGTAACAAACAGTAATGTCTAGACACATGTGAACAGATTTGAAGGTTCTAATAAAACAAAGTTGGTTTAATATATACATAATGCACTAAAATAATGATGCCAATAATTATCATAATAATTATGAGGAAAAATGATGTAGTGGAAAGAATAGTAACTAAGGACTTAAAATACCTAAATTTCCATTTGAGATTTGTGGTTCTGTGACAGGTATATACCTCTTACCAACTATCAGCCTCATTATTTGCATTTGCAAATCTAAAGGGAACAACTAGAAGGTTTCTTGTACTTGTGACACTGTGATACTCTGTAATTCTATGGGAAACTCTATAATTACTCTCATAAGAAATATACCTAATGATAACATAACTTTATTCATAAAAACATTTTCCCCCAAAGACTATATTTCTTTTTTGGTATGATTCGTCTATTACGTCACCCATGTCCATGTTTTGAAAGGGGAGATATAAAATTATTTGTTGATACTTCCCTTCTCATAATATATAAAATGCAGTAAGAAAGCTATGCAAAGACACAAATAAATTGCAAGATAAGGTGCTGGATGAGAAGTGTTCAATAGATAGCTCTGATTATTGAGCATTCAGAATTTAAATACAAGCTGATTGGCTTTTTGTTGCGGGGGATCATGGAATGTTGATATGAAGGTCTTAAGATCTGCTCAGAGTCCGGGAATATATGATGGAACCTAACATTTCTCTAAGGAGAAAAACAGCACACTTTAGAGGTCTGTTTAAGGAAACAATCCTTAAATATTATTCTCTTAGGCTCCATTCCCTCCCTTCTTTCCTCTACTCCTTAGCCTCTTTGGTTTTGTGAAATTTCACTTTTACCTTCAAAGCCAAGTTATATATAATTTTCTGTTATAGATTCACATAAACTCCAGACAGTGCCTTACAGAGTATGATTCTTCAAGAACTATTCCATCTAATGATGAGAGGCCTAACATGGAAAAGATCGTTGGTCTGCTGTAAAATTTAGCTGGGTACATAGGAAAATCATCAAAAAGTTAGGACAGGAGAAAGGTTGTAGAAGATGGCATTGAATCTTGAGCTAAAATCTTCAGGAAATGAAGGAAAGTTACCCCTAGGATCAGGAGATGACTCAAGTAAGGAATGTAATCTAAACACAGGTGATTCAAATTGGGAATTTTAGGAAGGATTGAAGGAGATCTTTGGTATGCTCCAGGTTCAATGGTGATGAGAGAACAGGGGAGGGTTCAGAAGTGAGAAAGGTGCGGCAGAGCAAACAGCCATTTTTTAAGATCTCAGGAAAGCGGGATCATGAGGAACAGGTTGGGACTAATTCATGCATTAAGTAGTTAACATTTTAGAGAAAGCTTGAGAATTTAGGGGATCTTACTGATGACTGGACAGAGAGCCCAAGGGAAGGGATTCTGGATGTTAATCAGTAACTTTTATGGGATTAGAAAAGGGGATGTAAGAGTTATATGGATTTGACAATATGGAGGTTATTGATGACTTGGATTTGCACAATTTCCTTGGTAATGGG
Organism: Myotis myotis; assembly: GCF_014108235.1. Classification (NCBI taxonomy): domain Eukaryota; kingdom Metazoa; phylum Chordata; class Mammalia; order Chiroptera; family Vespertilionidae; genus Myotis; species Myotis myotis. Next base: position 8,739,463 of record NW_023416314.1, read on the forward strand.
AATAAAAGTCCAGTTGTGGGGGGGGGGATGGGGGCAGGCAGAGAGGGACAAGTGTGGTTAGAAAGTTTCTGCTGTTGAAATTTACCGTCCAGATACATCTTCATGGAATTCTGAGCTCTAATGACATTATAAATTTTTAAGCAAAACCTTCTTTTTGTACTTTCCCCATCAGTTCTATATAAAGTAATCACCAGTATTCATAATTTTATTTTTTACTAAAATATGAAATAACATGGATATGATATCTTAATTCATTCAGTAGAAGAACTATAAAGTAATACAATGGTCATTAATCTTTATAATTGTAATATTAGAATTGATCTAAAATTCACAAATTATTAGAATAAAAAGGTTCTGACACTAAAATAGAAATTGTAACAGCTTTTGAAGCATATAAATGAATTAATTATATGTCCAAATTTTAATGCAATTACTCAAATTTCCAAATACTAATTGCAATAGAAGTAAACACTGATGGCCCAGTAAGTATGGTGGTGGGCACTGCATAATGATTTAAGAACATGACCACTTAAATCAGGTGCATGTGGCTCATTTGCATTATATCACATACCAGTCATGTTAACTCAAAGAAGTTACTAAGCCATTTTGAACCTCAGACTCTTTATCTATAAAATGGAGACATAATAGAACCTATTTATTAGAATCACTGATAAGATTGATAGGTTAAATATCATAGGGAATTTAGTAAAATATTTGGCATAATACCTGGCAGTGTTACATATTGTTTATTGTTATTATTTTTTAAATATCTATATATATAAAAGCCTAAGCAACCAAAAGACTGAACGACCAAATGACCAAATGACTGAATGACCGTTTGACGGGTCGCTATAACAAGCACTGAAAACCAGGGGGAAGATGCTCAATGCAGGAGATTCCCCCTGGTGGTCAGTGTGCTCCCATAGTGGGAGAACCACTCAGCTGACTGAGGGGTGCCAGATGCCTGGCTAAGGGCTAGCCAACACAGCTGGGGCAGTGCGAGCCTTTCCTGCCTCCATGGCAGCATGCTACCAAGTTGCAGCAGGCGCAGCCGGTTCAGGGATTGGGCCGAAACCAGCAATCTGACATCCCCCAAGGGGTCTCGAATTGCGAGAGGGTGCAGGCCAGGCTGAAGGACCCGTGCACCGGGCCTCTAGTTTAATATATAATTTACATAAATGAAAAGCCATAAAACATAAACAAAAGCATATATACAAGTGTAATTCATTATTATTAAGTAAACATCAGTGTTGAGAAAAAGAATTCCTGAACAAAAAGAGGGAGCAATGATTACAAACCATGTACCTTCCTGATTACAACTCCCTTTCTCCTCTCTAGCTTTAACAACTACCCTGTCCTGCATGACAATTATTTGCTTGATGTGTTTGAGTTTTACTATCCATGAATGCATTTATAAATAATGTTGTTTGCTTTTTATCTTTATTTAGTAAAGAAATATCAAAAGTGCACAATAGAAAAAAGAACAGATATCTAATTAGAAAATGGACAAAGTACATGAAGAGACATTTCACTGAGGAAGATACAAAGATGGCAAATAAGCACATAACAATATGCTCAACATCACTAACCACTAAGGGAATTAAAAATTAAGACTATTATGAGATATTATTATACAACTATGGCAACAACTAACATAAACAAAATAATGACCACCACAATTTCTCGTGAGGATTTGGAGAAACTGTATCTTTCATTCATTGTATGTTGATGTGCTGTCATTTCTTATATGATGTGTTTTCATTTCTAGCATTACCATTTGGTTCTTTTTTTGTTTGCATCTCTCTCGTGAAGTTCTCTAACCATTAACACATGCTGTTCACCTTTTCTGCTAGATCTTTTAATATGTGAACCTTAGTATTTAATGAACCCATCTGACCACATCTTGACCAAATTCTGAATGAGAAATTCTGGTCTGATTCTGATTCTCTTTTAATGGTGGGTCAAATTGTTGTTTATTTTGTGTGTCTTCTAATTTTGATTAAATGATGGACAGTCCATGTAAAACTAGTTGATTGGAGTCAGTAACATTTTTTCTAGAAATGCACGTCTCTTCTTCTGCCAGACTATAACTTTAAAGGACTGACTCAATATTTTCTGTATTTGATTCTCCATTTGTCTCATTGCTTTAGCTACATTAAGCACATTACAGGCTTCAAATATCTCCAGTGGCCAACTGCTGCTACCTTGTGTTATGTGTGAGGTCTGGGATGCTATAGGGTTTCTCAGTGTTCCTGTTCTGCCTTTAGATTCCGTGCCTGTACAAAGTTACTGTCCCTCCCTCCATGATATAGTGTTATTGTTTTATACTCAATTAAAATTCCAGTGTGAATACAGATGTGTTTCTTGGTTATTCTTCTCTTGCCTTAGTCTTAGGTGAGCTATTTGCAGGTAAACTGCCCTTCCTCTACCTCCTACTCAGTCCAGAGTTCACTGAGCAGACAAATTCCCTGCTCTTCCTCAGGACAATCAATCTATATTTTGTATCAGTGAAGGGTTTAGGTTAGATGGGATTCCTGTTCTCCTGTCTTGTCTCACCCCTTCCCTGGTGGCAGCAGAAATCTTCTTTGTATCAATGCAGGATGATAAAAATAAGTGAGTACATTTCTTACCTCACGCTTAGCAGTTGATGGCTATGTCAGCACAGGGTACAGGGAAGGAGGATTTCTTGTTCTTCCTCTAGTAGCAGTCAACTTCTTGAAATCAGTCATCTTGGATGTGGAAGAGTTCTGTGAACTTGCCCCTCGTGGCAATAACTTTTGCCTCACATCAGGGGAGCAAACAGGGTGAGGACATGTTTTGGGCTTATTCCTCAGTGGGAGATAACCACTACCTTGTCCTCACGTGAGGTCCAGAGTACAGATACATTTCTCTAAATTCTACTGCTCTCCTCCAAACTCACCTGAATCTACAAAATGGTCCACAGAAGGAGTGTGTTTTATCAGTTTCCTTACCCTGACCCCAGTTCTCATGGACCCTTCATAGAGGCCTACGGAAAGGTACACGTGAGTGGGTGCTGATTTGGGATCTCAGGAATCTTAAACAGCCATGCCTATGTGCAAACTTTAAGAATTTGTTAAATTTTCAGCTTTTATCTTCTTACCTGTTTCTATGGTGACTACTTTCACCAATACTCTGCTAAAGGTATGCCAATCCATGTATGCCTGACACCTATTGGATTTCAGTTTGCCTTGAGACCTCAGCTTCCTTCAATATGCTCCCAAAATTATGAATTATGATTTTTGTAGGTTACTTGTCTTATTCTCATTCCTACACCTTTCACTTTTTTTATATAATGAGTGAAAATAGAACTCAGCCTTTATAGTGAAGATAGTTGAGCATTTAAATTATAGCATAAAGTAAAACAATTTTGATCTCTGGATATGAGGATTTTTTTTAATGACTTCATCTTATACCCCCCTCTTTTGCATAAAATATGTTTGTTTATTTGCGCTGCTGTCTGCAATTTCTACATCACAATTATTTTTAGACTTTTAGTTGAAGGCCAATAATTCTGTCAGGAAAAATAAATAATAAACTCTTCTCATATAGTAGGATGAACTTCAGCACCCAGAGATCAGATAAATGCAGGAGTCTGGGGAAATGCTAAATGATTTTTCTACAAAATGTTATTTTAACACCAATAATTGAGCAAGTAACGTCAGCTTCATATGATTATTCTAGTCATTTTTGATTCAAAACAGAAGTTAGCCAGCAAAACTGGCCCACCCCGTTTAGATTTCCGGAATTTTAACTGATGGACAGTCCATTAAGCTAAGAATAGAATTCTCATAGCTGTTTTCTTTGACTTTCTCCTTTTCATTCACTTTTAAAGCAACCAAATCTAATTAAAGAAAACATTAACTGAAATACCATGCCTACCATAGGTGGCTGTCTGATCTTTATAAAATCACTTAGCTTTTCTAAGACTCACTTTCTTCATCACCTAATGGGCTAAATGTACCTACTCTACCAGTCTTTAATAGAGAAATTACGCTGAAAATATGTTACCTGTATTGAGCAGGCAAATATGTGTGTTATTATTGCCTATCCTCATTTTCTCCTGAATAAAGATTGATATGGCTCTCATACATGCTGTTCCATAAATAAGTGGGCTTATTTATGTGGTTTGTCTGATGAGCTGTTTTTCCTTTTATGGTTTATGATTCTTTGAGCATTCCAAGTTTGTCTTTGTATTCATTCAAATGGCTTTCCATTCTTCTTAATTGGGGGTGTACTACAGATATATTATCATTCAAGAAAGTCTGAACAAATTATGGCCCTTAACTTAGATTTGGTGTTTCTATTATTGTCTAAAGACTACAGAGTTTTATAAATAAAGAGACATTAATAAGAACTTTTTAAAGGTTATCATAACATTTCTTCTTAATTATTAAACACTGGTTGACTGTATTAAGACCTGTTTAATTCATTGCAGTCATTGGTACCTGGCATTAAGAGAGAGTAGAACCATTTTTTTTTTAAATTTTACATTTCTTGAAGCTACATATTAGGCATAATAGCAATTACAATTGGGGCTAAATGCATATGCTAGTTATCCTTTCCCTATGCAATCATAAATAGTGCTTTTATTAATAAATGTGCAAATTGTTCTTTTGTGTGTTGTAGTATAATCATTATCTTGTCTTTACTATCCAGTTACATCCAGATTATTTATGTTGTTCCTTCAATTTAGTATACATGTATATGGTAATTTATGAGGTAGTAACATAAAGAAATAGCCCATATGGTTTGGAATAAGATTTATTAGCCCATCTACCTATTTACTAGTTATAAAACTGGTGTGCATTATCCCTAAAGCCTCAGATTATTTATTGTTAACATGGAGACAACTATAAATGTTTAGAAGTGTTGTGAGAATTGAAAAGCACATGAAAAGCACAAGAAAAGTTCATGTAAAGCACTTTGCATATTATTTAGCACTAGCCAGAATAGCTTAGAAATGACATCAATGACGACAGCAATTATTATTTCTAGTATAGTTATTGTTATATTTCTTAGATTCTAAGTTTCAGGAAGGCAGGAAGGAGTTTCATTTACACACAAAACTGTTTAGATTGCTCTGAACCTAATGTCACTCAACCAATATTTTGTGTTCGATAGTTTCCACCAGATCAGTGTTGTCAGTCCTACCTTGTAAACTCTTATAGGAGTGGAGCCACATCTATTTATCTTGCTCAATAAATACACATCACTCAAACAAATATTTCTTAATTTTGCTGCTGATTCAGCTGTCTTGTTTTCCCTAATCTACTTAGCGATATTCCTGCATGCTCTCTCATTGTGAACACACTTTAATTCAAAATGAAAGAAAGGCCATTATTGGTTCAATTAGCTTAGCCCAACACAACCTCTGAGCTTAATTTTTGGATTAACACCAGCACTCTTGCCATTTCATTCTTTCTTTGGCTCCTTCTGCTATGTACGTTTTTGAGAAAATGATTCCCTTTGGACTTCTGGCTGAAGGCACTTGTCACTTCCAATTCATTATTTCCCTGATATTTGTTCACTGAAGAGCATCTGTCTCCACATGAATGGCTTTGGTAGAGGATGTACATATCTGTAATAGCAAGAGAAATATGATGCCTGGTTATAAGCTTAGGAAAATTAAAATTAGGTGGATTATTTTAAGGTTTTTAAAACATTCCATGGATATATATTATTCATACTGCTATTTGGCATATTGCCTATGACATAGCTCTGTGAAACAACATCAGTCATGGAAGGCAGGTCTGCTGTGAAGATGTTCTAATCTATCAATGCATGCCTGCATCATGTGGTCTGACTATAAATGATATTAACAATTGGGAAGTTGAATATCTTTAAATGAAGACTGGCATTCTTTGTAGGGTAAAATAAACAAAAATAGCTATGGACATATCATAGATATATTTTTTACTTGTGACACTTCTTGTTAAATTTTGTTTGCACTTTGTGTTTTAAAAAAAATGTCCTACTTCCACTGACTCCTCAAGTAGGTCACCAGTTAAATGCTCACAATCCAGAAGCTACTAGCTTCCATATCAATTAATTCTGATAAAGACATATCCTAAATCTTGGACAAATGATCATATTCTGGAAAGACCAAAACAATTTATAGTGTAGCGTGGTATAGTGGGAAGGACAATGAACTTAGAATAAGGAGCAATGGATACTTCTGTTTACTGAATGTGTGACCTCAGATAAGTCAACAGAATTCTTTGGGCCTATGAAATACCTGCTTTCCCTGGAAAATAGGGATCTTGGGAGGTCTATAAGAAACGGGAAACATGAGAGAGCTTAGTGTACACAGCACATTTGTTGTCTTGTGATCCATTGCACAAAATGTTCATTGTTGTTATTTTTTTCCCTTTGCAATTATAGCTTCCATCCTTGTAAGAACATGAGTTCTCAATAACTCATTCAACAAATATTTTTAGTACCTTCTGCTACTAGGCGCTGTGGATGCAACAAAATCAAAATAGCAGGGAAAAAACTAAACACAGAAAGGACTCTTTAGCAGGAGATGACATCTGGATAATGTCAAGTTTCAGTGTGTTGCAGGCTCACTAGTTTCAATATTAGTTCATTAATTCTAATCAGGCTAAAATAGGGAAAGCCATAGACAAACAACAGGAATACAACAAAGATAAAGGTTAACATAAAGGAGCTATTAATTCAAATATAAATAGTAACATGAGATTTACCCTGAGAAAAAATGATACTATAAAAGCTGTTTGTACATTATAAACAAACAAACAAGTGCTCTCAAGTGAAAAATTCAATTCATCAACCTGGTATTCGTAGCAAAAATGTCAAGGAATCTGGACACTATTGTCTTCATCACATTGTGCTACATTTTGAAAAAGTTAGATGTCTAAAAGGATATGGAGCAATTAGCTGATGAAGGGAGGACATTTTCCATTTTGTAACAATACTCTCAGATTTCCTTGAGAAAACATATAAATAAAGATCTGCAATGAATGGCTTCCCCTCCACACTCTGATGGGCATAAACAATATGGTCCTAAGGGCAGAAAGTAGTCTATCTAGACACCTTTGACCATGTCATCCCATTACTTAGCATACACTGGGAGAGCTAAGGTGTTTTACCTCTTTTTTGGTGAGAGAAAAGCTGCTAGAGGATCTTAAACCATCAGTTCTATAAGATTCTCCCCCCTTCTGAACTGTGGATCATGTGAAAAATTGTCAGAGTGATAACTTCTCATCTGAACAGGTTCCCTTCCTTTTAAACAAGTGCTTCTAAAGATATTTAACTTTATTTCTGCCTACATATTGTATTCAACAAAAACTTGACAAGAAACTTCTAGTGGACTTTGGTGAGTAAAATAAAAAATGACTTTCACCATCGGGAACTTTCTGGTTCTGAAAATGGTACTGGAGTTGAGAGAGAGTGGTGAGTATGTGACACTTACTACAAATGAGATCTTGTTCAAATATCCTGGCCATCTGCTCCTCAGTTTTATTTTGTGTAAAATGAACAAGGAGGACTAACATATTTCTTACATCACTTTTGCTCAATGAGTATTTATTGAGCAGGTAGGTGCAAAGGATACAAAAGTGCTTGGAATTCTCTAAGTCATCAGCACATTTTCAAGGGCATTAATAATGTCCTATTATCCTATGAAATGCAGCTTTAATCAGTTGGGGAATCTCACTATTTCTAACATGCATCATGCTTTTTTCCTCTTCCTGTTATTTTTTAAAAAAATTTTTAAATTGAGTTTTAGAAAGAGAGGAAGGAAGAGGGAGAAAAAGAGAGAAGCACTGATCTGCTGCCTCCTATACACCCCTTCCTGGGGATTGAGCCCACACCACAACCTTTTGGTGCACAGGACGATGCCAAACCAAGTAAGCCATACTGTCCAGGGCCCTGTGACTCCCCCTCCCCCATATAGAATCTTCCTTATCTGGCATGCCTACTTTATCCTACCTGAATATCTAAAACCCGTTCATAAGTCAGGGACACAGTTCAAATCTGACCTACTCCCAGCATCTCTCCCATTTTGGACTACCCCAATTTATGAACTTTGAATTTATCTTACTATTTAGTTCATCTTTATTTTTTTTAAATATATATTTTATTGATTTTTTACAGAGAGGAAAGGAGAGGGATAGAGAGTTAGAAACATCGATGAGAGAGAAGCATCGATCAGCTGCCTCCTGCACACCCCCTACTAAAAATGTGCCCACAACCAAGTCACATGCTTTTGACCAGAATCGAACCTGGGACACTTCAGTCTGCAGGCCAATGCTCTATCCAGTGAGCCAAACCAGCTAGGGCTATTTAGTTCATCTTTAAATGTTGTAGGTGTGTTAGTTTTGTTTCCCCTATGAACACTTGAAGGTCATAATTATATCCTATGTATCTTTTGCAGATCCACAGAGTTTACCAAAGAGTTAGTTACACAACAGGTATCTAATGAATACTAACTATCTCATAAACACTACAGATATTTACAGATAAATACTAATAATACAGATATCTAATAAATACTAACTATAAATACTTACTTAATTCCATTTTAGCTCTTAGCACTCCAAAATGGTACATCAGACAAATCAGGTATTTGTTTCCCAAAATTGATGAACTTTTATTGTTTTACTCTTATGTAGATCAAGTATATTTTCTTTCGTTTCTAAAATTTAAAAGCAACAGTTATAATATTCTTCTTATACTACTACATAAAGAAATTAATTGGGTGGAACTGCAGAGCATTATGCTAAGTAAAATAAGCCAGTCAGAGAAAGATAAATATCACATGGTCTCACTCATTTGTGGAATATAATGAACAACATAAACTGATGAACAAAAATAGAATCAGACATAGGAGCATCAAACAGACTGTCCAACTTATGAGGGAAGGTGGGGGTGAGGTGGTAAGAGATCAACCAAAGACTTGTATGCATGCTTATGAGCATAACCAATGGACACAAACAGTAGGGGGGTGAGGGCATATGCTGGGCGGGGGGGATGGGTGGGAGCAGCCAGGGAGAGGTCAATGGGGGAAAAAGGAAACTCATGTAATACTTTAAACAATAAAGAATTTAAATTAGAAAAAAACATTTTAAGCTTTAAAAAAAGAAATTAATTAATTAACCAGACAGTCTCATTTATATGTTGCAACCAAGTAAAAGTTGAAAGGTTTATTTCTAAAAGGACCATGACATAATATTTCTGCCCAATAAGAATTTGTTTGCAACTTGACCCAGAATGAAAAATTTTCCCTTTCAGTAAAACCTTCCTGCTAGGAAAAAGTCACAGAAAGTACGCAAAGAAGGAAAGAGAATATCCTACAAAACTTATCAAGCAAGTCCTGGCCGGTATGCTAAATGGTTAGAGTATCTGCCTGTAGGCAGGTACCTGGGTTGTCGGTTCGATCCCTGGCTTTAGTTGGGGCATGAGCAGGATGTGTTGCTCTCACATTGATATATATATCCCTACACCCACTCTGTCTAAAAAATAAAATTAAGTAAAATTATCCTCAGGTGAGGATTAACAACAGCAACAACATGTTATCAAGCAAAGCAAGTAGCAAGCATTTCCAAATAACCCACTGAAAACATCAAAAAGTCATTTAAAATCTAAAATTTGAAAACTGGTACAAATCTTGACTAATCAAATATTAAGAGGTCTATAGTAGGAAAACAATCCTAAAGAAATAAGCACAGAACAGAGTGCTGTGGGGTAACAGAAGAAACTTGGTCTGAACATCCTTCAAATTAAAGACCCTCCATGTTGCCCCCATCTCAGATGTGTTATGGGTATACATCTCTAACCGGAAGAACTCATCCGTTAATCCTCTCATACCCAAAGTGAACAAATTCAGGTCATAGCTGTACTCAGAGAATGTCATTTTAATAAGTTTTATTGAGCAAGCAGTACTTTCATTATAAAATTATAGAATTAAAAAGCAGCAAGAGCCCTAGCTGGTTTGGCTCAATAGATAGAGCATTTTACTTTAGATTGCACATTAATTTATTAGCTTATTAATTGATTCACTTATAAATGAATTTATATTTTGCTTTATTTAAAAATTCATTGGTAGAGGTAAAATAAAAAAAAAAATACTCTTCAATTTCGGTTCTGTTACGAACAAATGCCTTTGGGGAATTCAGTCAATTTTTCCTGGACTCAGTTTTCACATATGAACATAATGGAATGAAGTGAAATGACTCATGAAATCTCTTCTTGCATTTCTTTATGAAATGTTCCGATTTCTTTAATATGCTTAGCAAGAATCATGAGAAAACTACTGCTGTGAATAAACTATTGCTGTGAATAGGTAAAGAAGGAGGCTATATAAATGTAAAGTAAAAATAATATAAATACAAAACAAGAATTATCCCTGAAACTCTGTATTTTATAACCAGTGGTGACATTGGTAAGAAGGTGATTCACAGAAGCACAACCAAGGCAATGAGAGTTACTTAGAAGCAGAGTGGATTAAAAATGGTGGTGGAGTTAAGTGGAAGCTCACAGACATGCTCCCAGGACGAAACTGGAATTACAACTAAAATACAGAAGAATCACCCTGAACAAGTAACTGAGGACTAGCTAGAGAGAACTCTGATAACCAAGGATGGAAAGTGGAGACCACATAGAGATTGGTAGGAAGGGTGGAAGTGTGTGTGAAAGATCTGGCCAGGCTCCCACTGACAGCAACTGAAGTTCTGGAGAGATAACTCAGCTGTGGGGGGGTTCTCACTGAGAATTCTGGGGTCTAATCCCCAAATTGGGCCCCCAGGAGAGAGCACCAGAACTGAGAAAGGTGCCCACATAACATCTGGCTTCAAAAAGCAGCTGGATTGCTTTCTGCCAGGGATAGAGGGATGGAAATGCAGGCACCCTCTTAAAGGACCAATGCACAAAATTCCATGGGCAGCCACTCACCTTGTGCTCCAGAAAAGGGAGGGCATAGTGGACTGAGGCTGTATAAACATAAGCAGGATTGGGGGGGGGCGGGTCTGGAGATAGAGCTCAGAAGGCAGACACCCAGGAATCCTGAGTCAATCCCTCACACTGTGGAGGTCATTTTTCCATGCTAAACTTTTGCTATTCTGCCATTTTGCCTGGGGGGAAGACAGTTGAGCCACTCTATTGGAAAATCCCCTGCTCTACCCTGTGGAGTGTCTGAGGTCCATTAAGAGACTCAGAATAACAACTAGGAATAAGCTATTGCCTCACCCTGTTGGAAAACCTCTCACACTCCCCCACCCCCTCTGGATCATTAATTGAAGACACTCTAAACCAGGGGTTCTCAACCTGTGGGTCACAATCCCTTTGGCGGCCAAATGTCCCTTTCACAGGGGTCACCTAAGACCATCCTGCATATCAGATATTTACATTACGATTCATAACAGTAGCAACATTACAGTTATGAAGTAGCAACGAAAATAATTTTATGGTTGGGTCACAACATAAGGAACTGTATTTAAAGGGCCAGAAGGTTGAGAACCACTGCTCTAGACTGAATGCAATCAGTCTACAGGCAGAGGTGGTTCTCTGGAGACTTTGAGTCTTTCCTTGATCTAATTAGTCAGAAACAGCAGTTTGGGTTTCTGCCACAGATTGCTCAGTGAAGAAAAAGCCAACAGGACCCCAATTGCCTGCAGCTCACACCTGGAGGATAAGTTCCACGGAGAAAGGAAGTATAGCCCAGGAACAGGCCCAATCAAGGTGTGAGTCTCAAGGCAGACCCAGCTTCTGGGCTAAAGAGTCCCCAACCACTGGACAGCTGGTATGACAACATTGGGGTTAAACCTCTCTGGCAGCAAGTCAGAGGGGAGCTCCTTCCCACACATGGGACATAAACAATTAAGTCTTAATTACAACAGGAGAGCCCAAACAATGCACACAAGGGGAATTCCTAGAGCATCCAGCTCAAGTAAACAAAGAGACCACACTGCTGGACCCCTCAAGACCCCTTGTACATAAAGCCATCCTACAAAGACTGGGAGGCAAAGAAGTTCTATCTAATACATAGAAGCAAATATAAAGAGAAAGCTAAAGTGAGGAGACAAATAAACCACCCCAAAATGAGAGAAAAGAAGGAATCTCCAGAAAAAGAATTAATGATGTAACCTATCAGAAATAGAGTTCAAAGAAATGGTTATAAAAATGCTTAAGGAACTTAGTGCAAATTACAACAGCATGAAAAGGGAAATAGAGGCAATTGACACTAATCAGACAGAAATGAGGAATGATATATCTGATATGAAGAACACATTGGAAGAGATTAAAAGTTGATTGGATCAAGCAGATGACCAAATCAATGATTTGGAAGACAAGGTAGAAATAAATAACTAATTAGAGCATCAAGTAGAAAAAAAGAGTTAAAAAGCAGCAAAAGCCCTAGCTGGTTTGGCTCAGTAGGTAGAGCGTCAGTCTGCAGACAGAAGGGTCCCAGGTTCGATTCTAGCCAAGGGCACATGCCTGGATTGTGGGCTTGATCCCCAGTAGAGGGTGTACAGAAGGCAGCCAATCAATGATTCTCTCTTATCATTGATATTCCTCTCTCTCTCTCTCTCTCTCTCTCTCTCTCTCTCTCTCTCTCTCTCTCCCCCCCTCTCCTTTCCTCTCTAAAATTAATAAAAATATAAAAATTTTAAAAATAAAAATAATTTTAAAAAGCAGCAAGATAATTTAAGGAAGCTCTGGGACAACATGAAACATAACAACATTCATATTACAGGAATACCAGAAGAGCAGAAGATGAGCAAGGAAAAGAGAACCTGTTTAAAGAAATAATAACAGAAAACTTCCCAACCTGGTGAAGGAAATGTCACACAAGATCAGGAGGCACAGAGAGTCCCAATCAAGATGAGCCCAAAGAAACCCACACATAGACACATCATAATTAGAATGACCAAGAAAGAATCTTAAAGGCAGCAAAAGAGAGAGAGAGAGAATCACATACAAAGGGGTTCCCACTCTAATGTCAACTGACTTCTCAAGAGAAACATTTCAGGCCAGAAGGAAGTGGCAATAAGTACTCAGAGTAATGAAAAGCAAGGGCCTAAATCCAAAACTACTGTATCCAACAAGGCTATCATTTAAAATTGAAGGTGAAATAAAAAACTTTCCAGAAAAAAAAAAGAGGTTAAAGGAGTACATTACCACCAAACCAGCAATGCAAGAAATGTTAAAGGGACTGCTTTAAGAAGAAGAAAAGGAGAGAGAATCATAGGAACAAAGAAAATAAAAATGGGAATAAATAAACACCTATCCATAATAACCTTAAATGTAAATGGACTAAATGCTCCAGTCAAAAGACATAGGTGACTGAATGGACAATAAAACATGACCTATGTATATGCTGTCTATAGGAGACCCACCTCAGAACAAAAGATACACATAAACAGAGTGAATGTATGGAAAAATATATTCCATACAAATGGAAAGGAAAAATAAGCTGAAGGAGCAATACTAATATCAGACAAAATAGACTTCAAAACAAAGGCCATAACAAGAGATAAAGAAGGCCACTTCATAATACTAAAGGGAATGATTCAACAAGAAAATGTAACCCTTGTAAACACATATGCGCCCAATAAAGGAGCACCAATGTACATTAAAAATCTCTTGATGACTCTAAGGGAGAGATTGACAGCAATACAATTACAGTCAGGGACTGCAAAACTCTACTGACATCACTGGATAGATCTTTCAGACATAAAATTAACAAGGAAAAATCGGCCTTAAATGGCACACTAGATCAGATGAATCTAACTGATATTTATAGGACATTTCACCCCAAAGCAAGAGAATATACATTCTTCTCAAGTGCACATGGAACATTCTCAAAGATAGACCATATTTTAGTGCACAAAACAAGACCTGTACTTGGAAAACTATAGGACATTGAAAAAAGAAATAGAGAAAAATACAAAGAAATGGAAGCATATGTCATGTTCATGGATTAACATCCATGGAAGAATTAACATCATTAAACTGTCTATACTACCCAAAGATATCTACAGATTCAATGTAATCCTTATGGAAATACCAATGGCATACTTCACAGAGTTAGAACAGATACTCCAAAAATTTATATGGAATCATAAAAGACCCTGAATAGCTTCAGCAATCTTGAAGTAGGAGGGATCACAATACTGGATTTGAAACTATACTACAAAGTTATTATAAGCAAAACAGTCTGGTACTGGCACAAGAATAGACATATAGACCAATGGATAATAACAGAGACTCCAGAAATTGACCCATGCCATTATGATCAATTCTTATTTGACAAAGGAGGCAAGAGCCTACAATGGATTAATAGCAGTCTCTTCAACAAATGGTGCTGGGAAAACTAGACAGACACACACACAAAAAGTGAAACTAGACCACCAATTTACATTATATATAAGAATAAACTCAAGATGGATAAAAGATTTAATGTAAGGCATGAAATGATAAAAATCTTAGAAGAAAACATAGGCAGTAAAATCTCAAACATCTCACTCAGCAATATGTTTATAGGTACATCTCCAAGGGCAAAGAAAACTAAGGAGAAAATAAACAAATGGGACTACATCAAAATACAAAGCTTCTGCACAGCAAAATAAACCACCATCAAACTGAAAAAAGAATCCACTGAATGGGAGAACATATTTGCCAATGATACATCTGATAAGGGGTTAATATCCAAAATATATAAAGTACTCATACAACTAAACAAAAGGGAGAAAAGCAATCCAATTAAAAAATGGGCAGAAGACCTGAATAGACACTTCTCCAAAGAGGACCTACAACTTGCCAAGAGACATATGAAAAATACTCAAAGTCACTAATCATCAAAGAAATGCAAATTAAAATCTCACACTTGTCAGAATATTAGCAAACGACAAATGCTGGAGAGGATGTGGAGAAAAGGGAACACTGGTTCAGTGCTGGTGGGAATGCAGATTGGTGCAGCCACTATGGAAAACATTATGGAGTTTCTTTAAAAAATTAAAAATGGAACTTCTGTTTGACCCAGCGACCCCACTTCTGTTAATATATCCTAAAAAACCCAAAACACCAATCATAAAGAATATATGCATCCCTATGTTCATAGCAGCATTACTTATGAGAGCTAAGATTTGGAAACAGCCCAAGTGCCCATCAGTAGATGAGTGGATAAAAAAGCTGTGGGACATTTACACTATGGAATATTATACACCTGTAAAAAGAGGGATCTCTTTTCCTTTAGGACAACATGGATGGACCTGGAAAATAGTATGCTAAGTGAATTAAGCCAAACTGAGAAAGTCAAATGTCACATGATCTCACTTATTTGTGGAATCTAATGAACAAAATGAATTGACAAACAAAATAAGACTCAAAGCAGAGAGGCCTGGAACAGACCGACATATCTCAATGTGGGTTTGGGGGGACAAGAAGAGATAAACCAAAGAACTTGTATACTTATATGCATAGCCATGGACAAGGGCAATAGGGTAGTGAAGACCTGTGGAGTGAGTATGGGCAGGGAGGAGGGTGTAAGGGCGGTGGGGGAGAAAAGAGATATCTGTAATACTATAAACAATAAAAAAAAATACATTAAAAAAAGGAGAGCTGAGTAAACAGAATGAATAAGCAATAACAAAGTGGTGGCAAGGTATTTAAAAGTCAAAGCTATAAGGAAAGTGAGTTTATGGTATCCAAGAGTGGGGATTATAGAAATATATAGTGAATAAAAATTTAGAAGAAAAATATAGACTAAATATGATTAAATCTCCCAACTCCTAAATTCTGAAGAGCTCAGAATTGTATAGATTGCCTCAGAGTTTTACAGGTTGAGACCATTGGAGAACATTTAAGTTTCCACAAATTAATTTGTCCTCAAGTAGGGCTCTCCTTGCTAATATGTTTCCCTACCTCCATCAGGGCTTCAGTAGATACCCAATGAGCAACCAAAGATGTCAACCTGGGGTTGTAGTCAAGTTCTACCTGAGGTCAACAGTCTCAGAAAGATGTCTTTCCTCTCCTGTGCTCTCACAACGAACTGGCTGCTCTGATTATTTTAGTTTGATTGACGCCCCTCCACCATTCCTTCCAAAATCCTACCCACAAAACACAACTTTAGATTTCAACTTCCTGTGGGACCAAGTAACATTGGAACCACTTCAGATGGCAGTGGGAATGGAAAGGTGGGGAGGATCAAAGGGAAGCAAACACATTCATTCTCCTTTGACTTGACACATAATATAATCCCAGTTAATAAATCAGCATGCAAATAGAAATATCCTACTCAGACTTCAGGGATGACAACCGTTTCAGCCTGGCCTATTCTCTGAGCTTGGATGAACCTGGTGAAGAACTATAGACTAATACATTTATTGGATGACTTTATGAGAAGAGCTCTTCTGCTAGTAGGGGCTTTTTACATGTTACCAAGTTTTACATACGCTATCATGTTAGTTGCTGTCCTATCTCTATGTTATTCATTTCAAAGAACCAGAGTGTGTACAATATTATTAAAGGCAATTTACTTTAAGTCCTTGAGTTTGGCAAATATGCCAAAAAATATTGAATTCAGCCAATTTAGCAAAAAAGAGTAAATTAATGAAATTTGGTTAGATTAATATTTAGCAAGATTGGATTAAATAGGACAACCTTGGTGAAGGTTTTTACACTTTAGTTAATTGTTTTGGCACCCTTTAAGATTCACTTAAGTAATTTAATTCAATTATTTAATTTCATATTTAAAGAAAATAACTGAACAAATATTAGTTGCCAATTTGATATTCATATTTCCTCGTATTCTTGTACAGATCTTTTGGGAGATTATTCACATACTTGAAGGATCAGCTCCTTTTAAAAACCACTTGTAATATAAAAGAAAAATACAGAAATCAAATGTGCGGTGAAACCAACCAGTCAGGAAATATAACTCTGCCAGTCACATTAGAAGCTTCTTTCCTGTTCATCCTAGTTTTAACCTTCCTTCTTCCCATACATAACCAGTATACTGGCTTCTACAATGATCATTTTGTGTGTGTGTGTGTGTGTGTGTGTGTGTGTGTGTGTGTGTGTGTGTGTGTGTGTTTTAACTCAGGCATGCATTCCTATTCCTAGTCAGTACACTTTAACTTTGACACTTTAAAATTTCAGTTTTAATGTGTCCTTTAAATCTCTATCTTTTAATTTACCATTGAATGTTACAACTGTACAGGTTTCCAAAGCCTCTGGATTTTGCAGTTTACATATTCACGGTACAGTCCTTCTCTCTCTCTCTCTCTCTCTCTCTCTCTCTCTCTCTCTCTCTCTCTCTCATTTTCTCTCTCACACACTGAGGAGTGAGGAAAGAAAATGAAAGAACAAGGAGAAGATGGCTGTTGCTCATTCAAAGGAAGACAACAGGACACCTTGATCTTGGAGTCTGAGTGTCCAGAACTGTGAGAAAACAAATGTATTTTGTTTAAGCCACCCAATCTGTGGTATTTTGAGCCTGGGAAGACTGAAACATCTTTCTAAAAACAAGTCAAACAAAAATTATCTGTAGCATTTGCCAATCTCCTTGCCATAAATGTCCAATTTCAAGCTACCAAGGTAAAATCATTGAAAATAGAATTGCAAAGAAATGTGCACATGTGGCTTTCATGAGCTACATTTTCTGTGCACATCATCACTACATGCAGCCTCTTTCTCTTTGACCCTGCATTTTTTTTTATCTATAAGTGACTACATGTTTATTTTATTTAAAAATATGTTTTTATTGATTTTAAAGAGAGAGAGGAGGGGAGAGGGAAATCAATTGGCTGCCTCTTACATGCTCCCTACTGGGGATTAAGCCCACAACCTGGACATTTGCCCTGACTAGGAACTGAACCAGTGACCTTTTGGGGCTTGGGAAGATGCTCTACCCACTGACCCACACCTGCCAAGGCAACAAATAACTATACCTTTAACATTTACTACGACCCTTAGTGTCACTCACTCTCTAGTAGTTTGTTTGTATTGAGTTAATCCACTAATAGATTTCTCAGGAAGAGCATTTAGCAAAAATCGTTTCTGAATTTTGGTGAGTTAATAACATTATTCTGTACTCTTAATATTAAAGAGTTTTCTGAATATAATGTCCTGGGGTCATATTTTTTTTTGTCTTCCCCCAATACCTATGAGAATCTAAAATATGCAACTTCCATTTCTTCTGGCATAGAAGTGGTGCTAATGGAAACTCTGATGATGATTAACTCATTTCCTTTCCTTTAGAAACATATGCCCTCACCCCCGGAATATCTTTTTATCTTTAAATTCAAAATAATTTACTGGAATATATTTCAGTTTTGTTTTTATTTCCTGATTAAATATTTTCAGATATTTGATGTAATCTTTCAATATATAGTTTTAAATCTTCCTTTTTGTATTTAAAAAGATTTTTATTTAATTATAGTGTTTATTACTTGTTTATTTTCTTTAGCTTTCTTCTTCAGAAAATTCTGTTTTCTGTATGTTGAATCTTTTTTGTCTTCCATCAGTATTTGTACCTTTCTTTCAAATGCTTATCATTTCATTTTTTAAATTTAATTTATTTCTTCTTCATTTATTTTCTTAAGGCATTATCTGATGTGTTAATTCTTGTTTTCCTCTTATGTTACTTTTTATTTCTACCTAAAGTGGCCTTTTTCTTCTTTTCTATCTATTTTTTCTTGTCCTCTGCCATTTCCTATATGAGTTTATAAATTGTAATTTAGTTTATTTGGAAATAATAGCTACACTTTTGACCTGATTTTTTTAGCGTGTTTGGGTACTAGGTGTGCTTGCTGAGAAGAGTTCTTTGTTGTCTTATGTCCTTTATTTTTATGATAATATATAGGGGATTTAACCTTCATACATTTCTGTTCATTTTGATGTGATATTAATTTTGCTGAACTTCAGAAGGGGGTGTGGTTCACGGAAACTTTCCTAACTTCACAGAACTTCTGTTGTTCTGTATATTGTTCAGAAATATGGACAATTCTGAATTTTGTTTCACTTTCTACCCCCACCCCTCACCACCAATCCTAGACATTCTCTTTTTTCCATCTCAATTATCCTAATTTCCAGTATGTTTTCCTTAGTGTTAGGTCCTGACTTGGAAAGAAGGCAAAAAACAAAGAGTCAGTTTTAAGTTTCATAAAGGCCAATCGACTTCTCTTTTCCCATGTTACCGTGGCTCCTTGCACTCACTTGCCATGGGAATGGGAAAGGTTCCTCCCATTTCAATGCCTCTCTCAAATCGACCTGGTGTGCTTTCCAGGGAATACATGTAGTTTATTTGGGATTCTCCTATTTCAGGTTCATCAGCCTCTTTGGTTGGTTTCCTGCTTTCTTTCATACTGATAATATTCAGGTATTATAACTGAGAACATGCTTAAATTTTGAGAACTTTTCTCCTAGTTTTGTGGGTTTTGCTCTTTATGGAGTTTTGATTTGGCCACCTAACTTCTCTGTTTTATTATGTGCAGATTTGAAGAAATTCAAAAGTTATGCTGACAACACTATCACCTTCCCACAATCCATCAGTATTGGTTCTTTAGGTTAAATAGTCTTGCAATTCTTCTGGTGCTTATTTTTTCTACTGTGGTCATCTATGAACAGCTGGTTGTGAATCGCGGGTTCACCTCTTTTTCCACAGCTACAGAGAATATTGCTAACTTCAGTAAGAACTCCCAACATCAAATAAATGGACACTGTGGTGCATAGGACAGTAGATAGAACATGGCTTAAAATTGGGGAAGACATTTCTCAACTTCAGTTTCATAGGTATTTAAATCTAGCTTGCATTTTTTTTTTTTTTTTTGGTATAGCAAAGATGGAGTTTAATTGAAGAACAAGTACACACTCCCACATAGGGAGGGAGAAGAGTCCCATGGAATGGACTCCCAAGTAGGGAGGGGGAAAGGGTCCCCTAACTTGCATTTTTAGGAAATTATTGCTAAAATAATCAGACATATAGCAAAGATTGTTGGGGTCCATTTGGTGCCATGTTTTTCTAATTTTGCACTTTTTATTGATAACTTCTCTGTTTGTCCCTGAACATAGTGCTTAAGTGATGTCTGGTGTCCCTACGAGAAGGTTGCTGGGACTGACTGCAAACCCTGAGCAACAGATGAATGGATTACTCTGACACACATTTCTGTGAAAGAGAAGGCTAAAGGACTGCCTGGCTAAAGGAACCAGACAGCCTTGTTTGCCTGCCTCCTTAGGCTTTTATTGTAGCAACAGCTTGAACTAAAATTAACCTCTAGATACAATCAGCAATGTAAGCATTCTTGAGAAAGGATACTTCTCTAAGGTCAGGTCTAAAGACTAAACTTAGAGATTCCAGTAAAACACCTGGGGACTTGGACTTGTTTGGAAAAGTCAAGGCAGGTGCTACTACCCTGGGCAAGTTCCCCCTAGAGCAGCGGTTCTCAACCTTTGGGTTGCGACCCCTTTGGCGATCGAATGACCCTTTCACAGGGGTCACCTAAGACCATCCTGCATATCAGATATTTACATTACGATTCATAACAGTAACGACATTACAGTTATGAAGTAGCAACGGAAATAATTTTATGGTTGGGTCACAACATGAGGAGCTGTATTTAAAGGGCCAGAAGGTTGAGAACCACTGCCCTAGAGGCACCTGACCTTTTGGAGAATCCTCCTTACAGACTTTCCAACCAAATCCTGTGCTTCCCCGCAGAAGGCTATGATGTGCCCAACAGAGGAAATAACTGTGGTAGATAAGCTTCATTCAAGCATGAGTTCTTGAACAGTTGGCCATGAATTCAATGTCAATGAATCAACAACATAGATTAAATAAGTTATCTTTAAACAGAAACACACATTAAACACGTTTCTGTATTGATCATTCAACAAAACTGTTGTGACCAGAAGTTTGCAGGAACCTAAGCAAGCCTTTCCCCTAGGAGTAAGAATTACACGTTTGCTAATTCAATGGTCACAGTAACTTTATAGAACATAACTACTATAAATAATAAGAATATACTGACTTGGCAACTTCTAGTTTCTTAGCCTCTCTAAAACTGTTTCCACTTCTGCCCAGTGGCTACAGTGGTATTTATCTCATAGAGTTGTTCTAATAAATGTTATTGTAAATGAAAATTCCATGTTATACGGTTGACACTGAGCTCATCTGAGACTTGACCCAACCCCTTCCTGAAGTCCCTCACACTGTCATTTTATGCTGATTTTTTGACTCTACATACTCATATTCTAAGTAATTGTTGCCAGTAACATATCTATCTTTGTTGGAACATCTGAAGCCTCACACATTTACACAACTTCCCAAAGTTTGCAATGTCAGGTTCTATGAAAATTATAGGATTTCTTTATTTTTAATTCAATAAAAAGTGATTTAAAATGCATGTTGGATTTAGAAAAAATATTCCTGAGAGCTTTTCTTAAGGAGTTTTTTGTCAATAATGTTTTCTTCTGCTTGAAATTCTGCCACATTTTCAGTCTTTGCATTTGCCGAGAATTACTTGTTTCTTCTTTGTGGGCAGTTCTGAACCCTCAATTTCAATGGGAGCCATTCTGACTGATGAGTAACAGATGTGTCTCTGAGTGCAGATAAGGGGAAATAATGACTCATTTCCCAACAACCCCTCAAGATGAGACTAGAACTAAAGCTAAAACAAAGAGCATTTCTTCCAGAAACAATTTGTTATAGATCAGCATCTGGGTGAATTCTTAGTATCAGCTGATTTCAGGAATTCTAAAGCCAATGAGATTAGGGTGCAAGATGGTGGGGATAGTTTAGTAAGTGCCCTAAGAGAATATGATTGGATAGTATTCCATCCAACTTAAGAAATGTTTAGTGATTTATATGTTGTTATTATTATTGTTTTTTATAAAGTGATGTTGGCCATTGGGAAAAATTGTCATGGGTGGAAATGGGGCTATGGAAGTGGGGTATCCCTTTCCGCACTGGGGTTCTTACAATATCTTGAGAAAAAGAATTTTCTAAGAGTCACACGGGGGAAAGAGTGGTTTTTATTTGCATGGAATTTTATCCTTCAGTTTGTAAAGTCCAATTTCCCTTAAACCAGCCCTAGAACATTAGGAGCGGGGGATTCAGCAGAGCTGGAGGCAAAGCCAGTGTCCAGAGTTTTTGTTCCATGGTGGAGCTGATTCTAATGTAGCATCAGGCTAGTTGTAGTTCATTAGTCCACTGTGTGGGGTCCAGGACTGCAGAAGTGCAGGAACGTAAGAGTCCCACAGCCAGGAACACAAACCAAGAGCAAGAAAGAAAATCCCTTTGTTTAGGAACTTAAGTACCTTAGATTTTGTGCCGTGTGCCATGCCTATCCTGGCCAATGACCTGTTCCCAGGTGTGACTGATGGGCAAATACCTTTCCTGCATCGCCCAGACTTTACTGGCCATGCATTTATTTCCCCTCTGACCAGTTTCTTTGCTCCTTTCTTGTTAATGAATAACCAAATTATTTACAACAGTATCAAAATGGCCACACATATATAGTCATATTTTCTTCCCGACCTAGGAATTTCCCTGAACTATCACATATTAAGTTATACCTTTTATATGGAAAAAACAGGATTAGGAAATTTATCTATAGAGGGAAGAGTTTATACACAATATGTTTGAACTCAGTACTAAACCAGCGTTTGGGATTATAAAGATTCCTTTATATATTTGTAATTTGCCAGGTATTAAATTGATCATATGCTGAACAAAAATGCCTTTCTTTCTTCATCTTACTTTCAAATACAATCACACAATGGAAAAACATATTCTGTAAAACTTTTATAACTTACATATTGTGAAAAAAAGTGAGGTTTATCTTTGATTAGACAAAATCTTAACTCTGTTGAGACAATTAACTTAGATAGTTTCTCCAGATGTTGAAAATAGAAGTCTAAATTTGAATATAAAGAAAGAGAATGGCTTGGTGGATGTGAATTATCAATGGCAAACAATGGGGTCTTGACATGTGATGTATATGTATACACCTCTATATGCATGTATATGTATAGATGAAGGAAAGAACTAACTTCTAGAGTAAGGAGAGAGGTGAGATGGCAATCATGGCAGTGGGCGATATGGTCAAATATATCATGAAACTGTGAAATTGAACAGAAGGATCTGATAATGAAGAGTTATATGTAGAAAGTATCTCTAGGAACCCTGATTACTTTTACAGTGAAGTGGTACCACCTGCTTGTGCCACATGGGAATCTAGTCAGGGCCACAATAGAACATTTGTATTTTTTTTTTAAGATGAAAGATATTTGAAACTTCTATTGGACTGCAGTCCTTCAATTTGAGATTAATCTATCAAGTTACTCTAAAGACATAATTTAGCTACATATACTGGTATATGAATAACTTTTCACTGGAGTTCAGTTAGACCAGTGGTTCTCAACCTTCCTAATGCTGC
This sequence comes from Myotis myotis, assembly GCF_014108235.1. Lineage (NCBI taxonomy): Eukaryota > Metazoa > Chordata > Mammalia > Chiroptera > Vespertilionidae > Myotis > Myotis myotis. The sequence continues at coordinate 8,762,880 of NW_023416314.1, forward strand.
GACCCTTTAGTACAGTTCCTCATGTGGTGACCCCCAATTTCATTGTTACAAATTGAACATAATTAAAGCATAGTGATTAATCACAAAACAATATGTAATTATATATGTGTTTTCTGTTGGTCTTAGGCGACCCCTGTGAAAGGGCCGTTCGACCCGCAAAGGGTACATGCTATCTCAGCTGAGAACCGCTGAGTTAGACAATCAGTGTTCAATGGCCACTAAAATCATACTTTCAAAAGTCACCGGTGTGAGTGTTTTCAGATTGGATGGAAGTACTCCTGGCAAAAACTGAGGTGTCAGGGTGTTTACCTGTAGTCTAGGGCAGAACAAGTACACAGTGCATTCTTAATTTAGGAGGATTCTTCATTTATACTCAGTCAGAAAGATCTTTAATATATCCATTTTGTTGTAATCTCCATATCAACTACAGCAGAGATCACATAAAAGAAATAGAAGACAGAGATGTTACCCAGAGAAGTTTATTACAATTGAGTGTTTAATAAATGACTTCAGCACACTTAACTAAGCAAGGTCACCCTGGCCCTGAAATTCTAGTGAAATTATATTAAATGTCCATCTAAGATTTAATACCATTTCCTAAGATTCACTTTTAAATTTCTGGAAATTTTTGGTTCACCTAGTACAGTAGTCAGCAAACTCATTAGTCAACAGAGCCAAGTATCAACAGTACAATGATTGAAATTTATTTTGAGAGCCAAATTTTTTAAACTTAAACTATATAGGTAGGTACATTGTTATGAACTTAATATGCTGGCCTTTGCTAAAAACGTCCTCAATCTGAGGGGTCGACCTCAGCAAATGTACCCCCACTTCTTCTAACGCCACTTCTTCAAAATAGACTCGCCCAGGCCTAAAACCGACTTCTGCGCATGGGCCACGAAGTTTCAATGGCACTGTATGTGCGCACCTACATGTGGTATTTTATGGAAGAGCCACACTCAAGGGGCCAAAGAGCCGCATGTGGCTCTCGATCCGTGGTTTGTTGACCACTGATCTAGTAAATCTGGCTTAGATTTCCATCTTCTGAAGAATTCTCATTCGTTAATTTTCAATAGGCTGCTCTAGGCTTACTATGTCCTAGTGTGGCCCATCTATAGACTGTGACTCTTTCCATTACTCTGATTCATTCCCTCCCTCTATTGTCATGCACAGAAGCAGGTTGTGCTTGGGTTTAAGGAGATCCGGTGATAGACATGAGGTCACCATAGATCCACAGAGCAGATATATTAAAGTTAAATATTTGATCCTTCTAGGTAAGGGCAATGTACTGAACATTTGCATTTATCCCTCTCAAAACTACACTAAATGAGAATACTGAGATTTTAAAAAAAAAAAAAACACAAGTGAGAACAAAGAAGAAATAATATCAATATCTTAAACTTTATTAGAATAGCTTTAGATTTATAAAAAATTACAAGGACATTACTGAGGTTGCCATAGCCCCATACCCAGTTTCTACTATCTACACTAATAAAAGAGAAAAATGGTAATTGGTGTACGGCGATACCATTTTCATTGGCTAATCAGGGCTATATGCAAATAAGCCCTGATTAAACTAAGATTGGCAGTTAACTGCCAACAAGATGGCGGCTAATTTGCATATGTAGGCACAATGCAGGGAGGCGAAAGGGAAAGCAGGAAGAAGCCCCCTGCCACTGACAGTGATCGGAAACCCAGGGGGGAGCTAAGAGCTGGGGGGCAGGGCAAAGGCGGCCCTGGGGCCGCCTTTGCCCTGCCCCCAGCCATGATCGGAGAATCAGGTGCCTTTTCTGCCCTGGCCAGTGATAGCAGGAAGTAGGGGTGGAGCCAGTGATGGGAGCTGGGCACGGTCGAAGCTGGCAGTCCCAGAAGCTAGGGGTCCCTTGCCTGGGCCTAAAGCGAAGCCCACGATCGCGGCGCCCCCCGCTGCCACTGCGGGTCCCTGCTGCCTGGGCCGGACACCTAGGCCAGAGGCGTTAGGCCTGGGTAGGGGTGGAGCCTGCAACCGCGGGGAGCTGGGGGTCCCCTGCCCAGGCCTGACACCTCTGCCGGAGGCCTCAGGCCTGGTCAAGGGGCCGATCCGGTGACTGGTGATCGGAGGGTGATGAGGGTCAACTCCTCTGGCTGAGGCATCAGGCCTGGGTGGGGGGTGGAGCTGGGGATTGGGGGGATATGATGGTCCCATTGCCCAGGCCTGAAGCCTGGGTCAGAGGCGTCAGGCTTGGGCGGGGGGTAGAGCAAGCAATCAGAGGGAGATGGGGGTCCCCTGCCCAGTCATGATTCCTGGGCCAGAGGCCTCAGGCCTGGGCGGGGGCCAGAGCCAGTGATTGGGGGGAAATGGGGGTCCCCTCTCCAAGCCTGACTCCTCTGGCGGAGGCGTCAGGCCTGGGCAAGGGGCCGATCAGGCAATCGGAGGGTGATGGGGGTCAACGCCTGAGGGCTCCCAGTATGTGAGAGGGGGCAGGCTGGGCTGAGGGACACTCTCCCCCCACACACACACCCAGTGCACAAATTTCGTGCACCGGGCCCCTAGTTACTTAATATTTTACATGGAGTGGTGATTCATTATCATTATCTAAAGTACATACTTTGTTTAGATTTCCTTAGTTTTTACCTAATGCTTCTTTTCTGGTCTGGGGTCTCATCCAGGACATCACATTATGTACACCTCTTTTAGGCTCCTCTTGAGTGTGAAAGTTTCTCAGACTTTCTTTGTGTTAAATGACTTGAACAATGTGGTGAAGTAATGGTTAGGCATTTTGCAAAAGCAATTGGTATTTGTCTTATGTTTTTTATTATAAGACTGGAGTTAGAGTTTTGAGTTATCCAAAGAGGTAAAGAGTCATTTTCATCATATCATATCAAGGGTACATGCTATCAACCTGACTTACATTATTGATGTTGACCTTCATCACTTGGCTAAATGCTGTATGTCAGGTTTTTACACTGTAAAGCTACTCTTTCTTCTCTGTTTGCACTGTACGTTTTAGAATGGAAAGCTAAAAAAAGAAGAATCACTGGTGTAGGAGACCGGAGCAAGTTACATCCTGATGAAGGAAAATTGAAGCACAACCTACGTTGCATTGCAGAAATTCCCAAAGAATCATGAATTGTTGAAATCAGATATCTCTGGAAACAAGTTCATGGTATGATTGCTAATATACTCTGTTCAAAAGAGTAGAACACCCAGATAACCTACCTCACTTACCATAACTGGGCAACTTCCATTCCTTTTGAAGCAGATGATCAGAATTTTGTTTTTATTTACTTTTTTTTTCTTTTTCTTTAGAGTATAATGGAGTAGGACCTGGACATCAGGAAAAGTTGAGTCATAGTAATAGGAGGGCAAAGATTAAATGTAAAAGCAGAGAATTCTACAGTAATTTGCATAGGCATTATTAAAAATACTATCAATTATCTAAAATACTGACAGACGTGCTTATAACCTCTGGGCAAGAATTATTAATGCCCTTCTCTCATCAATCTGACCAGTTGAAGAGGAATGCTCTAAAGATACTGGAGGAGTCCCCATATGATGGCACAGCACTATTAACCTTCATAATTCAAAAGAGCCACAACTGTACAAAGGGTTTCAATCTCCTACATGAGAGTATGGAGCAGGGAGGCATAAACCTCCTAATACGAAAAAAGAAGAACCATGATTAATCAGAGAAATAAGAGGAGCTATTTTAACTATAAAATAAGAACAGGATGTTACTATAAATAACAATGAAGAAATATCAGAGAGCAAAAATAGACTTTTGAAATTAAAAATATATAAACATATTATAAGAAAAACAAAAAACTCAAGTAAAAAGTTTATGAGAATGTTCTCCCATACAGTGGGTTTCCTTTTCATTTTCCTGTGCAGAAGCTTTATATTTTGATGCAGTCTCATTTGTTTATCTTCTCTTTACTTTCCCTTGCCCTAGGGCCTAGGAGATGTATTGACAAACATATTGCTACGAGACAGATGTCTGAGATTTTATTGTGTGTGGTTCCTTCTAGGATTTTTATAGTTTCACGACATATACTTAAGTCATTTATCTATTTTGATAAATTCTGTGTATGCTGTAACTTGGTGGTCTAGTTTCAATTTTTTTGCATGTATCTCTCCAATTTTCCCAACACCATTTATTGAAGAGACTGTCCTCACTCCATTATATGCTCTTGCCTCCTTTGTCAAATATTAATAGAGCATAAAGGCTTGGGTTGATTTCTGGGGTTTCTGTTCTGTTCCATTGATCTATATGCCTGTTCTGGTGCCAGTACCAGGCTGTTTTTATTACAGTGACTTTGTAGCATAACTTTACATCTGGTATTGTGATACCTCCAACTTTGTTCTTCTTTCTCAAGATTGCTGCAGCTATTCAGAAGCTTTTTTGGTTCCACATAAATTTTTGGAGAGTTTGTTCTAGATCTGTGAAATTTGCTGTTGGTGTTTTAATGGGGATTGCATAGAATCTATAGATTGCTTTGGATAGTGTGGATATTTTAATTATGTTAATTCTATCAATCCATGAACATGGTATATTTTCCCCCTGGTTCATATCTTCCTCTATCTTTTTTTTCAATTTCCTGTAGTTTTCCAAGTATAGGTCTTTTTCCTTGGTTAAGTTTATTCCTAAATATCTTAATTGTTTTGTTGCAATGGTAAATGGGGTTGTTTGTTTAGTTTCTGAGGACTCATTATTGGTGTATAAAAAAAGCCATTGATTTTGGGATGTTGATTTTGTATCCTTCTGCACTGCCAAATTCATTTATTAAACTAATAGTGTCTTGGTGGACTCTTTAGAGTTTTCTAGGTACACTATCTTGTCATCTGAGAATAATGACAGTTTTACTTCCTCTTTTCCAATTTAGATGCCTTTTATGTGTTCTTCTTGTCTGATTGCTGTGGCTAAGACTTCCATTTAATAAAAAATTAATATTGACAATATATATGGAACTCATACAATTTAATAAAAGGAGGACAAACAATCCAATTAAAAACGGTTAAACGACCTAAATGGACACTTCTCCAAAGTGGACAGACAAATGGCCAAGAGACATATGAAGAAATGCTCAAAGAAAGTCACTAATCATCTGAGAGATGCAAATTAAAATTACAATGAGTTATCACCTCACACCTGTCAGAATGACTGCCATCAACAAATCAACAAATGACAAGTGCTGGAGAGGATGTGGAGAAAAGAGAACCCTAGTACACTGCTGGTGGGAATGCAGACTGGTGCAGTCATTATGGACAACAGTATGGAGTTTTTTAAAAAAATTAAATATGGAACTGCCATTTGACTCAGTGGTCCCACTTCTAGGAATATATCCTAATAAACCCACAACACCAATCAGAAAGAATATATGCACCCCCATGTTCATAGTTGCAATTTATAATAGCTAAGATATGGAAACAGCCCAAGTGGCCATCAGTAGATGAGTGGATAAAAAGCTGTGGTACATTATACTATGGAATACTATCCAGAAGTAAAAAAGAAGTATCTCTTACCCTTTGAGACAGCATGGAGGGACCTGGAGAGTATTATGTTGAGCAAAATAATCCAGTCAGAGAAAGACAAGTATCACATGATCTTACTCATATATGGAATCTAATACAAAAAATTAACCAAGGAACAAAATAGATCCAGAGACATAGAAGCATAAAACAGACTTTCAAATCTCAGAGGGAAGGTGGGGGTGGGTGGGTGAGTAGGAAGAGATCAACCAAAGAACTTGTATGCATTTATGCATAACCCATGGACCCATATAATAAATAGTGTGGTGAAGGTTGGGGTTGGGGGATGGACAAGAAGGGGTCAATGCAGAGTAAGGGGACATATGTAATAAGATTTTTTTAGAAGAGTTTTATGAATAAAATTAAGGAATTTTTCCAAAAATTTGAAAATAAAGATGGAAAAGGTAAAAAAAATATAAAAAAGTTAGAAGCTCATTCTAGAAGGTCGAACATCTGAGTGATAGACATTGCCCAAGAAGGAAATCAAAATGCAAAGGAGGAACTCATGAAATTATCAATTCAAGACAAATTTCCAGAATGTCCAGGTTTAAAGAGCCATTGAAGGCTCAATGCAATGCATAAAAATATCACTAAGGTACATTAAGTGAAATTTCTTCACTGAGAGGAAAGGAAACATGTCTGTCATTTATTTATTTACTTGTTATTTTTTTAGACAGAGAAAGGGAGAGGCAGAGAAAGAGAAAAACATGGATTGGTGGCCTCCCATACACCCTCACCCACACTCTGACCTGGGATGGAACACACAATCCTCCGTATGTGGTCTGTGCCCTGAGCCACTTTTCCATGCACAAGACAATTCTCCAACCAACAGAGTCACATTAGTCAGGGCAGGAATATTCTTAAAGCTCTCCAGAAAGAGGAAATAAAAGGTTGCACACAAATCAGAATCAGAATGGATTCAGAGTCAACTATACACTAGAAACTGGAATATAAATAAGAAATATCTTCAACTTTCTGAAGAAAAATCATTTCCAAAACGACATTTTACTCAATAAAAACTATTAAATATGAATGAAGACAAAAGTAACGGCAATTTTCATAGTAGCAAAGCCTCCAAACATACATCCTTTCTTAAGGAAGCCATTCAAGGATGTGTTCAATCATCCAATTTTTCTTTATTTCACACATCCCATAAAAAAACAAAACAAAACAAAACAAAACAAAGACAAAAACAGGTACTCAGCAATATCCTCAGGGCCAGCTGTTCCTCCCAGCAGCTTGGAGGTGTCTGAAATTCATCCAAGGAGACCGTCTCTGCTTGTCCCTGGAGCTTGAAAGCAGGCTTAGGACACTGCTCTCTGTTACCATACAGCATAGGTATAGGTATCAGCAACATGCCATGGGACGGGTGGGCTGGCTGCTTCACCAATTCCCTGCATCAGGAACTAATTCTTGCTATTGAAGACTAGGGGGGATGTCTACTGACTAAGGTGAGGGTCTGGTGAGTGCCTGTGGGGTTTCCCAAGAGGCAATCAAGCTCAGTGGAGACTGAATGGTGTTATGTGACTTCAGGTGCACGGAGAGGGTAGGAAAGAGGGCTAGCACTTTCAGTACTATTTTGAACAAGAGCTTCTATAGATAAAGTAAGGTTAAGGAATTGAATGAATTGGGGAAGGGTCACAGTTCAGCATAGAGGAGGCTGAAAGAGAATGAGTGGATAAGAAGAAAAGTAAAAAACAAAATAATCAATAAATAAAAAAATAAAAAGATAAAACAAATTTTTTTTCTTAATTTATCTATTTATATATTCATCTATTTCTGGAAAAGGAGAATAGAGGAGAGAGCAGATAGGCTTGAGTATAGTGAATGAAACTAATTAAGCAATTAGGAGAAGAAGAGAGCAAGAGAGGAGAGGAAAAACAAAAGCTTAAAAAACTGGCTAGCAAGAAAAGAGAAAAGAGAAGGGCGCACGGACTTGGAGCAGGGAAGAGGGAATTAGATATATGAGTAAGCCCACAGAGACTGCAATAATAATAACATGTCAATAAAGCAGATAACGAAGCTTAAATTTTAACAAGGGGTAAAAAGAAAGGAGAGAGAAAAACTAAAGCAGGGACAGGAGAAGAGAAATAGGATGAAAAAGGGAGAAGTGAGGAGGAAAAGGGTGGAAAAGAAGAAAAAATAAGAAAATAAAATAATGATAAAAAATAGAATGAAGAAAAGTAATACAAAAAAATAAAAGATAAAAATGTTCTTTTTAAAAGAAAAGATAAAAAATTAAAAAATGAAGTGTCATTCGCTTCAGCCAAGTTTTAATGACCCAGTAGGGGCTGGTTTAAGACCTCACTCTACTGTTCTGCCTGCCACTTCTCAGGTTCCTGTTCGGTAGTCGAAGTTCCCAGCGATCCATCGCTCCTCTGTGTCAGTCTACACAGCTTTGGTTGCCAGCAGGCAGGCTCAATCTGCCCGCTTTCTTTGCCTACTGTCAGTCTTAATTATCCAAGCGTCTATTTCTGACACCGGCATTAGGTGTGGGTGTTGCTATATTGGTTTCCAGGCCCAAACGGCCCCTCAACCCAGTCCCCGAGGGCTCCCTGGGCCTATTCAGTGTGTTTCCTCTGCAAAGGTCGAGGCTGCACTAGTTTCCCTGTGGCTGCTGTGAAGGGCAGGCTCTTCAGGAGAGAAATGGCTGCTTAGGGTTGGAGGGTCCGGAATGTCCCAGTGCCGGATTCCTGGTCACCTCTCCCTGCCCTGCTCCTCTCCACAGCCCCTCCCCAGCCTCCACCAAACTGCACCTCCACCTGCACTGCAGGCTCAGAGAGTGTTTGTAGTTGAAAGGCCCAAGAACGGGGTTTAGTGACTAAAACCAAGGAACATACAAAGGCAAACAGCTGCACTGCTGCGGGTTTCTCTCCCCCCACATAACCAGACAACCTTAGAGGAGACTCCATCCGGAACTGTGTGGCTCAGGCAGTTCTTCAGGCTGCCTTTCTGGGCGCAGCCTCTCGGTGCTGTGGACTTAGATCTAGATTCCCCGGCTGCCAGCAGCCCTGTGGATCCTCTTCCCTAGTTGAGTGTTACGCGTGTCCCCAAGTGACTGGACTTAGTGCAGTATAGGTTCCTTCTAACCCTCTCATCCCGGTGGTCAGGCATCTCTTTCTCCAGCCCAGATCCCCGATCCTACCATTTTCCAGGAATCCTCTGTCCTTTCTGGCCATGGATTGTTTCACCAGGTGTGTTTAATTTGCCAATTCTGGGTGGATGTTATTCGATTTAGTTGTTCCTTCTATCTGCTCCAGGAGAAGGCTCAGGACACATCCACCTACTCGGCCACAGTTTTGAAACTACTCTTTCTTTCTATTTTTTAACCTCTGTTGGTTTTAAAACCTGGTAGCTCCCCCAAGTGAAAGCTGAAGTGCGCCTGTTTCACAAAGGGCAGGAGAGGCAGACCCTTCTTGAGAGGTAGGTAGCAGGTTTAATAGCACCAGGCTTGCCTTGGACACTGCAAGAGGCTCTCTGCATCCGCCTGCAAGAATCTTACAGCTTTATCTAGAAGTCTCGGCTGGGTTTGCACATACTTAGTCCAGATGGTCTCCACACCTTCCTCTCTCAAGTCGGTCTCCTCGAGAAGCTCCTCCTGGGGGGACGGTGACAGAGCATACATCCCAGAGCAGGGGCCGGTGAGACGCCTCTCACTGCCTGGGCCCAGCTGCTCTCCTCCACCTGAGGTCACTGTTCTCTTCATGAGCTCCTCCATTAGCCTCACTCTACTCTTTGTATCTATACTATTAAAATACAGAATCAGTTACTATTCAAGATACATAAAAGAGAGTGGTTCAAGAGTTTTGATAGTTAACGGATACTTTCCTTTTTATTTCCTAGGCATTGGAGATTAACCATACATTTTACTAATTAATTCTCCTATCATGTGTTGAGTGACTCTTACATGCCAACTAATACCATAGGCACTTGGAATGTAAGAAAATAATACAAATATATGGCATCTAATGGTGTAGAACACAAAAGAGATCACAGACTATAAATAATTATAAACATGGATACAGTAAAAAGATATGTGCAGGTTACAGTGCGGGACATAAAGAAGAAAAAGATCATCTCAAATTCAGGAGTAAGGGAGGTTTTGGAGTCTTTGCAGAGCCACATTTGCACAGCTCGAAGAATGACCAGCAATTCGCCAGCAGAGAAGGTAGAGAATTTTACACTGGGAGGACAAAACAAGTCCAAAACATGAAACAACTAGTTTCCATAGTCAAATGTAACAAATCTCCTATATAATAAAAGCTTAATATGCTGTCTGATCAACCAGTTGCTAGGACACACACTGACCACCAGGGGGCAGACACTCCAAAGGGTAGGTTAGCTTGCTGCTGGGGTCCGGCTGATCGGGACTAAGTGAGAGGGCCAGACATGCCCTGGAGCGTTCCCTCCCCCACCAGCCAGCCCCCATTGGCCCTGATTGGGACTGGGCGAGACGGCCTGATCGCTGACCACCTGTGCATGAATTCGTGCACTGGGCCTCTAGTTTCATATAATACTTATATGCAATGTATATGTTTGTGTGATTTGAGTGGGGATAGGGAAAAGCAACAATGGAAGATCGGCTTGGGGGTACCTATATCAACCCTAGTTCTGCAAAGATCCCAAAACTCATTCATCACATAGTGGACAATCCTTAAACCAAGACTTGGATAGCTAAGGCTTAAATGTAGTTAAACATTTGGCCTCCTCTGATTACCTCTATCTTGTACATATTCCCTTTTTATTCCCACTGAGTATTCTTGATTGTTAGTTCCATTCTTTCTCATTTTTAAGGTGCATAACATCTGTACCCATTTTAAGTCTTTTGTTTTTCAGTTTTATTTGAATATACTCTTCTAGATCACCTGGATGCAGGCAAGGGCTACTTTTGGCCATTCAATGTTTAAACTAGGAGACTCATCAGTATGAGTTTCTTTTTTTCATGCTTTTTTTTTTCCTTCTAAACCGGAGAAAGGCAATTGGCACTGATCTATACAGAAATCATACACAAATGTTTAAAATTACTTCTGTGTTTTCATCTCATTTATGCCAGTAGCATACTGGGCCATTCTAACCAAGTGTGAAATTACATTTTCAATTTTACCTATAAGACAGATGTTGATTTAGATAAGCATTCTTGTTTTTGTATGCATTGCTATTGTGAAATTTCAAGCATATTATAATTAACTTGTGAGCTTTACAAATAAAATAGAGATTAAATGCCCTCAAATAACATTAGACATAGTTCCAGTGTCAAAGCTGATATCTAAAGAATTTTATTAAGTGATTACACAACTTATATTTTTAAACAATTTTCTAATATTTTTAACACTACACAGAATGAAATATACATTATTTGCTTATTAAGAGTTAAGAGGTATTAACTAATCAAGAACATTTCTAGCTAGTTGAGAAATATAAGAATGAAGAAACGTAAATTATGACAATATGCTTGAATTCTGCACACACGAAAAATAAGGAAGTCTTTTATAAACAATATTAAATATTTTAAATGATAGAGGTTTTCTGTCATTCATATAATAATCTTCAATAAAGTCATTGCCTTCATTGCTCTTCTTTCTTTGCTATTCTGAGGAGCAAATTCTTGTTTCAAGATCAGAAGCCATGGGTGAAATTAGTGCAGTAGAGGACTTTGCATTTGGTGAAAGCTTAATAAACAGTAACTGATTGATAAAGTTCAGAGCAGCTATTTTTTCTTCCTGTATCAGATTGTAGCTACACTGAAACACCCACTGGAAAAACTGCAACTGTTGAGTTGTAATGTTATATGCATGCAAGAAAATTAAAATGAATTTAAAATAAATCATTTTATTTCATCAGAATGGAGCCAAACTGATTTGTATGCTACATAGATATTTCCAGAACATAGGATACCTGTCTTTCATTACGATGCATCTGCTTATTACAACCCCTTATTATTTCCCGAAGTGTGTTTTAGCTTTATGTTAAAGAATTACCATTTGACAGGGGTTTACATTTTGCAGAAGCTGAGAATTTGTAGGTAGTGGTGATTCACAAAGGCTATGTCAAGAGAAACAAAAATGTCACAAGGTATTGAAGATGACTGATTAGTATTGTAATTATTTTCATCAGAATTTTAAAATGTTGACTTTAAATATTGTAGCCTTTTAACTTACTTTTTAGAACTACATAACTTATTAAAATGATTTCTTAGAGTCAGCAAAGTATAGTAGGTAGGATTAGTATAGGAGCCAGCTGCCTAGATTTGAATCCAGGCTTTGCCATGGTCTACATGAGTGACCTTGAGCAAGGTACTTCATCTTTCTGTAACCAGTTTCTTATTTGTAAAAAAATGGATATGATAATATCTATAGTCTAACATATAAAAAGCCAGGGGCCGTCACGACCGAAACAACTGGATGGACAACTGAACAGCAGGCTGTGTGGGGCGACATGGCCAGAAGGGGGGACAGTGAGGGGCGACCAAATGACCAAACAGCAGGCTGCGTGGCGTGACCAGGGCAGCAGGGGGGCGGTTAGGGGTAACCAGGCCAGCGGGGAGGGAAGGGGTGGGCAGTGAGAGATGACCAGGTTGGCAGGGGGAGCAGTTGGAGGCAACCAGGCTGGCAGATGGGGGCAGTTAGGGGCAATAAGACCCATAGGAGGGAGCAGTTAGGGGCAACCAGGCCCACGGGGGAGGGGGGGCAGTGAGGGGTGACAAGGCAGGCAGGGGGCCAGTTGGGGGTGACCAGGTCAGCAGGATGGGGCAGTTAGGGGGGACCAGGCCAGCAGAGGTGGGGCAATTGGGGGTGATCAGGCCAGCAGGCAGAGGCAGTTAGGAGTTATCAGGCTGGCAGTGGGGGCAGTTAGGGGGGACCTGGTTGGCAGGGGGCAGTAGTTAGGGGTGACCAGGCAGGCAAGGGGGGCAGTTAGTGGCAATCAGGCCAACAGGAAGAGGTGGTTAGGGGTGATCAGGCTGTCAGAGAGGGCAGTTAGGGGCTATCAGGCAGGCAGGCAGGCAGGTGAGCGGTTAGGAACCAGCGGTCCAGGATTGTGAGAGGGATGTCTGACTGTGGGTTTAGGCCTGATCCTGGCAGTTGGACATCCCCCAAGGGTTCCCAATTGGAGAGGGTGCAGGCTGGGCTGAGGGGACCCTCCCTCCTTTGCATGATTTTTATGTACTAGGCCTCTAGTCTACACTAATAAAAGAGAAACATGGTAATTGGCGTACGACCGCTACCCTTTTCATTGGCTAATCAGCGAGATATGCAAATTAACTGTCAGCCAAGATGGCGGCCGGCAGCCAGGCAGCTTGACACTAACATGAGGCTTGGTTGCCTCAGTGACGGAGGAAACCAACGTTCCCCACCTGAGGCTGCAGGCCTTGGAGCAGGCAGTTTAAGAAACATTGTAACAAATACCGCAGGACTTCAGCCAGCAGATTCGCAACATTGTAAGCAAAGGCCAGAAACCTACTTTCAGCCGAGGCCTAAGAGCTGGAGCCAAGCCTCAAGCTAAAGCTGGCCCAGAATAAAAAAAAAGAAAAAAGGAAAAAAGGAGCGGTTGGGAACTTCAGTCACCCCCAGCCTGAAAACAGCCCTCAGCCCCTTACCCAGACTGGCCAGGCACCCGAGTGGGGACCCCCACCCTGAATGGTGTGTGACCAGCTGCAAACAGCCATCATCCCCTCACCCAGGCTGGCCAGGCACCCCAGTGGGGACCCCCACCCTGAACGGTGTGTGACCAGCTGCAAACAGCCATCATCCCCTCACCCATGCTGGCCAGGCATCCCAGTGGGGCCCCCCACCCTGATCCAGGACACCCTTCGGGGCAAACCACCTGGCCCCACCCGTGCACCAGGCCTCTACCCTATATAGTAAAAGGGTAATATGCCTCCCAGCACCAGGATCAGTGTGACAGGGGGCAGCGCCCAAACCCCCTGATCGCCCTGCGCCTTGTGTGTGACAGGGGGCAGCGCCCAAACCCCCTGATCGCCCTGCGGCTCTGTGTGTGACAGGGGGCGGGGCCCCAACCCCCTGAGCAGCCCTGCTCTGTGCCTGATAGGGGGGAGCTCCCCAAACCCCCCCCCCCACGGGCCCTGCTCTGTGTGTGATGGGATAGAGCCATAACCTCCCCATCGGCCCTGCCCTGAGTGTGAGAGTGGCGGCACCCCAACCCCCTGATTGGCCCTGCTCTGTGGGTGATAGAGGGCGGTGCCCCAACCCCCGGATTGGCCCTGCTCTGTGCATGACAGGGGGTGGCACCGCAACCTCCCCATCGACCCTGCCTTGAGTGTGACAGGGGACGGTGCCCCAATCCCCCAATTGGCCCTACCCTGAGCGTGACTGAGGGTGGCATCACAACCTCCCAATCTGCCCGGCTCTGTGCATGACAGGGGAAGGCGCCCCAACTCCCCAATCGGCCCTGCTCTGAGCCTGACCAGGGGCTGCACCTAGGGATTGGGCCTGCCCTCTGCCACCCGGGAGCAGGCCTAAGCCAGCAGGTCGTTATCTCCCGAGGGGTCCCAGACTGAGAGAGGGCACAGGCCTGGCTGAGGAACCCCCCCTCCCCCGCGAGTGCACAAATTTTTGTGCACCGGGCCTCTAGTATATTTATAAAAGGCTAATATGCTAAGTGTCCCTCCCTCTGTCTGACCAGTTGCTATGATGTTTACTGACCACCAGGCGGCAGATGCTCAACGCAGGAGCTGCTGAGCTGCAGGACTTGGCAGCAGTGGTTCTCGGGTGACATACCCCAAAACCAGAGAGGAGAGAGCCTGATTCCTCGCAGGGCTGCACCATTCCACCTTTGGCCACGGGTTATGTTGTTGCTGGGACACTATCGGCCCAAATCTGGTTTACTGCACACTTGCATTGGCATTCCACACCCTGAACAACAGCAACTTTGCAGAGTGCCCTCTCACACTCCAGTACCCCTCAGGGGATGTCAGAGAGCTGGCTTCAGCCCAATCCCCATAGGCCAGGCCAAGGGACCTCACCTGCCAGAGGGTCCCCATTGACTCCACAGACACCTTTTGAGCCATGGTGCCACCTCTCGTGTGGCCAGCTGGGGAGGGACAGTGGGAGGCTGGCTCCAGGATGTGTCTGGCCCATCTCGTCCAGTCCCGTCCTGCCAGCCACCTTGTAATTAATTTCCTTTCAATGTGCACGAATCGTGCACCAGGACACTAATTACTTTATAATGTAGTTTTGAAAATTCAGTTAAAATTTGCAAAGCATTTAAAATATGGAACATAGTACTAGATAAATATTTTCCTTAAAATAAGATAACTAAATGAATAAACTATCAGTGAAAAAACTTATTTCAATACTGAAAGCTATACAAAGGGAAGTAATGAATCACACAAACAAAAAATCTATCACCAAGAAATAACCTGTGTTAACATTTTGTGAATATTAGTTAAGGATTTTCTTGTTAAACATGTATTAAAAAAAATAAATTAATTCCTAAAAGAAAATAAATTTACAATAAATATTATTTCATTTGCTTTTCAAAAAAAGAAGAAAAACCCAAAAACATTAGATTTTATTTTATTTGAATTTAATGGCTTAAAGGAAGCTAAAGTTATCATTGATGTAATTGGTGAACTTCATATAAATATATTTTCAACTAACATTAATATATATTTTAAAAAGGATCCCTCTTTTAAAAAATAGATTATAAAAATCATTAAAAAATAAGGCTCTTTATTTATTTTTAAAATATATTTTTATAGATTTTTTTTTTTTTTTTTTTTTTTTTTTTTTTTTTAGAAATAGAGGGCAAGGGAGAGAGAAACATTGATCAGCTCCCTTCTGTGTTCCTCCTACTGGAATTTGAGCCCATAATCCAGTAATGTGACCTGACTAGAATCATATCAGTGACTTCTTGGTGCATGGAACAAAGTTCAACCATCTGAGCCATACCAGTTAGGGGCAGAATCAATATTATTCTTTTAAACCTCATGCTTTGAATCCTTTCTATGACAGGCAAAGTGATCAACATTCTCACACATTTTTTAATGCTTCTCTTCCTCACCAATACTTTATCCTTGTATTTCAATAATTTACCAGAATTTGTCTTGAAATTAACTTACTAGTATATACTTTTGACTGGTGCATTTTGTTTTCTTATATGTTGCAGGTTCATTTCTCTCTTGTTTCAATGGGCATCTCTGATCACTTTTTAGGTGTGTTAGTGACCTTTTATTTAAAGTACTAGAGGCCTAGTGCACAAAATTTGTGCACTGGTAAGATCCCTAGTGGCTGCCAGCTGCTGGCTGCCAGCTGCCAGCCGGGACCTCCCTCCCTTACCCTGGCTGGCGCCACCCCCTGGTTGAACTCCCGGATGACCTCCCAGTTGAGGGGACAATTTGCATACTATGCTTTTATTATATAGGATAATAATTATCTTCCGTTCAAGTAATCCTCAGTCTGCCTTACCTATAGTCATCTTTTCAAAAATTTGTATTTATTTATTAAATTTTTGCCTCTGAAATCACTGAGATTACCTTTACCTATTCTCCATATTATTAATTTGTTTAAATGTCTATTGTGTCTCCTTTCTAACTGACTTATTAGGTGAGGCATATTGCTGTGTTCATTCTCAACATTTTTCCTTAGTCCACAACTTACCTAGTCATCCACATTTTATTATATTTTCCTTTCTTGAAATTTTATATTTTTGCATTTATGTTTTTGAGCAATTGTCTAACATGAGGCAATTGTAAAAAATATACTTCTCTTGCTTATTGTTTTTGTTCCAGCCTGCTTCTGCATTTTTCCTTTGTCTGCCATTTAATTTTTATTTATTATTTTTGCTGCCACATATGAATAATTGGCATGATATTTGTTTTCCTCTTTCTTGTGATTAATCTGACTGCTCTGATTCTAGACTATGTATGTGCTCTGATAAAATTTGAATTATGATCAATTTACCACCTTTCTTTTGAGCTATAGGAAATAGGCCTCAGTGTTGCGTGGAAGATACTGTTCCATAGTGTCAAGGCATATGAATGAGAAAAAAAGCTCTGGGCTGACTGAATGCCTGACAGGTGCTCTCTTTCCTGAGGTCCCATTAGGTGTCACTCCAAGCAGAGCTTCGTGAGGGTGCACCTCTCCGAACAGGGCCCGGAAGCTGGCAAGTCCTGGCTGTCATTCCTTTTACTACTGAGTTACTGTCATAACATGTAGGGGCTTCTAGTATTAAGGGCTTTGCCTTACTTATTTAGAATTTCTTATTTTCTTCAATGGCTTATATTTCTACAAATTGGAAGGTAAATTCATTAAAATGCTCAGAATTTTGCCCATTAAACTTTTTTGTTTAAGATTGCATTGGAGAGTGGGGATGAGAGTTTTGAAATACGGCAAAGCCCAGTTTACCATTCTTATGGCCACAATTATAAGCCACTTGTCATAATATTTCTTCCCTTTCCTTGCTTAATTGCTGATCATATTTTTTTTTAAAAAAATTCTATCTACGTTTTAATGAAAGGGAACTCTGTAATACTAATTTATTTTGCCATCTTTAATCTCATTTTATTTCTCTTTAATTTAGTTATTTACCAGTTTTTGTTTACTTTTTTTCTTAATTTACCACTCGTATAATATAGCTTGGGATTGGCTTATTTGAAATAAACAATGTAATAAGATTTCATACATCTTGATCCCAAAGGTTTACAATGGTAAGTTGACACTGCTTTTAGTCAAAACATATAAACGACCTTGAACCTGGAGTACTTGTGGATCATTAGTGATGCCTCTGTGACATCATTGCAATAATCTATTACAATGGGTTCCTCACCATTCCATGGAAAATCTCCAAGGGACTGAGAGGCTGAGTTGTCGCTGATGGGTCTTTCTCAGGAAGGTAAGCACCATTACCTCATGCTTAGAATATAACAAGCATTGTTTCAATTCACAGTGATTTTAAGCCCAGATGATGGGAACTTTTGGAAAAACAGTTCTGGACTTTGTTTTGATGCTTTCAATATTTAGACTTCCATATAAGTAACAGTGCAATATAATGTTTTGTTCATTTGTTTTGCTTTTGCTTTTATTTTTAGTAATTTGAACCTTGGATCTATTAGTTATAAAGATCCTTTGTAAATTATTTAATTTCTATTTTTAATATGTCACATATAATAAAATCATAGTTCATTGTAAGGATTAAGTTATATTAATTAAATGTGTACAGTAATGGAAACATTATAGTTGTCCAATGAATATTATCTTCTTCACACTTTATTCATTTATGGCTATTTAGGATCGTTAGTGGTTGCCTCTCGGTTTATTGTATGCAGTTGGCCTTGTCTCTCAATCTTGTTTTAGGCTATTTTAAAATAGATTCTGGCATGAAGGAGAACAAACATTTTAGATTTGTTCTGTTCTTCCGCCAAATCTCTTTGCAGTCACAGAATACTTAAGGCCAATGCTGCCAAGTAAAGTTCCGTGCAGTTTCTATCACACTTCTTTGTTCCAAAGGTGTCGTTAAGAGGATAGTGGTTAACAGCTCAGATTCTGGAATCAGACCTCTTGGGTTTCAATCTAAGCCCCTCCTTATTGTGCTTTGATCAAGTTAGTCTTGATTTATGTACCTCAAATTCTCTAAATGGGCAAATAGTTCTTAATTCATACAGTTTTTATGGTACTAAGTGAGCTATTTCTTGTGAAGTGCTTAGAATAATATGTGGTTTAGGGACATTTAATAAATGTATTGTCCCTTACTAAAGACACACCTATTTTAATAGGAGGACTTATTTCAATGGTTAACTCAAGATTTACTTGACCACCTCCACTACTGTAAGCAGAATTAATTTCTCTCTTCTTTGTAGCCCCATCTATAACCCATGGACACAGACAACAGGGTGGTGGAGGCCCGGAGAGGGGGGTGGAGGTGGGTTAGAAAGGGTCAATGGGGGAAAAAGAGGGACATATGTAATACTTTCAACAATAAAGGTTTTTTAAAAATAAAAATGAAAGATTTTCTGCATCTCTTCTTTTGAAAAGGATCCATTTTTATATTGTTTTAAATTATCTTTACAATGGCAGGTAAATTCCCTGGTTATGTTCTCCAGCTGCTCTTTGCATCTTCTACTCAAAATTCTAAGATTTTACTCTCAGTACATTTGGCTGCCTCTACCTAGCAAGAGGCTCTCCTGATTCAAGGCAAACATTTTCCTAGAGACAGTAGTTTTGCCATTGCATTCGTTACTGACTTCACAGCTTGGGCCTTAGCCAGCAAAGAAACCCACTCATTGACTGTTTCAGTTTGCCGAGCTTTAATTTCATGGTCCACTAGGAAGAAGATTCTTTGACGAATTCTAGGAGCCCTTGGAGTAGAGTGAAGCAAGAAGAAAAGAGCAACAGAGGGATTTATGTTGACTTGTAATTTCTAATTGCTGGCACTTTCTGGCAAACAATAGGCAGTTTCTTAATGGAACAATTTTAATAAAAAACAATATCTTTGATTGTATTCAATTTATCTTAATTCTCAGTATCAATGGGTCAGAGTTGAGAATAATACAACTTAAAAATCAGTAATATTACAAACATTTCTTTTATCTGAATACACGTATATATTCATGCATGCTTTCTTTTTTAAAAGCATGAAAGGGACAAAGGAAGTGAATCATTTTGAGGATGGAAATCATGCCATTTATTTCACCATCCTTAGCATCTGGCATAGTACTTGGCATAGAATAGGCACATTCAATAAATATTTATCAATTGAATGAATGTAAGTTTTCTATAAAACACTACATTTTTTGTTCACCTAACATTTATTAAACAGTTATTCAACTCATCATCTTCCCATTAAACAATTCTGTTGTTAGTCTCCTTTTATAGAAAGTGAAAAATAAACTATACAGTTTAAATAACATCTTGTAGAACACAAGGTAGGGAACACTCAAAAATTAAAATGGTGGTGGAAACCAGGATTTCTTATATTCTTTTTATAACATAGAACAATTTTACATACATATAAAAGAGGCAAACTTAGTTCAAGCTTTTATATTTGTACTAGAGGCCTAGTGCACGAATTTTCGTGCACTCAGGGGGGTCCCTCAGCCTGGCCTGTACCCTCTCACAGTCTGGGAGCCCTCGTGAGGAGTGGGCCCAAGTCTCAGTCTGGCCTCCGTCTGCGGGAGGCAACCTGGTGGGTGATCAAGGGATGGTGCCAGCCCCCATCGCCCTGCTGCTGGTCACCGCCACCGCCCCACCCCATCATCATCCCCTCCCTCTGCCCACTGGCACGTGCCTTGGCTGGCCTGGCACCACCTGCTCATCGGCCCCGCCCCCTGCTGACTGGTCTTTCTGCCGTTCAGTCAATTTGCATATTACACTTTTATTATATAGGATGAACTTATGCAAGTAAATATATGAAAACTAAGGAACATGCAATGTACTAAAGTGGTGGGAATTAGCAGTGTGTGTACGCATGTGTGTGTGTGTGTGTGTGTGTGTGTACATTTAGACGTGCATGTTTATTTTTAGTGAATGGGTTTTGGTAAGTTAATAATTTTTATTAAACCAGGTGGAGGAACCAGTTGGCATTAATGAATGATGATGGATATACAGAAAGAAGGTTAATGCAGCTCTTAAATTCTAAGATGAAGAGTTCATATTTTAATGGAAAGACTAGATCAAGGATGGGTTCTTCAGCAGTGCATTAACATCATGAATAATGCATCAGAGGAAGGTTCTGATTCGTAGGCACAGCACAGGTCTTTAGGTGAAACTTTTATTCAGCTCCTGTTTGACCTTGGTTAGTTTCTGGTTCATCATGGTTCATAGCGCTGTGCTGACTTAGCATAGAGGTCCTTCCTCTATTGCATGCCATTATTTCAAGTATTTTGTAAGCTTTTACATATGTTTGGCCCGATATTTGCTTGAGCTTGCATTTCCAGAGCATAGTCATAAGCAACCAGCAGCCCCTACATGACTTTCTAAGGACCGTGTGAGTTTGCTCACAACCCCCTGAGCTGGAAGAATTTCCTGGAGGACTAGAAGCATATTGTAAGACCAGCTTTCTGGATTCTTGTGGTTTGTCATGCATTTCTGAGGAAATAGACTGCATAAAATGTTCACTTAATGCAACCTTACTTCATGCCATTCAGGAGGTTATAGCCCACTATAATTACCATTAACAGACCATTCATCATGCTGCAAATCTTACAAACAGAAAGGCAATTAAAGAAATACAGGATGTAAACTTAGAGCTCAAGTTTTGTCTCACCAAAACTAAGTTATCAGAGGAGTAATTTGAAGCAACAGATAAATTATTGACCAAGCATGACCTCTGTAAATTTTATTTTCTGTGGCCTTCGCTGTAGCTACAATCCAGTTGGGGATCTAGAATAGTATTGTAACTTTCCATGATTTAGTCCTTTCTTGTCTTATCACTTACCATTGTTTAACACTCTATGGGCCCAGTAACACTGTACAGGGGTTTTCATGAGTTTTATGCCATTTCTTGCTTTAGATCAGTGATGGCTAACCTTTTGAGCTCGGCGTGTCAGCATTTTGAAAAACCCTAACTTAGCTCTGGTTCCGTGTCACATATAGAAATTTTTTGATTTTTGCAACCATAGTAAAACAAAGATTTATATTTTTGATATTTATTTTATATATTTAAATGCCATTTAACAAAGAAAAATCAACCAAAAAAAATGGGTTCGCGTGTCACCTCTAACACGCGTCATAGGTTCTCCATCACTTTAGATCATGCTTTTCTCTCTCCTGGAAATGTTCTTTCTTCTACTCATTCTTTCAGATTCAACTCAGTTTACCATCTTCTTCAGGAGTCTTCCATGACAATAAAGATAAGGAGTGTCCTCTCCTGACCCAACAGTTGGTTCTCACAGCCATTTTTGTAGTTGTCAGATAATTGCTTTCCATGTGTGTTTCTCCTTTACCAGGTCAGAGTCTGCATTGTGTCTATATTTCTAACTATTAGTGCCTAAAACAAGCAAGGCACAGTGTTGTGGCTTAATAATTGTTTTCCCATGTATGGGTGTTGAAAAGCAGGAGCTCCTCACCCATGTGATGTCCCTTTCTTATTGCTCTAGTTTCTATGTCATCCTCATTGCTCAGGTGATTAAATGACATTTCTTTTCAGTCTATCTCCCTACTCTAATCCATGCTCCAAATGTTCCTCATATATTTCGGGCATCTAATTTTATTCTACTGTTTAAAACTTTGGATGAATACAGGATGATTTTTGATGTTTAACAGTAGGTATTTCTTAATATTGAGTAAGCTGATACTGCTACTTGACCACTCTCCCCTATGTCCTAGAATTACATGTTTTTGTGTAACCTACCTCCCTAGGCAGAATAGCAAAATCATTGACTAAAGAGAATCTTGGCACATGACTGATTTAGTAAGAATCTAGGTTAATCACTGATAATTCTTATTTTGGTAAGTTCTGAGAAATTCTTTCTACCTATACAAAATTCATGGAAAAAATCACATAAATAAAAAGTGCAGAGACAGAAGAGTTTTTTCCTAGGTCTTTTTTAAAGCCATTTTAAATGGCTCTCTCTTCTCCATGGGAAGCGTTGAGGCCGGGATTTGTTCATTGAATTCTCCCAGACTGAGCAGTGAGAAGTAAAGGCAAACTGAGACAGCAGGTTTCGTCTCCAAGTTCCATAACCAAAGTGATAGCCAGAGTCCCTTTACATGTACCTTGTGTGCTTGAGCTGGTAGCGTGAAAGAAATTCCATTCTCCTAAATGAAAGAGTGTGTTTCCTATGTGTATTGTTACTATTCCTTTGCAGCTCTGAGAATCAGCTATAGAAAATATATCATTTCTAAGAGCAGAAGTATAAAAGATAAAATACCGTGAAATTTTTTTCTAGGTTACCTGAAGAGCAGATACACACAATTGGAGTAGACTTGATATTTGAGGCTAAAATTTGGGTTTTATAACATTCTTGGATGTCTCACTTAACTTTAATGTATGCAGTATATATACTGAGATGCATTTCTGTGCCTCATTTTAAGGCCTTTTAGGAAATTGTGGAAATTGTTTAGTAAGTAACTTAGTAAGCACTTAAGTACTTTTAAAGACAGGCTTGAAGATCATTAGAAATTTTTTGTGTTATAATTATCTCACTTATGTGGGAAAATCTTGGAAAAACAATGCCCAAATAATCACACATCAAGCTGTATTAAGGAAAAATTACTAGTTGCTAAATTGTTTGAATTTTATATTATTTTCAATTGATTATATTATAATCAATTAAAAAGGAATCTATCATCTGATATTTATTTCAACTTATTTCTCTTCTTAAATGTCTTTCATAGTTCTCATTCCCATGTTTTAAGATTTGACAAAAGAAGCATGAAGTAGGTAGGCAGATTGTATTATTTGTTAAGCTTTATCAAGCTTTACAATACTCACTATATCTTATTTGTGCCTTAAGCTGAGGCAAACATGGTAGCATGGGACTTGGTTCTCTTACTATTAGTATACGACTGGTATGTCTACAAGCTTCACATAGGTCACAAATAATGTTGCATTATGCAAATAAATTGAGTAAAAATATCAGTTTTACATTTCTGCTGCAGTGAGGCATGAAATAGCCATTCATCCTGCCTTCATACCTGTCCCTTTTATTATAAAAGAGTGCATGATAAGAATGGAAGTTAATTTAAAAATTGCTACTACAGTTTAATGAATGGGGGGTTAGTTTAGGACATAGGCCTTGTTTAATAAAAACTCCCAGGAGGTAAGTGCAAAGCTCAATGTTTTTCTTGTCCCGCACCATCCTTATGATTCCCCAAAACTTTCAATCTCATTCTCCTAGGACAGTGAAGGCAAACCTTTTGAGCTCAGCATGTCAGCATTTTGAAAAACCCTAACTTAACTCTGGTGCTGTGTCACATACAGAAATTTTTTGATATTTGCAACCATAGTAAAACAAAGATTTATCTTTTTGATATTTATTTTATATATTTAAATGCCATTTAACAAAGAAAAATCAACCAAAAAAATGAGTTCGCGCATCACCTCTGACATGCATGTCATATGTTCGTCATCACTGTCCTAGGACCTACCTAGACCCACAAACTACCCTTCATAACTGTGAAAGAGCTAAGGGGGACTGCAGTCACTCAACTATGGATATTTTGGGTGGTATTTTCAAGAAGCCATTTACACTAAAATGCTACTTCCTCAACTATTAAAACAGCAGTAACCTGAATTATTGGAAATTAATACCACCCTATGTTGCTAATTCATTTTATCACATGCTGCCTATCCTATTGAAATGCATTTTAAAACTTCAGTTTGACCTAGTGGGATATGACTATTTTATCTATTTCTTCATTACCTCCCAGTTTAGCTGCCCATTTTTATATATGATACAATTTTGTATTGCTTCTATTGATTTACTATGGAGATCTAAAATAAAATTAATGGAGATTTCCATTAAATGGAAAAAATGCAATCTTGATAAGAATGAGAAAAGAAGAAGTAAAGTCTGTGGTATGCATCCTAAAGCCAATTATAAAGTAAATAACAAATTTGATGGCACATCTTACAAGATTATTTGGAAGGCTTTAGCAATTTAAATATTATTAGGTATTTTCCTGTTTCTATAAGCAAGTCCATGGTTCATTGATTTTATACATCCACTCCTGCTGTTTCTGGAAATAACTCTCTACTTCAAAATGTATTCTAATCGCCTATCAAATTGTTTTAATTTAAGAAAAATCATGAAAATAGCACTTGCATTACAAAAGTAATTTTTCTTCTAGAAAGCTCTGTCAGTCATACTGGGTTTTAACAATTACGCGATATAGACCAAGTCGATTTATTGTGACTTTCTCACCTAAATTAATGATCTCATTACTGTGTCTCAAGTAGCCCTGCTTCATGTTACCCCAACATGCTAACCAAATATATACTTAATCTTTTATTGTTAAATATTGCAATGGTTACTGATATGTCAATTAATAGCAATGATCATGATTTACTGAGCAATCATAGTGAGGTAGGCATTGTACCAACCACTATGTTATGTTTTATTTTATTTAACTATTGAAAAAATTCTGTGAGATGGTTGTGTCATTCTCATTTCTCAGTGAGGATGCCTAGGCTCAGAGAGGTACCACAACTGGCCAAGGTCAGGGGACAGGGAGCGCCAGAGCTGGGTAGAATTCAGAACTCTATGTCTTCAAAGTCCCATTCTCCTGTTAGTGATCAATGAAATCCTTGACTAGGATAATCAGATCATCTCAAGGCTACATGAATTGTTTCATGACATTGTAAAATGCAGTTTTCACCCCCAGTTGGTGATTTGAAGACATGTGGATGGCTTTGCAGGTGTGACAACAGCTACAAAGGTTGCACCTGGCACTTGGTGCTATTGGTGGTGGCGGTGGAAGTAAAGGGAGTATTTGGCAAGGGTGGTGCTAGACTGACTACAGTTCTTGGTGCAGTTTCATGCAACAATGAATTTCCATTTAACCTGCTGAATTTTGAATTTCAGATATACATAAGGGTGAAAAACGTTTTCACTATTACCTGAGCTTAATGCCTAACTTTCCTCTACACATAAGTGCTCAATTTGTTTTTGTTTTCCTGAATGGTTTTAATCTTCTCGAAAGTTTCAGGGATGCAATCAACATGCAAACTGAAAAAAGAGCATAGATTTTCTGAGGGGTTGGAGTTTTGCCAAGAATCATTCATAAGGCACTTGCGGCATTTACGTTGTCAATGAGGCTCATTTAGATCATTCTGTGTTTGGAGCTGTCACACTCCTGTGATTCTATATACAGGTGCAAGAATCCGGTTCATCATTTTATCTAGAGTTGTCAGACCTGATAATTTGTACAATGTAATCCATACTATTCTATTTTAAATGTGTTTTTGTTTTTTTTTCTGTAGGTTACTATAAGAACATAATGTTAATTTTCTTTTAAAAATCAAGTGGGTCATCAGATTGTATTATCTACTAATTTCATTTCAGCACAGAAAAAAGAGGTGATATAAAGTACTTAATATGGCAAAGGGTGCTGAGTCTGTTAGGCTGAAGACCATCCATTTTCTGGTCAGTCCCTCATAAGAGAGCTGGAATCAGGCCTGTGATTGTAGAGCAGGTTTTGTCCTGCTGTGGGCTCTCTAGTCAAAACTGTTCTTTTTCTCTCTCCCTCCTAGCAGTGTTTCAGGACCTTCTGTATTCCAGATGCTTTTAATTGTTCAGTTCTTTTCCAGTGATGATGCTGTTTTGGAGCCCAAGAAATAAATTTAAGTATTGGTTCTCACCGTTTTCACTTGGGAGGCTGCACAATGCCTTTCATTTTTATGAAGCTTGTTTGTGTGGTTGTTTTTCATTTAAAAGCTAGAAGTAGATTATCTCTCTGACAAAACTGTGGTAAACAACTAAGGATAACTACATGTATAACTATATTTAGATCTATCTAGATCTATATATCCTGACACTCAACTTTTAGTTAATTTTCTCTTATCATTAAGGTATTTCTATTGTGGCTTAAATCTTTATAAGCAGACTTTCACTTAGAAAGCTCTAGTTTGTTCATTATAAACTAGAGACTGGTGCACAAAATTTATGCATTCGGTGGCGGGGGGTCCCTCAGCCCACTCTACACCCTCTTGCAGTTTGGAAACCCTCAGGGGATGTCCGACTGATGGCGGGCCTAAGCCGACAGTTCGACATCCTTAGCCCTGCCTCAGAGGCAGGAGAGGCTCCTGCCACCGCAGCTGCACTAGCCAGCCATGAGCCCAGCTTCTGGTGCACTGACCACCAGGGGGCAGCTCCTGCATTGAGTGTCTGCGACCGGTTGTCCCGCCGTTTGGTCGATTTGCATATTAGGGTTTTATTATATAGGATTAATTATATTTGACAATCTTTCCTGAATCCAAGGGATAGTTCTATGTTTTCTTAGTGCTATTCATACATAGAATTTTAATTCTTTCCTTATTTGGCTCTGCAGGCTGTGATCTGCTTTCTTTCTATAGTTATTACTTTTTATTTTCCTTGGGGGAGGGGGCAATTAGTGCTGCTACTTTTGCAGTTCTCTTGATACTCAGGTGTTACTGACATTTAGGCTTACTGGCCCAACAGTTTCTCCCTGAAACTGTGACATTTAGGATGAGTACGGTATTTTTCCTGACAAAGGAGTAGGGCACCCTCTTTTTCAGTCCTTATTCACAGGCAGGAAGGCCATTGCCTTAGGATTCAAAATAGGCTCATTGTCTCAAAGGTAAATGGTATTGTAGCCCCAGGAGAATATACCATGAAGGCATTTACTGGGTGTGAAAGACAGCTATAGAAGTGCACGGCAATTTTACTCTTAAACTTTATTTAGTTCCATTTCATGTGAAGTAAATATGCATAAAATGTCAACCTTTCAGCAATAATAATAATGACAACAATAATGATAACAATAAAGATAATGACCCTTTATTGAGTCTAGGTGTCAGTCAATTTTCTAATCACTTTAAATGTATTAATGCTTAAAATATATAAAATTAATAAATGAGGCAGTATCATTGCCCCCAGTCTACAAATCATGAAAAGTGCTGTGGTCACTTGGTTTTTGAACTGCAAAAGTGAGATTTGAACCTGACTCTGAAACTCAGGTTCTTCACAGTTGTTTTTTCTGTGGTATAAAATTTTCAAACCTGTAGCTTTGGCCATGTCTCTGTGAATGAACAGATCTTACCAGTCACTGAGTTTGGGAAACAATTTGTTATTTGACCCTTTATTGGTGTCTCCTAGTGACTTTACACATTTCTCAAAGAACAGATTTAAGTGAACAAACTTTCAGCTGTCTCAGAAAAATACGCTGATAAAGTGATACTATTTCCAAAACTGACATAACAGAAAATAAAAAAAAATAGCAATTTTTATTGTAAAAGCATAAAATAATTGAATTCAGCTTCAAAAGGATGCTGCAAAGAACTTGTGTACCACCAAGATTTTATTACACCACAGTGTCTGCTTTTGAAGACTTTGAAGTTAAATACCCCCAAGAAAGTTAAAAGTATGCAGCTTAGAACCAAAAATAAAACTGCTTGAGGCCTCTAATTATCTACTTATTTGAATTTTTGAATTGCAAAAGAAAATCATGTCTGGCCCTTGTGCGTGTGCATTCCTCAGAACAAACCACAGAGAACTAAGAAATTGTTGAAACTTAAACTAGTTCTCTCCATAAACAAGCAGACCTTGATTAGATAAAGCATTACTATCTCCTTAGAGAATGAAGACATATTTGTAAAGCGTGGGCCTAAAACTTGACATCGCAGTTTACTGCCTATGTGGCCATGGACAAATTACTTAACGTCTAAGTATTGAGAAGTTCACTTCTTTAAACCAGAGTACCATTCCCTACCTTGCTATATGGATACAGATTGAGAGATATTAGTAATGCCAAGTGCTCAGGAGAGTTATGAACAAGCAGTATAAAGTTAATAAGTCATCATT
The DNA here is from genome assembly GCF_014108235.1 of Myotis myotis. Taxonomy (NCBI): domain Eukaryota; kingdom Metazoa; phylum Chordata; class Mammalia; order Chiroptera; family Vespertilionidae; genus Myotis; species Myotis myotis. Next base: position 8,790,827 of record NW_023416314.1, read on the forward strand.
ACAATGAACTGTGCTTTTTTGGATTCAATAATCCTATCTAATAAAAGACAAAAAGGGTAATTAACCATACCTCCGCTACGCTTCCCATTGGCTAATCAGGGTGATATGCAAATTTACTGCCAACAAAGATGGCAGTTAACCGCCAACAAAGATGACGGTTAATTTGCATACGTAGGCACAATGATGGGAGGCGAAAGGGGAAGGATGGAAGAACAGTGATTGGAAACCCAGGCAGCAGGCAAGAGCCGTGGGGGCGCTGCCTCGCCTGTGGCCCAGTGATCGCATGGTGATTGGAAGGAGAGAGAGCCGGGGCGCAGGCCAGGCGGCACCCCTGGGGGTGGGGGTACCACCTGGCCTGCGTCCCTGTGGTCGCCATGGCGATCAGAGGAAGAGAGAGCCCATCGGGATTGGAGAGCTGGGGCACAGGTGAGGCGGCATCCCGGCACCCCAGCACCTGACAAGCAAAGGTCGGGGATGAAATGACTTTTCCCAACCACATCTGCAAATATCCCGGGGAAGGCATCACTAAAGAGTTCACAACAACTCTCTTACTTGGCAAGGAAGAAAACAGTTGGCAACAAAAACAATCCCTTACATCAAAGTTAGGGTCCCTCTGTGTAAAAAAAGAATATTTCCAATGTAAAGGAGGGAGCAGGCAAAAATAATAGGTTCTCATGACTTCCACTGAAGTTTGAGCATATGACAGAGTCAAAACAAACATACAAATTAAAACAGACAGTGGACATTCAAATGACCCGAATCAACTGTCACTGTTTGTCCCAATAGCAGCAATGCTTATGTGATAATATAGTTTAACAAACATACAAAACAAGTCCCATGATAAGAGAGGTTTGGCTTCTAAAGAAAATGAATATGTTCTTTAAAAATTCTCATGTCCTCCCCTCTGACTATAATTCTTAATTTTCCAATCAGAAAATTACCCCAGGTGATACAGTAACATGTAGAACTCCAGTAACCTAACTTATTTAAAAAAACAAACATCCCAACCATTTTTAAAATATTTAAATTGGTATTTTAGAGTTAAAATTATAGAAGATATTTAGATCCAAATATATTTTCTGAATCGAAAATATTTCAGTTTTTGATTTAAAAAAAATAAACATAAAAAATATATAAGTGACACATTTTCCCAAGGAACTCTGAATTAGTACCTTTCCCTCTAACTTTCTTCAAATTAAGAGAATCTATGGAGTTCCCTATACTGCACAAGTTTTAATGAAAGAAAATAAGACTTTCTAAGAACATCAAATTCATGTTTTCTTATTTACAAACATATATACTCTTCTCTCTCTCTCTCTGTCTCTCTCTCTCTCTCTGTCTCTCTCTCCCTTTAAAATATATTCTTACTGATTCAGAGAGGAAGAGAGAGGGAGAGAGATAGAAACATCAATGATGAGAGAGAATCATTGATCGGCTGCCTCCTACACGCCCCGTACTGGGGATCAAGCCCACAACCCGGGCATGTGGCCTGACCTGGAATCACACTGTGGCTTCCTGGTTCATAGGTCGATGCTAAACCACTGAGTCACACCGGCCGGGCTCAATTCTAATTTATAAATTCATTCCAAGGACATATACAGCTTGAAAAGCTTTGGAAGTAGTTTCAAAAAAACTAGCTTTTAAGTAACAAGAAAACAGTTATTGAAGAAAGTTTAAATTAAAAGAAAAAAATTGTTTTAATTTATTCAAGAGTGGGAACATCCTCCATGAAAATGTGTGCCTTGACTGTGGATGGCTGGGTGGCCTTATCACACCTTAAGAATGCAAATGCTTTTTACAATGACAACAAAGAGAGTTTCATCTCATTTCTCTCCCAGGGTAGATGTCTGTCAATAGAAGGTGGACATCAATAAAAGGAGGGGCTTGCACAATCAATCCAGACAGTCAGCAATCTATGAATAATCCAGAACTGAGTATCTCCTCTGCCACACATCCTCCCTCCCAGCCAGTGAGCAAGATAATTACTCTAAAGTCAAGCTAAGTGCCCCCCAGTCACAGTGGCCCAATGCTGACATACAAAGCATACAAATAATTCTTACTCTGGCATAAAAGTGACAACTTTCTTGGAAGAAAAGCAGATACTATAAATTTCTCAAAGTCTTCCTGAAACATTTTTTAAAGTAATTTTTTCTTCTTTAGAAAAAATGCATACATGGAAAACCATCTGTAATAAAAGGCCCATTCTATAAAATTTTACCTGGTCCTACTCATATCTGCAATCCTACCTGGTCCTACTCATTTTTACAGACAAATATATCTATACTAATAAAAGAGTAATATGCTAATTAAACTGGGAGACCTTCCAGGAGACCTTCCAGATGTTCTTCTGGACAAAGCCATGGTGGCGGGGCTGAGGTAGGGGTGGTTAGAGGCCAAGAGGGGAGGGCAGTTGTGAGTGATCAGGCTGGTGGTGGGCGGGGCCATTGGGGGTAAGCAGGCCATCAGTGGGGGTCAGTTGGGGGTGATCAGGACAGTGGGGGGGGCAGTTTGGAGTGAGCAGGCCAGTGGGGAGGGAAGGTAGGGGTAAGCAGGCCAGCAGGGGGGGGCAGTTTGGGGTGATCAGGCTGGCGGGGGGGATTTGGGGGCAAGCAGTGGGGGAGGGCAATTGGGGGTGAGCAGGCTGGCAGGCAGAGTGGTTAGGGGCAATCAGGCAGGCAGGCAGGCAGGTGAGCGGTTAGGAGCCAGCAGTCCCAGATTGCGAGAGGGATGTCCAACTGCTGGTTTAGGCTTGATCCCTGTAAACTGGCAGTAGGACATCCTTCGAAGGGTCCCAAATTGGGGAGGGTGCAGGCCAGGCTGAGGAACACACCCTCCCCTGTGCACGAATTTCGTGCACCAGGCCACTAGTTGAGCAATAAAATCAGAAGTTTTGCAATTTTAATTTTAGAATTATTTCTTAAGGCATGTTTTTCATCCTAACATAATTCATCATAGAATAACTTTTATTTATTTTTTTAGTTATTGCATTTTTTCCTTTATTTGGGAAATTAGCTCATATGTATTTTAAGATACAAAGTACAACTTTGTATTTAAGTTCTTGCTCAAGAAAATTGAAAATCTGGAAAATACAAAAAGAAAGAATAAATCCTATTCACAATACTCCAAAATAACAAAACATTTTTGTGTACATCTTTTCCTTTCTTTTTCTTTATATATTTTCACATGGTTAACTCAATAATATTTTATTACATATAATAGGCATTAACCATCAACCTAGGAACAATCATTCAATGTCCCCATTTACACAGTATAACTTAGGGCTTATTATTTAATAAACATAATTACTTACATTGTAGTAACATAGATTTGGCACATTCCTTGCAAGTTGTTCACACATTTCCTTTGATTCCATGGGTTCTTCCATCCAAATAGGATTAACTTCCTAGGACTCTCTTTGAAACATTTATGTGAACTGTCCTTATGCTGTGATTCAACCTCCTTAAAACTATTGCAGAATCACCCTGATCAGTTTGGCTCAGTGGATAGAGCATTGACACTGGGACTGAAGGGTCCTGGGTTTGATTCTGGTCAAGGACATGTACCTTGATTGTGGGCACATTCCCAGTAGGGGGTGTGCAGGAGGCAGCTAATCGGTGTTTCTCTCTCCTTGATGTTTCTGACTCTCTGTCCCTCTCCCTTCCACTCTGTAAAAAATCAATACAATATATTTAAAAAAAAGGAACTACTGAAGAACCTATAAAATCTCTGAGATTCTTGACTATGCATTTGGAAATTCCACACATTTTTCTGTTTATTCTACAGTCTATTCATGATTTACCTTATTTTATCTTGCTATGTGCAGGTAACTTCACTCCATTAACATTGTTCCAACCACATTGAACTTTTCCCCCAAAAAGGGTTTACCGGAGTCCTGAACTCTGCTTTAGGGAAGCTTTTCTGATCAAGCTAGTAATTCCTGTTTGTAGACAAATCAAATCTTCTTTCTAGAATTATATTATAGAACCTTATCCCTCTTGGTATCAAAATCAAGGCAAGTTATAGAAAATGAAAAGGAGCAGCTGTGAGATCATAAATGCCAAGTTTAATTTAAAAACATTTTATTTCCTACTCCTACATATACATGATGTGGGTTTTGTGCAAATTGAGAGGGTTTCTAATTACTTTGCTCAGTAATGTCAGGACAGGATTAGTTTCCACCTGGCAGTGTAGGTGGCAACCCAATTGGATTATTTATCTACTGTCTGATATAGTTCTACAAGCTAAGTGTTTGGTTCACAAATCTGATTTCCATATAGATTTCACAGTTACAGTCTTGTTTACTGAAAACACAGCATACTTAGGAAATATGTCCTAGCACAGAGACTTGGTTATAACTTGGTGTGCAAAGCTCAATTATACAAGCCCCAAGTATTCAGTCTGTAGACTGCCAGTGTTGATATCCCCATGAGGAAAGTATGCACAGATCTAATAAATGCTAAAGCTTGATCTTGAACCCAGATTGCCTAACAATACTGGATTCCAGGTCCAGTGTATATTCCTCCAATTTGATTTGCTTTAATTATATACTTTAATGTAAAGATTCTGGGAGTTATGGTCGTATTGCTTGTATATTAAAAGTAAGCCCCAAAATATATCTGACCCCATTCCATATCAATTTCATATAGAGCAAGGGTAATAATATGTAGTGACTTGTATTAATGAGACACAATTGCATAGCGAAAAATAAAAGGACGTGAATTGAACATGATTTAGTGTCCTTGAAATAAATCATTCAATTTTTGTTACAATACCAAAAGGGAATCATTTGTCCTTAGTTTGTGATAAAATTGTGCAATCCGCTTTGGAACCATCCCGTAAGTGAGGCAGTTGAAAAGCATGATTGCTTTGACATTACATCCACTCAATGCTCCACATGTTCTTGTAAGTTCTACTTATTAAGTGGACAGCATTCGGGTACAATGTATTTTGTTTTGCCTTAACACAAGTAAGGCACATCTGCTTCAGTGATTTTTCTTTATGTTAAGAATTAACTTTTATTTACAGAGTAAATTTAAAGGAAACAGATTTTCTTTCAAAATTGGCTTTTCATATAGTGGAACAGTACATACTTCTGAAGTGTTTTTAGCTGAAATCTGTGCTGAACTGAATGCATTTTAACACTATATCACTTTTACCTTGTAGCTGGGATTGATTAGTTTGGTTTTCAGGGACTTTGTCATATTCAATAGCTTAGAACAATGATTTTTTAACTCTTTGTATCTCATGGAACACATAAACTAATTACTAAAATTCTGGGGCACACCAAAAATGTTATATTTTTGGCCAATTTGACAAAAGAAATAGGTATAATTTTGATTTATTCACACCTGATGGCTATTGTTATGTAGCTGTTGTTATTTTTTAATTTGACAACTAAGAGAAGAGGTCAGTATCCCTGAATAAATACTCAGGAATTGCATGCTTAAACATTCTTGCAGCGCACTGGTTGGAAATCGCTAGCCTAGAACTATTTATGTTGATTTTTCTCATTATGGTGTTCACTAATATAGTCTCTTAAGAAAGTGCTAATTAACTTAGCACAGCAAAGAACATGGGTGATAAGAGGGGAAGACAGTCATATGGCATTGCCTAATTGAGGTTCCTGTATTCCCGTTACCATCACTCACATTAAGACTCCTACAGGATCTAGTACATGGAATAAATAGGCAAATACCCTAGTATTGTTCTAAATTAAGGTTTATTCCATAAATCCCTGGTATTTTCCTAACCTTGTGATTTAGACTCCATTATCTCGAAAGGAATCCGTATACTGTAGGGATTAAACAATTGACATCGTAGCCAAGCTGGAGTCTTTTAATTTTATTTTGTATTTGCCATCGGACTTACATACATTATATAATTCCTTGTACCCAAGGGTTGTTATGAAATTTAAATGTGATAACCCATGCAGAATGCTTAGCACATGCCTGGAACATGGAAAGTGGGCAAACACAGTGAGGCATAATGAAAATGATCATGATGCCTAAAAATTCCTCCAGCCTTAAGCACTGCATCCTAGAGCTTATTGGGTAAAACCATGCTCTGCTCTTGGAAAAAGTCTTGGTGTGTCTCTTGAACTGAGTGCCTGGATAAAAATAAAAGGGGGATGGAAGGAAAGGGGAGAAGGAGTGAGATTTATCAAGATCTATAAAATAAGACTGCCTGCTTGAGTCTTGATATTTATAAATATTTTTCATCCTACTTGTAAGAGTCACATTTTTCTAGGGAATACTGTAGTAGGTGAGGATCTTTAAAATTATATTGAGTAACATTTCTACTTCTAAAGAAAACTGGGATGGGGGTGGGGAAAAACTTCCATTTATCAATAGGACCACACTGCTTCATAACAACTAACTCACTGTATCGCTCAGTCAAATTGAAAAATACAGTTAAAAAAGCTTTGAAAGGCTACCAAAAATTTTTTAAAAGTCAAACTTAAAAAAGATTTAGTTTTAAGAAAGGCAAAGAATAATATGTGTTTTGTTCTTTTTGTTTGTTTTTTAAAATGCACTCATATTGCTCATAATCTCAACAAGGACACAGACTTATACGTATTTTACAAACTTTGGCTTATTCAAACATATACACTGGATTCAGCAAAATCAAGATCTGGTTGTATATCATTTATTATATCATAAGGTTTACCGAGGGGGAAACTCCAGATTTATTAAATGCACAAATGTTGGTTGTGTAACAGGCACTGTTAGATGCTTCAGTACAGAAATATATAAGCCCTCATGCAGTTTACCTTCTCCTAGAGGGAGCAACACATAATATGTTCTCATAGCATTTTTTTATAAGCAAATTCTAGAGCACTTACCGTATAATATTGTCAGGAAGTATTTGTGTGTCTATCACACACAATGAATTCTACTTTTCTTAAGGCAAATTGTACTTTTCTTGTTGTTTCCCAGAACCTGGCACCAAAGAGCTTCTTTCTAATGAGTTGTGCTCTTGTAAGAATGAGGAGAGTTTAAAAGTCTGAATGAGGACTTCTGCTTCTATCTAAAATGGAGTAACAGGATAAGTATTGCAAAAATTTTACAAATATTGGCTATCCCAATAATGTGGAATATATGATTTTCCTCATGTATAAATTGAGAGAGTATTTGGTGTGATCGTTTCTGAAGTACTTTCCAAACTTTAAAGTTGATAGCCCTTTAATGTTAGTTTCATTTTGGGCTCATTTTAAGAACATTTATTCCTGGAAGTTGCTGTTGTAAGTGCATGGCATGAGATTAAATCCAGCAGTATATATATTCTGTCTTCTGCTGCAGTATGCACTGCTAACGGTTTCTCTTTAAGCACCGGAAAAAAGCAAGTGAAACAAGTAAGGGCAAGCAATAGCTGATGATGGATCTTTATAACATGACTTTGAATAAACAGGTTTGCAAAATGGGAAGCCCTGGACAATGTAGAGTGTACTGAAAAAAATATTTTCAGGTAAGGAGTTTTTTCTGTAAATGAATGCGAGAATTGACTGAACAATGCAGTGTTTGGCATCATGACTTAATGTGCTACCTGTATTTCTTATTGATTTATTCTAGAAGCAAAACAAATATTAGTCATTACTTAACACTGTTTTACAGACTAGCAATCTTTAATTGTAGATTTGCAATGAACAATTGATTTTCAAATGTACAATCTTTACAACAGCCTTTATTTTTTATTAGAATAGTATACATATCACTAAATATGCAAAATAAGTAAATAAATGAAATTAGATACCTGGTTATGAATGAAACAACCAATTCTTTTCAAAACTTTAAATTATTTTCTTTGAATATACTTAATCTAGTCAGTTTGTAGAATATGGCTCACAATAAATTTTGAATATTTAAAAAATCATCTTGATTCTCTTCATAGTGTAATCTGAGTTAATTTAATATGGGATTTATATATTTCCCATTCAGTGAACAGTCCAATATTGTTTATTGTTCATAGAAATGAGCCATAATCAGGCTGGCAGGCATGGCTCAGTGGTTTAGCATCGACCTATGGACCAGGAGGTCATGGTTCAATTCGCAGTCAGAGCACATGCCCAGGTTGCAGGCTATGGGAGGCATGCGGGAGGCAGCCGATCAATGATTCTCTCTCTTGTCATTGATGTTTCTAGCTTTCTCCCTCTCCCTTCCTCTCTAAAATCAATAAAAATATATTTTAAAAAAGAAATGAACCATAACCATATCCAAAACAAAAACAGTACTTTTAGGAATGTTTTATAGAGAAAGTAAATTATTCAGTTATTTAATTACCTATGCTAGTTCTGTTCTTCCAAATGTTTGTGTTGCTCCCACTGAAATGAATGATCTGGAAAAGAAAATTGGCACTTACAGAACCAACAGTCAGAAGGAGTCAAGGTAAAGGCAAACTGTGGATCACACTGTCTTTAGTTACAGTCACATGCAACGTTGGTAGCAAAGGTCTGTGGTGAGAGTCAAAGGCTGATAAAATATATCTGGGTAATCATTGTGAGGAATCCTGCAAGGCTCATGGTTGCTCTTGCCAAGAAAGACAAAGTGTCCTACAAAATGCACAAGTGGATGAAAGATAAAATCAAGAGATTTTCCAATTTTACTTTTATTTTTTAGGGTCTTGTGTTTTAACAGTTAAGCCAGAACAATCAATGTTTAATTTACAGTGTATAAAATCATTTTGAAGTCTTCCTCCATTACCTAATACATTCAATGCATATTTATTAAAAATCAACACTATACTTGGTACATTTTAATCATATTTAGGTAAAATATTAATCCAAAGGTCCTAAGAAGATAAAGAAATATTTTCTTGGTATCTGAGAAATATTTCCTTGATGTCTTTGGTAGAATTCAAAAATTATATTACAGTGATAGGACTACAGTATTTGCCAGGAAAATGCCAATTCCCTCAAAACAGGACTCTGGTTTCACAATAATATTCCTTTTCATTAAAGCATTTCAGTAACTTCTATATGTATATGCCCAATAGAATCAAGGAATTTAATGATGTATAGTAGCTGGTATTAAACATTTGTAGGTGGGAGGTTTTCATACAAAGGCAACTTCATTGGGAAAATAACACTTCTCTTTACTAGAAATAGCGTTCACTCAGAAATTAAAGGGGTAGTACGTGCAAGTCAAAACCCTGAGCATTTTAGATATGCAAAATGTTTTAGTGAATAGATACATGGGTCAAATAATAACTCATAATTGAATTTTTGAAGATACTTAGAACTGTATGATATAGAAATAATGTTTTAAACTTCTGCAATACAATTAAAGCAGTATTTGTGGAGATATATACAACACTAATGGCCATATTACAAAACATCAAGATTAAAACGGTTCAACTAAGTTATTTTTAATTTATTGGTGACAGTATTACAGATGTCCCCTGGCATTGTTCCCCCTTCACCCAGCCTCAACCTCTCCCAGGCCTTCACCACACTATTATCTGTGTTTTTAGAGGTGACATTCATGTAACATAAAATTAATAATTTTAAAGTGAACTGTTCCTTGGCATTTCAGTACATTCACAGTCTACTTCCAAATAATTTTCATCACCACTAAAAGAAACCGTGTCCACAAGAAGCAGTTATTCTCCTTTCTCCCATCCACCCAGACCCTGGCAATCACCAATTTACTTCTGTCTTCATGGATTTACATATTCTGGATATTTCTTATAAATATAATCATAAAATATATAGGCTTTTCTGTTTTTTAGAGTAAGTCATTTTTATAAGAATATCATAGTATAGAAAGCCTAAGAAAATAGAAGATAGAAAATAATAAAGCTAAAGACTCTGATCAGGAAAATTGAAATTAATGTTTTATAAGAAAAATCAAACTGGTAAAATGAATCAACATGGAGGAAGAAAGAGAGAGAAAGAGACAGACAAACAATATTAGTATAATTACTTATGCACTAAAAATTAAAAAGTTAGTAAGATTCTCTAAGAGATTTTATTGTTAATAAATGAGACATAGGGTGCCCCCCAAAAAATGTATACACATCCTGAATCATTATTAATTCCAATGGGTTAAATCTGAAAAGAAGGAAGCATCAGTTGAGCTATCATCTGTGTATGCCTTTTGGGGACACCCAGTCTATGAAAAGATCCTAGACTCATTAGTATGGAGAAAAATGAAATTAAAAACATTGTGAAAACCCAGTCAACAAGCAAAAATAAGGACCTCCTGATTTTCTTGGTGTGTTAATTGGGTCTAACCAATTTGGAAACAAAAATGTTAGTATTATTTTATAAAATTGAACGTGCTTATTTCTTACTTTGCTGTAATTCCTTTATTAGAAATAGAACTCCCACAGCGGGAGCACCGCTCAGCCAGAGGCCAGGCTCACAGCTGTGGTGGCAGGAACCTCTCCCACCTCCATGGCAGCACTACCGAGCGGTGGAGGTGGCAGGCACAGTGGGGTCGGGCTGAGCGGGAGTGGTGTGGCACCCGGCCCCAGCTTGTGCTCTTCCCCAGCTGCCTGCCATTTCTAGCAATGCTACATCCCTCAGGGGATGTTGGACTGCCGGATTTGGCCTGATCCCTTCAGGCCCCTGGCCTGCCTGTGGGGATCAGGCTGGAACCAGCTATCCGACATCCCCTTCAGGGTCCTGGATTGTGAGAGGGCACAGGCCAGGCTGAGGGACACCACTGGTGCAAAATCTGTGCACTGGACCACTAGTAAATACATAAAACATATAAAATAAAAGAGATGAACAATATTTTAAATATTCTAAAATAAATGTTTTATATATGAATGGTACATAAATAATACTAGTGACTAAATGTATATTTTAAATGGTACCTTAGCTACTTTAGTATCTTTTATTTAACTTCTTTCTAGAGTAGTTAGATATTTATTGTTTTCATTTCATAATATGGCCCACAAGAAACTCATTTTAGTACAAAGAGAAACCTTAGCTCTTCCTCTTTGTTTGCTTTTATTTGCATTATTAGCAATTATTTTTAATGAGTAGTTGTTTTGTAAAATTATTATAAACTTAATAGTCCATTTTTGGGAGGATTAACTTTATTAAACCTGGTAAAAGGATCTATTAATGGACGGAATGGTTTACCATGTATGGCAATATGCTGAAAACATGTGACAGTGTGAGGATGCCCACATCATCAGGAATGACCTCTCTTCCTGAAACTACTGGGACATATTTTCATTTGAAATACAAAGAGAGGATTCAAGTTTCATTAAGAATGCTAAATGTCATGAGGGTGGGGGAAAATGGCAGCAGAATAGGTAGACATGTCTTGCACCCAGTCCCAGGGCCAGACTGGAAATACAACTAAATCAGAGAACATCCATCCAAAATTAACAAATTAGGCACAGCTGAGGAGTGACTTACAGCAAGGAAGGACAGAAAATGCCTGGAGATCAATAGTGAGGGTGGTGAGGGCTTGAGGAGCGGCAGACCAGCAGGCCAAGAGGGAGAGGAGGAGCCTGTGTTACAGGAGTATCAGTTCCCTCAGAAAAATAGAAACCCAGCCCCGGCTGAGCACCAGAGTTGCATTCCTTGGCAGCAGGTGTAGCATCCAACTGTGAAAAGGAAAAGCCACAGGGCTGCTGGCTGCAGAGGAGTCTGGACCCAAGACCACAGCCACAAAAGGTGGCCCTCACAAAAGGTGGCACCATGGGTAGAATGAACATTTAAATGATGCTGATTCTACCAAACAATGAACAAGGTATATTCTTCCACTTTATACCTTTCTCATCTTTTTTTTCAATGTCCTGTAGTTTTCAGAATACAGGTCTTTACCTCCTTGGTTAAGTGTATTCCTAAGTATCTTAATTGTTTTGTTGCAATAGTAAATGGACTTTTTTTTTAATTTCTCTTTTTGAGAGTTCTCAAAATTGGATGTATAGAATGTGAAGAAGAAAATACTCAAAGTTACTAATCATCCCAGAGATGCAAATCAAAACAAAAATTAGATATCACCTCATATCTGTCAGAATAGCTATTATCAACAAATCAATCAACCAGTGTTGGTGAGGTTGTGGAAAAAACGGAACCTTAGTACACTGCTGGTGGAAATGCAGACTGGTGCAGCCACTGTGGAAAACAGTATGGGGCTTCCTCAAAAAATTAAAAATGGAACTCCCATTTGACCCAGTGATCCCACTTCTAGGACTAAATCCAAAGAAATCTGAAACTCTCACCAGAAAGAATATACACACCCCTATGTTCAGTGCAATTTACAATAGCTAAGATTTGGAAACAGCCTAAGTGCCCATCAGGAGATGAGTGAATAAAAAAACACTATGGAACGTTTATACAATGGAATACTACACGGCAATAAAAAATAAAGAACTTTTATCATTTGCAACAACATGAAGGGACCTGGAGTATTATGCTGAGCGAAATAAGCCAGTCCGAGAAAGGTAAGTATCACATGATCTCACTCATATATGGAATCTAATGAACCAAATAAACTGATGATCAAAAAGACCCACAGTCTTAGAATCAAGAATACTGTTGAACCTCAGAGGGAAGACAGTGGAGGGTGGGTGGAAGAGATCAACCAGTGAACTTGTATGCATAACCTTTAGACACAGACAATGGGGTGGTGAGGCTCTGGGGGTTATGGGAGAGGGAAGCAGGCTAGAGATATTAATGAGGGAAAAAGGAGGACCTATGCAATACATTCAACAATAAAGATTAAAAAAAAAAACAAAGAAGAATATTAAATGTTGCCCTGGCCAGGTTGCTCAGTTGGGTGGAGCATTATCCTATATACACCAAAATGTTGCAGGTTTGATTCCAGGTCAGGGCACATACCTAGGTTGTAGGTTCAATCCCCAGTTGGAGCACTTAAGGGAGGCAGCCCATCAATGGTTCCTTCTCTCTCACATCAATGTTTCTTTTTAAAAATCAATAATAAAATAAAATAAAAAACCGTATCTTCAGTGAGGATTTTTTTAAAAAGAATACTATATGCCAGAGAAACTTTAAAAAAACTTGGATGAAAAAAATTTAAAGTTCCTTTTTATTTTTGCACCAAATAATCACCTTGCACATGTTTTAGCCAATGCATTTGGGGTATAAAGAAGTATCAGACATAATAATCCCAGACCTCCAAAAACTTTCCACTGAATTTGGAAGGCAGGTAAGTCAGAGAATAGAAGTGATTATAATTGCAGTTTGCTAAGCACTGTTTTGAAGATATTCCCATAATGCTATTGATTTTATCTTCACAGTACTCTGTGAGGTCTGTAGGGTGATAATATTGCCTCTATTATGTAGATAGCAGTGAGAGATTCCAGGACTCTCATAAGACCACAGCTCTGTGGAGGGACTGTCCTAACCCCAGAGCCCCATCCTCCTGGTTTCTGGTTCAATGTTCCTTTCACTGTAAGGTCCCTTATTTGATTCCAGTCAAGAGCATGTATCTTGGTTGTAGACTCCTCCCTGGCCAGGCACTGGTCAGGGCCATGCAGGAGGCAACCGATCGATGTGTTTCTCTCACATTGATGTTTCTCTCTGTCTTTCTCTCTCCCTTCCACTCTCCCTGGAAAAAAAAAATCAATGAAAAAATATCTTTGGGTGAGGATTAATTATTAAATAAAAATAAATAAACAAAAAGTAGCCAATTCTTCGCAAAGAGCTAAGTTGAGATATTAAGATATCATTAGGAACTTCTCTTGCACCAGAGGGAAAAAATACTTGATAAGCCATTTTAAGTCTAAGTTTTTGATGGCACAATGGGTATTACCCATTTTTTTCCATCACATCATTGCACACTAGTCAGGACAATGTAATCACACTTTCAGATTCACTCAAGTTATCCAGACTTTTTAAAAGAACTATTAATCACCTGAAATAAATTGCAATAATTAATTAGCAATGAAATATTATAGTAATACAATTATAATAAAATTTACAGAGCATGAAAAGCATTTCAAAAACATATTTTATGTTAATTTGAAATGTGGTGATAATTTTCTATTAAAACCTAAAGCTTTCTATATTAAAATGTATATGAAAATCTTCCTCCTGGCAGAGTCTGGGGTTGAACATACTTTTTTATGAGCAACTGCTTTTCAGCCTGTAATAAGAGAGATTTTCAGAAGAGAATATTTCATTGAAAGTGTTTTAGCATCAAAATTTCCAAACCATCAATCTCTTCTCCATTTTCTTGCATCATTCGTAAACCAACTAACATGTTAAGCTTAAGTTATTATGGTCTAATGTGAAACAAATCATCATTGAAATATTTTTTCCCCCAAATTTCATGAGTTTTTCCTGAAAGAAAGAATATGAGATAAGGGAAAATCCACATGCCATCTTTCATTAGGTTGATTAGGATTTAAATAAAATATTAGGCCTCTCTGTCTCTTTCCCTGTACTGACGAGAAAGGAAGTTAGGAACTTACCTTAAAAATCATTTAGACCAAATAAGTGCATATTAAAATGTGGCTCTCTCTGGGCTGCTCATTAGTAGTTAGCCTGTGGCAAATAAAATTCTCCGATTTGGTTGTTACTTATCCTTTCACAGCCAAAGTATAAACTCTGTGAGTTTCACCAAATGTCCTGCGTACAGACCCTTATCTTGAGACCAACACGAAGGCACGCCAGGGGACTCACAGTGTCATGTCAGAGCATAGACACTCCTTTAGCAGCTTCATAGTCAGAGTAGGGAAGTTGACCCCAAGAAGTGGCTTGTAACAAAACTCCATTTGATGGAAGAAGTGGAATTAGAACCCAGGATACTCTTCAATCTAGACGTTTTCTCTTCTATTTTATTCCTTTCACTGGTCATCCTTTTATTTGCCACTGAACACATTTTTTTAAGAGCCTACGTTTGTGAAAAGAACTGAGTTTGCAAGTATTTTTTTTATTCTTCTCTTTCAAGTCTTCCACATCTTTATTTTGGTGTCATAAATAGATGCCCCGTCACGTGTTACTTTCGTTAAGCTCCATGGTAAATATTGGTTCAACCATGAAACGGACATGAATTTACACACCACGTGGTGAACTCCTCTTTATCTTTTGCCCTCTCCTGCACTGATTCCCCATAACCAAAACCCTACATGCCAACAAACACCCTATTCAAATAACCAATATCCTCTAAGGGAGTTTAATTATCAAAACTTCCCAAAGTTCTTTTAGGGAACGAGAGATATGAAACAGAGACAGACATGAAACAGGACTGTGATCAGATTACAAAACTATGAACAACTCTGTTTATGTTGCATGATTAGAGGCCTAATGTGTGAAAGAACATTGCAGTGAGTAGCACAGAGATGCATTCTGCTGGCCACTTATTTAACTGATATTTTTAATCTAACCCTTCAAAGGTCCAAATTCTCTTAGCAGCTTCATATTCTTTTGAAGTCTTATCACTGATTTTCTATGTTATTCTCCTCACACTTCTATTGAGTATCCACTACCATTTGTCAGCCTTACACTCTGTCATTGACAGGTATGTGGGGACCTGCCTAATTGGGGAGATGTTATACTGTAAACAATTAGGCATCAAAGCTCATCTCAAACTTCATAAGTCATGGCATAATAAAGGAAGTAATAATAAAACCATTATAAACATAACTTTTAAGAGACACTTTTTTAATCTACTCATCTCTATCCAGACTTTATATTCCATGATTGACTTATTTTTCTAAAAAACTAAGTACCACTCTTTTGTCCAGCAATTTTTTTTCTTAATTTAATTCTGATTCTTTCCATTACAGTGCTAATAATACCCAGTTCATGATGTGAACTTTTGCTAAAATATCAGTATGCAGAAAATGTTCTCTACCATTGTAATTAATGTGCCTTTCATATTCTGAATATCCTGAGATATGTTCAAGGGGTATGAAATATTGAGAACATAAATAAATAAAAGTATTCATTGTTGCATTTCATTAGAGCTCAGGTAATGAATAGAAAAAGGAAAACTTCATAAATTAGTGTATTGAATTTTGAGGTCATTTATTTTACCAAAGCCTGACATTTTTAATCTTGAATATTTCATTGATTAAATAATTTACTTATTTTTTAATAAAGGCCTGCTAGAAACACCGAGAACCACAGGAACCAGTAAAGGACAAGTGTGTGTGCACATGTATGTCTGTTTATGGATCTGTGTGTATTGGGAATGGCCTCTATTCAATATGAAGCACTTTATGAATTTATGGTAGAGATTATGGAATGACCATGGGGTTTGGGGGTGAGCATGACTTGAGCAAAAGCTATCAGAGGGTCCCTGCAAAGTGGCTTTTTCTACTCCGAGCTAGAGAAATGGGCAGCAGTCTCAGGTCTATGAAGGATTAGGGAAGTGGCTGGCTTAGAGATTATAACCACTGTGCAAGAGGAGCCATGCACATGAGTATTTACCTCACGGTTGTTTCAATTATTTAATACTGGAAGCAGCTTAGATGTTCAACAAAACAAAGGAGAAATGTACAAAAAAATTAGTAGATTTGAGTATCATGTACCAAGTGCATGAACATCAAATATAAAGTTGAAAAAGTGGAAATCACTAAAGAATGTATAAAATGCAGTTCATTTATTTAAGACTAGAGGCTGATGCATGAAATTCGTGTAAGAATAGGCCTTCCTTCCCCCAGCTGCCGGCACCAGCTTCCCTCTGGCACCTGGGACCTGGCTTTCCTCACAGCCCCAGCTTCGTCCAGAAGGTCGTCCTGAAGGACGTCCAGTCTAATTAGCATATTACTCTTTTATTATTATAGACTAGAGGCCTGATGCACAAAATTCGTGCAACAGTAAGCCTTCATAGCTGTGGTGGCTTCCTGGATCCCTCCCTTGCAGCCGGGGCGGCTTCCTCGATCCCATGGCTGCAGCCCCAGCTTCATCCAGAAAGTCGTATGGTCTAATTAGCATATAACACTTTTATTCTTATAGATAAGAAAACATAAATAACACAGTATGGTAGTTTATAGAGCAAGTAAATAAAAAAGACTGGTAGTTACTTCTAGGGAAGGTGGTAGTAAATATAATTTAGGAGAAATTCAGAAGGATTTCACTTGGTTGTTTTTAAAAGATAAACACACAAAATAAATCAGAAATAGCTTATTCTCACTACTTTTCAGCCATTATAGCTTAGGCAGTCACCTTTTATCTTTGAACCACAGAGTTCTGTAAATCTCCTACAGTGTCCTTGTGAGGACTAGAATAATAAATGTAAAGTGCCTATCAGTTGAAGGCCCTCAATAATAGTGATACTTTTATTTTTCATATGAAGTTTCTATTTATTTTACAAACACTCCAAAATTAATTTATTTTGGTTGTTAGAGATAAGAAAACTGAGGCTCAGATAAATGAAATTTATTCAAGGTCACCCATTGTTGCAGTACAAATTATGCCAGATTGGATTTTTTTAGCCTATAATAATACCGTACTTTCTATGAAATGAGAAGATTACATTAACAAAAACATAGAATGCAGATTAATATGGAAAGACCCATAGATCCCTGTTTGAAAAGGGTGTACTCATTTTGTTGCATTATTATTAATAAAATTAACTTTACTCTTCATATTGTCACAATTTGAATGATAATATGCTTATTCTCAGATTCCTTAGAGCAATAATCGACTAGCTCTTACTTCGTGCTGAACAATATACTTCCTAAATGTTGTTCTAGTCTGGTGGCATTATTTTAAGAAGGGTCTGAGCAAAAGAGGAGGAGGAGGAGGAGGAAACTGATAGCCATGTAAGGACTATTTGAAAGGTTCAGGCCCAGGCTGTGGCTCAGTTAGTGGGAGTGTTATCCCTGTACACAAAGGCGGTTCAAGGCATATCCCAGGTTGCTGGAGGCAATCAAAAGATTCAGGCACATCCTTAGAAAAGAACAGAATTTTGGAAATGGTCAGATAATATGCTATGTAGTCTATTGGGTCTGCTGTTTTTATTAAAAATATTTTTTATATTTATTAGTATTTTTTAACATCTCAATAGAGTCCCCTGTTCTTTTATTAAATACTACTAGAGGCCTAGTGCACAAAATTCATGCACTGGTAGGGTCCCTAGCAGCTGGTGGCTGCTGGCCAGGGCCTCCCTCCCTTCCCCCAGCCAGCCCCGCTCCCTGGTCAAACTCCCGGATGAACTACCGGTCCAGGGTACAATTTGCATACTACCCTTTTATTATATAGGATGTATATGGATACATTATCTATATATGATTGCTAAATAGTATTTTATTGTATGAAAATAAACTAACTTCTTTATCTATTTATCTGTTGATGGACATTTGCATTATTTCCAGGTTTAATAATTACAGATAAAAGTACAGTGGACATGTATATGTATGTCTTTATGAGCATTTTTATTTTGGGGGGGTTAAAATTTTGTGAAATGTCTGACTTAGATAACAAGTGCATATTTAACTTTTAAGAAATTGCCAAACATTTTCCCAAGTGGTTGGAACATTTTATATTTCTTCCAATGTAAGAAAATTGCTATGTCCATAGTAATATTTGTTATTGTCAGGCCTTTAAATTTCAGCCCTTCTAATATGTGTATAATTGTATCAGATTGTGATTTTAATTTTTGTTTTCCCAACAGCCAGTGATATTGAGCAGCATTTTATGAGATTATTGACCATTAATACATCTCCTTTAATGAAAGATTTGTTGAAGTCTTTGCTCATGGTTGTATTGGATTGCTTGTCTTCTTATGATTAATTTATTCATATTTTGGATTAAATCTTTTTATATACTTTAAGATTATTTTCTCATCATCTCTGAATTGCCTTTTCATTGTTATCACAGTATCTTATGAAGAGCAAAAGTTTCAGATTTTGGCAAAACCACACAATATGACACACTTTGTTTCTGGGCATAAATCCTACTCTTGTTTCTTATAAAATAATAAATTTACCACACTTTCCCTTATTACCAGCAAGACCTAATGACTCTCTGCTTTGCTGCTATGTCTTGAGCCTACTATTTTGCTTTGGATTTTTTTGTTTCAAGTTATAAGTTAATTATCACAGTAAACTCTTTCCTAATTATACTATAGGTATAAGGTAAAGGTGATTTAAATTTTTGAATTGCTCTTATTGTATAAGCACACACAGAGAAGTGAAGAAAATGGAATTTTAGTTGCTTCCATTATTTTTAAAACAATTTAATTACAACTGAAAATTCACCAGCACATTGATGTTTTCAAGGAAATTATCTTATTTATTTTTATCACAATTTATATATGGTAGACAGATGAGATTTAATTTTAGCTTCAATTTATAGATGAAGAAGTAGGAATTTTCCCATTTTATTTCACTTGCCTATGGTCATGAAGTGAAAATGTAGAACAGGAAATTAATCATATGTTCTTCCCATTTCCCTGTATTGTCTTGATAGCTATTTTTTTCTTTGGAAATGTCTAACCTATGTTAATTGAACTAACAGAAATAATATTGCAAAGAGAGCAGAGATTGTCTACTCTAGGTCCGGCTCAGAATTACCAAGTAGAGAAATAGAATTGAATGTGCATGTGTGTGTGTACATACATGCTCAAGTGAGAGGTGGGAAAGAGTAAGAGAGAGAGAGGGAGAGAAGGAGAGAGAGAGAGAGAGAGAGAAAGAGAGAGAGAGAGAGAGAGAGAGAGAGAGAAAGAGAGAGAATAAGGAAGAGGAATAATTTTGTGGGGATTAAGAGGTTGAGAAGGGTTTTAATTGGTAAATCAAATTTCAAAGCCTCAACACTATTTTGTAATTCATAAAATTTATTCTAACTTTAGTTATAAGCCAAAAAGGCACAATAGCTTTAGCAAATGTACAAATTCTATACAGATAACTTTTTCATATAAAGGGGTCATTATCCTATTTGAGACTTTGCTGATGGTTGTATATTACTTTTATTTTCTGAAATTCATTCAAATAAAAGAACAAATTTAGTGGATTTATAAAATATTATAGATACATTTATTACTCTAGATGTATCTTTGTAGACTGTAAGAATTAATGACAGAAAATTAAGGTAAGAATCATAGCAAATAAATTTCTTTCTCTGTGATTCCACACATCTGTTGGTGTGTGGGAGCCCATTATAGGAATGTTTACATTGATGGGCACAATTTTGATGCTAATTTTTAATTATAATTCCTAACTAAATGAATTTTACCTCACTTAACCATGATATAGAGACATATAGATGTGACAAGTAGATCTATGATTTCACTTAAAATAATTTGATTGGCTAGATATTATTGATAACTCTGTTTCAGTGGCTATTAAATCTGTCTATGTGTTATTATCCCTTGGGGTGAAATTTAAAAATAACAGTGCCAGGGTTTCATGCCTTGAAATTCTGGGGTTTGAATGAGATATTCAATTAACTCCTTGGACATGTCTAATGCGCAGCCAGGGTTGAGATTATAGCTCCTTTTAAAAAGAGTGACTGTGCCAAAGAGGAAAATCAAACTCATTTAAAACAACTGTCCTCTCCACACACAAATTTAGTTTCTACTTTAGTAGCACTGCTCAATTTTAGTAGTGGTTCACATAAGAAAACAGGTTTTAAACAAATGTTTTTGTGATAGAATAAAGGAAATTATGTTTATTTCTACTTAATTCAAAAATGGGAGAGAGATAAGCTCTGCACATCTGTGGATAAATTGTATGTAGAATAGGAAAGGTACATCATGAGAACAGAAAAAGCTATTTCCAAGATGTAAAAGGATACTACAAATAACAAAAAATATACAAATACAAATGTGTCCAGAGTTATTTTGCACATTCTTCTTAAATGATTCAAACTCCCTCCAAAAGGAGGTTGTCTAATTAACTTAAATGTAATCATTTACTTATTTTATTTTATTTTTTTGTTAATCCTATCCCAAGGATATTTTCCCATTGATTTTTAGGTAGAGTGGAAGGGAAGGGGATAGAGAAACATTGATGTGAGAGAGACACATCAATTGGTTACCTCCTACACACGCCCCTACCTGGGCCAGGGATCAAGCCTGCAACCCAGGTACGCATGAATCAACCACCCTTCAGTCCGTAGGCCAACACTCTATCCACTGAGCCAAACTGGCCAGGGCTGTGTTCATCTATTGAAAGACTACTTCATAAAGTTGTCTTTCTACCATCAAATAATAGAATCAAAAGAACTTTTTCTCCAAGTATTTAGACTTTTAAGGTATAATTATTTCATGCATTTATTTTTAGGGAATCAGTATATACTAAAGAGGGTGTAAACCACACTCATTCCTAGAGAACAGGCAAATACTACACAAGCATTTAATCCTGTCTTGGCCACGTGAACCTGAAAACCACCAATCAAGATAAGGAATAATGTTTTGGAAACCAGTAAATCTGTCGTCGAGAAGTAATTTCCATTTGTGGTCTATTTCCTCTACTGGAAGTATCCAAGTAAAATCGTTGTTGTTGTTAAACATGTTTTTATTTATTTTAGAAGGAGAGATAAAAACATTGATGAGAGAGAAACTTTGATTGGCTGCCTCTTGCATGCCCCCTACTGGGGATCGAGCCCACAACTTGGGCATGTGCTCTGGCCAGGAATTAAACCAGGGACCTCTGGATGCATGGAGGGTGCGCATTCCACTGAGCCACACTGGCCAGAGCTGTAATTGTTTGTTAATGCTACATAAAGCTATCTTTATAGGTCAAGATTACTGCTACAATTTATCTTTGTTTTGCGAAGATTGCCATAAAAATATTGAGTCTTTCATATGTGTACTTGTAAAAACTGTTTCTATTTTTGGTGTTTCTATCGTGTTCAAACCCCTTAAATGACAATGTGTAATATTTAATGAGGTGTATAAAGTCTTCGCTTAGGTTTTATCTATACACTAAAAATACTGTTCCTCCTCCCATCCACCTGACAAGACATCCAGATCAATATTACTCAATGTGTTGTCATATTCATGCTACACAGTAAGCTGGCTCTGCATTCTTATATATAGTTCCTTTGTCAGGTTGGCATAAAGATAATAGATGTTAGCTATTGTATTTTTATTGTTTTCTGTCATGTAACATGCCAATTTAAAGAATCATGGAAAATTTACATACAGATTTCTCATACTTAGGTCTCGCTTATTTAAATTATTTTTCTGAACTGAAATAGCTGATTCTCTTTATGTTTTATACTGAACCAATGTTCCTTTAGAGGGAAAAAAAGATCATTTTACCTTCCAAATTTTTATAGTCAAAATAAGACTGCATCATGGAAATAGCTAAAAGCACAGTACCTCTTGCTGGAGTAAATGCACTTTAGAAGTATAGAGCTTGTTTTGCTGATAAAGGTTTTAGTAGAAGATAAAAAACAAAATTCAGCTTAGACTAACACAGAGTAGATCAAATGATCAGAAACAGCAGCATTCCCCCACCTCGTTCCCTGCAGGTTTCTCTGTGCTGGAGTCAGGTGGGTAGGAAGTGGGCACACAGAACTAAAATGAGCTATGGCAACCCTGTCAGGCTGTCTCACAGCTTTTTTCCCGGTCTGCCATTTGAACTGACCTGGTCAAATGTAGTTTTCTTAGACTTTATCTTCAGAGAATTAAAGAAAGGTGACCCTGTTTAGAGAAAAATGCAGCTGGAAAGTGAATTTCCCGTTTATATCAGCCTATTTGGAAACTATGTAAACCTTATACAGGAAGAGCTTTGTGAGGCCACTTCAATCTGAATGTGCATTACAGTATCTGAACACTTGGAACCTTTCTGACAATAGAATATTTGGGGGGGGTGGGTATATATATATATATATATATATATATATATATATATTAAGAATAACTCAGAGAAAGTCTAGAATTGCCATCTCTATAAAGAAGTACCCCTAGCACAAAATTTGTTTTTAACTGGTTCTAAAATCCTCTTCATGTGTTGTAGGCAAAATAGCTGAGACAGATACACTCATGCAGTATGTTTCTTTATTCAGAAAGCATTTTAATCCACAACTAGTATTAGAAACACTATACTTTGAAAACACCATAGAAATATTACTTTCCTGAATTCAGTTTTGTAAACCAGAACAGATTCCTCCTGTGTAAACTAGGAGAAGTATTGCCTACTCGCCGAACAGTTATGAGCGTTGACTGAGCTGTTCACACTTAGAAGGGTGCCTGGCATAGGATGAGGACTTGGGCAATACTGCCAATTATTTATTTTACAGTCATTTCAAATCGTAACTTTAATTGACGAGGATGGGATAAAGGATTGTATTCTTTTTGGAAAAGGTGATGCCACGCTGAGGACACTCTTTAGTATAGTACAATAGAAGTTGACCCCCAAGCCACTCACAACGGGGGCGCCACAGATAGAGGATGGACCCCCACACTAGAGTCAAATTACACTCCACTTTAGAATTTTGCCTGGGCTGACTTCTCTCTTATTCTATCAGGATTTTTGTTCAGAAAGGATGAAAAATTATTAAAGTCAAATTAAGGTTCTAACGATTACACTTCAAGTGAAGATGTCTTTTCTGTTGGAATAAGCTTTTATTAAAATAATTAGATAACAAAAATATGTTTTAAAGGTTTTTAATTGATGCAACTAAAAGGTCATCTTCCTCTGGGAGAAACCTGAAAGCAGATACAGGCAGTCCTCGGGTTACGTGGGGGATCCATTCCTACGGGCGACGTAATGCGATTTTCGCCATAAGTGGGAACCCACCTACATAAGCACCTACATCACTCACATGGAGCACATCCACAGCAGTAATGAAATGAAACAGTCAAAAAATTTAAAAGAAAGATAACAATTCCTGACCTTTACTTGTGGTAAATAAACCATAAAGATCATAAAAGACATATGTACATACGTCGAAATGACAGAACTTTTTTTTTGTAAATACGGTAAATGGGAGATGGCAAGGTAACCGCCATAACCTGAGGACTGCCTATATCCGTTTAAGAATAATTTAAAAGACTGGGATTGGCCCTGGCCGGTGTGGCTCAGGTGGTTGGGGTGTGGTCCTGTGCACCAAAAGGTAACAGATAAGATTCCCATTCGTGGCACACACCTAGGTTTTGGGTTTGGTCCCAGGTCAGGGCACTATGGGACACAAATGATCGGAGGCAAAGACAATGTTTTTCTGTCTAAAATCAACAAGCATATCCTTAGGTGACATTTGGGGGGGTGGGGGGAGGAGGGAAGCTTTCGTGATTATAGAGCCAATGAATTATTCTAAGGACAGATGGAGACAGCACCAATCTTGATGACTAGTGTGGAGTGTGTGCTTAGTCAATTTCGAATGAAATATATATTTATGGGGGGAAAAATCACATTTTTTTCAAACCCTTAAACTAGATGACAAAATGATTAAATTTTTTGTGTGTTTTCTGTTTTCTAGAGGCTGTCTGGAGATAACAGTTTGACATAAGAAGTATAGCAATTTTTATACCTTTCAATTCCTTATTTGGAAGGGGAAATGGGATAAAATTTAGGGGGTCTGGATTGTGCTGGATAATAAAGAAAATGTGGTCTGTGTGCCCATTGCTGATACTTCCATGCAATGAAAAGAGTGTTGTGGCTCAACTGGAAATCAATCTAGTCTTAAGAATTGTTATTATTCCTGCTTGTTACAGATGTGGGTTTGAATCAAATTTATCTTTCTCACTTTTGTCAGTTTAAAACTACAAGTGATGCAGTTTTCATGAGTTCTCTACTGGAATATTTTCCTTGCATAATAATAGCTAATACTTTCATCAGGGGCACCTTCCCTTTATGTTCTCTGTACATACTACAGCTCATTAGAGGGAAATGTTTCTTTCTTTATCTAGTTATCAGAGGCCCAATGCATGAAATTCATGCAAGGGGTTCAGCCCTTGTGGCCCCAGCTGCCTCACAGCCCCATGGCCCCAGTGGCCCCGCCAACTAGTCATTCTGGAGGGTCATCTGGAAGGTTGTTCTGAAAGGTCATTCCACCATCCAGTCTAATTAAATATTGGCTCTTTATTTTCTATAATAATCTATAATAATAAAAGGGTAATATGCTAATTAGACCGGACATCATCTGGACAATATTCCAGAGGTCCTTCCTGATGAAGCCAGGGCCAGAGGGAAGCCAGCCAGGTCCTGGTGCCTGCAAGCATCCTGGGGGAAGTTAGCTTGGGCCTCAGGTGCCTGCAGGCAGCCCAGGGAAAGCCAGCTGGGGTCCTGGGCGGCCCAGGGGGAGCCAGGCCAGGTCCCAGGTGCCTGTGGGCGGGCCAGGGGAAGCCAGCCCAGGTCCTGGGTGCCTGCCGGCAGCCATAGGAGGGAAGCCCGGGTCCCGGGTGCCAGAGGGAAGCCAGTGCCAGTGCTGGCAGTCAGGGAAAGAAAGTTCTACTCTTGCACCAATTTCATGCACCAGGCCTCTAGTATAGGATAAAACTCTCTGGTAGAATTTGATTAAAGTTTCATTCTATGCCTGACAGTGATGGTTAACATTCTAAATATACCACCTGATGGACTTGTAGCACCCCTAGTTTTAGGGACACTCATGCAGAGACTGTGTTAGGAAATTATCCAGCTGAAAAGGATGTCTGTTAATTGGATTAAACCAAATGACTATGGCTGATTAATTTATGATAAAATTCATTTGAAGGGCACAGATATTTATTAACTCCACAATGTTTACTAGTTTACATAAGGTTATTAGTTGCAAATAACAGAAACTAATTCTGGTTTTCATTACAAGTAAAAGACATTAAGTGGAAGAGGGTTGAGTAGATTATGGGATTTTCCTGAATTCTGGAGAACCAGGTTTGGGGGAACCTAAGGAAGGAAAGACATAGCCAAGATTGGCCAAAGGAATGACCTGCATAGGGTGCCATCATTAGACTCTTTACTACCAGGTTATTGAAGCCAGTAATTCGTGATTACCCACTGGGATGCTACATGCCTTGATTTCACTACCACCCACGAAAAATCATCTCTATCTGCCCCTCTGCCCTTTTATTTCACTCTCTGAAGATTTAACTCTTGTTCATTCACTTGCCCAATTATTTAGGCAACTACTTAATGCAATCTCACATGTCCTGAAGCTTCCAAACACCCTGGTTTCAACTCTCAGCTGAAAGCCTGTTCCTAAGTCTCAATAGTGAGTGTGTGTGTGTGTTGGGGGGGGGGGGGGGGCGGGGGCGGGGGGGGGGAGCAGTAGCAGTAAAGACGATCAGAAGATTGTTTTGGATGTACTCACATCCTTAATCTACCAATATATAAAACCATATATTCTCTCTTCCTTCCTGTTCTGATGGATGGATTATTTGTTTATTTGTTTTTTTCTATTTATGGCAAGCCCTTTCAAATGAGCATTAGATATCAGAGTCTCACCTACTGAAGACCTTGGTTCTAAAATTATAATTATTGCCTATATTTTCTGAATTATAATTATTTTTTCTAACTTGCATATTGCCTATCATTGGATAAATATCTTCTAAATTCTACAGAAATATTAAAGCAAAACAAAAAATAATCTCTTGACTATACATCCAATTGAACTACCTGCCACTCCAGTTTTTTCCCCCCTTTTATGTTTTTGTTTTTTACAAAACTCTTTGCAAACCTGTCAATGCATGCTCTGTCCACTTTATCCTCTGTTTTCTTTTTATTAAATTTTTTAAAAAAGAATTATAGTAGTGTGGATGAAAGGGGCCACATGCTAACCTGACAAGCTCAGGGAGTGGAAGACTCATGGCAATCTTGGAAACTCTAAGATCTAAACTAACCACAAAGATGGTCTGAAATTAAAACTTTAACTAAAAGCAGTTATGGTGGGCAGTTACATCCTAGGCCGGTATCTTGCCTGACAAGGTCAATCTCTACTTTAACTGAGCCTATCTGTCCTCTTGCATCTAAGAAGGCGTACCTATGAAATGTCTGGGAAACTTGTAACTTCCCTTTTTCCGGACTCCTTGGGGCACAACCAAATGCATCTGGGCGCCAGGACAGAGACCATAAATTCCTTATTTGTTATTGTTATCATGTTACTTATTGACTGTTCACTACCCTGCACTCACCTAAGTAAAAGAAGTATGTGTCTATCAGTTTACTTCTTATCCCCCACCCTGCTTTGCTTTCTCCTGCCTCCCTAATCTATCACCAATGGATTTCATGTAACCCATTTACATCTCCTCTTCCGATTGTAATGTATAAAACAAGGTGGAAAACCTCCATTCTTCAGAGCATGATCCCAATCACTTCCCAGCAATAGCCAACAGTTTGGCTCAAATAAACTCACAAAAATTCTTTACAGGTTTGAATGTCTAATAGTAGAAACACAATATTATATTAGTTTCATTGCCAATGGGGCTTTTCTCTCTATCACTCCATGAAACATTTTTTTAAATTTCCTAATGACATATATTATCTAATCCAATCACCATTAATCTGTCTGTCTTATTCAAGTCATCCACAGTATCTGATGGATTTTTTTTGGTCACTTACTGACTCATTTTACTGACTTTTTTTATTATTATTGTTTTTCTTTGATTTTTCTCCTCACTGGCCACTCTTTTTCTCCTTTTCTCCATTCTTCTTATCTTGCCAACCTCTAAATATGCTAATGCTCCAACACTCAGTCCTTGGACATTGTCTTCTTTGTCCACTTTCACTCCACAGGAGGTCGTATTCAGTCTCAAAAATGTACATACTGCAACTATGCTGATGACTTTCATCTGCTCATGTCTAGCCATCCACTCCTGCTGTTCCCATACCTTTTGCTTTAATAATATCTAGCCCATTCTACCACTGGCTCAAGCATAAATATTTTTGGATTCTCTTGACTTCCATTTTTCATTGACACTCCATATTCATATTATCAAGGAAAATATTTTTACTACCTTGAAAATATATTTAGTATCTTACCATTTCTAACCATCTCCATGACTACCACCTTTGACCAAGTCATCTTCAATTTTAAAAGTTCTGGTAGCTTTCTAAATTTATCCCCTTGCTTCTATACTTGACCCATTACAGAACATATTTCACACAGAAATATGAGAGGTCTTTGAAACTATAAATTAGATTATGCTACTCCTCAGTTAAAAATCTTCCAATGGCTTCTTATGTGACAGAATGAAATAAAGATCCTCACATACCCACGCCTCTCTAAGTGGTCTGGTCCCCTGTTAGTGCTCTGATGTTGTATTCTGCTGTTTTATACTTCACACTTACTGCCTTATAGCCACACTGGAATCCTTACTGTCTCACTAACATATCAAACCCACTCCTGCAGGAGTCATTGTATGGCTGTTATCTCTTCCCAAATTGCCTCTGGTTTCTCCTATCCCTACCCCCACCCTATTTGTAAGATCTGCATGGTTTTCTCCTTTCCTTCAGATTTTTGCTCCATAGATCATCTTATCAGATGAGCTTTCCCTGATGAATCTATCCACAATGTCACCCCCGGCTCCACCCTGGTGCTGTGTGTCCTCTTACTCTGCTCTGCTCTCATGAGGGACCGCTCCCTGCCAAAAAGAGAAGAAACTCCATGAGAGGAGACGCTTTGTGGCTTTTTCTCTGCACCTAGAGCAGTGGAAAGATAAATGTTTACTAAATGAATGGTGTTGGGCAGTCAAATCAATACACATCATTTATTTTCCTTATGAATTGTTTTCAAACTAAACAAATTCTGAGAGAAGCTGGGGACTCAAAACCATACTCATGCAATCAAGAAGGGAGACACTTAACTTGAAAGTCATACTTGAGCTATACGACCTTTTTTGAGCTGCACTCTCAGGACAGCAGTTCTTTGCTCATCACAATGAAAACCTTGTTATCTGCCTGAATCTTCTGCTGTGAGGACTTATTGCACCAAGAAGGCAGTTGCATTTATGCCACAGAAGAAATGTCTCATCATCATGCGACATGCTTCAATGATTAGCCCCCAAAATAAATATGCTCTTCAGCCATATTTCATTTTCAGCAACCCTGAAGCAAATAAAGAACCAAAGACCGAAGTTATGCATTCTAGAATGAGGCAACCTAAAGCATTATGAAGAAGATTAATAGTGTTATTAATCACAAATACCAAACCGGCACAATTCATACGTCACTGTGTTACAGATTTCAGCTATCTGCCAGAGGATCATTTGATTAAATAAACATTTCTTCACACATAGTAGTGAGTTATTGTGCTAAATACTGAAAGGGACTTTAAATGAACGTAGTTCAATACACATTCCATGGAAACTTCAAGTATTTATACACATGCTAAATGCTGAGGTGGTTAAACAAAACAAAACATATTTCTCAAACTTATAAAATTTACACATAGAATAAAATGATCCTTTTTAAAAAGACTTCACATATTAGTGAGCAATAGATGTGTATATATATATACATATATATATTTGTTTATTATATATTGTGATGACAGCAATAATAGTTAAAGGACTAAGGTATTGAAAGTACAGTGAAACTAATCTACCCATATGACCAGGACAGACTTCATGGAGGAAGTGTCATTCTTTAAAAAGAATATGTTGGACTTTCTTAGGTTAAGATAGTGAAGATGGAAGTCCTATAGAAAAAGAAAAAAAAAAAAAAGCTAAATTTTTGAGTACATCTTTTAGGAGCCTTAAACATTAAAGAATTTAGGGCAACTATCATACTATAATGCAGGAATAGCCAGTTTATTTTTATTAAATATATGTATGCATATGTTTATTTGTAACACATTTTACATATGCATGCACATAATTATATACTGTTCTGAGTTAGCTTATCAAGGAGTAAGAATAAAGATTTTATTAATTTTGTTAGTATTTAGCTAATATTAGGTATTAATTAATAAATAATTACTAATATATCATTAGTAATTAGTGGAACATAGTGAAATGCACCTGAAGTTTAATTGTATTGCTATTAAAGAAGGAAGTGATTCTTCCATCAAGATGGTGGTGTAGGGCCCTGGCCAGGTAACTCAGTTGGTTAGAGCATCATCCTGATACACCAAGGTTGTGAGTTCAATCTCTGGTCAGGGCACATACAAAAATCAACCAGTGAATGTATAAATAAGTGGAACAAGAAACCTCTCTCTCTCTCTCTCTCTCTCTCTCTCTCTCTCTCTCTCTCTCTCTCTTTCTCTCTCTCAGATGGTGGTGTAGGTAAATTCTATACTCACATCCTCTCACAACACAAAATGAACACTAAACTACAGAACAACCATCATTCAAACCACCTGGACGCTAGGTAAACAGAAGTCCTATAACTAAGGATAAGAAGAAGAAGCCACATTGAAACTGGTAGGAGGGGCAAAGATGCAGAACTGGCTGGTCTGACACCCACTTGTGGTGGTTAAAAATCAGGAAGAATATCTCAGCTGAGGAGGTCCTCCCTCCCAGCCCCACACCAGCTCCCCCAGCCCAGGGTTCCAGTGCTAGGAGTAGAAGCCCCCAAAACTTCTGGCTGTGAAAATCATTGGGGATTGTGACTGAGTGAGATGGAGGGCTCATAAAATCTTCAAGGGCTCACACTGACTTACTTGAACTCATTTTCTCTGAGCTCTAATACTGGGTCTATAGCTTAACAGGTGCCAGACAGGGAAGAACTGAATTGTCTGGCTTTAAAAATAAAGGTAAGGATTGGACGGGCATCTTTTCCCCAGACAGAAATGCTGGAAGAGGACATTGTTTCTTTGCTGAGCTCTCACTACACAGAGCTGGCAGTCACTCTCCATATTCAAGTCTCCATCAACCTAGCAACATCAATCACCAGTCCCTGGTGATTCCCTGAGACTCTGCCACACCCAGCATTCAGGCATACCTAACCTATCTTCTGTGGTTGTTCTATACAAATGGTCTAATATGGCTTATGCTGCAGGTTTCCTAAAATCTTTCAGAGGTTCACAAACCCCAAATAAGCAGCATCTGGCCTCTGTGTACCCTTTACCTCTTACTAAGTGGCCTCTGGTCTGGCACTGGTGGCATCTGACTTTGGTTTGCAGCTTGGCCTCTCCTGGGTGCCTGTAAGTCCAAAACAAGTAGCAGCCATCTGCAGATGGCTTTGTAGCTCGTGCTAAGTTCCCCTGGGAAGGGTAAATGGGGTGGCTGACCTTGGCCTGCATCTTCTTGGAAGCCCCAGAGCCAGCACACCTGGTGGACAGCTTCATACTGTGAGGAAGCACCACCTAGCCAACTCCACAAGGGGCACACCCAAAGGGAAGACTCAGTAGGCACCAGAGCCCTGCAGAAGGGAGTTCTGCTTCATGGTGTCTGCCCCTACATAGAAAAACCTTTGTTATGGTTACTGCAAGTCCTTGCAGCCAATCAGCCTGGGCAAAAATCACTCCCACTGACAGCAACTGAGACAGAACCTCCAAGGTGGTTGCAGTCAGTCATTCAAGTCCATTGGCCTGGGATCAAATCCCTCCTATTGACATATCAAGGCTAACCACAACAAGAGGGTGCAAACAGTAGACTGGAGGGAAGAGCACTTGGAGTGTTCAGCTCCTATGATCAGGGAGGCTGTTCCACTTATCCCTACAGGACACTTAATAAATAAGGCCACTCTACCAAGATTGAGTGATATGACAGCTCTTCCTAATACATAGCAACAAAAGCAGTGAGGCAGCTTAAATGAGGAGACAGAGCAAAACTTTAGAAAAGGAGCTAAACAAAATGGATTCAAGCAATTTACCAGGTGTAGAGTTCAAAACATTGGTTATAAAGATGCTCAATGAACTTAGGGGATAGAAAAAAAGAACCAGTCAGAGATGAAGAATACAATAACTAAAATAAGGAATACATTATAGTAGATAAAGCAGAGGATCAAACCAGCAAATTTGGAGATAAGGAAACAAACAAACAAACAAAAAACCAATAAGAACAGCAAAAATAAAAAAGAATATAAAAAATTAGGATAGTTTAAAAAACCTCTGTGTCAGCTTCAAGCATACCAACATGTATATTATCAGGATGCCAGAAGGAGGAGAGAGAGAGCAAGGAATTAAAAACATATTTGAAAAAATGATGACTAAAATCTTCCCCAACCTGATAAAGGACATAGTCATAGAAGTCCAGGAAGCACAGAGAATCCTAAATAAGATGAACCTGAAGAGGTGCACACCAAGACATATCATAATTAAAATAGGTGAACACCAAGACATATCATAATTAAAATGCCAAACGTTAAAGACAAAGAGAATCTTAAAAGCAGCAAGAGAAAAGTAATTACTTACCTACAAGGAAGCTCCCAAAAGACTATTGGCTGTTTTTTTCAATAGAATCTTTGTAGGCCAGAAGGGATTAATACAAAATATTAAAGTAATGAAAAGCAAGGACCTACAACTAAGATTCTTCTACCCTGAAAAGATATCATTTACAATCAAAGGCCAGATAAAGAGCTTCCCAGATGACAAGAAGCTAAAGGAGTTTATTACTACCAAACCAGTATTACAGGAAATGTTAAAGTATCTTCTTGAAGTAGAAAAAGATAAAGAAGAAGGAAAAGAAGAAGAAGAAGATGAAGAAGAAGGGGGAGAAGGAGAAGGAGAAAGAGAAGAAGAAGAAAGAAGAAGAAGAAGAAGAAGAAGAAGAAGAAGAAGAAGAAGAAGAAGAAGAAGAAGAAGAAGAAGAAGAAGGGGGAGGAGGAGGAGGAGGAGGAGGAAGAGGAGGGGGAGGAGGAGGAGGAAGAAAATAATAAAATGGCAATAAATACATGTCTATCATCCATATGTTTATTGCAGTATTATTTACAATAGCCAAAATATGGAAGCGACCTAAGTGTTCATCAATAGATGAATGGATAAAGAAAGAATGCATATATGCAATGGATTATGACATCCATAAAAAATAATCATATTTTGCCATCTGCCACACCATTGGATGGAACTACAGGATATTGTGCTGAATGAAATAAATCAGGCAGAGAAAGACAAATGCATATAATTTCAATTGTATGTAGCATCTAAAATAAAAATAAACAAACAAGCAGAATAGAAACAGACTCAAAGATACAGAGAACAATTTGATGATTGCCAGATGGGAGGTGGGTTGGGGAGATGAGTAGAAAAGGTGAAGGGATTAAGAAATACATTTTTTTGCGGGGGGAGAAAGAAGTACAAATTGATTCTTACAAAAAAATGAAGCTAGACCATCAACTTACACCATACACAAAAATAAACTCAAAATAGATAAAGGACTTTAACATAAGATGGGAAACCATAAAATTTTAGAGGAATCCACAGGCAGCAAAATACCAGACATCTGTCATAGCAATATACATACCAATACAACTCCTAGCACAATGGAAACTATGGAGCAAATAAACAAATGGGACTACATCAAAATAAAAAACTAATGCACAACAAAAGAATCCATCAATAAAACAACAAGAAAGCCCACTGCATGGGAGAACATATTTGCTAATGTTATCTCCAATAAGGTTTAATCTCCAAAATTTAATAGGGAACTCATATAACTTAACAAAATGAAGATAAACAATCCAATAAAAAAATGGGCAAAGCATCTAAATAGACACTTTTTGAAAGAGGACATATAGAAGGCCAAGAGACATATGAAAACATGCTCAGAGTCACTAATCATCTGAGAGATGCAAATTAAAATGACAATGAGGTAGCATCTCACACCTTTCAGAATGACTTTCATCAACAAATCAACAAAGGACAAGTGCTGGTGAGGATGTGGAGAAAAGGAAGCCCTCCTTCACTGCTGTTGGGAATGCAGACTGGTGCAGCCACTGTAGGAAACAGTATGGTGTTTCCTCAAAAAATTAAAAATGGAACTTCCACTTGACCCAGTGATCCCACTTCTAGGAATATATCCCAAGAAACCAGAAACACCAATCAGAAAGGATATATGCACCCCTATGTTCATAACAGCACAGTTTACAATAGCTAAGATTTGGAAACAGCCTAAGTGCCCATCAGCAGATGAGTGTATTAGAAAACTGTGGTACATCTACACAATGGAATCCTATACTGCTGTAAAAAATAAGGAATTCTTCCCATTTTCAACATCATGGATGGACATGGAGAGCATTATGCTAAGCAAAATAAACCAGCAGGAGAAATATAAATATCATATGACCTCACTCATTTGTGGAATATAAAGAACAACATAAACTGATGAAAAAAAATAGATACAGAGATAGAGAAGCATGGAATAGACTGTGACACCTCAGAGGGAAGGCGAGGGTGGGGGGTATAAGAGATCAACCAAAGGACTTGTATATAAGCATGACCAATGGCCACAGGCACTAAGGGGTGAGGGCATGTGCTGGGGGGGTGGGAGTGGCTGGGGAGAGGTCAGTGGGGGGAAAAGGAGACATATGTAATACTTTAATCAATAAAGAATAAAAAAATAATGATAATTTAAAAACTAAAAACAAAACAAAACCAAATAGATTCAAAGTGACTTAAACCTTCAATATATATATACTAGAGGCCCAGTGCACAAAAATTTGTGCACTCGGTGAGGGGGTCCCTCAGCCCAGCCTGTACCCTCTCAAAGTCTGGGACCCCTCAGGGGATGACCACTTGCTGGCTTAGGCCTGCTCCCCAGGGGATTGGGCCTAAGATGGCAATCAGACATCCCTCTGGCAGCCCAGCAGCCCTCAGGGGATGTCCCTTTGCCAGCGGGGAGCAGACCTAAGCTGCAGTCAGATATCCTTAGCACTGCTGAGGAGGCAGGAGAGGCTCCCACCACCACTGCTGCACTGGCAGCCATCAGCCTGGCTTGTGGCTAAGCAGAGCTCCCCTGATATGGGAGCCCACTGACCACCAGAGGGAAGCTCCTGCATTGAGCGTCTGCCCCGTGGTGGTCAGTGTGTGTCATAGTGACCAGTCATTCCCAGTCTTTCTGCTGTTAGGGTCAGTTTGCATATTACCCTTTTACTATAGAGGACAGAGGCCTGGTGCACTTGTGGGGGCCGGCTGGTTTGCTCTGAAGGGTGTCCCGGATCAGAGTAGGGGTCCCGCTTGGGCCTTTGGCCAGTCTGGGTGAGGGGATGATGGCTGTTTGCAGCTGTTTGCACCCCCTTTAGGGTGGGGGTCCCCACTGGGGTGCCTGGCCAGTCTGGGTGAGGGGCTGAGAGCCGTTTTCAGGCTCGTGGGTGACTGAAGCTCCCAACCTCTCCTTTTTTTTTTTTTTTTTTTTTTTTTTTATTCTGGGATTTATTTACCTTTTATGGCTGTCACTGGAGCTGAGAGCTGGCTCCAGCTCTGAGGCCTCTGCTGCTGAAAGCAGGTATCTGAGGTTTGTTTAGCTTCTATAATTGAAACGCTGTTGCAGCTCCAGCTCTGAGGCCTCGCTGGCTGAAAGCAGGTATCTGGGGTTTATTTAGCTTCTATAATTGCAACATTGTTTTTTAGAGTGCAGCTCAGAGCCGGGTGGCAAGCGGGGAACCTTGGCTTCCTCCATCACCAGGGCAACCAAACCTCCTGTTCACTTCAGCTGCATGGCTGCTGGCCACCATCTTGGTTGGCAATTAATTTGCATATCGCCCTGATTAGCCAATGGGAAGCGTGTCAGAGGTACAGTTAATTACCCTATTTGTCTTTTATTAGATTATATATATATATAATCTATATATATACATGCATATATTTCTTCATCTATGTGTGTTAAGTAAAGTGCAGTAATCATAATAATATGTCTTGGATCTTTAATAGATTTGAAACTAAAATCTCTGGCACTAATAAAAGGCTTCTATTCAAAACTCTTGGCTCATTTTTTTCTCCCAAGTCATTTCTTGCTGAATCTAGTTTGTTTCCTTGCCCAGTGAGTTCTTGA
The DNA here is from genome assembly GCF_014108235.1 of Myotis myotis. Classification (NCBI taxonomy): domain Eukaryota; kingdom Metazoa; phylum Chordata; class Mammalia; order Chiroptera; family Vespertilionidae; genus Myotis; species Myotis myotis. The sequence goes on from NW_023416314.1 coordinate 8,826,508, forward strand.
TTCGGTGCCATCTCTTCTTAATGGACCAGGTTTCTTTGTTAGGTTTATTGGAAGCCCTTATGACTCACCCAAGCTGAGCACTGATAAGTAATAGACTTTAACCTGCTAAAGCTAAGGACAGGAGTCCCGATTATAATGGCAAATTGTTAGAACAAATGACAAAACAATAAGCTATTCCTGTTTAATTAGTTTTTACTTCATGCCCTTAAAGATAAAAGTGTTAAAATTCAAGAGAGTGGAAGACAAAGTCATCTGTTGCCATTTACTATCCTGTTACTTACTGTGACTAATATTAATGAATTTTGGATGCTGCCAAGATTATAGAATGCCAAAGAGAGTTTAAAATAAGCATATTTGTGTGTCTTTTATAGATGTGATCTCTCTTTTTTCTTAAATCAGACCCTTAACTACTTTATTAGCTAATATAAGTTTCAATTCTTTACATCTTGCCCCTAGTTATTTCCTTTTAAAAATTAATTTTCCTATTAAAGTACTATTCATAATAATGACCATACTATTATTGAATGATATTTATCTTATTGTAATACATATCAATATTTTAAATCCCATGAATAACTGAAAATATTTATGATACCTGATAAAATAATAAGTTTTGTTTTTTAGATCAAAAACTGTAACTAAGTTAATTTGATTAATCACCTAAGTGACACCTCTAAAGTATGAAAATAAACTAGCTGCCTTCAGAATATTCTCCTAGGCTCTAAAGCCATCCTCCTAGTGGAACTGGGCTCATGGCATTTTTAAGCTTTATTCCAATATCATATTACTATCACCCTATGTTGATGCCACAGTTAGTGATGTCCATGAGAAAAGAACCAGGGCAGTGGAAAGAAGGTAGAGCAGGAATGGGGACTTGATTTACTTAGATAAGTAGTTATATCAGTTTTTGAAAGTTAGAACATATATTTCTGGATTATCTCACTGATTATGCATCTTTTATTTTATTTTTAATATGTTTTATTGATTTTAGGGTGAGAGAGAAAATCATGAGAGAAACATCGATTGCCTGACTCCTACATGCCCCATTAAGTCTGCAACCTGGGCATGTGCCCAGACTAGGAATTGAACCAGTGATCTTCCAGTCAACAAACTGCCAGGGTATGATTCTGCATTTTTTAGAAGAGACAAGGCAACCTATGCCTGACATGATCATATATATTTTTTTAATTAAATCTTTATTGTTCAGATTATTACATTTTTCCTCTTTTTTCCCCCCATAACTCCCCTCCTCCCAGTTCCCGCCCCGCCCTCTGCCCTCACTCCCCACCCACTGTCCTCATCCATAGGTGCACTATTTTTGTCCAGTCTCTTCCCGCATCTCCCACACCCCTTCCCCCCCCCCCCAAGAATAGTCAGTCCATTCCCTTTCTATGTTCCTGATTCTATTATGATCACCAGATTATTTATTCACTTGATTCTTAGATTCACTTGTTGATAGATGCATGTTTGTTGTTCACAATTTGTATCTTTACTTTTTCTTCTTCTTCCTCTTCTTAAAGGATACCTTTCAGCATTTCATATAATACTGGTTTGGTGGTGATGAACTCCTTTAGCTTTTCCTTATCTGTGAAGCTCTTTATCTGACCTTCAGCTCTGAATGATAGCTTTGCTGGATAAAATAATCTTGGTTGTAGGTTCTTGCTGTTCATTACTTTGAATATTTCTTGCCATTCCCTTCTGGCCTGCAAAGTTTCTGTTGAGAAATCAGCTGACAGTCGTATGGGTATTCCCTTGTAGGTAACTGAGTTTCTTTCTCTTGCTGCTTTTAAGATTCTCTCTTTGTCTTTTGCTCTTAGCATTTTAATTATGAAGTGTCTTGGTGTGGTCCTCTTTGGATTCCTTTTGTTTGGGGTTCTCTGCACTTCCTGGACCTGTAAGTCTATTTCTTTCACCAGGTGGGTGAAGTTTTCTGTCATTATTTCTTCAAATAGGTTTTCAATATCTTGGTCTCTCTCATCTTCTGGCACCCCTATAATTCTGATGTTGGTACGCTTGAAGCTGTCCCAGAGGCTCCTTACACTATCTTCGTATTTTCGGATTCTTTTTTCATTTTGCTTTTCCGGATGGGTGTTTTTTGCTTCTTCGCATTTCAAATCTTTGCCTTGATTCTTGCGCTCCTCTGGTCTGGTGTTGGGAGTCTGTATAGTATTCATTATTTCAGTCCGTGTATGCTTAATTTCTAGTTGGTTCTTTATCATAACATCGAGGGTCTCATTAGATTTCTTGAGGATCTCACTACATTTACTGGCGGCTTCTAGACAGTTCTTAAGAGACCTTAAAAGTGTGGTTCTGAACTCAATATCCTCCATTGACAGTTTTGTCCTGTTTCTTTGTCTCCGCATTTTTTATGCTTTCTTGGTGCACGCCCTAGTGGTCTTTGTGCACAGTCTTGTTGTAGTTAAGCCTTGATTGTTGTCGGAAAACCGGGGGTGATTTGACCTCCAGGCTAACTGGCTGTGAGAGTCAGCTGTGTCTGCAGTGGGAGAGCTTCTGTGCTGGATCTCTAGGACAGTGCTAATCTAGCGTTTGCCTGAGGCTATCCGGCAAATGGTTCTGAGCAGGGCTTGGGCGGGGCAGATCCCCGGGGATCTACAGGGTGGGCGGAGTGAGCAGTTATGTCTGCTCTCAGTTCTGTCCCTAGGGGCTCTGCCTCACAGAGTCCCAGCAACTGCTGCAAACCTCGGAGAGAAAGCTGCCTTCCAGTTCTGACCGACGCCAGACAGTCCCGCTTCTCCCGTTTGAGTCTGGGTCCCTAAAGACTTGCCCGGATCTGGAGCTCAGAGTCTGAAACTCCCTCCCGATTGAAAACAACAACCGCGCCCTCTGCCTCCAGCCCACTCCGCGTGCACTCCGCACCTTAGTATTTCACTTCAGTACTGCGCCTCCTCTGAGTCTGGGTATGATATTCTCTTTCCTCCTAGTTGTAGAATTTCCACTCAGCCAGCCTTCCTGTGGTTCTGGATGATGTCCGTTCCGTCTTTTAGTTGTTTTTTGAAGTGGTTGTTCGAGGCAGCAATCTCTGGCGTTAACCTATGCCGCCATCTTGGTTTCTCTGACATGATCATATTGAAACAGGAATTTTTGGAGGTGAAAAAGACAGGTTTTAGGAAATTTTAGAAATGTTGGAAATTAAGGGGACCATGGAGGAAGCACAGGGCTGCAGAGCAGCAGAAAGTATTTTTCCATAGAATAGGGAAGTTGAAAAGCTGCAAAACGTACATTTCCATAGAATGAGGGAGTTGGGAACAGCAAAAGGTCTATGTTTACAAAATAAAGGGAAGGAAGCCCTTCATCCAGAAGGAGAAGAAGAATACCCAGAGGGAATAGGAAAGCAATAAGGAAGGAGGTGAGAACCCCATGTGAGGTTCAACCTTTGAGCCCAGGAGTTACTATAGTAACCAGTCTAAGGGAATAGTGACCAATCAGAAGGGATATCAGGGCACCAGGATCTGCAGCCTTTATAAGCCATAGGGAAAAGGAACTCAGTGGGACCCTTTCCCCTTCACAAGTGGGAGTCCATTCTGTGGGACTTTTTCCCCTTCCCCATGTGGGAGTCTGTACTTGTTCTTCAATAAATCTCCACCTTTGCTATACTACCCTCTGTCTGTCAATTCATTCTTCGACTCCGACGGACAAAGAATCAGGGTTCCAGTCCAAAAATTCCGTTTCAAAATTTATGATTTTAAATTTCTCTGTCCAATAAAGTAAGAGCCATGCTATGACATCTTGTCCTTGCTTTTCTGAGAACAGCTTGTTGTATTTTATTATGAGTATCACCAGTGTACTTAACTAACAATACTTTATGAGCTGGTTCTAAAACAAAAAGAACTTTTGAAAGCTTGGCAGAGCTATTTTTTTAAAAACATTCTAATCTACCATATTTAATATTCAGAGGAAATTGTTTACTCATAACTTGCCTTTATTACCTATCACTACTGGGATATTATATAGATACCATTTACATGTTTTGGCAATTATTGTCATTTTTGTCTCAAAAGCAATTATTATTTGATATGCTTAAAAAACTAGGAATTTTCTTTCTTTTTCTTTTTCTCTGTATCTTTATCTAATGCAGGGGCAGGGAACATCATTTGGTCTGGCCCTGCCAAGGCTTTAGGGGTGAGTTAATTAAATGTTGGACCTAATATAGCAGGTTAATTTTTAAGTTGATAGTATTGTATGACCCCCGAGCGATGTTATAAATACCCTAATGATCCTTGGCAGAAAAAAAGGTCCCCATCCCTGATAATGTGACTAAGCTGGATTTCAAGTGGATCTTTTAAGCTATTTATTTTTCTATAAATGCAATGAAACTTGTCTTGATTGAAGAAAAATAAAACTGTGCAGACTAATCAGATGTACAGGCCTGATTTATTTTATCCCACTCATTTTGGGGACATTTGTATTGCTTGGAATTTCTTTCTTAGGATCATATGGTTCCCTTATTTATCATGGATTATTCCTTTATTTATTATTGGACTCGTGCAAAAAAATGTATCATCCTTAGAATCTGTATCTTTCAATTATATTTTGATAGCTTTTATTTTTCACCAAGTCCTCTAACCTCCCATATAGATACTGTTACAACAATAGGCAAGTCAAGTGGGCCATGAGCAATTGGGCACACTTGTCAGAATTGTCTCTTGCAATTCCTCCTCAAGGGAACTGATTATCAGTTTATTTTGTGTATTAGGTTTCACATATGAGTGCAATCATGTGAGACTTGTCTTTCTCTGACTGGCTTATTTCACTTAGTATAATACTCTCTGGGTCTCTCCACGCTATCTCAAAGGGTAAGAGATTTTTTTTGTTTGTTTTTACTGCTGCATAGTATTCCATGGTATAAATGTACCACAGCTTTGAATCCATGCATCTACTCTACAGATGGGCACTTGGGCTGTTTCCAGATTTTAGCTATTGTAAATTGCGCTGCTATGAACATAGGGGTGCATACATTCTTTCTGATTGGTGTGTTGGGTTTCTTAGGATATATTCCTAGAAGTGGGACCACTGGGTCAAATAGAAGTTCCATATTTAATTTTTTTGAGGAAACTCCATACTGTTTTCCATAATGACTGCACCAGTCTGCTTTCCCATCAGCAGAGCACATTCTGGCCAGCACTGTCATTTGTTGATGGTAGCCATTCTGTCAGGTGTGAGGTGATACTTCATTGTCATTTTAATTTGCATCTATCGGATGATCAGTGACTTTGAACATTTTTTCATATGTTTCTTGGCCATCTGTTGGGAAGAGTCTATTTAAGTTATTTGCCCATTTTTTAAATTGGATTGTTTATCTTCCTTTTGTTAAGTTGTATGAGTTCCTTATATATTTTCTATATTAACCCTTTATCAGCTGTGTCATTGTCAAATATGTTCTTCGATACAGTAGGCTTCCTCTTCATTTTGTTGATGGTTTCTTTGCTGTGCAAAAGCTTTTTATTTTGATGTAGTCCCATTTGTTTATTTTCTCCTTAGTTTCCTTTGCCCTAGGAGATGTATCTACAAGCATATTGCTACGAGAGATGTTGAGATTTTGCTGCTTATGGTTTATTTTAGAGTGTTTATAGTTTCATGAGTTACACTGTGTCCTTTATCCATCTTGAGTTTATTTCCATGTATGGTGTAAGTTGGTGGTCTGGTTTCATTTTTTTTTTTTTTTTGCATGTATCTGTCCAATTTCCCAACATCATTTATTTATTTTTATTTTTTTAATATAAAAATAAATGAATGATTTCAGAGAGGAAGGGAGATGGAGACAGAATTAGTAACATCAATGCTGAGAGAGAATTATTGATTGGCTGCCTCCGGCATGCCTCCTTCTAGGAGTCAAGCCTGAAACGTGGGCAAGTGCCTTGACTGGGAATTGAACTATGACCTCCTGGTTCCTAGGTTGATGCTCAACCTGGGCCACGATGGCCGAGCACCAACACCATTTATTGAAGAGACTGTTTTGACTCCATTGTATACTCTTACCTCCTTTGTCAATTATTAATTGAGTATAATGGCTTGGGTTGATTTCTGGGTTCTCTGTTCTGTGACATTGGTCTATATGCCTGTTCTTGTTTCAGTACCATGAAGTTTTGATTACAGTAGCTTTGTAGTATAACATGATATCTGGTACTGTGATCCCTCCTACTTTGTTTTTCTCAAGATTGTTGTGGCTGTTCATTGTCTTTTTTGGTTTCATATAAATGTTTTATATAATATTTTAATTAACATTGTATAATTAATCAGTTAATAGGTTTTGTTGGGAGTTCTACAGATTTTCTTTAAATATATTTCCTTATGATTAGATTTTTACATCACTTTCCTGGCATAAATCACACTTCAACTGTGTATCATCAGTGATCTTCAGTTTAAATGTATTTAAAAGGAGCAAAAACTTAAAAAAAAAAAACACTTGAAAGCCATATTTATGCAGAGGCATCTGGATTTTTATTATTTTTCTACATCCAATTCCATATAACTTTTTTGACTCAATTCCACTCTTTCTCCAGTGCTCAACTTAATTTTCATAGAAACAGTAGTTCTTTATTTTTATTATATATCATCTGTTTACACATATTTAAATTATATCATATATTTATACTGACAAGTACAACAGGACTTGCAAGCAAACTTCAGGCTCTTGGTGAATTTACACTCAACTGTGGAAGCAGAAGTGGTAATGTTATGTATATGTATGTATATACAGGGTGAAACAAAATAGGTTTACAGTTATTCATATGGAACATAAAACCGTAATTAATAAATAATAATACAAGAATAAATGCTGTGTTTTGTGTACTCACAACTGTAAAAACTACTTTTGCCAATCCTGAATATATATCTACATAGATATATATGTGTGTATATCATCTATATCTATATCTATGTCCATATTCATATCCATATCTATATCTATACCTAATCTATATCTATATATGATTCTCCCAAATCTTTAATCACAGGAAAAACTGAAAATATCCTAAGCACCCATCAATAAGAAACATTTAAATAATTGTTTACTTTTTATTATTTAATAATATAATAAGAAGCCAATGAAAATAATTGGAAGGTAAATACATTTACTTATTTATGAAAATTTTGTAAGTAGCTAATGTTATCTATTGTATAAGCTGCAAAAATCTATTTATGTACATGTACAAATATATGAAAACACTGAAAGCATATGCAAGTTATTGAATTTTTGCATTTCATTTTATGTATTTTCTTGCTTGTGGAGAACTTTTGTGTATACAAAACGTTTATGCCAACACTTTTTTGTAAATAAGTAAAAAGAACTACTTTGGTAACTAGTTACGTAGTGTCTATGGTAACTAGAGTTATCATCATCAGACCTACTACTTTTTGAACATATACAATGTTGCAATTCAAGTAAGTCTCCAATTTTTTATTTTGTATATGAGAAAATTGTGAGCTAAGAAAAATCTTCAAATTACAGAGATGCTAAGATAACCACTATTAATAGTTTATTTTTCTTCCAAAAGAAATATTTAAAAGTTATTTTATTTAGATAAATTTTAATGTAAATAGGGAGTATAATACCATGATTGATAAACTAAAAAAAATATTAGAGCGATTAAATGCACTCCATTTCTTCACATGAAGGTTTTAAAATTTTTGTTGACCTGAATATTTAGAATTGTCCATTATGAAAATGGGGGAAATTGTCATAGCAAACATAGCATGATATAAACTATGCACTTGTAGCCTGGCCGGTGTGGCTCAATGGTTGGGCGTCGACCTATGAATCAGTATGTTCCAGTTGGATTCCCTGTCAGGGCACATGCCTGGGTTGTGGACTTGATCCCCAGTATGGGTTGTGCAGGAGGCAGGTGATCAATGATTCTCTCTCACCATTGATGTTTTTATCTCTCACCCTATCCCTTCCTTTCTGAAATCTATAAAAATATACTTAAAAAATAAAAAATAAATAGACTATACATGTGTCGATTATACTTTATTCTGGGCTATTTGAGTTAGGGTTGAATATACATATATATAAAATCATGTTTCACTGTAATAAGTTGAATAAAACTGCTATATGTGCTAAGGAAATAGGTACTATGATGGGCTTTGAAGTATAAGAGATTCATTGGGGATATTACTTGTGAAAGATGAGGGAAGGGAGTGAAGATCAGTAGTAAGCAGGGAAAACTGTTAGATGATGATACTGATCTGCTACCTGTGGAATGAGGGTGAGAAGGAAGAGGGCTGAGGAGCAAAAGCCTCAGACTGTTGTGCATCTTGGATAAAGTCAGAGTGTGGCCTCGGATTGATTGCTAGAGTGTATCCTGAAGGTGCTGCAGTTGGAGGCTCTCAGCTAACTCTTCTTGTTGAGGGTCCATTTTTGAAGGGAGATCTGAGTAGCACACTTCCCTGGCTGCAGCATGAAATGACACATTACTGTCTGAGAACCTTAAAATGTAGCTTAGTATTGCTCTGTAACTATCTAATCCTCTCATGCTATTGTCTCTATACAGTGTGCTACAGTTGAGATATGGTTTTATTTTATTTAAAGTTCATATTTAATATTGTTATGAAGCACAAATGAATTAGTAAGTATATTAAGAATTCATAAAAGCGGTTCATTCTAGTGAGTCCCTTTTCCTTTAAAGATCACAAAGGAGTCGGAAATGGTGTCCTGAAGTTAAATCCCATTTCACATGTCTAGTAATGTCACTTGTTATTAACATGCTCAAAGTGTCTAAATCAATGAGCCATGCAGTGTTTGAGCAAGTTGGGAGAAATTCATGATATAAATTTAATTATTTTCTTAATTAATGTTTTAGAAAAATGTGTGAGATTGCTGCTGTAATGCTATTCCATAGCCAATAAGCATATTTCTTCCTCTGCATGGAAATGTGCTTTAGTTATCAAATTATATGCTTATTGGCTTTAGAGATGATTAATATTTTAGTGCCACCAAATATATATTTTTAAAAAATAATTTCAATAACTATGTAAATGAAGCTAAAATCTATAATTCACTAATTTTAGTCAACACTTATTCCCAAACACACTAAGTACTAGTCTAAATGTAAAAGCCAAATTTTTGCTAAATTTTGCTGATAGATTTTAGAATCTAATCTAATAAAAGAGAAACATGCAAATTGACCATACCTTTGTTATGCCCCAAGCCACGCCCACCAGCCAATCAGAGCGAGTATATACAAATTAACCCAACCAAGATGGCACCCGGCAGCCAAAGGAGCTGGAGCAAGCAGGAGGCTTGGTTGCCCCAGTGATGGAGGAAGCCAAGCTTCCTGCCTGCCCTGGCCAGCTGTGACCTCCACAAAAGGCAACAAAATTTCAATTATAGAAGATAAATAAATCCCAGATACCTGCTTCTAGCCAGCCTCCACTGGGAGCTTGGGTAGCTGGGGGCTGTGGCCAGCCTGCAAACAGCCATCAGCCCCTCACCCAGGCTTGCCAGGCACCCCATCAGGGACCTCCACCCTGATCCGGGACACCCTTCAGGGCAAACCAGCCAGCCTCCACCCACGCACCAGGCCTCTATCCTATACAGTAAAAGGGTAATATGCAAACTGACCCTAACAGCAGAAGGACTGGGAATGAGTGGTCACTATGACACACACTGACCACAAGGATCAGATGCTTAATGCCTGGGTGGGGGGTGGAGCCCGCAATCGGAGGGGTCTGGGGGTCCCCTGCCCAGGCCTGACACCTGGGCCAGAGGCATCAGGCCTGGGTGGGGGGCGGAGCCAGTGATTGGGGTATATGGGGGTCTCCTGCCCAGGTCTGACACCTCTGGCCCAGGTGTCAGGCCTGGGCAAGGGGCCGATCTGGCAATCGAAGGGTGATCGGGGTTGACGCCTCTGGCCCAGGTGTCAGGCCTGGGCAAGTGGCCGATCCTGCAATCTGAGGGTGATGGGGGTCGACGCCTCTAGCCGAGGCATCAGGCCTGGGGGTCCCCTGCCCAGGCCTGACGCCTGGGCCAGAGGCATCAGGCCTGGGGGGGGGGGGGCAAGCCAGCGATTGATGTGAACTACAGAGGAATCACCTTTTCTGAATGCTCATTGGTTAAGCTCCCTGTATGCCACTGGTAATATTCTTAGTAACTTGGGTAATAAGAATCCAAAAAGGTGATCTAGGGTTTTTCACCACACTCCTGGCGAAAAAAGTGAAGGTCCGCTGCTGGAGGGCTAAGAAATGTCATATCCTGCCCTAGCCGGTTTGGCTCAGTGGATAATGCCTTGGCCTGCCGATGGCAGCATCTGGGTTCAATTCTGACCAAGGGCATGTACCTAGGTTGCAGGCTCCTCCCTGGCCGGGGCCCAGGTCAGGGCTCATGCAGGAGGCATCAATCAGTGTTCCTCTGACTTTGATGTTTCTCTCTGTCTTTCCCTTTCTCTTCCACATTCTCTAAAAATCAATGGAAACATATCCTCAGGTGAGGATAAAAAAAAAAAAATCAAGAAACTATTATTATACTAGAGGCCCGGTGCACAAAAATTTGTGCACTTGGGGGGGGGGGGGCTCTCAGCCCAGCCTGTGCCCTCTCACAGTCTGGGACCCCTCGGGAGATAACGACCTGCTGGCTTAGGCCTGCTCCCGGGTGGCAGAGGGCAGGCGCAATCCCTAGGTGCAGCCCCTGGTCGGGCTCAGAGCAGGGCCAATTGGGGAGTTGGGGCGCCGCCCCCTGTCATACACAGAGCAGGGTGATTGGGAGGTTGTGATTCCACCCTCAGTCACGCTCAGGGTAGGGCCAATTGGGGGGTTGGGGCACCATTCCCTGTCACACTCAAGGCAGGGTTGATGGGGATGTTGCGGCGCCACCCCCTGTCATGCACAGAGCAGGGCCAATCAGGGGGTTGGGGCATTTCCCCCTGTCACTCACAGAGCAGGGCCGATCAGGGGGTTGGGTCACAGCCCCCTGTCACACACAGAGCAGGGCGGATCAGGGGGTTGGAGCGCCGCCCTCTATCACCCACAGAGCAGGGCCGATGAGGGGGTTGGGGTGCCACCAATCTCACACTCAGGGCAGAGTTGATGGGGAGGTTATGACTCTACTCCATCACACACAGAGCAGAGCCCGGGGGGGGGGGGGGGGTTGGGGCGATGCACCCTGTCACACACAGAGCAGGGCCAATCAGGGGGTTTGGGTGCTGCCCCCTGTCATGCTGATCCCGGTGCCGGGAGGCATATTACCCTTTTACTATATAGGGTAGAGGCCTGGTGCATGGGTGGGGGCTGGCTGGTTTGCCCTGAAGGTTGTCCTGGATCAGGGTGGGGGTTCCCACGGGGGTGCCTGGCCAGCCTGGGTGAGGAGATGATGGCTGTTTGGAGCTGGTCACACATCCTTCAGGGTGGGGGTCCCCACTGGGGTGCCTGGCCAGTCTGGGTGAGGGGCTGAGGGCTGTTTTCAGGCTGGGGGTGACTGAAGCTCCCAACCGCTCCTTTTTTTCTTCTTTTTTTTTTTTTTATTCTGGGCCAGCTTTAGCTTTGAGGCTTGGCTCCAGCTCGTAGGCCTCCACTGCTGAAAGTAGGTTTCTGGCTTTTGCTTACAATGTTGCGATCCTGCTGGCTGAAGCCCGGCAGGTTTCTGGGGTTTTGTTTAGCTTCTATGTTTGTTACATAGTTGCTTGCAGCTCAGAGGCCTACAGCGGCAGGTGGGGAACATTGGAGTCCTCCATCACTGAAGCAAGCAAGCCTCATGTTAGTTTCAAGCTGCCTGGCTGCCGGCCGCCATCTTGGCTGGCAGTTAATTTGCATATCGCTCTGATTAGCCAATGGGAAGGGTGGCGGTCGTACGCCAATTACCATGTTTCTCTTTTATTAGATAGGAGGATGAAAGACACATCTTGAAAATGCCTAAAGAAAGTTGTCATTTTTTCATGGTGAAGGGACGGGAGTCTGTGTTGATGAAAACACCTTGGTGGCCTCGGTGACTGGCAGTGGCTGCAGCAGCGGGGTGTTGGGGCTGGTGCCTTTCCCTGATCAGCCCGGTCACCTCCCACAAAGGGAGGCCAGACTGCGGCTTATGCCCTATCACCAAAGGGAACAGGGAGTGGGCCTAAGCCGTCACTAGGACATCCCCTGAGGGCTCTCAGTATGTGAGAGGGGCCAGGCTGGGCTGAAGGACACCCCCCACCAGTGCCCCTAGTCCTTTTATAAAGAGAAAAGTCTTTATAAGAAGGAGTCTAAGGTAGGTCTCTCTTACATTGATAATAACTGAGTTGGCATGAAAATATACATCTCTGGACTCAATATCTTTAGGCCTTTTCCACTGAAATATGTTTTCTCAAGATAAAACAAGTTTCATATTATTCTTGAACTGTGAGGTTCCACAGTCTAACTTCACTGTGATTTTTACCCCTTGTCATTGCTTTTGGATGTTGTATCCCTGGTTACAGACTCTGATAAGACACTCTCGTTATCTGTAGGGAGGTACACGTTTTGTATTTCTAAATTTGAGTGACTGATTCAAATACTTGAAGTATATTAAAAGATGATTAAGTTCCTCTATTTTATATTAAGCAGAACTAAGCTCTGCAGAGATGTTCTGCCAAATGATTTATTTTGGTTTCTTTAGAAAAGCCTTTTTTTAGAAAAAGCCTTCTGGGAAAGCTCATCATGTTAGTAAGCAAGCCCTGGGCTGGGAGAGTTGATGTCAACTTCTGCTCTGCCATTATCCAGTTGTTTTACTTTAAGCAAATCCCATCACTTTTCCATTCCATTGGTAAAATTGGTTGATGGTATTAATTTTCTTGATCCTGGATTATAGGTTTAGGCAGAAGGGGTTTGTTGTGGAGTACAAGAGCTTACTTGTATCTCTGTGCCCTTTGAAACCCAGATCTCTCCTTTATCCTTCTTAAAGGCACCATTATCTCTGGTACCTGGTACCACATTGAGATCTCCCAGTTCACATGGAAGCAATAAATCAAATCAGTGCTTAGTATGTCACAGAAAATGCCTGTCAACCGAAACACTACTAGATTTCAGACATGTGGCCTACCTGCTGGTAAACTATGGGAGAAAGGAATGCAGTTCAGAATTTACTACAGGCATGTGGCAGCCTTTAAGATCAGATTCATATTTAATATCTGCCTTTTCCACTGTTGCTGAAGCTGTTATCAGTCAACTATCGTCATCTTTGCTGTATCCCACGCAAAATAAGACAGACAGAGAAAGGCGAATGTCATATGATCTCACTTACGTGTGGAATCTAATGAACAAAATAAACTGATGAATAAAATAGAATGAGAGGCATGGATGAATGGAATAGACTGACAGGGGTCAGAGGGGAGGGAGAGGTGGGGGCTGGATGAGAGAAGGTGAAGATATTAGCTAAAGAATGGATATGTATAGCCCATGGACACAGACAATAGTGTGGTGACAGCCAGAGGAAGGGGTGGCTGGGTGGAAGTAGAAAAAGGGGCGGGGGGTATTGGGGTGGAGGACATTATTATTATATGTAAAGTGCTCGGTTTCTTACAATAAGTTAATCTTGGGTGTGTCTGTATTTAAAAGGAAAATGACACGTCACAGGATGGTTGAGTAATGAGGGATTTTCTGGTACAGTAGAATAATGATATTTTAGAAATAATCAACTATCAGCTTTACCAGTTTATTTTCTGCTAAAGAGCATTTGCTAATCCCTTGTGTATCTTCATATTTAATTCATTTCTTTTACTTTTGCTTCCACAGAGGAAGTTTTGTTTTTAACCCAGGAATTTTGATGATATTCTATTGCTTTTGGAATGATCATGTCTTCAAGGTTTAGCATTCTGGTAAACTTAAAAATCATTTGAAATCAAAGTTTGAAATGTCCACTAAGCATTTATTTATGAATTTCCATTAAAAAACAAACAAACAAAAAACAACAAACCTTAATGCTCAGATACTAGGATAATCTTCTACTTAAGCCAAGAGAACAAGATCTTTAAAAACTTTCAGCACATTTTTCCTACTTTATTAATAAGCCAATGATGGTGCCTTAACTGTCAATAACTGTATAAGCTTATGTTTTTTAAAATGCTGCAAGTTTTCTTTTCCTGAACCTTTTTTTTTTCTTCTATTCATACTGGCAGAAGCCCTTGCAGCTCCTACCAAAGGAATTATTTTAATGGAGAATGCAAATCTGAGTAAAGAGGAATCAGTGTGTTATGACAACAGGGTGCCAGTAAACTTTATATAAAAAGCTCTTGTGAGAACTCTGTCTTTTTGGTTGTCACCATGATCACTTGCTTACCTTCAAAACCACTGTCGGCCAGTGAAATGGAGAGAGAAAGGTGACTAATCTCAAAAACCAGTATCTTCTGTTAGTTTGTAATACTATCTTGGCATGTCTCAGGAAGGCTCATCACTGTCTGCTCATATCCTAGTCAATTCATGCATCCCACCATTGTTTTCTCTGAATTATTTTTAATTTTCCCTCTACTCTCATTATAATTGTAGTTTCCCTTTTCCTATGCTGAGCCACCTATTAGCCAGGAGGCATAATCAGGGTTAAGAGATACATTTATTCTGATCTTAAGCTTCTAATCCATAGCATTCTTGAGTCAGGTGACACAAGGATCTGTACAAACATTCCCTGAGATCCCTATGAAATAGACACCATGCCAATTTCATAATAAACATTGAGCCTCAGCGGTTAAATAAGCTGCTCAAGCTCACAGCGAGGTTAGAGGGTTTTTGACTCTGAAGCCTGTGATCTTAACAATTATAATGTTCATCTGTGTGTGGTGGTGCTGCAGGTGTGGAGGAGGGAGAGGTGATGACTTAGTCCTCTTTATCTGGATGGAGAAAACTGCAGATCTTTGGGGCTGAAGGCCAGGCTTTACTCCTCAGCATTTGTAAAGCTGCTTTACCTTTTTAAAAAATATATATTTTATTGATTTTTTACAGAGAGGAACGAGAGAGATAGAGAGTTAGAAACGTCGACGAGAGAGAAACATGGATCAGCTGCCTCCTGCGCACCTCCTACTGGGGATGTGCCCACAACCAAGGCACATGCCCTTGACCAGAATTGAACCTGGGTCTCTTCAGTCCACAGGCCGATGCTCTAGCCACTGAGCCAAACTGGTCAGGGCTGCTTTACCTTTTAAAACCTCCATTCACTCTCCTGTGAAGGATGAGTCTCCGATCTCGAAGTGACTGAGGAGAAGGAGTTGAGAAGAGCATGGTGTGTTTGGGAAACTAAGTCCTTTAGATGAGGCTGGAGTAGATCCCAGAGGGTAGGCACAAGACCTTCTTTTCCCCTGCTGAGTCACAATTATAGGGCATATAGTAGACACTCGGTGGGTATTAATTAAGGAAAAAGGGACAAGTTATAGGAGATAATTAGAAAGGCTAGCATAAGAGGGTTCGGGAATTTGAAATTCAGGCAACAAAAATGACTTATGGGTGCATTATTAAATTCCGAATATTTTTCTGAGCTTTACTTGGATGGTGATAAAAACACAAACACAGAGCTTATGGAGCATAATCATTCAAAGGGAATACTAATTACTTGAGTGGCTGTTGGAAGATTCAGAATAATGAAAGCAATGGTCTTGTAGACAGTGATAAGCTGCTACATAAATTTATGATGAACTTATACCCTATGGCAAAGACAGTGTAGTTGAGATTTTCGATATACTACAAAACTAATTATAGAGGATTGTAGCTTCAATAGTCAGGTTTTACCAAATAAAAAGCAATCTGGAAAACATAAAAGATTAATTTTAAATGTTTTTCTTTCTCTGCCTCCAGTTCCTTACAACCTCTGATATGTGGCTACTATACTCTCCTAAAAGTTTGGATAAAGCTCTTTCTTGACCACACTTTTTTTTTTTTTAAATGACTAGCCATTTCAGAATTTCAGCTGAGAAGTGGTTATCTCCATAACTCCTAGGAGCACACACCATTAGTGATGCTGAAACCAGATAATCAATGGGTCCGGGCTGCCTGTCACTGCTTGAGCCAATTCAGCAGAGACAGGGTTGAATCATATATGAGCATTTATTCCAATAATGCAAGCAGAACGGGAGAGCAGCAGGTCATCCACAAAAATCAGCTCTGCAACCCACCATAACTCAGCTGCTTACATTGTGTGGGGAGCCGGCACGGTCATGGCATACTCAGCCCCAGGGCGCCTTATGTGCCATGCCAGCTCAGCCTGGTTCAGTGACCCTGAGTCAGGGGGTGAAAGGATTGAGAAAAGACAGACAAGAGAATGAAAGCTGGGTCTCGGTGGGACGCTGCTCCCTGATGAGGAGACAGCGCCAGCGCCCACAAGCCATGTCTTTATTTTATAGCAGATGCCACAAGGCAAAGTAGGGGCATGATCACGTTGTTTACAGCATTCTCGTGAGTTTCAACCTCACTTAAGTACATGCATCCAAACTCTATCACAAGGCACGTGGGGCTATGTGTTTGGACCATAGGTTCAAGCTTACAACCACAGTCGTTGGCTATAATTGTGCTGGGAGCGCCCTGCCCTCCAGCTGGGACTTGCACGTGACAATGAGAGGACCCTGTCCTTTCATTAGTCTGAGGCTTGAACCTGGTCAAAACACTGTAACCGTGCCCCACAACATTGGGTAGAAGGACAAATATTACACAGGGAAGTAGGTAGGCGAAAGGGATAAGAATGGGTATACAAAATGGGCAGTTTATAGGCAATGCGGGCTGGGGATTTGCAAAGGCCTACAGCAGGGGTCCTCAAATTACGGCCCGCGGGCCACCTGCAAATACAAATATTGTATTTGTTCCCGTTTTGTTTTTTTACTTCAAAATAAGATATGTGCAGTGTGTATAGGAATTTGTTCATAGTTTTTTTTTAAACTATAGTCCAGCCCTCCAACGGTCTGAGGGACAGTGAACTGGCCCCCTGTTTAAAAAGTTTGAGGACCCCTGGCCTATGGGTATGCAAAGGGCTGGATGTTTTCAAAAGGCTGGACTTTTGCAAAGGCCTGGAAGTTTGCAAAGGGCTGACACCTCTGGCTTCTGCAAAAAGGTTGTTATTCTTTCCATGATAATAGGCAGCTCCCAGAAGTGAAGGATGGACCAAATTTCCAACTTTCCATCCATGATTTTTGTACATGGGGGTAAACTGCAATCCAGTTTCATTCATTTGCATGAGGCTTTGCAGTTTTTCCCAGGTCCCACATGCAACTCCCAGCCAGGTTGGAATATTCTTTCTTTAATCAGAACAAAACAATCACAGTTAACAGAGCATGATTAATATTTCTTATAATTATAGCTGGTCCTCAATATTCTATTTCTGTCCCTAATAGTGCCAAGTTGTTTTAGACTTGTAATTAGATAAGAATTGATTTTCCAAATTAATTGAACAAATTCTAGTTTGGACTGAAAAACAGTTTTAAAAAGATACTGCAATAAACAAACAACAACACACAGCCTGGAAGGCATAGCTCAGGGCGTGCAGGAAGCAGCTGATCTATGATTCTCTCTCATCATTATTGTTTCTCTTTCTCTCTTTCTCTCTCTCACTCTTCTTCTCTGAACTCAATTAAAATATATTTTAAAAATAAACAGAAGTTATTCTGTTTGATGTAGTCCCATTTATTTAGTTTTGTCTTTACCTCCCTTGCCTTTGGGGTCCAGTCCATAAAATGTTCTCTACCACCCAGGTCCATAAGCTTTCTACCTATATTTTTTTTCTATGTGACTTATAGTTTTGTGTCTTATGTTTAAGTCTTTGATCCATTTTGAATTGATTTTTGTACATGGGGATAAACAGCAATCCAGTTTCGTTCGTTTGCATGTGGCTTTTCAGTTTTTCCAGCACCATTTATTGAAGAGACTACCTTTACTCAATGTGCATTTCTGGCTCCTTTGTCGAAAATTATCTGTCCATACACATGCAGTTTTACAGCTGGGGTTCTCTATTCTGTTCCATTGATCTGTGTGTCTGTTTCTCTGCCAATACCATGCTGTTTTGATGATCATAGCTCTGAAGTATATTTTGAAGTCAGGTAGCATGATACCTCCAGCATTGTTCTTTTTTTTTTCAGGATTATTTGGCTATTCTGGGTCTTTTGTGGTTCCATGTAAATCTGATGATTTCTCATTCTACTTCTTTAAAAAAAGACATTGGGTTTTGATGGGGATTGCATTAAATCTGTATATTGCTTTGGGTAAAATGGCCATTTTAACTATTTTCATTCTTTCAATCCATGAGTATGGGATATTTTTCCGTTTTGTTGTGTCTTTTTCAATCTTTTTTAATAATGTTTTGTAATTTTCAGTATATAGGTCTCTCAAATTCTTTGTTAAGTTTATTCCTGGTTAGTTTATTCTTTGGGTTACAATTGCAAAAGGAATTATTTTCTCTATTTATTTTTCTGAAGTTTTGTTCTTGGTATACAGGAAGGCAATGGATTTTTGCACATTGGTTTTGTATCCTGCAACTTGACTGTATTTGTTTATTGTTTCCAATAGTTTTTGGTAGAGTCTTTTGGGTTTTCTATATACAGCATCATGTCATCTGCAAAAAGTGACAGTTTGAGTTCTTTCTTCCCTGTTTGGATGCCTTTTATTTCTTTCTCTTGCCTTATTCCTCCTGCTAGAAGTTCCAATACCAAGTTGAATAAGAGTGGGACATCCTTGTCTTTTTCCTGATCTTAGGGGAAAAGCTTTCAGTTTTTTACCATTGAGTATGATATTGGCTGAGGGCTTATCATTAAGGCCTTTAATATGTTGAGGTACTTTCCTTCTATTCCTATTTTATTGAGCGTTTTAATCATACATGGATATTGTTTCTTATCAAATGCTTTTTCTGCATCTATTGACAAGATCATATTTTTATCCTTTCTTTTGTTAATGTGGGGTATTACGTTGATTGATTTGCAAATGTTGAACCATCCTTGTGTCCCTAGAATAAACCCCACTTGATCATGATGTATTATTTTTTGGATATACTGTTGTATTCCATTACCTAGTAGTTTGTTTAGGATTTTTGCGTTGAAGAGCTTCTGCACAGCAAAAGAAATGGACAAGCAATGTGGTGGTTGCCAGAGGGAGGGCAGTGGGAGGAGAAAGGGATCCTAATATGAGGTGACAGGAGAAGACTTGACTTTGGGTGGTGGGCAAATCTATATACGGTCCTATATATAGATTTTGTAAATTAGTAATCCACACATGAAACCTATATGTCAAAGATGACTAATGTCACCCCAATAAAAATTTTTTAAAAATAAAAATAAATAAATAAATACATACATACGTACATAAAATAAATAAATACATAAATAAATAAACACCACAAAACTTAATTTTAGAGCAGTTTTAGATTTACTGAAAACTTGAGGGGAAGGTAAAAATATTTACAATATACTCCTCTCAGGGACATATGTACAGCCTTCCCAGAATCAACATCTTATCCTAGAGCAATGAACTTATTAAAATTGATCAACACACAGTGACACATCATACCCACCCAAAGTCTATTGGTTACATTAAGGTTTACAATCGGTATTATATACTTTATGGGTGTATACAAATGTGTAATGACATGTATCTGATATTGTTGCATCATACAGAGAAGTTACACTGCCCTAAAAATGTTCTGTGCTTTACCTGTTCATCCTTCTACCCTCCCCCGGCAATCAATGATTTTTTACTGTCTCCATAGTTTTGTCTTTTGTGGAATGCCATATATTTGGAATCATACAGTATGTACTCTTTTCGGATTGGCTCCTTTTGCTTAGCAATATGCATTTAACCTTTCTCTGTGTCTTTTTATGGTTTCTGTCTTTTTAGTGCAGAATAATATTCTATTGTCTAGATATATTATAGTTTATTTATCTATCCACATACTGAGGGACATCCTGGTTGCTTCCAAGTTTTGGCAATTATGAAGAAAGCTGCTGTAAGCATCCGTGTGCAGGTTTTTGTATGGACATAATTTTCAACTCCTTTGGATAAATACTTTGAGTGTACTTGTTGGATTGGATAGTAAGAATGTGATTAGTTTTGTAAAAAAACCACCAAACTATCTTTCAAGGAGGTTGTAGCATTTTGCATTTCCACTACCAATGAATAAAAGTTCTTGCTGCTCCACATCCTCACTGACATTTGGTGCATTTTGGATAGTTCAATTGGATTTACCAGGCTTAGGAGCTAAACAATAAAAGAATTATGAATAAATAAAAATATATTACTTTTATCACTTTAAAAATACATTTTTATTGATTTTAGAGAGAGAAAGGGAGAGGCATCTATAATAATAAAAGGGTAATATGCTAATTAGACCGAGAGTCTTCTGGACATCATTCCGGACATCCTTCCTGATGAAGCCGGGGCCAAAGGGAAGCAGCGGCGGGAGGGAAGGTAGCCAGGGTCCCAGGTGCCTGCTGGTGGCTGGAGGAGGGAAGCCTGGGTCCTGGGTGCTGGAGGGAAGCTGGTGCCAGCAGCCCGACTCCTGGGTGACGGAGGGAAGCTGGTGCTGGCAGCTGGGGGAAGGAAGGCTTACTCTTGCATGAATTTTCGTGCATCAGGCCTCTAGTAGAAAGATAAAAACATACATAGAGGCATGTGAAAAAGGAATGTTTAGGGGTGAAAAAGACAGGTTTAGGAAATTTTAGAAATGAGGGGGACCATGGAAGAAGCACAGGGCTGCAGAGCAGCAGAAGTTATATTTCCATAGAATAGGGAAGCTGACAAGCTGCAACAGGTACATTTCCATAGAATGAGGGAGCTAGGAACAGCAAAAGGTCTATATTTGCAAAATAAAGGGAAGGAAGCCCTTCATCCAGAAGGAGAAGAAGAAAGCCCAAACGGAATAGAAAACAATAAGGAAGGAGGGGGGAGGGTGGTGAACCTCACATGTCCCTTTGAGTGACCAATCAGAGGGAATATCAAGGCACAAAGATCTGCAGCCTTTATAAGCCAGAGGGAAAAGGAACTCAATGGAACCCTTTCCCCCTTCCTACGTGGAAGTCCATTCTGTGGGATGCTTTCCCCCTCCCCACTTGGGAGTCTGTACTGTGAAATTCTTTCCCCTTCCCCATGTGGGAATTTGTTCTTGTTCTTCAATAAATTTCCACCTTTGCTATACCATCTTCCATCCATGGATTCATTCTTTGACTCCTATGGACAAAGAATCCGAGGACCTTCCTGCCCAGGGGAACACCGTGTGTTCCAGTCCAAAAATTCTGTTTCACTTGGATTGGGTGCCTCCTGCATGACCCCCACTGGGGATCAAGCCCACAACCTGGACATGTGGCCTGACCCAGAATCAAACTGTGACTTCTTGGTTCCTGGGCTTACTCTTAACCACTGAGCCACACCGGAAGGCTATCTATCACTTTTATCAAATAAATGTTAGCAAACATCTATTGGGAAAACACATGTATATAAATTGTATGTTTTCTGTTCTTTCATATCCCAGGTTTTATGGCCCTACAATTTCCATAAGAATTGCATAATGTCTAGACATTTATGAAACAGTAGTAAATACTTTCATGATAAAAATATTCTTCTTAATGTCCTTCTGAATTGATATGATAGGTTCTTACTTTAGGGCCTGTCTCTCCTGTTCCTTGAGGACAAGAGTCTTATTATGTGTCTTTGTATTCTAAAGGCCTATGGAAGGGTCATACCAACAGTAGATATTCAACAAATATTAGGTGATTGGATTAATTAATAACTTAGGAAAGGGTACAAACTTACAGCTCTGTGAATAATTTGAAGTTTCATTAATAAAATAAAATAAATTTTCTTAAAAGAGATCAATAACAATTGAATTTAAAGTTCAAATGCTGGCTTTTATCAATAAAATATTTTGTGATGACAATATGATTAATAGCATTGACCACTTAACTGACAGTGATCATAAAGACAATGTGATCTGAAAAGAATATAAATAGATGAACTAGATTAGGATGCTTGTGGGATAGGAAGAAATAGTAACGAAAAAGTGAACCTGTCAAAAGTTACTGCCTGTGGTGATTAATGCTCCAGATTGCAACGTGAGGTGGCTTATCTCCATTTATTCAGACCTGGTAGCATCCTTGATCAGGGCTTCCCTGTGAAGCATATGAAAATGTGCATGAGAAAATGATCCTAAATTTACCCCTTGTGGCATTCAATAGCCTCCCTGGTATGACTGCCTCACTTTGCTGTCTGTGTCTTCCAGACTTGTCTAGCATCACCCAGTTCTCCATATCCAACACTCCAGTCTCTTAGAGTTGCATGCAGTTTCTCAAGAATACTGTCTTTTCCAATCTCCAGCATTTACATCAACTTCTCTGATTAGAGTGCCCATGGTGGGCCTGTTGATCTGACGAACTCCTCTTTTTTTATTGTATAGGATATGGTATTACATCTTCTCTGAGTCCTTCCAGACATGTCCAATGTGGTGTAGGTTGCTGCTTATTGAGACATACTATAGTCTCTTCATGTTCTTTATTATATTCATTACACTCTGCTTATAATTATGTGTTTATATGTCAGTGTCTTTTATATGATACTAAAGGCCCAGTGCATGAATTCGTGCACCAATGGGGTCCCTCGGCCTGGCCTACCGAAATGGGCCGAAACCGGCTCTCTGACATCTTCTGAGGAGTCCTGGATTGCGAGAGGGTGCAGGCCAGGCTGAGGGACCCCACCAGTGCATGAATGGGTCCGGGGAGGGACTGCAGGAGGGCTCCAGGGCTTATCCTGCCCAGCTCACTCAGTTCCAATTGGCCGGACCCCAGCAGCAAGCTCACCTACCAGTTGGAACATCTTCCCCCTGGTGGTCAGTACACTTCATAGCAAGTACTTGAGCAGACTTACCATAATATTAGCATATTATGCTTTGATTGGTTGAATGGACCACCGGTTGACCAGACACTTAACATATTAGGCTTTTATTATATAGGATGGGGTCCTTGGCTTCTGGGATTATTTGTACTCAGTACATCACCATAGATAAAAAGATAGCTTCGTGAATGAGTTGATTCAGAAACAGTCCTGGGGCAAGGCAGATTAGAATGCATACCCATGATGGCTTTAGGGATGTCCTCTAAGTAGAGAAAACAATAATAAGGGGTTAATCAAGAAGTATATATTGTAAATCCTAAGAAACTCCATGGAACTTCTCAAATATTTTTGTTTTCTAGAAACCCATTGAA
The DNA here is from genome assembly GCF_014108235.1 of Myotis myotis. Taxonomy (NCBI): domain Eukaryota; kingdom Metazoa; phylum Chordata; class Mammalia; order Chiroptera; family Vespertilionidae; genus Myotis; species Myotis myotis. The sequence goes on from NW_023416314.1 coordinate 8,849,622, forward strand.
CAAAAACTTTTGGCATCTCCCCATATATCTTTGCTCATCTTTTCAATTAGAGTAATTAGATAATTTTATGTATCATAGGTCTTTTGTGATTAATATTAGTTTTATTTTTTAAATATCCTTTCTGTGTGTTTTTTTCTTTGGAGTCCCTGAAAGCATATGCTGGAGGGGAGGACGTGCTGGAGGGAAGCATATGTTAGAGGGGAGGGTGTGCCGGAGGGGAGGACATGCTGAGTAAAAGGACTGCTGTCCTTAAGACAATGTCTGCTCCCGTCCCTGCTTTGTGTTTTGCTGCCCCCGTTACATCAACAGACTGCAGCTTTCCTCCTCTCTGCCTCCCAGGGACCTTTGAGAGTCCACAGCAGAGCAGCCTCACAGACCTGTGAGGACCCAGCGACCTCATCACTTTGATATGGGCTATATTTTGAGTGACACACGCTTTAAAACAAGCAGTAATTCCCCAAATTCCAGATGGCTGTCTGTATCTGTAGAGCAGATACTTAGAAATATGGTTCTTCTGAAATGTGACATAGAAAGGTGGTGTGCCGAGTGCTGAGGATGTGGTTTTTTTTTAGTAAAATGGGGCCTGTGAGCAGGACGAAAGTACAGGAATGAAGCTTGTGTGTCAACAGGTACTCTCTGATTTTATTCTCTTTGTATACTTATTAAAAAGGTGTTTATCACTTACATGTAATGTGTATTAAAGTGCCCACACACATGCAACCACACAAATACACACATACAGTTTTATAACAAATTATAAAGATATTTCTTTATGTAAGAGAATGCAGGTAGATAAAAATCATGAAGGCAAGGCAAATGAAAATGGGAAACATATTCCTATGTCAGAGTTAATTTTTAGTGTTATATTAGGTATGTCCCACTTGCCTTGCTCTTATCTTCCTTCCTTTCAGCATGTACATAACATGATTGGTCTACAAAGGAGAGGAGCTGCTGCAGGATTTGTAAAGGGGAATCAGCTGTAGTGGCTGAACTCACTCATCAGGCCCAGCCTTTGGTGGTCCACACATGAGTTTCACACCAAAATAGAAGAAAGAGCAAAGTCTTCCTACTTGTTTAATCTTCATTCACCTCTGTGGTGATGTGTATATCTGGGTGATGTGTCTTTGTGTATATGTGTATTTATTTAGCAATCTTAACCTCTATATTCAGAAGATAAGATGTTTCCTTGTTTTACACCTGTAAAACTAATTTTTCTAAGGTATGCTAAAGGCTTAGATAAAGAATAAATTAAAAAATCCACTATGTCTCTCACATGGTTCCCAGGATTGATGAAAAACAGAATTTTTAAAAATTCTTAGCTTAATGATGAAGCTTATATATTTTTATGGCTCAATTATTTCTAGGATAAATAAAATTCTAAATACTCCATTGGAGCACATTGCTTTGCTACACAAAAAAATCTAATATCTAGGCTTACACACTAGCCGCTCAGTACCTCCATGTGACAGCTGCATTCTTTGTCTGACTGTGTTTGAAAGCTCACCATATCACAGTTCAGGAGCAGATTTATAACATGTATAATTGTAAGTCATCTTTGATGTTAACGATTATATTTTCAGTGTCTACACATATATTTATGTATATATGTATTCATAGCTTATGTGTATACATCAGTTTTACTTTTTAAAACATTTTTATTGATTTTGGAGAAGAAGGGAGAGGGATAGAGAGATAGAAACATCAATGATGAGAGAATCATTGATCGGCTGCGTCCTGCACACTCCCTACTGGGAATCGAGCCGGCAACCCAAAGCACATGCCCTTGGCCAGAATTGAACCTGGGACCTTTCAGTCTACAGGTCAAGGCTCTATCCACTGAGCCAAACTGGCCAGGGTTACCTTTTATTTTTTAAACTTTCAGATAGTTGAGTTTGTTCTGCATTAAAAAATATTCTGTTATCCCGTGTTAGCAAGCAAATTTTATCTTTATGATGAGAAAATCCTTCCATGATGTTCCATGCCCACAAGGTGAAGTGTGGATTCTTAAGCTGTCACAAGGACCACCCCAACTTCTTTCCAGACATGTCACCTCATCTCCACTGTGCTACATCACAATTTTCTGTGTACCTTCATTGTGACACTTACCCTGTTTTATTACACTGTATTTATGTTTGTGATGGTGACTACTACCAGATTTTAAATTACTAGGGAAGCCCACATCTTCATTTTTATCTTTCCATTAGTATGATGGCTGGCACATAAAAAATTATCAAATGAGGCTCATAAACTGAATTAAAATGCCTTTATACAATCCCTCTGTTGAATAAAACACACATGTTAAGAAATGGTATAAGAGTTTTCAAGCTTTCTCCTCGGTGCTTATCATGAGAAAGGAAGATAAGTGCTTTATAGACTGACAGCAACAACGATCAGTCAAGCCTGCCATTCAGGATGCTCTCCCTGGGCCCTGGGAGGTGAGGCTGCTGCACAGTGGACTGACCCCATTTGAAATAGCAGCTCTTGTTCTGGAGCAAGACCTTGCTCTCGTCATTTCAGAAGGACTTCTAAGCAAGCACCTTGACAGAATAGCCTAACTCCAGAACAAAACCAACAAGTGTGCGTAGCAGGGAGAAGAGATGGCAAGAATAGAGGAGAGGATAGAAGGAAGCAGCAGAGATGTTAGCAGCCAATTTGTGGTGAAATTTGAAATAGTGTATTTCATTTTGATTTAAAACGTGCCATGATCTTAGCCAGCATCGGATGCCCCGCAGGACTCTTCCACAGACTGGCTCTCAGGATTTGGCCCCATGAGAACATGCTATGGAGTGAGCTCCTTGGGGTTTCTTCCTTATAATTTGTGCACCGAGGTTTCCCCAGCAAGCAATTCAGGTCAGATCTAAGCTGATGTGCATTCTGACTGCAACTCAACCAAAAAAGAGGAGGCCTTGTCCCATAGCTGGTAGGCAAGAAAGCGTTTAAATCAGGCTTTTCCAACCAGCCATGGCTTTGTCATGTGCTTGTTTGTTTTCATCATGCTCCTCATCCAGATGGCTAATTTTCTGCTGCAACTGCTTCCAGCTGTATCCCTCTGCATGTGGAGACAGAGTGCCAGCGATCACTGCTCTTAAATGTTCAGGGTCTTATTTAGCGTCCAGAGTCCCAGAGTGATGCAGAAGTATTTTGGAAGGACAGTTCCTTTGAGTAATAATGACTGGTCATAACCAAGCATTTGCTTTGATCTGGGAAGAGTTATGTACACTCTGCACATAATTTTGGTTTAATCGCATAACAGTACTATGATGAAAGTACTATTTTTATCTGCATTTCACAGAGGGGAAACCTGAGGCACAGAGAAGTCAGATAAATCTTCTAATGAGAGAGAATTGAGTTTCAAGGATTCAAAGCTAGAAAAGTCTAAAATTGGAAGCTGAGCATTTTTTCTTAAAATTTATTTATTTATTTTTAGAGGGACGAGAGAGAGAGAGAGAGAGAGAGAGAGAGAGAGAGAGAGAGAGAGAGATTTGTTGTTCCACTTATTTATGCATTCACTGGTTGATTTTTTTAAGTGCCCTGACCCTGACCGGGGAGCCAACCTGCAGTTCTAGTGTATGGGATGACACTTACACCAACTGAGCTACCCAGCCAGGGCAGAAACTCTTACACTATTGGAGAATATATAGCTGAAAGGGTGGAATTTTCAGACAGTTCTTCCTCCCTCCTTTTCTCTCTCTCTCCCTCCCATATTGCTTGCCTGGCTTCCCTTCCTTCCTTCCTTCCTTCCTTCCTTCCTTCCTTCCTTCCTTCCTTCCTTCCTTCCTTCCTTCCTTCCTTCCTTCTTCTCTCCTTCTTTTCTCCTCTTTCTCTTCATCTCTCCCTTCCTGACTTCCTTTCTTTCATTATCTCTTCATTTTTATATCTCATACAGCCTTTTTCTTTTAAATAAAAGAACACATTTTAGAAAATGTGAAACATGAAAAAGAAACTAATATATTTTAGTGTGCCAGACACCATGTCAGATACTTTATATATTTTACCTTGTGTATCCTCCTCCACATTATTAGTAACTGCTTTAAAGTCCAGTTTACAGGCAATGGCTTGAGACACTACCTGCCTGCTTGTTTTATGTCAGAGAGCAGATTCTATTGGTTGTGTTACATATTCTTCTTATGCAAGGAAGTGCCACCATGGGTGGGCACATGGCACAAATAATCACGAGCTTTAGATTTATTGTTGTAATTAACAGCTGAGGCTATAACTCTTGAGCACTGGAGACAGATTGGCAGGAAAATAGCCACAGGCAGAGAAGTATGAAAGAGAGAGACAAATGACCAAGTTTCCCAAACTTACAACATTTTATAGTCATTTTTTCCCCATCATTTATCTTCTAGCTCCTAGAAGTCCTAAGGCACCAAGAGTGAGCATTTCTTGATCCATTAAAATAGCTCTGTGGTTAGCTTATTATATGATAGGCAAAAGCATTTTAAATGAATCCATCTCTGTAATTTACAATTGATGCAAATTCCACTGTCTTCGTATAAGAAAATAAATTCTAGCCTGTAACGAAAGAGGGGATGATTATCAGTGGGTTACGTGGTCCTGTCTACATAAGATGCTGTGAAATATAACACAAAAGTCAGGAGCAAGAAGGGGTTCAATAGTGAAAAGCTTGTATTATTAGGGTGTATTGGGACCCCACTTGCATGCCAACAGATCTGTTGGATCTACTCTCAAGATGTTACATATGCTATGTTTCAGCCTCATAGCTTAGAATTAATAGAGAGAGTAATCTGTTATCACAAATTCCATTTACATGTGGTTCCGTTATCATTATTCTGTTCTATCCTTGCAAAACTGAACTGTACAGTTTGATAGCTACTAGCCATATGTGACTACTGAGAACTTGACATTTCTAAATTGACATGCTCTATAAAATACACACTAGATTTTGAAGATTATTATGAAATAAAAATATAAAATTTCTCATTGGTAATTTTTATACTGATTGCAGGTTAAAATGATATATTTTTGTATATTAAATAAAATATATCATTACAATTATTTTTATGTGTCTTTTTTATTTATTAGATATGGCTACTAGATAATTTAAAATTACATGTGTGGCACACATATGTGGCTCATATTGTATTTCAACGGGGCAACATTGGTCTACATTTCTCTCTTCTCCTCTCCAGCTATTTGTAAATATTTGGGGTAATAATTAAAATGGAATGAGGTGGTGTGAGTCAGTGGCTCAATATAGCATCATTTGACTCATGGAAAAAAATACTCAAAAATTGCCTTATTAATAGATGGGGTATTTTCTGTTGTTTTTTAAAAAAAAATTCAGACATTTCAGCAAGAGTCTTTAATTTGACCTTTAATGTGACTGAATCCATATTTAAACAGAAGTTGTAATTGCCATATTTACACATATTAAATAGGATTTGCCATAATAGTTATAAGAAAATTCTATAAAATTATTTCAGATTTTAAAAAAAATGGACATTAAAATTAAAAGCAAAATGTTTATTGAAGTGTCTTATCCAGGAACATCCTGGAGGAACCGGGCTTTTGCATGTCTTGTGTCACCATCCCTGAAGTGTCCTCTTCACCCTCAGAATAGTCCCCCTGGTTCTGTAGGGTGGCTGCAGAGTTCCAGGAGACAGCTGCTCCCAGGAAGGGAAAGAAGCCAATGGAAGAAAAGGAGCCATCTCTTTTTGGGGATTCCTTTTAAGAGTAAGTAAACATTTAGCAGAAGCCACATGGTGGTCTTTTACGTTTCATTAGCTGGAATTGAATCAAATGCTCATGACCAAACCAGTCACTGCCAAGGGGATGGGCTAACTACAGACAACTGAGCTATGTCAGGACCACTGTCAGAGGATGCACTCCACCTCCTCCAAAGCGTTCGGCCGTGTGCAGGAGGGGACGTCACTGAACAAATCTGTTTTGAAAATAAGAAAAAAAGAAAAAGCAGTTGGTGAAGAGGGATGTTGGGTAGATAGCCATGAGTGACTGGTAAGGCTACAACTGAAACATTTTCTGGTAAAAAAATACATTTCCAATTTCAAATTAAGAATACCATCCCTCAAAGAAAGTTAATTTTATATGTGGTGCCAAAATTAGGACTTTTTATTTTACTTTTAAAATTATTTAATTACAGTTAATATTCAATATTATATTAGTTTAAAATGTGCAACATAGTGGATAGACATTTACATAACTTATGAAGTGATACTCCCAATAAGTTTAGAATCCACCTGGCACCATGCATAGTTATTATAATGCGTGGTGCCAAGTGGGTACAATTATTACAATATTATTGATTTTATTTCCTGTGCTGTAAGTTTACATCCCTGTGAATATTAGACATTTCTCTTTTTTAAAAAGTGAAGCATAATTTTTCAAAGACCCTGAAATCCTTGGTTTTCATCAAAATTAAATAGTTGTATACTGACATATTCATTAATTTTTACAAGGTAATATCTTGACAATATAAGAAAACTGATGCAATTCAAATAAAATAAAACCTGTGACCTTGATTCCCTGCTTTTCTTTCCTATTTTTTTCATGGTCATTAATATATTTTTTAGAAAAAGTGCCCCAGAAAATCAGTTTTAATCTTGTTTTCTTAAAGATTTCGATTTTGGGTTAAAGTCTAACCATTTTTCTAAGTGTTATGTACACTATATCATACAAATAAACATTTGATCAATAACAATATATCAGAAATTCAAATAATTTTAAAAGTAGAAAGTAATTCATGCATGATCAAGTCCAAGTCCTTTCACTTTCAGATGACAAAACTGAGGTACAAGGATCACACACATACTTAGTAATATTCATTTATATAGCCAGTCAAAAACAATCAATGAGTGCCTATAATGTATGTACTGAATTGTTATCATAATGATCACAAATATGATTACTGTTTCCAAGTGGATGGTGATGAAAAATAGATAACAAGCAAGAAGTAAAAATTAGATAATTACCAAGCAAACAAGATAAGGAGAGCAAAAATGAAGTAGATAGTGTCATGTCAGATAGATTCTTAGTCCTCAAGACTGAGAAATGCCAGACCATGTGAAGGAAATGACGAACTTTCCTGGCTGAGGAAACAGCAAGATCAAGAGGCCAGAAAAAAAACTTGGTCTGTTCAAGAAAAATCGCAGAAGTCACTGTAACTAAAATAGAGTGGTCAAGGTGTAGCATCATCTAACCTAGTGTCTTGAGTATGGGCTAGTGGTAAACCATGAAATACCTTTTTTAAACTTTATAATTTAAAGGTAATCTAAACATTTTTATAGGGTTGAAGTAGGAAAAGAAATCATCTGCTTTAATTTCTTAAAAAGATTACTCCAGCCGAAACCGGTTTGGCTCAGGGGATAGAGCGTCGGCCTGTGGACTCAAGGGTCCCGGGTTCGATTCCGGTCAAGGGCATGTACCTGGGTTGCAGGCACATCCCCAGTGGGGAATGTGCAGGAGGCAGCTGATCGATGTTTCTCTCTCATCGATGTTTCTAGCTCTCTATCTCTCTCCCTTCCTCTCTGTAAAAAATCAATAAAATATATTAAAAAAAAAAAGATTACTCCAGCTTAGCTGTTATTGAAAGGAGATTAAGGAATAGCATCAACAGAAATGAGAAGTTCAGTTAGGAGTCTATTGCAGTAATCCAGGTGAAATAATATGGTGATTTAGACCAGGTTGGTAGTTATGAAACTTGTAAAAATAAATATTGTTGCATTCAAGATATTTTTAAAAGATAGAACCTACAGGATTTACTGATGGATTACATAAGTGTTTTGAAAAATTGAAGAGGAAAAGGATGGATTCTAGTTTTATGGAATTACTGAATTGGATAAGAATGTGTAGGAATCAGGTAAACGGAAGACTTCTTAATTTTGAGAATCCCATGACAGTACCAAGTGGAAATGTCAACTGGGATTTGGACATCTGAGTGTCTGTATTGATAGACGAAAAGGGGCTCAGGCCAAAACCATATTATCTGCCACATTACACTTTGGGAAGAGAGGAGGCCAAGAAAGAAGACTAATGGGGAGAAATAAATGATGTAAAGATGATAGAAAACTGTGGTACCTATGAAGCCAAAGAAAGTAAGTGGGGATGTTGATCAAGATTCATTCTGATACTTTTCAAGTCAAATTCAGTATATTAGAGAGATAGAAGCCAGATTACAGCAGATGGAAGGACACACTGGAGGTGAGGATTAGGAGACAATATACAAAGATAATTTCTAAAAGAAGTATAACTATGAACAAGGAACAGACAATCTTGGACATCTTGGAATGAATTCTGAATCAAAACAATGAGATTGCTTCACAGGTGTTTTAACAAACATTCAAAGAAGAACTAACACCTTTCTTCCAAAAATGATTCAAAAAAATCCAATAGGAAGAAAAATTTCTAAACTTTTTTTATGAAGCCAGCATTATCTTAATTCCAAACCCAGAAAAAGACAATACAAAGAAAGAAAATTATAGACCAATATCTCTAATTAACATAAATGCCCAAATCCGCAACAAAACATTAGCAAATCAGACCCAGAAATATATTAATAAAATTATTCACCATTACCAGTTGGGATTTATTCCAGGCATGCAAGGCTGGTACATTATTTATAAATTAATAAATGTGATACATAAGATAAACAAAAGAAAGATAAGATAAAAATACTATTATTATATCAATAGATGCAGAAAAAGTATTCAACAAAATCCAGCACACATCCTATCTAATAATAGACAAACATGGTAATTAACCATACCTCTGACACGCTTCCCATTGGCTAATCAGGGTGATATGCAAATTAACTGCCAACCAAGATGGCGGTTAACCTCCAACAAAGATGGCAGGTAATTTGCATACTACAGACAGGGCGGGACAGCACCATCCTGCCTGCCCCACTGCCATCTGGGCCTGCTATATGCGACCCGGGTGGCAGGGAGTTAGTATGGGACTCGATCCAGGGCTGGCCGGCGGGACCACAGTGATCCGCTACTGGAAACGCCCACAAACGGCCCTCTTGTGGGGATCCGTGGCTGGCAGGTGCTAATGCACTGATCAGCCACCAGCTGCACCCACAAACGGCCCTCCCGCTGGGATCCCGGGTTGGCGGGTGCTAATGCACTGATCAGCCACTGGCTGCACCCGCAAAAGGTCTGCCCAGGGATCCTGTGTTGGCAGGTGCTAATGCACTGATCTGCCAATGGCCACGCCCACAAACGGCCCTCCCTCGGGGATCCATGGCTGGCGGGTGCTAATGAACTGATCAGCCATCGGCTGTGCTCACAAATGGCCTTCCTGTGGGGATCCTGGGTTGGTGGGTGCTAATGCACAAATCAGCCACCGGCTGCACCTGCGAACTGCCCGCCCGAGGATCCCGGGTTGGTGGGTGCTAATGCACCTATTTGCCAATGCCCACGTCCACAAACGGCCCTCCCGCGAGGATCTGTGGCTGGCAGGTGCTAATGCACGGTTCTGCCAACACGCACACCCAGGCCGCCTTTGCCCTGCGCAAACTATGCAGCTGGGAGAGGGGAGTGGGGCCCTTGGGAGCAGGGTGGGAACTGCCCGGGGTTTGTGTCAGGCAGCACAGAGCAGAGTGCAAACTATGCAGCCAGGAGAGGGGCGAGGGGCTGCTGAGAGGAGGGCGGGAACTTCCCGGGGTTTGCGTCAGGCAATCCAGAGCGGAGTGTGAACTATGCCGACTGGTAGCTGCTTGCTCATTCACTTACTTGCTCATTCATTCACTCATTCACTCTCTCATTCATTCACTCATTCACTCACTCAGCAAACCCTCTCAGGTCCCTGGCACCAGGCCAGGCACTGAAGTTGAAGCAGGATAAGACAGAGCTACGTCCTCAAGATGTTAGTAATTCAGTAGGTCGAAGCAGGCACATGAATGAGGCGGTTGTATGCACAGATGCAGTGTACTGGGTTCAGTGAGGGCTGTAACTAATGCCGACTTTGTTCTCTTGATAAAATGGGGCCTCGGGAGCCAGGCTGCCCCAAGCCTGTAGGCCTGTGCCTAGGCCAGGAGTGGCCGGGGTCCCGGAACATGACAGAGGATGCAGGTCGGGCTGAGGGGTCTGGCCCCATCCCTCACCCTCACCCCCAAGTGCAGAAATTTTTGTGCACCGGGCTACTAGTTTTTAATAAAAACCTTTAGCAAAGAGGGATCAGAGGGATTATACCTCAACATAATAAAGGCCATATATGACGTACAACCAACATAATACTCAATGGTCAAAAAATAAAAGCCTTTCCCTTAAGAACAGGAACAAGACAGGGATGCCTGCTTTCACCACTCTTATTCAACATAGTACTGGAAGTCTTAGACACAGCAAACAGAAAGAAGAAAAAATAAAAGGCATCCAAATTGGAAAGGAGGAAGTGAAACTCGTTCATAAATAGCATGATATTATACATAGAAAACCCTAAAAACTCTACCAAAAAGCTACAAGATTTAAATAATGAGTTTGGAAAAGTAGAAGGATATAAAATCAACATCCAGAAATAGATAGCTGGATGAACACCAATAATGAACTCACAGAAAGAGAAACTAAAAAAAAAAAAAAAAAATCTCATTTACCATTGCAACAAAAATTTAAGATACTTACGAATAAACATAAGAAAGGAGGTAAAGACCTATACTAGGAAAGCTACAAGACATTGACAAAAGAAATAAAGGGAGGTTTAAACAAGTGGAAGTATGTATCATGTTCCTGGATTGGAAGAATTAACATCATTAAAAGGCTTATACTACCCAAAGCAATCTATAGATTCAATGGCATATTTCAGAGATCTAGAACAAATACTCCAAAAATGTATATGAAACAAAAAAAAAATTAAAATTAAAAAACCCAAATAACTGCAACAATCTTGAAAAAGAAGAACAAAATAGGAGGGATCCCAATACTAAACATCAAATTATATTACAAGGCTGTTGTAATCAAACCAGACTGACATTGGCACAAGAACAAAATTAACTGAGGAAAAAAAAAGATCCAGAGACATGGAAGCATGGAAGAGACTGACAAATCTCAGAAGGAAGGGAGTAGGATGGCGGGGGCAGGAAGAGATTGACTAAAGAACTTATATGCATACTAGAGCCCCAGGTCTCTTGGCCTGGCCTGCAAAGATCGGCCTGAAACTGGCTCTCTGACATCCCCCGATGGGTCATGGATTGCGAGAGGGCAGTTCTCGGGTGACACACCCAGGGATTGTGCTTCCTCCTCTGTGGTTTCGGGTGTGTCACCTGAGAACTACAGCTGCCAAGTCACCGCAGCTCGGCAGGTCCTGCATTGAGCATCTGTCCCCTGGTGGTCAGTGCATGTCATAGCTACCAGTCGGACAGTCGAAAGGTCAGACGTTCGCTTAGGCTTTTATATATATAGATATGCAAAACCTATGGACACAGAGATAGTGTGGTGAAGGCCTGGGGTGAGCGGGAGCAGGGTGGAGGGGGTCAACTGGGAAAAAAGGGAGGACATCTGTATTACTTTCAAGAATAAAGATAATTTTTTTAAAAGAGGAAGAATAAAGTAAATGTGCTTTATACCCAGTGCAGTCCTGATTCCATTACACCACAAAGCTCTATAATAATCCTTATTTTGAAGTTCTTGAATAAAGCTAATAGTTTGTTATTCTCAAGTTCTTAATATATAAATAAAGGAATCACTTATTTGTTGATACAATATTTGAGAGCCTATTATATACTAAACAATAAGATTGGTATCCAACAATGAAGAAGACAGTTCAAATTCTCAAAGAACTAAAGAGAGAAAAATTATCAAGGAAAGAGATTATGTCGATAGTGTGCTTACAGGATGATACTGTAATCTATGAGAAGTGACCATTATTCTTTTTCTGGTCAGGGTAACTCCCTAATCCTACCAGATACGAGTGGGCTAAAAGCCTGAAGTATTAGATGTTAACCAGGGAACTGTATATGTGGGAGAGGATATCATGGTGGGGAAGTTAAATACTCAAAGAGGCAGAAATAATGATTTGGAGTGAGCAGTGGGACTGAATTAATTCTTGATCTACTAGTATGGCCAGAATAGAGACAAGGATATGAAAAGTGGTGAAGAATAAGATAATAGAAGGAAACTGCATGTATTCATGTATGTTTCTGTCTTGGGGGCATTCAATTATCCATGATGGTTGGCTGGGATTGTGGGATGGAGAAAGGAAGAAAACTCAGAGATAAGACCATTATTAAAAGGATTGGAATTTACACAAAAGAGCCTTAAAATATTGTTAAAATAACACCAGATACAGCTTCCTTCATTTGAAATAACTTAGCATATATAAAGCAGTACATTAATACTGATGATGGCAAAAATTGGGAAGAGACTGATGTTAAATGTTGAAATCAGAGATCCCTCAGAACACTCTTTTCTAACTGGCTAAACATTTTGGTAAGTGAAGTAATATTTGCAAGAAATATAGTTTTACTATTTTAAAAAAACATAGTATGTTTTCATCATTGTTTATAATTATATTATCCCATATAGCAATATATATCACCAAAAATATATCCTACACCAGGGGTGGGCAAACTTTTTGACTCAAGGGCCACAATGGGTTCTTAAACTGGACCGGAGGGCTGGAACAAAAGCATGGATGGAGTGTTTGTGTGAACTAATATAAATTCAAAGTAAACATCATTACATAAAAGGGTATGGTCTTTTTTTTCAATAATTTTATTCATTTCAAATGGGCCAGATCCGGCCCGCGGGCCGTAGTTTGCCCACGGCTGTCCTACACCTATGAAACACTAACTTGAATATTATATACTTTTCTTTGGGAGAAAACAAAAACAAAAAGCATATATTTTATGGATTTGATATGCTATTAAGAGTTCTACTAATGGGGGATCCCAACATGGCAGCCAGAAGGATGGTAGTGAGGGAGAGAGTGTGAGTGAGCAAAGGAGTGAGAGGGGAGTGTATGGATGTGTGTGGTGTGTGTGTGTGGTGTGTGTGTGTGTGTGTGGATGAATGAGGGACAGTTAGCTCTCTCAGGAGTCCTGAGGACTGGAGGATCAGGCTCTCCTGGACAGAAAGCCCCTGTTACTGCCACTGGCACTCCCAGGTCGGGCATGGCTCTGGCATGGAGCCCACACCATCTTGAAGGGGGGAACAGCAGAGTCCAGGAGCACAACCACTCCAAACACCTGGTGGCCTCGGACACCGCTAACCAGCCATAATTCACAAGGGACCATCACCACCACCATACACCTGCAGTATCGGTGTGCTACCTCACTGAAGGCTCCCAGACATCCCCAGTGAGTGCAGGACAGAGATACCTCCTGTGCTTCCCCAACCAGGCTCTAGGACCCCATGCTCCAGAACCCTGTGCTACAGAGCCATGCACTGTGAGTGCACACCAGGAGATCCCATCCCCTTCCCTTGCAGGCCCCACAACTGTGCTGACCTTGTGAGCCAGAGGCACCCAGTGCCTCACCCAGGCCCTAGGACCACGCTGCAAGTGTGCACCAGAAGGACACAGGGTGCTACCCTGCCATAGGACCTGGGTCAAGCAGTGAAGTGCATGCCAGAGGGCTCTGGGAACTCACATGGAGTTACACACTAGAGGAACTGTGCACACACCCCCTCTGACCCCAAGCATCTGAAGCAGACAACTGAGGGACCAGATCCATGGGAGTATGACTCAGAGCAGAGATAATAAATGTGTGAGACTCAAGGCAGACTCAGTCTCTGGGCTAAGGAGTCCCAGACTTTTAGACTGCTGGGGTCTTCAAACTCTCAGACCTCAGTCAGGTTTCCCAGGGCCAGAAAAAGACAGCAACTCACATTACATCAAAACAAATACAATGGGGCAACAAAAAATAGAGAGACAAAGAAACAATCCCCAAAGGAAAGAAAAGAAGGAATCACCAGGAAAGGAACTAAATGAAATGGAGGCTGGCAATTAGTTGGAGAAATAATTCAGTGTAATATGCTCTATGAAGGCTCAGATGCCTGGATGAGAAATTCACCATGTGTAAGAATCAAGAGGAAGTTAAGAATGACATAGTTGCAATAATAAACAAAATGGAAGGTTTCAACAGTAGCCTAGAAGAAGCTGAGGAACAAATCAGTGAGTGAGAAGACATACTAGAAAAAAACACCTAATCTGAACAGCAATTAAAAAAACAAAATTTAAAAAGCAGGGAGACAGTTTAAGGGAGTTTTGAGATAACATGAAATGAGGCAACATCCCCATAATAGAGATTCCAGAAGGAGAAGAAGCTGAGCAAGAAATAGAAAATCTATTTGAAGAAATAATGACAGAAAACTTCCCTGACTTTGAGAAGAAGAAAAATCACACAAACACAGAGAATGACAAACAAGATGAATCCAAAAAGACCCACACAAAGCCATTGCAATTACAATGGCAAATGTTAATGACAAAGAAAGAGTCTTAAAGGCTACAAGAGAGAGACAGAATGTTACCTACAAGGGATCTCCCATTAGACTATCAAATTATTTCTCAACAGAAACACAACACGCCAGAAGGGAATGGAATGAAGTATACAAAGCAATGAAAAGCAAGGTGTTGAACTCAGGAATACTCTATCGGTAAGGCTATCATTCAAAGTTGAAGGTGAAATTAGGAGCTTTGCAGACAAACACAGGCTAAGGGAATTTATTAACCACCAAACCAGCAATGCAAGAAATCCTAAAGGGAATGGTGTAAGAAGAAGGAATAGAAAGAGAAGGAGAAACACAGAAATAAAGAATAAAATGGGCAATAAACAGGTATCTACCAATAATAACCTTAAACTTAAATGGATTATATGCTCCAATAAAAATACATCAAGTGGCTAAATGGTTAAGAAAACATGACCCATATATATGCTGTCTACAAGAGACCCACCTCAGAACAAAGGGCTCACACAGACTGAAAGTGAAGGGATGGAAAAAAATGTTCAGGCAAACTGAACTTTAAAAAAAAGCTGGGGTATAAATACTTATAACTGAAAAAATAGACCTCAAAGTGAAAGCCATAACAAGATATAAGGAAGGCCACTTCATGTTACTAAAGGGATTGATACAACAAGAGGATATAACTGGTAAATATATATGCACCCAATACAGGAGCTACCAAATACATTAAAAAAAACTTCTGGAAGATATCAAGAGAGAAATTGACATCAATATAATCATAGTTGGGAACTTTAATACCCCATTGACATCACTGGATAAATCTTCTAGACAAAAATCAACAAGGAAACAGAAATCCTAATTGACTCACTAGATCAAATGAAACTAATTGACATCTTCACAACATCTCACCCTAAAACTACAGAATATACATTCTTTTCAAGTGCACATGGGATATTTTCAAAGATAGACCACATATTAGGACACAGGCTAAGTCTACAAATTCAAGAAAATTGAAATCATATCGAGCAGGGTATTCTCAGACCACATGGCATAAATTTAGAAATCAAGTATAATAAAAACAATAAAAAAAATCAAACACATAAAGGCTAGATAGCATGCTATTATATAATAAATGAGTTTCCAAAGAGATCAAAGAAGAAATGAAAAAAAAAAAAACATCCTGGAAACAAATGACAATAAAAACACAACAATCCAAAATATATGGGACATAGTGAAATCAATCATACAATTTATTTTTCTGAATTCTGTAGTGTCTAGGATATTTGCTGCAAATAATGCCATATATTGTCTGATGACAGATGACTGTGCAATGGCTACTTTCTAGAAGCCACACTAGTAAGTTCTGATTTTTCAAATGATTCAATTACTTCTATGCTTTAAAAAAATGAAATATGACTTAATTAGTTGATAGTTTGAACTGAAATCTCTACTGGCCTGTTAAATTTTCATCAATCTCACTAATCAAAGGGAATGTCAAATGTTATCTTCTAGGGCTAGGCCTAGATCTTTTGAAACTTCCAAATGAAAAAAGGAGTTGATCAATGTATTATATGCATTTTGGGGTCAATATCTTAGGCATTGACTATTGCATGAACTAAAATTTATTTCATCTTATATTTGAAATTGCCAATTATTTGAAAGTTTAAAAAATGAGCCCTGCCCTGACTGGTTTGGCTCAGTGGAGAGAGCGTCGGCCTGCGGACTGAAGGGTCCCAGGTTCGATTCCAGTCAAGGGCAAGTACCTTGGTTGCAGGCACATCCCCAGTAGCAGGTGTGCAGGAGGCAGCAGTTTCTCTCTCATTGATGTTTCTAACTCTCTTTCCCTCTCCCTTCCTCTCTGTAAAAAATCAGTAAAATATATATATTTTTTAAAAAATGAGCCCTGAATAGAGAAATAGATATGTTTCCTAAACTTACAACCAAACAAACAAAAAATCAACCAAATAACCCACAATAATAGTTATAAGCCCAGGTTCTTCTTGACTATTTAATAACTCTATATTTGGACAAATTGTTCATTGTACAATTATAGTGCTATGCTCTTCCTTCATGACACTTAGTTTACTCTTTCTTGGCACTATGTTTGTTGATAAAACCTTGAAGTTTGTGCACATGCTATAATGTTTAATCCAGTCCCTTACTCATAGTAAGTCCTTTGAAGTATCTTTAAAACTTGCTTGAAGAATGTAAGAGAATTACTAGGCACTTCAGATTTATATCTATGGTTGCATTGTCTGAACATAAACCTATGACATTTTATTATTTGAATCAGTAGGGTTGAACCAGAAAAACAGAATCAGAAGGAGATAAATACTAACGTATTTATAACTTGGACTTGGTTTACATGGTTGTTGGGGCCCAGCAGTCATGTCCCAAGTCCACAAGGTAGGCTCTCAGAAAGAGCAGCTAGAACTCTGGGCCATGACCTCAGACTGCAGTCCAGGAACTGACTTTCTTCTTCATGGAAACCTCAGCTTTATTAGCTCACTGAACCTGGCCCATCCCTTTATCCAGGATAAATTCCCTTACTTAAAGTGAATTTATTATTAAATTAATACTATCTACAAAACACTTCATAGAAATGCCTAGTTTAGTGTTTGAATTACTGGGGACTACAGCCTAGCCAAGTAGATACATAAAACTATCACACTAGTATTTTTATGAGAACTAAAATACGTGTGTCTTGCATGATACTAAAACAATGTGAGGTAATTGGAAAATATAAAATTTATACCTCAACTATGAAAGTGAGGCTGGAAAAGATACTATCCAAATTCCCTCTCAGCTCAACATAATAAACAGCAAGAATTACCCAAACAGGAAACTCAAGACTTATTTCCCATATTACAGGGTGACTGGCTAGAAAGAAAGTTGTGATTCCTAATGGTGTTAACAGTTTCAAGGACGCTTTGAATGAAACATTCTTGTAGACATATTAACAGTTCCTGAAATTGTATTGATAAAATATCAAAACCTTAAGAAATAGGAAAACAAAGCATTTATGTGGAGTGGATGTTTTCAACCATAGCCTTATAAAAAATGTCTGATTTTGCTCTAACTCTTTCAACACTAAACACTCAATAATCTGTGAAGTCATCAATATTTTCATGAGTGTAATTTTGACCAACTGGAAAACTTGAAAAAAAGAGTGGAAGAGGAAGAGGATGAAGAAGGGGAAGGGGAGAGGATAAAGAAGAAGCAGACAGAGAAGGAGGAAGAGAAAATTTCTTGTAGAAAATTAGCAAATTTCCTTAAAGATTCTATCTTTCTGCTTCACAGTTTTACTCTTTTATTTCTGTTAGTTTAATATTTAGGAGATGTTTAGTTTGTTTCAAGCACAATTCACTGGGCCAGATTATCATGGATTCTATCTACACAAAGCCAAAGTTAAAAGGGAGAGTTGAAAGCAAAATAGACAATTGCTTATAATGAGAATTTCCTAACTACTTCCCCACCCCCTATTTTGCCTCAGCTTGAGGCCTATGTAATAGAACATAGGTACATACGTCAATGTATTGACTATTAGTATTTGACTTATTTATTCTGCCTTACTCAAGGGTATGTCTGATGTTTTAACGGTGACATTTTCTTTAGTCTAAACAATGAGTAAAATTTTAAAAATATTATTTCATGTTATAAAAATGTGATGATATGACTACTCAGGTATGGTAGTTTATCATATACTTCTAATCATAGAAAATTAGAGAAAAATAATAGATTTTTACTAATTACATAGGAACTTATTTTCTTTTTGATATCTCCACTGTTACACCCAGGTTTAACCTGAGTCCTAATGGGTCTTTTTCAACTGGCTTGTTTGCCTTCTTCCAACCAGCCAACAGAGTGCTCTTTAAAAGTATTACGTTAATGGTGCTTGGTCTCCATTTAAAACTCTCCTAGGCTTTCCTTTATAATCAAAGGCCACTACTAATAACAAAATAAAAAACAACATGACTGCACATAATCTGGTTGGTGCCATTCTCACCAGTCCCAATTTCAGGCCCTTTATCTCTATCCATAATAGTGTGTTTTTTCCTCCCTGGGTTTTGTACATATTATTAATTTACCTAAATAGGCCTGTTCTGCTACATGCATTCTGATTTCCTTGCCAACACCTAACACCTAGTTAATTATTTTTACTCATCTTTCTGAGCTCAACTCAAAAAGCATTTCTTTAGGGAAGCCTTTCTTTTTTTTTTTTTTTTTTTTTTTTTTTTACTTTAACTCGTATTAGGGCAGGCCAGTCTTTCTTTTTATAATCTTTCATAACACCTTGAACTTTCTTTTACAGGATTTAACATATTATAAAACAAATTGAGGAGTTATTTGCTTTAATTTGTCTTCCCTGCTAACACATGAGCTCTGTGAGTTTAGACCTTTTGTCCAGTATCTGCTCTATCTCCACAATATTTGTCTTGCACATGTGAGTATTCCATTCATATATGTTTAATGAATAAATTAATGAAAAGGTTTTGAACCAGACAACTCTAATTTCAGAATCCAGTTCTACCCATTTGTGACATTTTATCTTATTTGCATGTATTTTTTTTCCTTGTGAGCTTCATTTTAATTATCTATAAAATGAGGGCAATGATATCTTCCTCAGGCAGGTTCTGTGTGTTGAACAGAATATGGGCTAAGTGCTTGACATGTAGTGGGTACTTGGTAAACATCAGTTCTCATAAAAAACAGTTTCATTGTTCTCTTAGACCATAGCCACCTTAAGCCCTGCTACTCATCGTGTGGTCAGCAGCTGCCCAGTTGGTGTGGCTCAGTGGTTGAGAATCAACCTATGAACCAAGAGGACAAGTTTGATTCCCGGTTTGATAGCCAGGTTGTAGGCTCAATCCCCAGTAGGGAGTATGCAGGAGGCAGCCTATCAATGTTTTTCCTCTCTCTTCCTAAAAAAATCAATACAAACATATTAAAAAAATTTTTTATTTTTAAAGTGTGGTCAACAGTTCCCAGGAGGTTGTTGGAAATGCAGGTTCTCCAGGCGGAGCCCAGACCAACCAAATCAGAATCTGATTTTGAACAAGAATATTAGGTGGCTCTCTCATTTACATTTGAGAACCACCATATCTAAATTTCACTGGTTTCAATTATTTTACACTAGAGACCCGGTGTATGAAATTCGTGCACAGGTATAGTCCCTAGGCCTGGCCAGCGATCAAAGCGTGAGCATGTGGCGTGGAAGGGCAGGTCCCAGCTGACCTCTGGGCCCTGGGCAGCACCTGGGCCCCCAGGCCCCCGTGCACTCTCCTCCGCCTGAGCCATGGTGCCTGAGTCCCCTTGCAGAGATGTGGTGAGCACAGCCAGACGCCATGGGCTGGGGTGCAGTGTGGGCCTCTGGGCCATCGCGTGGCACTGCACAGAAGCTGGGCGGGCAGTTTGCTCTCTTCCAGCTGGCCTCCCAGACTGGCTCCTGCACTAACCTACAGGGAGCCCGACTGGCCCGGCTCACCCGGAAAAAGTAGCGTGGTGCATCCTGGGGAGTGAGAGCAAGCTTGGCAGACACCCGACATTCTCACTGTACCTCCGTCCCCATCACCCCTGCCCCCAGGTAGACAGCGAGAGGTTACAGCCCCCTGCCCGGACACTGCAGAAGGTTGGTCGCCACCACACACCTCCAGTTCCCCATCCCTGCCCAGGGCCCAGGCCCAATCGGGTGATCAGGGCCTGCCAGCCGCTGGTCACCATCTGCAGGGTGATTGGGACCCTGCTTGCACCATCCCACTATGATCCCCCTCTTGTCAGGGCCCATCAGGGCTGGCAGTGCCTGCACTGCCAACGCTGTGTTGCCAACACCTGACATGTTCCACACTGCCCCCTGGTGGTCAGTGCACATCATAGCGAGCATTTGACTTTCCGGTTAAGGGGACAAGGTGCATATTAGGCTTTTATTATATAGGAGTAGAGACCTGGGCCTCCCTCTGCAGGGTGATCATGGGGCGATGGCGGAGCCCTCGGACCAATTGTATTGCACCTGCCTTGGTTGGCCTGGTGCTAGTGCATGTGAGAGTGCTGTCCTCCGGAAGGTCGTCCGGATGGTCGTTCTGCTGTTCAGTCGTTTGGTCAATTTGCATATTATGCTTTATTATTATAGGTAATTTTGAGAAACACCTACAATGTTTTGTCATCTGACTTATTTTGATTAAATGGAAGGTGGCTGAGAGTTCTTCCATTATCAAGTCTTACTTTGCCTTTGACCTGTCATTCTTTATTTTAAAAGTACCTGTGCTTGAAACTGATCTGTTGTGCAATGGCCAAGTAACTTGGCATCCTGTAGCTAGCTTCCTGGTTGAGGAACATTAATTTTCTAAGAAATATTTGCACTTATCTTTCTTTGAAAGAAGTGGAAGCCTTTTACTTCAATGTGTCTGTAAAAGTGATGTCAAACAACACAGCCCAAGCAAATTTCATCACTAGCTAAGCTCCTTGTGGGATGAGTGCCTAAATCAATAGTGTAGGTAACACAATTACTGCTTAACAAATTGCATCCAAGTTTCCCCGAGAAGATATTAGAGAGATTTCATTGTTGTGATAGAAACAGTATTGTGAAAGAATGATACCTAAGTCTCTGGAGATTAAAGAAGATTGGCAGAGAAATGTATTGGTGTGTAGGGATGGGCCCATTTTTCTCATTATTTAACTGTGTCATATAGTAATTTGTTTCCTGTTTTTATCTCAAAGGTGTTGGCTTGTGTCTCCTCTTGCTTAACATCGCTGCTGAGCTGAACCAAGAACTAAAGTCCCTTTGAAGCTCATGGAAGCTCTGTGCTCTATTTAGCCCTACAGGATTTGTTCAGTAAAGCAAGAAGCAGGACCTGTGTTTATTCTGGTGTTTGTGTAATCATAGGGGGAAACACTGTTAGTCACAAAGATGGCTTTTATAGCAGTGGAGATATTTGCAGTTTCATTGGCCTAATTTTTTATTTCTTTATTAGTCATTTACTCAGTGCTAGCAATCTATTCTTAGAATTTTAATGTCTACCTTAATTGAAAGAGCATTAGATAAATAGCCGGGAGACATACATTGTAATCCCAACCCTGGTACTTTCTAGTTGTGCATCCTTGAGGAATCTGCCTTACCTCTTAGAGCAGTGGTTCTCAACCTGTGGGTCACGACCCCTTTGGGGATCGAACAACCCTTTCACAGGGGTCACCTAAGACCATTGGAAAACACATATATAATTACATATTGTTTACAGAGGCAAAATTACTGTTATGAAGTAGCAACAAAAATAATTTTATGGTTGGGGGTCACCACAACATGAGGAACTGTATTTAAGGGTAGCGGCATTAGGAAGGTTGAAAACTACTGTCTTAGAGCTTTAGGGAAACCATATTAGATAATCTCTAAAGTTCTTTCCAGATGAAAGTTTTATGAGTCAATGTATGAATTAAAAAGGAACTCTTTTTTAAAAGTAAGAAAATTTATCAAAAGAATGCCAAAAAAATATCAAGAGAATGTTGAAGATGGCATTTAGGAAGTCCATAAAATAACTAGTTATGTATAAAATTGTCTATGTGTGCTCACATGCATTCATGGAGAGAGTCTATGGCTTTCACTGGATTCATATTTTTTTTATTGTTAAAAATATTACATATGTCTCCTTTTCCTCCCATCGACCCCTCCCTGGCCACTCCTACCCCCTAGGACAAGGCACCACTGCCCCAGTGTCTGTGTCCATTGGTTATGTTAATATGTATGCATATAAGTCCTTTGGTTGATCTATTAGACACACCCCTTCTGCCCCACTCCCCCACCACTCCTGTCCCCAGCCTTCCCACTGAGGTCTGATAGTCCGTTTGGTGTTTCTCTGTCTCTGGATCTATTTTTGTCCATCAGTTTATGTTGTTCCTTATATCCACAAATGAGTGAGATCATGTGATACTTATCTTTCTCTCACTGGCTTATTTCGCTTAGCATAATGCTCTCCAGGTCCATCCATGCTGTTGCAAATGGTAAAACTTCCTTTTGTTTTATAGAAGCATAGTATTCCATTGTGTAGATGGATTCGTATTTTTTTGTTCTTTTAACCCTCACCTGAGGATATTTTTCCATTGATTTTTAGAGAGAGTAGAAGATAGAAAGAAAGATAGAAACATCAATGTGAGAGAAACATATGGATTGGTTGCCTCCTGTGAGAGCCAGGACTAGGGCCGGGGCCAGGGAGGAGCCTGCAACTGAGGTACGTGCCCTTGACCAGAATCGAACTGGGGACCCTTTGATCCTCAGACCAATGCTCCATTCACTGAGCCAAAGTGTCTAGGGCCCACTGGATTCTTGAATGGGTCTGTGACCCAAAACTGTAGGAAGAATGTCATAGGAGCACAAATTAAGAGTTGAGTGCATATTTGAAAGGAAATTTAACATAACTGTCATACATAAAAATTGTTATTTCTTAAATAGAATTTTTAACAAATATTTCTAAAATTTTAATAATGATTAAGTTCTGATAACAGCACAAACATACATGCAACACACACACACACACACACACACACACACACACACACACACCTCTGAAAAGTTATTCTGTGCTCGGTTAATCCTCGGAATTGCAAAAATGCAACCAATTATAAACCAATTTAAACTGGTAAAAATACTACTTCAGAAGCAACTCAGCAGTCATGGAAAGTTAGAGAAATATTTTTAAAAACACACAAAACAATCAGCTTGTACAAGAGAACCCACGTAAGTTTTAAAGGATAGTACTGCCTTTCTGGAAAAGAGTAATTTCAAAGGTGTAATTTTATATAACTGAAGGATCTTGACACGGCTTTAGATTTATTTCTTTTATATTCTTCCAAAATTGAATTCTATCAATTCCCATACATATTCTTGAAGAAAATGTGATTTACCACAGCAAAATCTCTTTCGCTTACCCTATCATTTGAGAGCGAATATCTGACTGCAAACATGCCTATGCAAGTTAATTTACTTTTCATATGCCTTTCCAGAGGCTATTATCTGAGATCAGATTTAGCTCTGTGAATAATTTTTGAGCCACATAATTATTTTAAAGGTGTTAGGCACATTTGACTTTTTTTTTTTTTTTTTTTTTTTTTTTGCAAATAAAGTGACACTAACATTGTATAAAATTCTGTCATTCTTGGCTTGTTGTTTTAATCCATATTTTACTTGGGTGATAAGTAGAGAGATTTTGTGCTTTCAGTAAACACTGCCTTGAGGTTTTATTTTTAAAACTGCATCTTAAATCAAGATGGACCAGATGGAAGCTTTGTCGTTTAAAAGAGCAGCTATACTTCAGGGCAGAAACTAAAACCATCGTCCCCACAAAGAATTTAAGAATCTTCCATGAAATCTAGATTATCTTCTTAGTAGTTTTCTGATTACATTTGTAGATTTTCTTTATAAAATAAAACAGTAGTTTTAACATATCTGCCTTCCATCCTTCTTTATTTCCTGTAATACAAAAGCAAACCATCACTGTCTCTTCACCTAATGATTATTCTAATCTCTCTGCTGTGGGATAGATTTTAATGGTGACTGAAGATTATAATTTTGTCCCAGTTTCCTGCAGGAAAGATGGTTTGCTAACTCCCAGAAAACCATGAACATGACTATTCTCTCTGGGACAAACATCACTGCTTAGGGGTGGGACTCCATAGCCAAATGTTTTGGAACCAGGAAATGGACCCTCTCTTTCAAGGACACCTTTCATTATTCAGAGATGAGTGTACATAAGCCCAGACAGCCTCTGAGGAACAGAAATAGGACCCCACCATCTATACTAATAAAAGGGTAATATGCTAATGAGATCAGACATCTTCTGGACATCCTTCCTGACAAAGCTGGGCCTGGGCAAAGCCTCTCACAGCCCTGGGAGAAGCTGCCCACAGTCCCAGGCGCCTACAGCTACCGCCGGCCCAGGTGAGGCAGCCCGCTGTCCCGGGTGCCTGTGGCCGACCAGAGGGAGGGAAGCCTGGGTCCTGGCTGCAGGGGCCAAGGCAGAGGTGGTTAGGGGTGATCAGGCATGCAGGTAGAGTGGTTAGGGGTGATCAGGTAGGCAGGCAGGTGAGTGGGTAGGAGCCAGCAGTCCCAGATTGCAAGAGGGATGTCCAACTGCTGGTTTAGGCCCAATCTCTGTGGGGTCCCAGATTAGAAAGGGTGAAGGCCGGGCTGAGGGACCCCTTCCCCCCCTGCATGAATTTTGTGTACTGGGCCTCTAGTTCTATATAATAAAAGGGTAATATGCAAATTGACTCTAACAGAGGAACGACTGGGAACGACTGGTCGCTATGATGCTCACTGACCACCAGGAGGAAGACGCTCAATGCAGGAGCTGCCCACTGGTGGTTAGTGTGCTTCCACAGTGCACTCAGCCAGATTATGGCGCTTGGCTGCCAGCACAGCGGTGGTGGCAGGAGCTTCTCCTGCCTCTGCAGCAGCACTGAGGATGTCCGACTAATGGCTTAGGCCCGCTCCCCATGAACATCCCCCGAGGGCTCCCGGGCTGCCAGAGGGATGTCTGACTGCCAGCTTAGGCCCAATTCCCTGGGGAGTGGGCCTAAACCGTCAGTTAGACATCCCCCAAGGGGTCCCAGACTGTGAGAGGGCACAGGTCGGGCTGAGGGAATCCCCCGAGTGCACAAATTTTTGTGTACTGAACCTCTAGTTATCTAATAATACATATTGAAGTAAACTTTATCCCACCCTTTTACTCAGTATTTTAGCTGACTCAGGTTTAAAGCCTGCTTTTTTTTTTTTTTTTTTTTTGTGGGGACAAAGAAGACAATTGGAGTCTTTTCTTAGTTGGTTCAATTTAGAAGTTAAATTTGTTGATAATATTTGCTGTGCTGATAATGAATGTTACCCAATCTGTATAGTTATCAATAAGTAAATAAAGTTGTATGCTAGTGTGATCTGAAAGAACATAATGCCAGAGCTTGCAGCAGTTTGGTGAAATGCCTACTGAGAGAAATCTATGCTGCTGTAAGAAACATGCCCAAATTAAAATACATATAATGTACCTTTATATGTTCAATAATGTCCTCTTTCAAGAATATTCTTCTGGGCCTAGCTGGGTTGGCTCAGTGGATAGAGCATTGGCCTTCAGACTGAAGGGTCCTGGGTTTGATTCTGATCAATGACACATGCCTTGGTTGAGGGCTCTATCCCCAGTAGGGGGTATGCAGGAGGCAGCCAATCAATGATTCTCTCTCATCATTGATGTTTCTACCTCTCTCTTCTTCTCCCTTCCTCTCTGAAATTAATAAAAATTTATTTAAAAAAGAATGTTCTTCTGTCTAAATACTTCTTTAACTAGCTGTTGAATTAAAGAGTTTGATGCCTATTTTATCAACTATGGATTATAATGGATTTAAAAAGAATTAGATCCTATTTTCTGGATATTTTGGGGCACAAAACAAGACATTACGGGTCTTGCAGTCACTGAGGTTATAGCTTTAAGTTTGTGTGTATGTGTATGTGTGTGTGTGTGTGTGTTTTGTTGTTTTATTGTTTGTTGTTGGGAATGATGGTGTTGGGGTGAAGTCAGAAAATAGGCACCACACAAATAATGAAAAGAAAAGCATTATGAGAGCAGTGGGAGACAAACATAGAAACTCCTTCTGGGCTATTCGTCTCTTCTGTAACCGTTACCTGTCCTCTTTGCTGACTGAATTCTATTCAATTGTCAGGTCTCAGTAAATATCACTTTCTCAGCAAAGCCTCTGCCTACGGTTGCTAGCCCTATCACGGGCTCCATGTTCCCTCTGCTTTTATTTCATAGCTGCTAACACATTAGTATTTATGTCATTATTTGTGTGTTCTTGTATCTCTTTTATTTCACCAGATAGTAAGTTCCAGAAGAGCATAAACCTAGCCTGTTTTATCCTCCTCCACATCTGAGTGCCTCATACTATGCCTAACAAATAGTAATGATATTAAAAACCTAACAAGTTACATACTGTGTGTTGGACACTTGTATATTCAAACTTACTTCTTAACACCCCAAACCACTTTGAGGCAAGTGCCATAATATTTCCCATTTTGCAGCTGGAGAAAGTGAGGTAAATGAAACTTAAATAGCTGCTACAAGCTTCTACAGCTGCTAAGGAGCTAAGACTCTATGTCTAGCTTGAGTTTGTGTTCTTAAGCATTTTGTTATGCTGCCTTTATAGTCACTCTTTATTGAATGAATGAATGAATGAATGGATGAATTAGACAAACTAATATCAGAGTGCCTAGCCTAGTTTAGCAATCATGAATGACCTTTTGACGAAGCGAGAGATTATAACAGGGAATGAATACGCTATACCTATGTAAAACTACCCATATTAATCTTAGTAATTTTTTTTTGTCCTCGGATAGAGGACGTATCAGATATTAAACTGGTAAGAACAGATACTACACTTGATCTTAGCCAAAAGGCCGAGAAGCAATAATCTTAGTAAATTTAAAACCAGCCTGTTGCTCTAACCTGATTTTTCTCTCAAAACTGGAGCTTACATGTTTAAAATAATTTTTTAGTATACTTCACAATCCAGCAGTTTCAGTTCCTGTGTGAACCTAAGGAGCAGCCTGACCTTCAACGCCCTGGCTAACACGGACTGCCCAGACATAGGAATCCACTGATAAAAAACAAAAACAGATGGTTGACTCAAGGACTCTGACCAGGAAAATCCATATTGGGACTAGCAAGGACACTGCTGCATGGCCACAGCCCCTCCCTCAACCTCCTTGTTCTGTTTTCCTTCTTCCTCCTCGTAAAAACCTTCATCTGCACTAAGATCTTAGGATAGGTTTTTGAGGACTTAAAGTCCCCCATTTTCTCAATATGCCAGCACTCAAATAAACCTCTTTCCTTTTCCCAGCACCTGTCTCCTGAGTTTGGCATTATTGCGGCAGGCAGCGGAATCCTTATTTTGGTTACAAGGTGAGATGAACCCTGTAGAGAAGTGGAATTTAGCCCAAGAGACATGGGGTAGGGAGCTGAGCAAGGAGGGTGGAGGGACAGGAAGGTATGTTCCAGGTAAAACAAACCTAATAGATGAAATTTTAGAGAAGGGGGTTACAGATATTTCTATAAACGAGCACAGACACTTAGAAAATGTGGACATGCATTTGATTCAGCATGCGTGCCAGGTGTGAACGATGACTTGCTGAGATGCGAGGCTGTTGACCCAAACAGGGACTAAAGACTGGAAGGCTTTATAAATAGTTTAAAGGTGACTTTATAGAACTTGACTGAATGGTTTTGAAGAGAGGAGTAATCCAATCCGCGGTGCATTTTGAGAAAATTGCTGTCTATAGAAAAGTATTTGAAGAGAACAAAATCAAAAGTGGAATGGGGAAGCTGTTGTCATACCTGAGATGAAAGATTTGGTGGCCTGAACTAGCATTGTGGAGATAATTGTTTGGATATTAATTATAGCTAGAACCTAGATACAAGATGATTTGGTGATGGGATATGGGCGCTGAAGGAAGTTGAATGTTCCCAGTTATTCAAATAGGAAGCTGGAGTAGGATGTGGGAATGTAAAGATCAGTGCAAAGTTTGAAACCCAATGTGGTATTCCAGGGACTATGATCATTAACAGTGGAATATGTTTTTCTTGAGCTTAAAAGAGAGGTCTTTGCTAAAATAAAAATTTGGGATAGTTTAATTAGCAACTGAAACTATTGGAGCCAAAGGCAAGAGCAAAGGATGGCTAGAACAGATGGTCCAGAACTTGTGTAAGTGAACTACAGATTTGTTAGTATTTCTTAGTCTCAGGTTCCTCTGCTGTAAAATGTCATAAATATAGTCCAAGGTGTTGAAGTTAGGCTGTTAAGAGACAACTATGTGAACCTCTGGCATGTGGGGAATGCTTAATAAAATTTATTTTTTTTTAATTTTAAATTTTGCTTCTATATATTTAATGATTCTCTTTTTTCATGTAATCTAAGAATGAAAAATAACATCTAAGAGGAGACTTTAAAGTCCAAGATAATAAATAAAGGATTAGTTGTGTCTAGCCAACTATTTAATGTATTTATTGGATTTTTTTAAAAATATGTTTTTATTGATTTCAGAGAGAGGGAGAGAAAGATAGAAACATCAATGATGAGAGAGAAACGTTGGTCTGCTGCCTCCTGCAAGCCCCCTGCTGGGGATCACTTTGGCAACCCAGAGTCATCCCGACCAGGAATGGAACTACAACCTCCTGGGTTCATGGATCAAAGCTCAACCATTAAGCCACACCAGCCAGGCTTTATTAGATTTTTAATTTAACTGATTATATATATATATTATTTCTAAAATTCTACTTAATTATTTTTCAAATTAACTCTTATTTATTTTTATGTGTGTTTTTTTTCTTTTCCTCTAATCATTATAATCATATTTAGTGTTGACTACCCATCAGAGACTGGATACTAAAATTCCAATTATTATGATTGTAGTTGGTAGGAAAAATACAGGATTTTACTTCCTAATTAAAAATAGATTTTTTTTCAAACCCCCAAAATGAGAGACTAAAATTTAAAACAAAAAAGCACTATAAATTTAAGGCTAAATTTTCTTTCCACTAGCTTTGTTTTGCAGACCTAAAATGTATTCCTTTTCTTTGTTTGGCAATGATATAAGAATTTAAATCTACATATTCTATGATTAAAGAGGAAAAGTTCATGTAGTAAAAGAAAGGAAGTTATATTTCCTGATCATAAGCATTAAGATTAAGAGATGCAAGAAAGGACTTTAGAAGAGGTATTTCTTAGATTAAAAAATACATAAGTAAAAGCATAGATATCTTTTGACTAGATTCTTTCTAATAATATCTTCAAGAAGCTCTTGAATATAGGGCCTAAAATGAAATTTAGATAACTACAAATACACAATTAGGAGCTGGTTATTTAGCATGATCTACGCTTTTATAAGAATCCAATGAGCAATTTGGTTGATATATATATTAACTTCTCTCCCCACAAAATTTGTGGGGAAAAGGCAGCATCATTACTACATTGATGATTTTTCTACACACACACACACACACCCCAAACTACTGCTTCCTAATTCATTCTAAAGATTTGCTTTATACTAACTCACACCCAAGAGTTTTATCAGTAGCTAAAGTTAAAATTTTACAGATATTTTGGTTGTAATTCATATACTTTTGGTTTAGTAAAAGTGTTCATCATTTTAAAGTGTCTGAACAAAATGGAAAATTATTACATAATTTTTCTTTAAGAGCCTCTCTTCAGTTCATTGGACACATATATAGCTTCATCCTTCTAAGTCCATTTAAGAGCAGTCCTGAAAAAGTCCCACATAAATTCACACCAAGTGGGCAAATGTCAAGTGCATTTAATTTTATGTTTGACAATTGATAGACAGTTTCCTTCATTCGATTTCTTCATTTCATTTCATTAGATGGGAAGGCCTGTCATAGATTAATATGAAAAGATCTATTGAGTTAGAGCAGCTTTGAGATTTTGTAATAAAGATACATTTGTGGTTCTAAATTCTCTGTTCCCTTTGAGTCACCAGATGATTATTTCATAGCCCATCACAGTACTCCTCTAGCTCTCAGTGCTTCAGGGATCCTACTGGCATGCCTCAAATGATTCTGAATCTGTCTTGTTACCCAGCCCCTAGGCGATTTATCTTGTCCACTGGATTGTTCCAGAGATCAGCACTTTTCTGTCTTTAAGCAGCTCACAATCTTGCCAAGTAAGACTTATATGCAATCAATTTTCATAGAATATAGCTATGCTAGTGACATAAGAATATGCTTTGGTTTCATGGAGGATAAATTGTTGACTTTACCAAGGGCATGGGATGTCTGTATTTTATGGATATCATTTGAACTGGGCATTGAGAAAGAATAAAAGGATGTGCAAGATAATCAAAGAAGCAGTTCAAATTAAATTTGTGAAATAAGCAAAGGCACACATTGTGGGGTGGGAGGTAAGAGGCGTGGTGTATTAGACTTTAGAACACAGAACATAGAATGAGAAGAGCAGCCGCAAGTAATTAAAGTGAGGCCAGAGGCCAGCCTTAAGCAACTGAATGAAATGCTAAGGAGTTTAAGAGAAACTACCAATGTTTTTCAGAAGTAATGAAAGGAGGGTTTCCTTGTTCAAGTGCATATTATAGAAAATTAGAGTTGGTAGCAGAAATTGTATTACAACTTTTATAAGTTAGATGGTCTTAAGCTTTAGGGCATCCAAGAGTCATTTGGTAAACATATTAAAATGAAGTTGCTAGATCTTACTCTGTGGAGTGCGGCTCAGAAATCTGTATTTTCAATACACACCCAAGGTGATGCAGAGAGTGCCTCAGGAGATGCTGTTGGAGGCAGCTTACAGACCACACATTGACAAAAAGTAGGGTAAGGCATTGTGTACAAAGTAAGTAGACGCAGTGAGAGCAGAAAAAAATTATCCAAGAAGTTGGGGATCCAAGAAAGAAGAGAGAACAGTTAAGCATATGAACTCAGATTCATACTTTGGAGGTTTGTATCCTGGTTCTGCCGCTCGCTTCTCTAGGGTTTCGGGGAAATCATTCTGCACTTCAGCGTCTCCACATGGAGGCCAGGAGCAATCATAGCTTCTAGCTTGAAGATTGGATGAGGCTTATGAAATAGTCAGATGTAAAGTGCGTTGACTAATTTTCCTCGGTCAAAGCAAGCGTTCAGTACATTTTAGAAATTATTATTGTTGCTGACATTATTATTTGACGAAGCAGTGGGATAAAGAAAACATTACTTTTAAATATGAAGAGGCTCTGCCTGGAGGATGAAGGAAAGATGCATCATGCAAAAATCCACTTTTGACTGTGGATCTCAGAGTTTGAGGGATAGATGGAATAAAACACACAGGTGGTGTCTACCTTGCTGAGAAAGGGACATGGATGCATTGCAGAAGCAGCAGCAAAGAGAGAGGGATTTAGAATCCCAAGTGTATTCTTATTGTCCAAGTCTTCATGCCACATACTAAGGTCCTAGAAACAAATGAGAACATTTTCTGTAGAATTACCCTCCGCTTTCTTTGTGATAATAAAAGATAATAATGTTCCCTTGCAGGTGTTCTAAGTTTCTCCTCTTTCATTATTGTAAGGCTCTCAATGTCAGCAGACATTTTCTCATATTTCAGAGATCAAGAGGTATCTGAATTCTATGTCCACGGGCTCAAATTTTATGCATTCTCCTGCAGTACCTCTGGATTTTTATGGATTCTCTCTACTCGTACTCTGTCATGATGGGATTTGTCTCTCTCCTCAACTAAGTTCAATCCCTTTGTGTTAGCCTTGATCCCCCCCTTTCCATCTCCTTGGACAGACACCTTGCTCCATAAATTTCTCATACTTTCTGCTATCTTTAATTTACCTATTTTATCTTTCTTCTTATTCATTTTATTCCATATCTACAAATACTTTAACTCAAAAACAGTATGTTTTTCTCAATGATCATTACAAGTTTCTATACCATTTTGCCCTTCTTTTGGCCACGGATATTTTGACGACAACTCTACCATTGATAACCAATGAGTTCTCAGCTATTTAATCCAAATGCTTTTATTGAATGTTCTCCCTTCCGGATCTTTCTATATAGTTTGACATGATTGGCCCCATTTGTCTTTTTGAAACCCATTTTTTTAATTTCTATTTTGTTCTACCTAACCCTTTGATATACTTTTTGTCCTCATAGTTTATTTAAAGATTGGTAGAGGCATTCACTAATTTTTTGCACTTGCTGTTTTACTACTTTTCTTTTTTCTGTAATCTCACCCTATTTTGGGGGGACTGCAAGTATGATCTTAACTCAGGTCCCTTCAAATCTGCAATATCTATTGTGCATATTTACTTAGATGTCACCTAGGCAAGTCAGATTAATCCTACATAAATTTCAACATCACCCTAAACTACATATTCTATTCCCATTCCTGACTAAGCTGTTTCTTACTTCTGTTATCCAAGTTACTTGGATTTAAAATTTAGATGTAGGTTTGTTCCCTCTCAGTTTGCCAATAACTATTTCTGAATGTTTTCATTACCTTTACATTTTATCTTAGTAAAATATTTCATTTTTTTTAATAGGAAAAGGTGGAAATTTATTGGGGAACAAGCACAGACTCCCATGTGGGGAGGGAGAGAGACCCACTAAGTCCCTCTATTCTAAGGTTGATGAAGGCTGCAGTTCTTCGTGTCCTGCTATCCCCTTTGATTGGTCTCTACAGAAGCTTCAGAGCTCAAACCCCACATGGGGTGCCCCTCATTTTCTCCCTTTTGTTTTTCTATTCCCTGTGGTCTTCCTCTTTACTCTGTGAATGAGTGGCTTCCTCTCCCTTTATTCTGTAAATGTATGCCTTTTGGCAGCTCCCAGCCCCTTATTCTGTAAATGTATGCCTTGTGGCAGCTCCCAGCTTTGCAGCCCCACAGATTTCCCCCATGGATGCCTTAGTTCCTATATCTCCCTAAACCTGTCCATTTTACCCCTGAAAATTCCTTCAGTCCCCCCCTTTGATTAGGAAACCCCAACTGCCTTTGGGGACAGGGGATACTGGTCTTCCTGACTGCTTCCTGCTGACAAATGGGTTGTCGATTGGGGCAGCAGTCAGGGTCCCATCGGAGGTGGGCGATCTAGGGGTCCACAGAAGAAGGATGTAGCAACCTCCATCTGCGGTTCCATCTAGAGGACCATTTGTAGCTTTAGGGCTTCTAAACTGGAAGATATGAAACATACCAAAAGGTTAAACAGGCAAGGGCCAAAGATAAATATCATGGCTACAAGTCTATTTAATATTCTATGAGATGTAAGATGTAATTGAAGACATTATGGATTGCATAATTGTAAGGTGCCGTTCACAGAGAATATGATGTGAATGGTGTCCCTTAGTGTTTTGCACTAGAAAATCTGCAGAAAGGAATGTAACTTCCCTGTAAACCCTCCTACATGAACCATTGACTGAAACATAGTAATCTCCTTCTTTGCCGTTTGAATTTTAACCCTGCTATTCTGGCTTCTGTAATATTTGCTTGCTTAAATAATAGGGAAGTTATTTTGATCTCCTGGAGACTCATGTAAATCAACCCATTCTGTTGTAGACCCCATTGTGTTCTTTACAAAAGACATTCTTCTGTACCTGAGAACCAGAACCACTAAAATTGCTTTAATTGCTTTAATCACTTTTCTGTTGACTCAGTAGCCCCAGGAATGTTTTCCGTTGACTCAGTGGCTCCAAGAACTAAAACTATAATTAATCTCTAGAGATAACTAACTTCGCTCAATTTAGCTTCTATAAAATTGCTTTTGCAAAATAGTTCCTCATTCCAACCCTGGGGATGTAATTGCTTCCTTTGTGAGTTTTGCCTTTATAAGCCTAATGCTACCGCCATTCGGGGCTGCAAGATTTGGAGAGCTAAAGCCCCCTTGTAGCCGCCAGCTATTGAATAAATGACTCCTTAATTCATTTCTTAACTTGGGGAGTCCTTTGTGTGATTCACGGAGTACACTACAACATGACAAACTCATACCCAGCCTTCTAACTTTACTCTTTGATTTGAAATAAAACCCACTACACCTTCCCTTCCCTAAAGTTTAGTTCTAGTCATACCAGTCTCCTACTTTAAAGTTTTCAATGGCTCTCACATATCTTACTGAAGGAAGCACCAACTCTTTAATGTTGTAATAAAGGTCTTTGTCAAAATGTCCCCAACTTCTATTTGAGCCACAAAAATGTATCTTGTGCTCTTTTGAACCAGAATTATTTAAAAAATATTGCTATGAATTAATATTTTTTGCTATGTCTGATATAAATTGATTGCTATTTCAAATAAAAATTGGAATGGAGTACAAAAATACTATATCAGTTATCTAAAGAAGTATAAAAATAACATAACCCAAAATAAAAATAAACAAAAAAATATGATAAATATCATAAAGTTTTGGAACCAATGCATTTCTTCAGACTCTCTATCCAGGAATTCATGATGCTTCTCTTTCTTTAACAAGAAAATATTCATGTTAAAATTATTCATGACCCTTGTTAAAAATAGGAGGACGGGTTTTATTTTGCAGTTACTACTATGATGCTGGAAGCCGATCCACCCTGGCTGCTTGAGGCAGTCCCTGCAGGGATGTTTCAAGGGACCTGGCGTATATGGCATACTGTTCTTAATATGTTTGCTCCCCTCTTAACAGCTATGTGTTTTAAACAGGACCACCTCCCTAAGGAAGGTTGTTTCCCCAGAGGGGTGGTTGGTCGCTTTGATCTTTGCTTGGAGTGACCTCCTTCAGTCACTTCCTTGTAGCTTAGTGGAGCAATAGAGTAACCTTGGAATGGAGATGGGAAGCCCCCTGGCCTTTTGTATAGAATGGATAGGATTGGGACCAAATAGTATAAATACAGATGCTAGATGACAATAAAAAAAATAAGAACCTGGCTATGATGATCACCTGAACACTGCCTCCGTGTCCTTCCTTCTTCGCCGACTCCGTCCACACCTTTGGGAACCCGTGGACCCACTGGGGCTGGTCCCCAGCACGATGATGGGGTTTTGCAATCAGGGAGATCTATTAGGCTCAACTCAGAATACAAGGACAAGTGGACACTGATAGTCAAGGAACAGGGCAGGAGTCCCATGGATAAAAAGTTACTAAAAGGAAACATTTAAGCTAGGGGGATTCTAGTTAGACCAACTAAACAGATTTCTTATTGAAGGCAGACCAGGTGAGAAGATATCCAGGGTGATAGATGAGGAATTTGATCAGTTATCAAGACTGGGAGGTTTTTGTAAAGTGATCCACCAGAATTCTTGTTAAAAATAGACTAAAATGGTCAAGGACAGAGCCCAGAGTCAGGGCCTTGATGATTTAGAGAGTGCTGACTAGAGTCAGGTTAAGCAGAGAGTATTTGCCACTCTCTAGTCTAGCCCGTGGTCGGCAAACTACGGCTTGGGAGCCACATGCGGCTCTTTGGCCCCTTGAGTGTGGCTCTTCCTAAACCTTAGGAGTACCCTAATTAAGTTGATAATAATCTATTTACCTATATAGTTTAAGTTTAAAAAATATGGCTCTCAAAAGAAATTTCAATCGTTGTACTGTTGATATTTGGCTCTGTTGACTAATGAGTTTGCCGACCACTGATAGACTATTGATTTTGGACTGGGCTGGCAATGACTCCAATAATCTGTGCAACTCAGTTAAAATTACCATAGTCTAAGAAGAAAGGATGCTATAAAATCTCTAATATTTTAGGGCCGAACCGGTTTGGCTCAGTGGATAGAGCGTCGGCCTGCGGACTCAAGGGTCCCAGGTTCGATTGCGGTCAAGGGCATGTACTTTGGTTGTGGGCACATCCCCAGTAGGGGGTGTGCAGGAGGCAGCTGATCGATCTCTCTCATCGATGTTTCTGACTTTCTATCCCTCTCCCTTCTTCTCTGTAAAAAAATCAATAAAATATATAAAAAAATAAAATAAAATAAAATCTCTAATATTATAGGGCCACTTCACAGTCATCTCCTATATTGAAACTTTCCTTAATCCCTATAAGAGATTGTAGCCATTTTTTTCAATGAATCCCCTGGAATAACAATTTACTTTGTGAAACATTATATTTACTTATTTCTATTTATTTATCTATATCAACAATACACATTCTAACTAAATCATGAACTCTTTCAGAGAATTTTCTATTGCCTTATTTTTCTTTGTCTTATACCTTTCAGATAACAGGTAGAGCAATATCTGCTTTAGAATCAGTCCCAGTAAATAAATTAAAAGTATTATAACTTGAGTTATTGTATTATATAAGTCCCTTTGAATTACAGAAGAAGAAATTCATCCTGGTATTAAAATCATTCTCTCCTACTCCATAGTGCCATTCTTCTTTCTTCTCTTGTCCATCTCCCACTCAGACACCTTTTATAATTTTCGGATGTTGTATCTGAAAATATTCTAGAGGCAAAAGTCAGCTTTGTCCGGCATCCTTTAACTTGTCAGTCTGGAATTTCTCCTTAAATATATCCATCCACATCCTCAATTCAATGTGGTTTTAAGAGTGAACTCTATATACATTTGATGTCTAGAATCTGAGGTATAACATTTTGAGTTAAAACCAGACACATTATTGTACTGCTTGATGCCTGATTATCCATGACAGTGATTTGTATTTCTATTGGGTTGATCATTTTTGGAAGCCTAACATGCAATATTTATACCTGCTGTTTCTGTCTTATGGGCAAATTTACATATTTGAGTAAATGCTGTTCACATTTTGATGAAATTTAAATTAATTATATCATTAAAGGCTTATTTTAATATATCCAGTTGCCTGGCTCTCTAAAAGAATTTCCACTAAGTTTTCTAGGTTAAATTTAGGTGGAAAAAAAAAAGTCCTTACAAACTTACTATTGTAACCCAATAAAATTTGCTAGAGTCAGGCAGACACAGGTAATAAAATGCATTACTAAGATTGTGCTGCATGGTAATTGTTTGAAAGAGATAAGGAGTTCTTGGTAG
Organism: Myotis myotis; assembly: GCF_014108235.1. NCBI lineage: Eukaryota > Metazoa > Chordata > Mammalia > Chiroptera > Vespertilionidae > Myotis > Myotis myotis. The sequence continues at coordinate 8,886,493 of NW_023416314.1, forward strand.
TTATAAGTAATGTGATTTTCCTATACCAAAATAAATGTGTCCAAGGTAGGCTTAAGGAAAATAAATAAGTTTAAGTCATGCCAAGATTGGTTGTTGTTACGATCCCATTGTTGTGCTTCCAATTTAAACATAGGAGAAAATTCAAAGGAAAGTAACGGCTGCTGTGTCCCACAGATCTAACTTGTAATGTGTCCGTTGTATGTCCTCACATTAAAGAGCTTTGGGAACTGATCTCGCATCAGCATTGAAGTGCTAAAACATCACTTTTCTCTGTTTCATTCTGTGGGAAGAAATGGCCAATAAATTATTGCTTTGCATCAGTGCTTATGTGTTTTTAAAATGCACAAGTAAATGCTGAGTGAGTATAAAATACTCTGGTGAGTAGTTCAATCTATTTACATCGTGCATTTTTTTTTTCACTAAGTGTTTTGACATTCAATGAATGCCATCTGTAAAGCTCAAGGAAACCTGTTGTTACTATGGAAACGGATGATGGGGGAGACATCAGGGGAGACTCCCCGTAAGTACAAGCTGTGAGATTGTTTTCCTTAATTCTCTCTTGCTTACCTAGTTTTTTGGTTTAGTCAGTCATTAAGGCCCTAGGAGTGAAATTTTCAAAGTGCTTTGCAGGGCTTATTTTTCAATCACTACCCCAGCAATTTAAAATTGAGTAAACACCATCAGGCCCCATTCACTTATTCAAGGACTCATGATTCTAATTGCTGTTCCCTACGTATTATATAGTGTTTGCACAAAAAAGCAATGCTTTGCCTTCAGATAATCAGCTCAATGACAGCTGCAAAGTCTTCTTCCTACTATTCAATGTCAGGTGCGTCCTCACAGCTTTCCTGTCTCCCTTGTGTGAGTGCTAATTATCATAGTCCTCTGAGCTTAATAATTATGCTGAAGCGTCTGTATTCTGTAAGACGATGTTGCAGAAGGAACCTGAAATTCTTCTGTTAGGATTTTACCCCTGGTTTTCTCCTGTGTTGTCACCTTTTCCTCTCCAATATCATGCCTAAAGGAAGTAAGGCATGATACTTTTCTGTACATTTATGTACTTTTAGGTACATTTCAAAACAATATTAGTGAGGTAACAGACAAACTTCGGAATTTCAGTGGCTTAACACAACAAGCCATTCATTTCTCACCCACAAATTCATGTACTCATGTAGTCATCCATTTATTCTCCATTCACTTAACCATTTTGCATGACTACTATGTCAGCCCCGGGGCGGGGGGGGAGGGGGGGGAGGCGGGGGTCAGTCAAGTGTGCTTCTTTTGTGCCAAAAGAAACAGGCACAAACAGTACTGAACAAAGCTCTTCACAAATCTAGCAGAAACATTTATTATATGCTAAATACAGTGCTATGTCATTCCATACATTATCTCAGGAAGTTCAACTAGAAACAATGACTTTATTAATATTTTCTTTATTTATGAAATAAAATCAGATATAGTAATTATGAGTTCTGAGGAGTAGTTCCTTGATTTCCCACTCTCAGGCCAAAGTAGTTCTTTCATGCAGCTAAAAGACCTACATATCCCCACACGACTAATGCTCCAAAAGGAAGAGACCCTGTCCTCGAAGGTCATCTTTATGCTTCAAAGCAAGTGTCTGCAGGTGTTTTTCTGAAGGATCATTACTGAAAGTCATTGTCCACCAGGGCAGTGTGCCCAGTCCTGCAAATTAACCTCTTTTAACCTTGCGGATGCATTTTAACATTTTGGCTTCTGAAGCCACTGCAGTTTATTTGACACCACATCCATTTTCCAGATATTGGATTGTGTCCTTTTTCCCCTGCTTATGCAATTAGTTCAATACATATTATTTTGTTATTGCTCTTTCTGTATTCTGTAAGAAGAAATCATATACTTAGTATATGAAAGCTTAAATCTACAGGTATTCTATTTAAACCAATGGCAGCTCAATATTCTAGAGTCTAGACATTAATATAAGTTTAACTATGTATTCAACTGGACTTTGTACTTTCTGGAATAATCGATATATTTTGTAATGTCTGGAGATTACCAGCTCAGAACCATTTCAATATACAGCTGACTAGATTCATTCACTATCTTGAGAGAGACGAATTGCTGAGGTAAAGTCAGTTAATTAATTGTAAAATGGGATATATGCTTCCCATACAGAGTACAGAGGCATTGCCTAAACTCAGTTGATTTAGAAACAAACTTATCTAAAATTAGTTATTGAAAAACAATTTACTAAAATGTTCACATGGAAATTAATGTTTTGTTTCTAATGACTAGTTCATTCATTTAAATTGTAACCTAATATCAGGGGGCTCACATTTTGTAACATTTTATACATTAGTGATTATATGAGTTCAGTAATTGAAAACATTAATTTTTTTTCAAGAGCTGCCAACTATGTATTTCAAATTGTATTTCATATAATTGAAGTGCTGTATGAGCAGCAGAGCTTACTGGTATCCTTGTCAGTGTCTTTATAAAATGGACTCCCTATCAATGTTTTGAGAACTTTTGATAGGAATATGAGTTTTTAATACCTAAAACTGATATAATGTATGTCAACTGTAACTGAAAAATAAAATAAAAAATGTGTTCACAGCATTACAATTTAAAAAATAATAAAAAAGATCTTAAAAATAATAAAAAATAAGAAGAATCTGTAACAGGCTAGACTAGTTAATGCTGTGGTGATGATCCAATATCTCAGTGTCTTAAAATAATAGAGGTGTATTTTTAATTACACTTCATACATGCCATATTCTTGGGGAATTCTGTTCCACACTGTCCACATCTGGGGACTTCACCTGAGGAAAGCCCTATCATCTGGATTTGTTGGTTTTCACTGCTACATGGAAGATGGGGAATTGTGCACCAGCTCTTAAAGGTTTGTGCCTCAAAGATGCACTTACCTTTTGCACATGTTTTACTGGGCATACAAGTCACATGGCTATGCTTAACTTCCAGGGACAAGAGAATTAACTGTAGTTCAACCATATACTCAGAATGTAGAGGACCAGAAACATTAATGAGAAGATTAGCATCTGGTTCAAGGTTATTAAGGGTTTCATTTGCAAAAAATGATAAGGAATGAAAACATAATACAATACGATGTACTAGTAAATAAAACTCTTCAAATACTACTTACAAGCTTGTCTCTATGTCTGAATCTATTTGGTCACCAAGTTGAGACAGTAGTAATCAGAAATAAAGGAACGTGTATGAGAGTGTGAGGGTATGTGTTGCATATGAGTGTAAACATATATGGAGGTGTGTGTGTGTGGCGTTTGAGATTAATTTGGCATTTGTTTTATTGTATTTATTTACTTAATGTTGACAGTGTAATAAATGTCTCCCATTTTCCCCCTTTTATATATTTTCCTTCTCTACCTCCTTCACTTCCTTCTATTTATTTCTCCTTCATCATCATCATCATCATCATCATCATCATCATCATCATCTACATATGGATAACCTTGGGTTTCAAACTTGAGTACCTAAGCAGGACAGGCTGGGAATGTAATTGCATAAAGTCAATTTATATGTGGTATAAAGTTGTAGGTGCTAAATTTCTTGGTAAAATAGTAAACATAATGGCTGTGGAGTCACATTGTATTATAACCCAATTTTTAAAAAATGACAAAAAATAGCAATCACACACATCAAGGTGTGTCCTGCCTCTGGTTTCCAGTTTGCTTTTTCTGCTTTACAGTCTACCATGGGCTCCAGGTATAGGTTAAATAAACTACATTTCAGAAAGTTGAAGACATGACTACTAATCCTCTCTTGACTGCTTTCTCACCAGAACCAATGTCTCATAGTGGTTGAAAGCATGCATTACCACTGAGTGGGATATCAGTACTGTTCCCACCTGTGTGACCCTGATCAAGTCACATGACCCTTTTGAGTTTATTTTCTTAAAGGGTCACAATAAGAATTACATGAAACAATAAACATAAATTGCTAGAACTGTGTCTGGTATACAGTAATATATACAGAAGCCCATATCAGGCTTCAATTCTTTAGTTGTACAATAAAAAAAAATGAGCCAAGATCATTGCTAACATATATTTTAGCACTGACCCTTCATGCCCCAAATAATTTTCACTCATATTTTCTCCTAACAGAATTACTATAAGAAAGCCTGATAGGTATTAATAGTCTCAGTTTCAAAGAAGGGACTTGAATCTCATAACCGTTAAAATTATTAACCTGAAAAAATGTAGCCAATATGTATGAAATTGAATTCATATGGTACTCTAGAAGATGATGCTGTTTTTAAGCATGATGTCTCATCTTCAAGACTGAGGCATTCATTCCTCTAGTTTCCGGAAATGTTGGCAGATGACCAGTCTCCAGAACTGAGCCCTTCTCCAGAACTGCCATCAGTGAAAGAGAGTCATTTCACCCCAGATTCTGCCCTCTTCCCCAGAAGCACTACCCAATACCTGACAAGTTAGAGGTAAGAGCCCAGCCCTTTTCCAGAGTCTGCAGTGACTCTGCAGGCCTTCCTGGCTCCAGAGCTCTCCACAGAGTCAACTAAGGCTCCTGTGACCGTGTCTCAGCTCAGCTCCCGCCCCTGCTTCACACACCTTTCTTTACTGCCCCACGAATGGTAATCTAATAAACTTCCAGATACAAATGTCCATATTGAAAATTTTTCTCAGGGAATCCATCCTATAACACTTTGTGATCCTTCTATATATTTGGAGAATAAAAAGGAAAAGGCAGATACATAAACAGAGCAAAGCAGAGATAAGCTCACATTGAATATTTTTATATTCTAATCAAAGCTAAGTCCCATTTTAGGACTATACTTTTAAACCTGTACTTATAAGCATTAAAATAAATAAACTTTAGAATTTTAAAAATTAAAAACTTTTATAAAAAGTAGGATGAACCATATTCATGGGTTTTAAGACTTTAGATATAAAATGATTATTCCAGGTGTTGCTTATAGTAAGAAATGGTCAACAGAGATGTCAACACCAATAGCAGGGATATTTGCTTCTGATTAAATTAGTCTTGACATTTTGAGTGTTTATACAAATCCTCAGAGCAGTAGTTGTAGCCTTGGGAAGAAAAAAAAATCTCTGCACATTTCTAATCTATGCAATGGCTCTTTATTTCAGGAAGAAATTGGACCATCAGTCAAACAGTTTCTACACTGTCTAGTCTAGATTTTGAATAAGCCCAGGAAAGGAGCATTGAGTTTTTTCTAAGTATTTGTGGCAGTTCAGGGGCATTTAAATTCAAAGGAATACAAAAGACTAACGTAACTTAATTGTTGTTTCTAAAGGAAAAGAAATTAAATATAAAGCTAAAACAACATTTAATGATGGGGATTTAAAGTACTGACTATATTTTTATTGATTTCAGAGAGTAAGGGAGAGGGAGGGATAGAAACATCAATGACGGGAGAGAATCATTGATCGGCTGCCTCTTGCACACCCCCTCCTGAGGACCGGGCCCACAGCTCAGACATATGCCCTTGAGTGGAATCTAACCCAGGACTCTTCAGTCCTCAGGCTGATGCTCTATCCACTGAGCCAAACCAGCTAGGGCTTATTTCACTTTAGATGCTGAATTTTCAGTCACTTTTGCATGCAACGTTTAGCTGTTTAGGATAATTTAGATATCTTTAAAAAAGTGTATTGTTTGCCCACTAAAGCAGATGCCAAGGTATGATTGACAAGGGTATGTTATCATGTTGTTACTTACATTATTTATGTTAACATTTGGGTTTCATAGAACCTCATAATTAAATATTGTATATAAATACTTATAAAAATATACTAGTATTCTAGCGCTGCCATAACAAATAACAGCCCAGGTCACCTTAAGAGCAGGAATTTATATCTTCAGAGTTCTGGAAGCTAGAAGTATAAGGTTAAGGTGTAGACAGTGTTGGTTTTGTTCTCAAGCCTCTTGCAGATGGTCACCTTCCCATTGTGTTCTCGTGTTCTCCTATGGCCACCTCTCAGTCTGTGTGTTGTCTGTGTCCTAATCTCTCTTATAAAGATGCCAGTCAGATTTGATTTGGGCCCAATCATCTGACTGTTTTTTGTTTTTACCTTAATTACTTTTTCAAAAGCCCTATCTCCAAACACAGTCACATTCTGAGGTCCTGGGAGTTAACATTTTATCATATGAACTTTGGGGAAAAACAGTTTAGTCCCTCATACAAGGTAAGACATACTTCAGTACCAAAGTAATTCATTGGCTATATTAAATAAATTGGTCTATGGCAGCGGTTCTCAACCTGTGGGTCGCAACCCCTTTGGCGGTCGAACAACCCTTTCACAGGGGTCGCCTAAGACCATCCTACATATCAGATATTTACATTACGATTCATAACAGTAGCAACATTACAGTTATGAAGTAGCAACGAAAATAATTTTATGGTTGGGTCACAACATGAGGAACTGTATTTAAAGGGCCAGAAGATTGAGAACCACTGGCTCTATGGGAAAATGAAAAGAAAATGTCCTTGGTTTGAATCACAGCTCTGACATTTAGTTATAGATGCTCAACAGAAGTGAGAGCCCCTCAACCTGTCTGCTCCAATGCATATAAAGCACATGTAACATTTACAGGGTTACAGCCTGAATACAGTACTTAAAGAAGAGAACCTTTAGTGAAATCTGACAGGAAAGCTTTCTGGAAGAAATGGACCTCAGCTAAGGAACAAAAGATAAGTAAAGTGCAAATAGATTAAGCAAAAAGGAAAGGGCATTTGAGGAGAGTGGGATGATGTAAACCTTAATATACATACGGACAAAGTACATGGTATGATGAAGATACAGTCTGGTTAGAGGAGAAGGTCACTGGATATTTCTGCAGTGGAAAACTTTATTAAGAAGATTAAGCTCACAACAGAATGCCAAATACATTGCAGAGGAAGAGAACAGAGACCAATAAGAATGCTAATGAAATAAGTCAGACAAAGTGGTGTTGAACTCAGATGACGGCATTATAGCTTAGCAAGAGTAAAGATAGATGCAATAGTTATGATGAATGAAGTAGTGAACCAGTGATTGTTTTTGAGTATGAAAACTGCCAAGAAAACTAAGATGTCTAGTGCAGAGGTAAAACACTTGAATAGATAATTTTAAAATAAAGCCTCTAATTTTGGAGGGAGTTGAGTTCAACTTTAGCTATATGAAAGGACTACAGGTTAGCTAAGTGAAAATATTCAATATGTGGTTAGAAAATAGAAATAAATCATAGGAGGGACTGTACGATGGAGATATGCATGTATAAGTGAAGTAGTGCATATTTTAAGGGTTAAGCGAATAAGAGGTTGTGGAAGAGGCGGACTGAGGGAATGTGGTATGAGACATTGACAACAAATTTAAGACCCAGAAGTAGCATAATATAATTGGATGAGAAGGCCCTGTGTGTAATAGTACTGATATAGGGGTTGAGAGATATGGATGGTCAGGGGGATCATGGAAGTCTGCCGGGGTCCAACCCCAGTGGGTCCAGGGGTCCCCAAAGGCGTAGACGGAGTTGGCGAAGAAGGAATGACACGGAGACAGCGTTCAGCTGATCAGCAGCCCATCCAGGATCTCCAGCCAGGATCTCCAGCCAAGTTCTGTGTCCATGTTGTCTTGCTAGGTTCTCCAGCCAGGTTCTGTAGCCATGTTCCCTGGCTAGATTCTCCAGCCAGGTTCTGTCCAGGTTCTCCAGCCAGGTTCAGTCACCAGGTTCTAGTCAGGTTCTCTTGCCAATTTCTGTAGTCAGGTTCAGTGCAGGATCTTTTGCCATGTTCTCTCCAGCGAAGTTCTTCTGTCTGTGTAGGTTCCTTCTTCTGAGTTCTGTCTTCTTCATTCTGTGTTCTGAGTTCTGTGTTCTAAGTTCTGACTCTTGCTGTCTTGTTACATCTGTATTTATACCAGTTGATTCAATCCTATCAATCTCTATTACAAAGGTTAGGGCATTTCTTATCTCCATTCCAGGGAGTAAAGATTATGTAGCTTAAGCATGATTGTTCCCAGTTAAAGTGATTAATTACCCACCTGGCACTTAGTTAAGAGGTTTTATTCCCTCCCTAACTTCAGGGGAAAATCCCTACCTGGGGAAACAACCTTTCTCAGAGACCTTGGTTAAAACACATAGTGCCAAGAAGGTGAGCAAACGTATTAAGAACAGTATGCCATATATGCCAGGTCCCTTGTAACAGCAAGCATGGACCGGCTCCCGGCAGAAGTCAACAATTGCAAAGGATCATTGACAAAATATTAGTTATCAAATCAATGGTTGAAAGTAAGAATTAGAGCCAACCCCTAAATTTAATTTAGAAAATGAAGGTGGGTCCTGATGACAAGTGAGGTGATACCAACAATGTTTGAAAAATGAAATTTTAATTAGTATAGATTTCTATTGAACAGATACAAATGTGTCATGAATCGATGGCCACTTGTGCTCTGTATATCAACATGACTCTAAGAGTCGTGATTCTAGTGATATTATGACAACATCTTTACATTTTTAAATGTTAACCATAGAAGTACATGTGTTTTGTCTTCTATCTAGATAGTGATCCTTTGAGAAAGCCCCTCATTATATGTCTTTATAGAGAGTAGTACAATTTCTTACACATCATATTTCTAAGTATAAATTTTCTTAAATTTTAAATATTTGACAACTGTAACTAAACCAATAATTAATTTAACCTGATATGCAAGCATGAATGCATGCATACATATAAGCATATAAGTAGACAGATAAATAGAAATATTTTTGAAACAACAGAATAGTAGATCTAGAAGGCAAAGAGGTTATCTAAGCAGGATGCTTATTTTGCAAATAATTTAACAAACTCATAGACATTTTAAATCAAATATATTTAAATGGATTAATACAATAAAAAGAACCAATAGAATAGCTCATAGCACAAAAAGATTGTTCAAAACATATGGGCTAGCATTACCATTCATATTTCCTTATACACAAAGATATGTGGGGAAATGTGTGGCAAAATCCCTTAATGACCAAATACCCATACAACTATTTCTATAGAATTCTGTATCTCCAAGAGCAGTCTTTGAGTAGTGATAAAAATGGAAACTTTCAAAAACTCTGATTTAGAAAAATAAGTATACTTTCTAAGCTGGCCGTTGCTTAGAATAAAGAATATGAGTGTATTATCTGATATAAAGTTTAGTAACTATCAAGAAATACTATCACCATTATTCTTATAGTATTCTTGAGTAGTAGTATTTCGATGAAGGCTTGGGATTAATGCGCTTTTGCATACCTTCTGTTTTACTTAGGATTGAAAGTTCTCAATGTCTTGCTCATGCTCAAAAACAATGCCTTCCTTCATGTCCTTCAGCAGATAAGTACAAGAGAGTGAGGGCTTATGAGGAAGTGAACATCACCTAAGAGGTTCTTCAGAAATAACTGATGATAATATGATTGGGAATGAGGCCTGGAATATTCTGCTCAGCCGTGGCCGTGAAGGGTAGCTGACTAGGCAGCTGCCTGCGTTTCTCACCAGCTGGACAAGCAGCTGCCTGTGTTTCTCACCAGCCGGACATGCACCTGCACCTGTGAGGTGACTGTTCAGCTTTCCCCAGTGCGCCTGGTGTCATGCAAATTTTGTGGAAAGCTATTAAGAATGTTTCTTCACATGGCAGTTATTGTCTCCCCATAGGGTGGGCATGCCACTTTATATATGGCCTTAGCTTTGATAGCCCCAAATCAGTAACTACATCAAGTAACATGGAAAATTACTAAGTGATTACAGGAATGCTTTTATAAGCCAAATTGGCTTACACAAGTTGAACTGCTTGAGAACTTGCCAGGTGCCCTGCCTGACCTGTTGCCAGGCTCTATGTAATGAGGCAGGTTATATAAGAAATCTTGTTCTGTTCGGCCTATGTGATGCCACCCTGCTTATGGACAGAACACTTAATGAAGGGTAGCTTGGCTTTGCTTTCCAAAATCAATCAATAAACATTAGCACATTTAAGAGGCCATCTCTTGTATGCTGCTGACCTTGATCCTCACGTATATAGATAAGAGGGCACATTTGGCATAGAGCCAGGTTGGGTACCAGCTGGCATCAGGGAGACCTTGCACAGTCAGACACAATTTGCCAGTGGCTTTGGCATTTGGCTTTTCTGTTTAATGCATCATAGAAAAGAAACAGGAAGTAAACAAAAGGCATGAGCAGGTTTTTTAATAGCACCTTGAAACATTGTGGATGTCTACTTCAAAGTCGTGTGTGCATGGAGATGGAACGGATGCCACTTGGTTCCTACAGCTCAGCGTGTACCATGAAAAATATGACCATTAGAGTTTAAGATCCTTGAATCAGAGGGAAATGTGTTCTTGTGTGAATGTGTGTGTATAGATATTACTCCACAATAAAAAAATGTCTTTTCCTTCTTTGGCCCCAGTACCTCAGAAGGTGACTGTACTGGGTGGGGGTGGGGGTGGGGGACTTTGAAGAGGTGATAAAATCAGGCCATTAGATTCAACACTAATCCATTCTGACTGGTGTCTTTATGAGAAGAGGAAGTTTGGTCACACAAAGACACACTTGAGGTATGAATACACAGAGGGACAACCACAGAAAGAGGTAGCAAGCAAGCAGTAAGTCCAGGGGAAAGACCGGAAATAGGTCCTTCCATTAGGGCTCTCAGAGCAAACAAACCTTGTTAGCATCTGCATCTGGAGGTTCTGGCCTCCAGAACTGTGAGCAAATTAATTTCTGTTGCTCATGCCACCCAGTTGTGGGCCTTTATTGTGGAAACCCTAATATATTCATACAATTCCTGAGCACCCAGCAGAGGGCCTGGCACATTGTTCATTTTCCATGGCTTAAAGAATAAAGGGTTGTTTTTGGAGGAAATTGCCTCCTCTTCACCCAATCCAGACAGCCTCCCTCTTCTCTCTCTTGCCCAGAACATCATGATTGAGTTTGAGGAGTAGTTGGGAGTAAGAGATAGACCCCTGGAGACTGGTATGAACATGCACAATTCTTATACAGTTACTTACCCTTTACATGAAAGAATTCTCAGAAAAGTCCCATTTTATTTTTTAGAAATTTTTTATTGATTAAGTTATTACATATATGTCCTTATCCCCACATTACCCCCATCTCCCCCACTCATGTCCTCACCCCCTTGTTGTCTGTGTCCATTGGTTAGGCCTATATGCTAGCATATAAGTCCTTTGGTTGATTTCTCTCCCTTCCCCCCACCCTCCCCTACTTTCCCTCTGAGGTTTGACGGCCTGATTGATGCTTCTCTGTCTCTGGATCTGTTTTTGTTCATCAGTTTATGTTGTTCATTATATTCCACAAATGAGTGAGATCATGTGATATTTATCTTTCTCTGACTGGCTTATTTCACTTAGCATAATGCTCTCCAGTGCCATCCATGTTGTTGCAAATGGTAAGAACTCCTTTTTTACTGCCATGTAGTATTCCATTATGTAGATGTAAGAAATGCTAAAGGGACCGGTGTAAAAAGCTAAGAAATAAAACAGGCACAAAAAATAAAAATGGCTACAAACAAGTGCCTTTCAATAATAACTTTAAACTTAAATGGACTAAATGCTCCAATCAAAAGACATCGAGTGGCTGAATGGGTAAAAAAAACATGACCCATATATATGCTGTCTAAAAGAGACCCACCTCAGAATAAGGAACTCACACAGACTAAAATGGGAAAAGTCCCATTTTAGATATTTCCCTCTTGAAGTTTTTTATGGGGGGTGTGATGTCCACTCCAGAAAAACACAGAGATTGTACAGACCAATGGAAACATGAGCATAATAATTTCTTTTTCCTGTGGTTTTGTTTTTCTCTTTTGAGTCTCAGAAGTTGGAAAGGACTTGGGGGAAAAAGAGCTTTGGCTCTCAAACACATCCCTCAGGAAAAATAGCGTCAGCCTTCACTGTTAGGCTCTGTGATGTGCTCCCAGGAGAGAGTATCCTTGCATCCTACAAAGTAAACTCTTACAGCGGTTTCTGGAGAATAAACGCTTTTCTCTGTCATCCAGTATAACTCACCATTCAACTCACTGGAGAAAATGAACAGATTGGTATTTTTAAAAATGCCTTGAAATCTATATTATGCAGACCATATTGATTTTTAAGACACACTAGTGAGAGTTTCTATAAATCTGCAAAACATAATTATCCAATTATATTTTATTGGGAGTATGACTATTTCTGGCAATTGTAAGAGAAAGAGCAAAAAGCCTAGGCATGAACAAGCCATTGCACTCTTTTATCTTCACAAGTTTGGCTATAAATGTTCATTAAAGCCTTAAATTCTTCCAGCAATGTGTCCCCTAGATAAAAAGAAAAAGGACTACTCCATTTTATATTCAGTGACGACAAAGCTCAAGTTCAGATAAAAAGGAAGGCAGTACATAGAGCATAGTCATAAAATGCACACATTTATCATTTTCTCTTATATTAAAAAAGAGTGGTCCTGTTCAACATTGTCTAACACAAGCTAGGATTATTAGGAGTGGATAAAGTCATCTGGAGTGCTAGGGATCTATGTAATTTTAATATATTTTACTTATTATGATGATTACATTCCTAATTATTTCAATTTTTCTTAATAGAAAGAATCGAATCTAAAGAGATTAAGTTTTACTTAATGCACTCAATGCAGATTTTGGCAGAATATAAAAATTAACTCATAAGCCAGAGTCAAGAAACGTTTCTGTTCCTGTTTATAAAAACCTCTTCCACTTCAAGAGAAATAACTACTGTTGAAAGTCCTTGAACTCTTCCAATAATTGTGCATTGCAGTTTGCAGATTAAGCTTGGAGTGTGCAATTAGCACCATGACTATAGTTAATTCTGCTTTAGCAGTGACTCCCACACCTGTTTTTCTTTCCTGTTTAAATACAACCACGTTGGTTGAGATATTTGTCTTCTTCTCGCACTGACACCAAAACGTCATCATCCTGACTCTGTTCTATTTAAGTGATAGCTCATTCCTGAAGTTGCCATATTGATTTTACAAAAATATTACCATCAAAACATAAGAACACTCCCCAGTGGTGAAAATGTAACTAAGCTGCCTTGCAAATGGAAACGTATCTTCATCACAGTCTACTCACTAATCTTTTTCATGAAAAAATACTCTCATAAATGCTTTTGATGGATACAAATTATGAAAATGTTTAATTATCTTTAATATAACTTGATGGTAATTGAGAGGAAAAGCACTCCTACCGGCAAACAAATTGCATTCAAACCCTCCCTCAAGTTACTCCTAACTACACAATTCTGCTAGGTTTCCCCAGATTGCTAGTTGAGTATATGCTGCCACCATCACACTTAATCACACCATGTACATTACATGGGAACAAATATGTTCTCCTGAGATTAATCAGAGATTTTAACAAAACACACACCCACTTCCGCAGTTTTTTAAACCATAAATTACATATGGGAATGAGACTATCAAAATTAAAATTAAGGAAGGGGCTTTCTAGGCTCAAAGACTCTTTTGGTTAATAATATCTCATCTGTTTTGAGTTCTAGACCAGGACCTCAAATAATAGGGGGCTGCTATAGGCTGTCACTCTGTGTGAGGTCCCCATATTCCACTTTCAGCTCCATGGCAACCTGACTTGGCTATCCTACTAAAGGACAAGAGGCACATGGAGCAGGTCCATTTATTATTCCATTTGTCCTGGCCAACCCTCAGATATTTGGATGAGCTCATCCAACATGAATAGAGCTGCCTCTATGACCAGCCTAGACATGTGGTATGCATGCTAATGTTGCATGATACTAAAGTTTTGTGATCATTACGGAGTGTTACTGTGGCAAGAGATTAGTTCATATGGTTCCACTCAAATTTCTCTAAGTTTCAAATAAGCCAGATACTATATAGCTCCAACCATGTTGTTGCAAATGGCATACACATCTTCTTTATTCATTCATCTCTTGACCACCTAGATTGTTTTTATATCTTGGCTATTATAAATAACTAGAGGCCTGGTGCACAGATTTGTGCACCTGGGGGCGTCACTCGGCCTGGCCTGTGGGGATGGGGCCGAAACCAGCTCTCCAACATCCCCTGAGGAGTCCTGGATTGTGAGAGGGTGTAGGCCAGGATGAAGGACCCCCACCGGTGCACAATTGGGGTTGGGAAAGGACCATGGGAGGGCTCCAGGGCATGTCTGGCCCATCTATCCCAGTCCCAATTGGCTGGACCCCAGCAGCAAGCTAACCTACTGGTTGGAGCATCATAGCAACTGGTTAAATGGTTGAATGAATGATAGTGCACTTAGCATATTAGGCTTTTATTATATAGGAATAGAGGCCCAGTGCATAAAATTCATGCACGGGTACAGTCCCTAGGCCTGGCCAGTGATCAGGGCCATGTTCTCCAGCTGCCCACAGCCAGCCCCATCCCCCCCCACCACCCACCCCCAGTTCCCCATTTGCCATCAGGGGATCAGAGCCTGTCAGCTGGGGGGAGGGACCAGGAGGTGGTCAGTGTGCCTCATAGCAACTGGTTGAGTGGTTGTTCTGGTTGTTCCACTGTTTGGTCAATTTGCATATTACTCTTTTATATATATAGATTATATATATAAATGCTGCAATGAACATAGAGTACATATATCTTTTTAAATTAATTTATTTTTTTCATTCATATAAATTACCCAGAAATTGAATTGCTGGGTGGTATGACAGCTCTATTTTTAATTTTGGGGGGAAATCTCCATACTCTTTCCATAGTGGCTGCACCAACTTACAATACACTAACAGTGTATGAGGGTTCCCTTTTCTCCACATCCTCACCAGTACTTGTCATTTGTTGATTTTTTTTTTTAATGGTAGTAATTCTGGAAGGTGTGAGGTGACAGCTCATTGTGGTTTTGAATCACATTTCTCTAATGCTTACTGATGTTCAACATCTTTTCATAGATCTGTTGGTCATCTGAATATCTTATATCTGGAAAATATGGGAAACAAAGTAAAAACTGCTTTGTACAGAAGCTAACATTAAATGGCTGATTTTGCTCCAAGAATTTGGATTAACTAAAATGAGATTCCACCTAAAGTAGGAAGTTTTGTAGTTGTTGTTATGCACTAGCACCTGCTGTTATAGGTGGAATAAGGCTGTAAGGTAAACTAGTCAGCCTTCACTCTCTAAGAACTAATAATCAGATAGGTGGTATCAAATGTACACAGAATTCTTCATTCTCAAGAACTGTATGCTTCTTTAACCCTCACTGCCACTACCTTGGCTCAAGACACCATTACCTCATCTGTTGAACATGCGAATGTGTCCTCCAATCCATTTTTCACCATGACAGAGTGATCTTTGTAAACCATAACTCTGACTAGGCAGGTCCTGGGCACTAACTGTGAGTGGACAGCTGTGGCACTGCAGCCCCAATCAAGAGTTTTCCTACATAACAGCAGTGAAGTGAAACCCTCCCAGGGGAAGAATGTCTGACACTGTATGTGGTCGTCTCTGTCTGGACTGAGAGATGTGCAGGGACTAATAGGTGGTCAGATGGTCAGGAACTTGTTAAGGACAAAATTAGATGATTGATAACTAAAGTGGCCTAGGAAAGAGGTATGCACATAACCTCTTGGAATGCATACAATGCATGAAAGTGTTTTTGACTCATGTGAAGTCTCTTCAAATCAAAATAGCTGTAGGCATCGGAGATTCTCAACAATTAGGTGGACAAGAATATGGGTATGCAGATATCAGTCTTTTATAGGCATCCTGGTAACAGAATATGAGAATTACACATGTTTCAATAACATGGAATTTTCCTCACTAAGGCTGATTAGGCAAGCGCTACTGCCTAATGCTGGATCAAAACCAGAGAGATGAGCCCCTGGATGGTACTGGTCCCTCATCAGGCAAACATCTAGTAACAGGTGGAGTCTATCAGACCTGTTCCTTTGTGGGGGAGGTAGCCATTTACCCTCATGGGAACAAATCCGTAATCTGCACTTGGTTTATTCTTCCTGCCTGAAGTGCTTCTGCCAGCCCTGACATATGTGCACTTACACAATGCCTTGTCTGTTGTCATGCTAGCCCTGAATGTAGCTTCTGGCTAAGGAACACATGTTCAATAGTAGAAATAAATGGAAAAATCACAACAATCAAAACGAAGGGCCACAAAGGACTTAAACTTCTCAGAAATACACATTTGAGTCACCAAACTCGGGAAAGAACACTGACAAGCTGAGAAGCTGGTCGAGACCAAATAGTGCATGAGATGGTAAAGGAAGGAGTTTATATACTGTTATATTGTGGTCTGTGAGTATTCCACAGAAACCAGGACTATAACAATTGAGTAGAGTTTTACTGCTTGTTAGGAAACTATATTTATTCGTATTATTCCTATAAAGATTGCTGGTAGTAACTATTTAAGGCAGTGGTTCTCAACCTTCTGGCCCTTTAAATAGTGTTCCTCATGTTGTGACCCAACCATAAAGTTATTTTCGTTGCCACTTCATAACTGTAATGTTGCTACTGTTATGAATCATAATGTAAATATCATGTATGCAGGATGGTCTTAGGCAACCCCTGTGAAAGGCTCTTTCGACCGCCAAAGGGGTCGCGACCCACAAGTTAAGAACCGCTGATTTAACGTAAATTAACATTTAGGTTAAATTAACCTTGTGATACTAATGGAGAAATTAACATCACCCAGATATGGATACCACAACTCTTGGGGTTTGGGATCATACCAAATAGCATAATATTAGGAGACTGAACTGTGCCAATTATTATTGTCTTTCAGTACCAAGTCCACCCTTCTATACTCAACTTTATGATAGAGGGGCTTGGATTCCGCAAACTGTGTATCTCCTTTGCTAGCTACTAACTCCCTGTTATTAAGTTCTGCCAATAGGGGTAGTAGAGGAAGATGGGAATATAAACATTTGCTGCAGGTCTTGACAGGATTGCCCCAGCAATAGTACTTTGCCCTATTAGTAGCTGTCTGCTTCTTTCAGCCTCCAGCTTCTATCCATGTTATAGTATCTAGCTTCTAATACCCACATAAAGAAACAGCAGCAGCTAGAGCCGTCCCCCTCCCAGAGTTCTGATCCCCAAGGTCAAATGCCCCACCCCTCTTTGAATTTCTGCCATTTAAATTCTATTTATTCTGAAAGCCATACAGACAGTAGCTGCTTTTCATAGTTATTATCCCTGGAATGCATTTGTTTTTTTTTTTTTGAACTAGAGCAGGGGTGGGCAAACTTTTTGACTCGAGGGCCACAGTGGGTTCTTAAACTGGACCGGAGGGCCGGAACAAAAGCATGGATGGAGTGTTTGTGTGAACTAATATAAATTCAAAGTAAACATCATTACATAAAAGGGTACGGTCTTTTTTTTTCAATAGTTTTATTCATTTCAAATGGGCCGGATCCGGCCCGCGGGCCGTAGTTTGCCCACGGCTGAACTAGAGGCTCAGTGCATGAATTCGTGCACAGGTGGGGTCCCTCTGGGTAGCCTGCAGAAATTGGGTCCCAGCTTGCACCCTCAGCCTCCCAGCTCCACAGCCCTGCTTGGCACCCTGCCATGGCCTGGCTGCCCCCTCACCTGCTCCATCATCTGCCTGCGGGACAATCAATCAGGGCTGGGTCCCCCCCACTTGGCTCCCTCAGTGCCTGGGAGCCCGGTGGTGGCCCCAACCATGCTGCCGCCACTGGTCGCCATTGGCAGGGCGGTCCATAGGGGCAGGGCCCCCCTGCCCAGCTCCCTCAGGGCATGGGAGCCGGGCGGCATCCCCATCTCCCTCCTCCGCCACTGGTCGCTGTCTGTGGAGTGATTGACAAGGATGATCAGACCCCTGCTCATACCTGCCTTGGTCTGGCGCCGCCCGCTCACCTGCTCCATCATCCCGCCGAGGTCCTGCTCTCATCAGGGACCATCAGAGCTGACAGCGCTTTCACTGCCACTTGCTGCCAGTGCTACATCGCTGATGCACACCATGTTCCATGCTGCCCCTGGTGATCAGCGCACGTCATAGCAAGTGGTCAAACTCCTGGTCTCGCAGTTAAACTCCCAGTTTAACAATCACCCAAGGGGACAATTTGCATATTAGGCTTTTATTCTATAGGATTACTTTAGTGTTCCCACTTACTCATTCAACTGTCCTATGAAACCAGTTTCCTAAATTCTCCATGTTAAAATGCCTAGTGTAGCTCATGTCTTCCTACTGAACCCTGGCCAATGCAGTGTCCAGACTTAAAGCTACACTAATTCCTTATTTCCCTGAGGTTAAAGTCCAGAAGTCTCTCACTTGGCCTATAAGGCTCTTTGCACCCTGGCTCTCTCAACTCAACTTCTGTTGCTTCCTCCCATGACCCATGTCATTCCACTCAAACTGAACTACTTGCAATTCACACATTGCCTTTTATGGATCTTTTGCACATGACATTTTTCCCACTTCATTCATCCTATCTAATAAAAGACAAAAGGGTAATTAACCATACCTCCTCTATGCTTCCCATTGACTAATCAGCGAGATATGCAAATTAACTGCCAACAAAGATGACAGCCTACAGCCACACAGCTGAAGCGAACATGAGGCTAGCTTGCTCCAGTGATGGAGGAAGCCAAGGTTCCCGGCCTGCCGCGGCTTGGCTCTGAGCCCGAAAGCAACAATGTTTCAATTATAGAAGCTAAACAAACCCCAGATACCTGCTTTCAGCAGGCTGTGGCCTCAGAGCTGGGAGCGCCAGTGATGGCAACAACGTTTCAATTATAGAAGGTAAATAAATCCCAGAATAAAAAAAATAGAAAAAAAGGAGTGGCTGGGAGCTTCAGTTGCTGGCCAGCCTGAAAACAGCCCTCAGACCCTCACCCAGGCTGGCCAGGCACCCCAGTGGGGACCCCCACCCTGAAGGGGGTGTGACAAGCTGCAAACAGCCATCAGCCCCTCACCCAGGCTGGCCAGGCACCCCAGCGGGACCCCTACCCTGATCCGGGACACCCTTCAGGGCAAACCAGCTGGCCCCCACCCGTGCACCAGGCCTCTATCCTATATAGTAAAAGGGTAATATGCAAACTGATCCCAACAGCAGAAAGACTGGGAATGACTGGTTACTGTGACACACACTGACCACCAGGGGGCAGACGCTCAATGCAGGAGCTGCCCTCTGGTGGTCAGGGCGCTCCCACATGGGGGAGCTCTGCTCAGCCACAAGCCAGGTTGATGGCTGCCGGTACAGCGGTGGTGGTGGGAGCCTCTCCTGCCTCCTCAGCAGCGCTAAGGATGTCCGACTGCAGCTTAGGCCTGGTCCCCGCTGGCAAGTGGACATCTCCCGAGGGCTGCCAGACTACCAGAGGGATGTCTGATTGCCATCTTAGGCCCAATCCCCTGGGGAGCAGGCCTAAGCCCGCAGGTGGTCATCCCCCTAGGGGTCCCAGACTGCGAGAGGGCACAGACAGGGCTGAGAGACCCCCCACCCCCGAGTGCACAAATTTTTGTGCACCGTTTTTTACTTTATACACTCCTTTGTCCTTTCAGGACTCATATCTCATTCTTCAATGACTCATCCAGGATCACATTTTGGGCTCACAGATTTATACCCCAAGTATATAGACACATCCCACACATCACTATCCACAAGTCTACACTAGATAGATGCCTGGTGCTTGTTGCTAATTTAGTACTTAACAAAGAAATGAATTTACAGTTTCTCTCTCCAAATATCATAGTAGAAATCCAATAAATAGCTGTTAAATAACTTAAATAAATAAATACATTATATGAGGTAGGTGAGAAAAATAACAAAGATAAAAGGGGAAGATGTTTCCTTGAGTGGAAAAAAACATTATGGTTAATATAAGTCTGTTGTGAATATATTGGGTCCACTTGGAGAATTGAGGGTGACCTCCTATTTTAAATTACTGGTTAGCAGCCCTAATCCAACTGCATTCTTAATTCCCTTTGCCAGGCAATGTAACTTATTCACAAGTTCTGGGAATAAGCACATGAACACCTTTGGGGGACCACTAATAAACCTACCTCAATCACTGCTGGAACACTAGGAAAAGATTGCATGAATTAGGTTAGTATAAAATGCCACCCAGGTTCTATGCCAAGCAATTTTTTTTCCTCCCCACAATTTTCATCAGTGTCTGATTTATTAAAGGGAAATATATTTATTTACCACTAGCATACCCTAATGTGAATGGCTGTGCTAGCTGATTCTTCCTTATGTTATAGCTTATGTTCATTTCTTGTTTTATAACTTATCCTATATATTAAAGAGCTAATATGGTAATTAGACTGGATGGTGGAACGGTCTTCCGAAATGACCTTTCAGAATGACCAATGGGCTGGGGTTGGGGCTGACAGACAGCTGGGGCTGCCAGGCAGCCGTGGCTGAAAGGCTGAGACAGGGGGGGCTGCGAGGGCTGAGCCCCCTTGCACAAATTTCATGCAACGAGCCTCTAGTGTTTAATAATTACTGAGGATAGAGTTTAGAAGCAATTAGAGATCAGATGAGTGTACAATATGATTGTAAGATAAAGTTGGCTGCCCCCAGTTACCTCCCCCTGTGTTCCCTCTTCCTTAACTCCAAGATTGAAAAAGAAGAATGTTTAATGAAACCTGGAGGCTGCAGTAATCAAATTTAGCTGCACACAGTTATGTCCTCTGGTATTTCAGAAAATGAAGAGAAGACTGGGCAATAAGGGGTATTGATCTTATAGTGCATTCAATGTTTGTCTTCACTTTTGTAAATAGCTATCTTAAGTATAGGAAAATATTTCAGATTGAACATATCAAGCTTAATATAAACTCTCAATTTTTAAATAGCATAAATAAAAGCAAAGAGGTTTTTAATCTAGAGTACCATTAATAATTAGCTATTTCTCAGAGTTATTTTCATTTGTGTTTGATTAACTTCAATAGATATATGGCTGTAATTTTGGCAACAGATCAAGAGGGTAATTAGTTAATGGAACTCTTCTGTTGCTATGGAATTTAATTCTATGTCACCTAGAAAATAGCAAGATGTCTATTTTACATTCAGAAATCAGTCAAGAAGCCATATGGCAACTGTTATGTAGGATGCATTTCACAAAATGGGATGATTTTTTCTTTCACAATTCAGAGTGTTTCTCTTTGAAAGTAATTAATTTGTTGCTATCCCACAGATTTTATTCATTTTCATGGGAATAAAATATAAAGGGTACATTAGTAAAGACTGAGGTTAAATTTTCTGAATATAATAAAACTTCTGGACATTCAGTAGCACACATACATTTGAAAGAGCAAGTTTTCCCTGCTCTTTGTCCCTCTATCAACATCCTTATCCCCATCAGTGCAGGCTGAATCAGTGTGGCTGAATCATGGCATCTTTAAGCAGCCCTTCCCACCCCTTCACAGGCCACACCTTGATTGACCTCCAATCACTCACATCTAGATCACCTAAAGTGCTACATTTTCTCAATAAATCACAAACACAGATGTACTTAGCCCAAATGTACCAAAAGCTCAAAGTTATTAGTTGACTCCCTGGTGTGATTCTGCTCACTTTACCATTTAGCTGGTTATTTTTTAACCAGCTACCATTGGTTTCTTTGTATTTGTGAGTAAAAAATAAAACATGAAGGCAAAAAGGAAGATCATTATTATTTTTGTGAACATCAAGAAGGCTGCTTTGTAACAGCTCAATAAATACATGATGCTAGCCCAGCTGGTGTTGCTCAGTAGTTGAACATTGATTTATGAACCAGGAGTTCATCGTTCGATTCCCAATCAGGGCACATGCCCATTGCTGGCTTGATCCCCAGTGTGAGGTGTGCAGGAGGCAGCCAATCAATGATTCTTTCTCATCATTGATGTTTTTATCTCTCTCTCCCTCTCCCTTCCTTTCTGAAATCAATAAAAAATGTATTTTTAAAAAGACAAGATGCTAAAATAATTGCTGTTAAATTATATGGATGTGACAATTAAAATTTGATTAAAAATAAGTAAACTATTTTGGTACTCTCTAACCTTATGTAGGTGTGGGCACTATAGAATATGTATTATAATTGTGATTAATATAAGGCAATGTTAATATCTAATCAAATAATATATACCTTATGAAAAGGCCACACATATCTCTACCTAAATGATTAGTAAATTTATTTTTTATCTTACTCAATTTATTTAAACTAAAAAAGCAGTTACCCATTATCCTATATAATATACACAATTATTTTCTCTTCAACAAGTTCTTAGATCAGCAGGCTAATCCTGTAATCCTGGTTGCAATTGTTCCCAATAAACAGATTTTGCTGTATTAAGGCTTCAGTTACCCTGAAGATTATGCTTATTCTTGAGCCTGGGTTTGTGCCAGTCACTGACCCTCCTTTGCAAATGAATCAAGAGGTAGATTGTCCTTCATGCTTGCAATGGGCATTCTAAAACTGTACTTTCTAGAGTTAAAATAGACCTTTTGAATCTTCATTACCAACTAAGATGCTGTTTATTGAGGTTGCATAGTGTAGTTATTAAAGGCATGGATTTGATGCCTGGCTGCCTCCCTTTGAGTTCTGACATAAACTGGCTATGTGAACTGGGACAAGTTACTTAACTTATGTGGCCTCAGCTTCCATTTTGAGACAATGAAACTTTTTATAAAATAGAACTTACTATGATTGTCATGAAGCTTAATAAATAAATATGCTTGGACAAAATAGAATGGTGACTTACATGCACATATGTATGCTACTTTTCATTAACAGTAAGATGATTTTTCTAAGGTCTTTCACATTATTATTAGTTAAGTAAAAAAGAGAAAACACATCTTAGTTCTACAATATTAATATTAATAAAATAAGATACTACGTATAACATCAGCTCATAATTGATATTAAATAAATATAACTATTTTATGAACTGTGTTAGATTTCTAAATTTGTTATAGAATATTGTAATAGAATTCTATAATAAATACAGATTAATACTTCAGAAATATAAATTAATCAAATTAATACTTAAGAAATACAGATTGGGGAGTGAAGATATAAGTGGGGAGTGGTGAGAAGCATATGAAATATTCAAAGGTCCCTTTGAAGAGAGACCCCACACCTGAAGGTTTTCTGCTTTTGTGCAGTAGTTCAGGAAGCCTTGTTTACAAATGCATAGTGCCAAGCTCAGTAACCTTAAAAATCAGAGGCAAGTTGTATCTTCAAGGAGCTTACAAGTAGTAAAAATGAAAATAAATAAATATAAATACACACATATTAATACACATACACAAATAGGGAGGTTATAACAGAATTCCAAAGGGGATTGTAACTTTTTTAGATATAATGTTTGCAAAAGATCTTTCTGTTTATGATTTTTTTTCAATAGATAGATTTAAAACTAAGATGAGAAGTTTCAAAGATGTGAAGTTTCAACATGATCTGCAACTGGTCAAGTGTGGTAGTGAATATTGTTACATAAAGGGACATAAAAATTCTTTTCTCTCTCAGCAATCCATACATGAATGAAAATAGGTTATGACTGTATAAGCAAATAATGTATCAGGCATTTTGGTACTCATTCATACTTTAAAATCTGTGCTGTATTATTGTTTCCCAACTTAGTTTAAAGCTGTAAAGTAGTTGTAACAAGAGAATTTCTCCTGTTAGGAATGCTTTGTGGCTATTCCAGTGTAAATTTTACATAGTGTTTTCCACTGAATAAGTAAAATGTGATTGATTGAGAGCTGTGGTCAATCCCTAGTTCTCCTAACAAAGTAAAATGTATGCTTTTATTCAATTAGAATATATAAGAAAATTCTACTTTGGAGAGTAGTTTAGTGTTATTTTCAGGATCTTGTGTCATTAGGAACCAGTCACTCGTATTTTATTTAATACGAGGCCATCTAACAAATTTTCCCATTCAGTGATGAAAACAATGCAAACATAGGCCACATAGAGTGAATTCCTGAATATTCTGTGCCATGTTTGCTGGGGCAGCTGCAATAACTGGATCCTTAGTTAGCTTTGTGGGAATCATAGGAATACGGGCTGTTCTGGATTACTTCACTTTGATTTGGACTTTGTTTGAACTCTTTTATTTAGGCCCAGAGTGATAAAATCAATCATTGAAATTATCAAAATAACTTCCCTTATCTAACATTGTGAATGCCGCATCCATTTGCGGCTAGGGTTCAAGGTGTGGAGAAGGGGCTGACACACAAACGGATATACTAGACAAGAAATACAAATTTAGGAGGCATGGGGAGCCAGGCAGAGGCCTTCCCTCTAGCAGAGAAGCTCCCTGAATCTCTGGAACCATCAAATTTTTATTTACTAGAATATAGATTTGCCCTTTAGCAAAGCAAACAGACATATCAATAGTAAGATTTGGTAAACAATAAAGGATGATCAGGTTAGGGGATTGCCTTCAGCCATTCATCCAGAAGCAGAGTACTACAATGCTGATTTTCAGCCCTGCTGAATATCAAAGTCTATTAGTCTTCTAAGGGACTGCTCACATTTATATGTTATCTACTTGCCTCCAGCATAACATCCTAAAATTTCTTATTTTTCCACAATTTTCCCATCAAAGAATAAACTTTTTTTCTTATAATTTTTTTTATTGATTTCAGAGAGAAAGGGAGAGGGAAAGAGATAGATACATCAATAATGAGAGAGAATTATTGATTGGCTGCTTCCCCATGCCCCCTACTGGGGATCGAGCCCACAACCCGAGCATGTGCCCTGACCAGGAATTGAGCCTGGGACCTTTTGGGCCACAGGCAGATGCTCTATCCACTGAGCCAAACCGGCTAGGGTATAAAATATTTTTATTAAATAATATGAAGCAATCAAACATCCTAGTCAAATATTTCATTCTGAGTGACAAAAGTAGCAAATTAAAAAAAATTTACAACTGATCAAAATGTGCAGTGTTATTGGAGCTGTTGTTGATTGCACAGTAATGTTGTCTGCCAGCACACAGACTGACAAATGTTGTGTTATCTCTGGGTGAGCTATTATAACAAAGTTATGTCAAATGTCAGTAAATGGAAGAGAATAATAATAAAACATCACTGCAATTTGTGAGCATCGATTTCTATTCCAGGCAATTAATAATCATCTTTAATCTTCAGGACAATCCTCAATGTTGGCATTTTTAAAATTTATTTATTTTTGTTTTGTTTTTCACAAATTACAAATTGCATTTCAGGAAAAGAACATGTTAAGTTACATACCTCAGTCCAACTAACAGATATTAGTGGTATATTTTATGATGCTCACCATATTCAGTGTTTCTCTTTGAGGTGCTCCTCCATTTGTAAAACTCAGCACAACCATATAAGTTTGCTTTGTCCAATGAAATGTAAGTGGCAGTGATGTATGTCACTTCTGAGCAGAGCTTTCAGCCAGCGTGTGGTTCACCGTTTTGCCTTGTCTACTGGTTCAAAACAAGCCTACCCCAACAGTTAAGGCTGAATGGTAACATGATATAGAACAGAGTTGCAGCCACTCCATATAGGTATGTAAAATATGCTAGGAATAAACCTTCATTGTCAGCCACTGACATATTCAGGTCATTTGTTACTATAACATAACATTTCTTGATTGACAAAGAGCCAAGACTGAACATACACCAGTTAATCTCAAGGCCAAAGATTGTACTATTTTTTTCTTAAAAGAAATAAACCTCAGCATTAAACTTATTCATTAATGTTTTCATCTTGATTGTGTACCCTATAGTTGTACATTAAATTTCTCCTAACTTATTTACTTAGTAATCTGCCTTCCACTCTTGAATTTTTATGATTCTTGTCTTTGTGCCTTTATTTAATTCTCATAAACAACAAATAGAGAATCATATTTTGTTTTCTTTCCCTTTTATCCAAACATTTTTATAATTCCCAAGACCTGGCTAATAATTTCCCTTTTTCTAGGAAATATTTCCTGATAAACTACAAAACTTGCAATGCATCAACAGAGTGAAAACAATCACACCTATTTTTGTATCTAGACTTACCACAGTCTCACCAATTCATAGGGATCTTACATACCTAATGCGTTTTAACTGCATTTTGGCTTCTTGTCCATGAACAAGAAAAGCGCATACTCAATGGGACAAGAATGTTGTTCTTACCACAAATAGGATATAATGCCAGCCCTTACAGATGTCCCAAAGGAAGCCATGTTCAAAGACATATTGTTCAATAAACATCTCCACTATTATCTAAAACTATAGGCCCGGTGCACAAAAATTTGTGCACTCTGGTCGGGGGGGCGGGGGGGTCCCTCAGCCCAGCCTGTGCCCTCTTGCAGTCTGGGACCCAATGAGGGATAACCACCTGCCGGCTTAGGCTCACTCCCTGGGGGATTGGGCCCAAGCTGGCAGTCAGACATCCCTCTGGCAACCCAGGAGCCCTTGGGGGCTGTCCACTTGCCAGCAGGAAGCAGGCCTAAGCTGCAGTCGGACATTCTTAGTGCTGCTGAGGATGTGGGAGAGGCTCCCACCACCACTGCTGTACTGGCAGCCGTCAGCCTGGCTTGTGACTGAGCAGAGATCCCCCTGTGGGAGCGCACTAACCACCAGGAGGCAGCTTCTGCATTGAGCAGCTGCCCCCTGGTAGTCAGGGTGTGTCATAGTGGCAGTCATTCCCAGTCATTCTGCTGCATATTACACTTTTATTATATAGGAGTGCCTGGCCAGCCTGGGTGAGGGGCTGATGGCTGTTTGCAGGCTGGCCACAGCTACTGCAGGGTGGGAGTCCCCCCTGAGGTGTCTGGTCAGCGTGGGTGAGGGTCTGATGGCTGTGTGCATGCTGGCCACAGCCCCTTCATTGTGGGGGTCCCCACTGGGATGTCTTGCCAGCCTGGGTGAGGGGCTGAGGGCGGTTTTCAGGCTGGCCACACCCCCTTCATGATGGGGGTGGGGGTCCTGCTGGGATGCCTGGAAAGTCTGAGTGAGTGGCCAATGGAAGTTTTCAGGCTGGCCAAGCCCCCCAAAGGGGACCCTCACCCCATGAGGGTGTGGCCAGCCTGGGTGAGTGGCTGCTGGCTATTTTCAGGCTGGCCACAGCCCCTTCAGGGTGGGGATCCCTGCTGGGGTGCCTGGCCAGCCTGGGTGAGGGGCTGATGGCTGTTTGCAGGCTGGCCACAGTCCCTTCAGGGTGGGGGGTCCTGCTGGGGTGCCTGGCAGTCTGTGTGAGGGGCTGAGGGCCATTTTCAGGCTGGCTAAGCCCCCCCAGCGGGGACTCTCACCCCATGAGGGTGTGGCCAGCCTGGGTGAGGGGCTGATGGCTGTTTGCAGGCTGGCCATTGTTTCCAGCCACCCAAGCTCCCAGTGGAGCCTGGCTGGAAGCAGGTATCTGGGATTTATTTATCTTCTATAATTGAAACTTTGTTGCCATGAGCGGAGGCCACAGCTGGCTCAGGGCAGGAGGGAAGCTTGGCTTCCTCCATTACCCGGGCAACCAAGCCTCCTGCTTGCTCCAGCTCCGTGGCTGCTGGCTGCCATCTTGGTTGGGTTAATTTGCATATAGTAGCTCTGATTGGCTGGTGGGCGTGGTTTAGGGTGTTGCAAAGGTACGGTCAATTAGCATCTTTGTCTTTTATTAGTTAGATGTCCATATAACTTTGTCATGTGCTGATGGTCTTATTATTTTATTATTTAGCTAGGCTGGGTGAAACAGTGTGTGTTTTTTTGTTGGTTTGTTTTTTTGTTTTTTGTTAATCTTCACCTGAGGAAATTTTTCCATTGACTTCATTGACTTTCAGTGAGAGTAGGAGGCAGGGAGGTAGGGAGAGAGAGAGAGAGAGAGAGAGAGAGAGAGAGAGAGAGAGAGAGAGAGAGAGATCAATGTGAGGGAGACACTTGGATTAGTTGTTTTCCTCACTCGCTGGGGGAGCAGGAAGGGACCATAACTATACTCCAGGTATGTGCCCTTGACTGGGAATAGAACCCCAGACCCCCCCATGTGTGGGTCAATGCTCTAACCACTTAGTAATATTAGCCAGGGCAAGACTGAGTGAAGTTTTAGGCATAAAGCAGCTCAGGAACTTTATTCAAAGACTGGCCAACCTGGTCCTCATCAATGCTTTAAGTGTGCAGGCATTTCCTTTGTGGGAAATATTTTTACTCAAAAATAAATAATTAGTACATTCCTAAGAATGAAAACATCAGCAAAAAAAGATGTTGGCTCAGTTTTTGGACAAGCTTGTTATAAAGCCCCATAGGCAAAAAAAAAAAAAAAAAAAAGTCAGCATTTTTTTAAATGTTTGATTTTGCTTTCAGTTTATTTTTATTAATGTCTTGTTTTATTTTGTTTTCTGTATTTTTTTTTAAATGGTAATATTGTGTTAGGGGAGGTAATAACAATGATATTCCTTGATAGGGTAAATATATCTACCTTTTAAAAATATCTTGAAATGTTCTAGCTTTCTTTTTAAAGAGTAAGATCATATGATTTGTATAAATTTTTTAAGTTAAGGAAAGGTTTAGCTTAATGGTAGCGTAAATAGGAAAATGGCCATTTCAAATATAAATGACTCAATGTTTTAATAGTCACAGGTGGTAGAACTATAATTTTGTTCTTATTTATCACATGGCAAAAGGAGCAATGCAATTTATTAATAGTGCCAGTTTTTGCTAATAATTTTATCAATAGGTTTACTCTATAATAAGTCATAAATCCAATTCTTATTTACGTTGCAATGATATAATCACAGAAGATCTTAAAACTTCTGAAATGACCTTGGCTAACTAAAAGAAATAATCCTTAAAATGTGTATCATTTCAATTCTACCCAATTAAATTCTTCATATGTTCTTATTCTGTTCTTACTATCTGATAATTACCACACACACACACACACACACACACACACACACACATCTAAAGTGATAGAAGAGGATATAAATCTAAGCAGAAACTGAAGTATAGTTGAAATTTAAAGGAAAAAGGAATAAGTGAGTTTACATCTTTTACAGCTTTTAGCCTGAGGGTGTGTTCTAGGAAGACCAGCTAAAAATCCAGTAGAAACCTTTAGTATTTCTGATTGAAAAACCAAAGAGTAGATTGTGTCACTGAAATTATAAGGGTAAATCCTAGAAAGCATAACTCTAAAGGGAAAAAATTTCCCATACAGTAAACAGACCAGCTAACCGAAAAAGACTAATATAATATTTAAACTGCCACCCACCATGGGGATTCCAGAGTTCACAGTTTTCCTTCAGCCATGTTATCTGCCTCCTTTAAAAATAATAATATCTTGGGAGAAACATTTAAAAAATCCAGAGTTTTTTTTTATAACATATAATTCACTATGTCTAAGATATAATTTGA